>NC_041749.1:28140615-28809093 GCF_004115215.2 Ornithorhynchus anatinus
ACTGTCAGTGACCCTGCCTTTGCTGCCTGGATCATCTCTTTCTTCCTCTGTCAGTGTACTACATTTGAAATGTATCTGCACAACTAAAGTAAAACATGAAACCAAGGAGGTTTTAATTGTGCAGGGTATTCAGTAATTATTGAATGAAAGGAAAAAGCAGATCAATATAAACCTACACACAATCAAATATATGCACAAATAGAAACACCCAAAGTCTTCAATGGCAGTAAACGCAGAGAAAAGATAGCCAGTCAATCAGTCAGTGGTGTTTATTGAGTTTACTGTGTTCAGGATACTTTACTGAATGCTTGGAAAAATAGAATAGTGTTGGTAGACACCATCCCTGCCCACAAAGAGCTTACAGTCTACAGGTGCCCATCTCCCAGCCCCATGCTCACCACTCCCACCAGAACTACTTTTGCTGCTGCAGCGTGCTTTGACAAGCGGCTCTCCAGTAGCTTGCCGCACGGCCGATTGGCAAGCCACTGCCTAAAGCAGTCACTGGCTTTTTTTCGAGCAGTCAGGCAAGTGGCCAGATTTCAGGTTTCACTTAATGTAGGATTCCTGGTCACCTTAATAATTATTGAATTCTAAAATCACAACAGTGTAGTACCAAAAAGAAAATATTGAAACAAATTCAAGATATTTGTGCAATTTTATGAATGTGATGCAACATAGGGTCTAAAAATGTCATCTTATGCTTGATACCCTTATTTATATCTGATGCAAACAGTGTCTCAGTACTCTGTTCCTGATTAGTAACTATTTTTATGTTAGCTGGACTTAGTTTTGGTTTCATTTTTGGTGTTTTATAACCTTGCTATGGCAAAGTATTAACCTGTGCTCCCGTGCTTTGCATAACGGAAGCTATGGCTCACTGTGCTTCCCTTTGCAGGATTCAGTCTCTTTCACTAGTTCCTCTTCATCCCATAATACTTAAATTAAATTCCTTCTCTATCAAGACATTTAACAGAATGCACTGAGAATTGTTGTTTGGGATTCAGAGTAGTTTGCCAAATGGATGTTCCGAGTAAAATTGCCATATCTGTAGGACACTTTGCGGGACTATGCAAAAAAGGGACCCTATTTTCTGGACCTCAGAGATCAATGGCTCAAGAATAAAAATGAGTGGAAAGTGAGAAAGAGGAAGGAAAGGGAGAGTGGGCGAGTCAGGAACAGAGAGCAGTAGTGTTAGAGACCAAGAGAAGAAAATAGAGAGATTGGTGCAAAGAGCACCAGCGACATCAAGGCACAGGACCCCACACTCACACCCAAACACATGCATGCAAATACACTGAACACTCAGAAATAAGTACTCACTGAGTACTAGTAATAGCAGCAGCAGGTGAGCAAAGAGAAAAGACTGCTAACGCTACTCCACTCTCATCATTGCTTAGTGGATAGAGCATGGGCTTGGGAGTCAGAAGGACCTGGGTTCTCTCCTGGATCCACCTTGTGACTGCTGTGTGACCTAAGTCTCAACTTCTCTGGGCCTCAGTTGCCTAAAATGGGGATTGAGTATGAGCCCCATGTGAGCTAGGGGCTGTATCCAACCTGATTAGCTTATATCTACTCTAGTGCTTAGAACAGTGCTTGGCACAGAGTAAGCACTTAACAAGTACCATAATTATTATCATCTTATCCCTGTTGCTGCTTCCACCACTGCTGCCCCAGGCATTTCCCTGGAAGTTTCCACCGTGGCTTTCCTGCTTGTCCACTTCCAGCAACCTCAAATAACCATGGCCACATCAGTGGTGGTGAGTGAGGCAGTGTTAGTTTATATTTCTTCTCTATCCTAATCTTCTTCAGTCTCTCTGCTGCTTTCAATCTGTGAACCATTCTGTTCTCCTGGAAAAAATTATATAACCTTAGCTTTACTGGCAGCAATTCTCTCCTGGTTCTCCTCATGTCTCTAGTAGATCCTCTTTAGTCTCTTTCGCTGGCTCTTCCTTTGCTTCCAGGCGGGTGATGTTCTTCAAGTTTTGCTGGGAGTTCTGTTCTCTTCTCACTTTATACTCAGTCCCAAGGGGAGCTAATCTGCTCCCATAGCTTCCACGCCCAACTCTCTGCAGGTGACACTCGCATCTACCTTGCTAGTCTTGTTCTCTTTCCTTCTCTGCATCTTGTATTTTCTCCTGCCTCCAGGACTATCTCTTTGTGGATGTCTTGCTGGGACCTCAAGAGCAATGTATCCCAAACTGAACTCCTCATCTTCCCTCCCAAATCTTCTCTTTCATTTAACATCACAGTTGCCCCATCTCTGAAGCCCACAACCTTGACAATAACCTCAGCTCCACCAGAGGTCAAGGCCCTGGTCATATCCTGACTTGATAACTGCATCAGCCTCCTTGCTGATCTTCCTGGCTCCAGTCTCCTCTTCAGGCTGTACTTCACTCTGCAGTCTGGATTATTTTTCTAAAACATCATTCATTATGCACATGTCTTCTCCACTCTTCAAAATCCTCAAATGGTTACTCAAATCAAGGAGAAACTTCTGACCACTGGCTTTTTAAGAGACTCCATCACCTCTCTCCTTCCTACTTGGCCACTCTCTTCTCCCACACCAGCCCAGCTTGCACCCTCCATTCCTCTGAAGCTAACCTACTCACTATGCTTCATTCTCATCCCTCCCTCCACCAATTCTTGTTCACACTCTCATCCTTATCTGGACTCTCTCTTCTCTCCATTTCTCCAGACTACAGCTCTCCACGTTTTAGAAGACCCTTTGAATCAGATGTCCTCGAGGAGGCTTTTCCTAAATAATTTCTAGTTTCCTCTATTTATATCCCTACTCCTGCCTCTCCAGCACTTCTGTGCCACTTAGGTACCCATGACTTCCTGTAGTACTTGTATACATACTTTACATACCCTATATTACTCAAGCAATAACTTGTTCACATATCCACTCTCATCTCCACTAATTCTTTGGTACTCTCCCACATGCTTAGTATAGTGCCCAGCACCCCATAGGTGCTCCGTAAATACAATTGATTCCCTTACACTTCTTCCTGTTGCCATTGTTGGGCTCTTTGTTATTGGCGGAGTTGTTCCCACCACCCGATGACTGAAAACAGCTGTCTAACTTTTGGGTGATGGGAAAGGTGGTCAGAACTTAATGTTCTACGTATAATGGGATTCTTGATCATTTTAATCCTGCTGCACAATCCACACCTCTTGCCACCCATAGCCCTTTCCGCTGGGGCTGGCCATATGTTTTTTGGCCAGTGGTGTCATCCTTCAAGGTGGGATTTTTTTTTTGTGCCAGTTTAGTAACTAGATAGTCACTTCAGTGGTATTTATTGTAGTGGACTCACACAGTGTCTGCTGTTTTGTGTGTTTTAACTTCATTATTCCCTTCATAGCAATGATCTCTCTTTTACTGCATGTCTGTGAATCAACAGCTAATCTGATCTCTCATCAGAGAGTCTGTTAAATGCCCCAAAGCACAGGTATTGGTAAGCTTCTTTGGTTCTCTGACATATTGCTTTACAGGGAATTCATGCTTTTCAAACATCTACTTCTTTTTTAGAGTCCAGAATAGCATTCTTCAGATTTGGGTAATATTTCTAGTGTTCTTTTCCCAGGGTTTCCCACTATTTCCTTTCCCACAACATGTGTGGCAATGGCAGATTCTACTTTGTTATTGACCTTCCTGGGTTCAGTCAGAGGGTCTTGTGAACCCATGATTGCTAAATCACCAGAAATGATTTACTGAGTATCTGCAGGGAGCGGGAAGCTGTTTTTAGGCACTTGGGAATATTCAGAGCAAAATCAGACAGTCTCTGCCCTCAAAGAGCTCACAGTCTAAGGCAGGGAGGGAGGTTATTTGGATTGGTGAACCACTCAGTGAATCTTGGTAGTCAGATGAGGGGTGAACACCTAAAATATTTGCTATTCAAATTTCGAGAATTAGAAAAGTGCTTCCTAGATAGATCATTCAGAGCAATGAAATAGGCCTTCAATCCCTCTCCTCTCTCACGTGGTTAGGAAACAGCAGTTTTTAAGACATTTTACACCTGTTGCTTAAAAGTCACATTCATTTTGCCATCACTCTCTGCTTCTACAATGGGGGTAGGACTCAAGCTCCACTGTGGAAAGGGCAGGGGGCAGATGGAGGAATGCTTTGGCATACCACTTGGCTCCAGGGATGTGGCCTTACTTCTTACACTTCCTTCTTTTTCTTCACAGCTCAAAACCCCTTCCTGAATGTCTGTTTTGGAAGATTGAAGATAATTCCAATCAATCAATAGTATTAAACTTCTTCTAGGTAGAGAACGCTGTTCTAAACACTTTCTCAATGCTTGCCATCAAGAAGCTTAGATGGGGTATATTGACGTCCCTGTTTAACTTTCTTGTCAATCAGTTATTCAATCACTGACATTTATTGAGTGCTTACTGTGTGCAGAGTACTATACTAAGCACTTGGGAAAGTACTGTACAACACAAAAGATGTGTTCCTGCCCAGCAGGAAGGTTTATGGTGGAATATGACAGGCTCTTTTGTTTTCTTCTTCTGCATCTATCCTATTTCATAGTTTGTTTGTTTTTTGGTTTTTTTGTCTGGGATTCCATGGTTTTCCTTATCTTCCTCATTCTGCCATTTTGGGGTCATTTAATGAGGGCCAACACATACTCCCCAGTACAGGTAGAATTGAGCTGCTGATTCTGCCTCGGGATGTTCTCCCACTTTCTATTGTACTATTTCAATCCCATATAAGGCATTATCTGTAAATATTAACTTTAGCAAGTGCAGCAAGAAAATTCCCAGTTGAAAGCTCCTGTCACATGTAACATTTTACTTTGGTTTTTGATTAATCAAGTTCCTTCTGAGAAATAGCACACTATTTAATTGGTCTTGAGGTAATAACTGGGGGCAGAACTCAGAAATATAGTGCTTCTGCTAGGATCCTGAATCGATTTGTTCTAAGAAATATTCAAAAATGGAGGAAAATTAACAGGTTTGTCTGAGATTAATCAAAAAACACATCAATTTTTTTTATTGAGAGAAGTAGATCATAGCTAAATAAAATATATGGTTTTAGAAAATCATTTCTGTTTCAGATATTAAACACACTATTTCTTTACCTTGGGATCTAATTTCACCAAGGTAATTGAAGCTTATATGTCTCCTTGAAACCTTGTCTAAGCAAGAGGTGTATTTAGGATTTAATATTGATTTTTTTTTTCTTATTTTGATTTAGTTCCATGACATTCTAAGTGCCATTAATAAAAATTTAACTTGAATTTTTTGAAAACGAAATATTGACAGAATTTATACTCTCATGTGAAATCAATATGATTGGATTTCATGATAGTCACCATATTTTGGGCTAGCAGAGTTCTTTTCATTTGTGAATTCCAGCTCTTTATAAGTTATCTCATTAATCCTCACTCTGCCTCTCCCATTGAGGTACAAAGTGTTAGATGTATGGTACTGCACCCATTCTACAGACAGAAAAACCAAGTCTCATGAAATCAAATGGCTTATTTAGGTATATGTAGGCACTCTGTTTTAGAACAGACACATAAAATTAGGATTTGAAAACTTGATTAGATCAGTAGTTCTCAAGTTTGGGATCTTAACCACTAGAGTATTTCTTCATTTTTGGTCTTGAGAAAATGTTAAAAGCAATTCATAATGACCCACTGTAGAAGAAAAGAGTAAGTCCTTCCTGACCCCTGCAGATGATCAGACTGATCCTTGAAGCATGAGTTTTGATTACTCTTAATTTAGTATGCATAACTTCAAATGCTACTAATGGCCATAAAATTACCCAGCCCTCTTCAGTATTCAACCAGGGTCCATGGCTCTCTGGTTTGGTGAGAATTTTCCTTTATGAATAACCTATTTAGTGTTTTATAATTTAACATTTATGTCAAGTTTTGCCATAAATGCTCCGCCTATGGATGTTGTCATTGTCCATCACGGGAGATTTTTAAGCAGTTGGAGCAATTCGTGACAGTCTCACATTCCAAGTTGCTCCAGTTTGCTGCTGTTGATGAGTTTTCTTTCCTCTTGTGGCATAATATTAATGTTTCTCCCTGCTGGCTTCCCAGCCTGGGGGTCACAGCTCATGTTTCACAACACGAGACACCCAACCATAAATCTCCTTAAATAATACAGAAGGCAGGAGGGGTCACTGTAGAGAAAGCCAGTCAGTCTGAACAAAGTGGCATTGATGCATGGTAGAAGAAACAGCTTGGGTATGGTCTCTGCTGGACAGGTACTGTGGACTACTTTTATTCAAGGAGGAGTTTTATCTTTTGCATGTCTTATGGAGAGTCATCCAATTTAAGTTGTCAGAGCTAGTTTGCTGCCAATCATAGATTCTCACTGAGAATAAGTAAACTGAATCTTCCCAGCTCCAGCTGGAATACTTCATTAACAGAATTTGTGTTTGTAAGTGTAAATGCAAATTGTTGGTTATAAATCTGCATTTCTTGATGTATCCTAGCTATATTTAAACGAAGTTAAGTCCTGCCAACATGGAAGTAGCAATGCATTTTTGATATGAATCCTAGATGAGCAGTGTAGTTCTATTTCCTGTTTCCAGAATGCACAGTGGGTAATTTAGGGGCACTGTAAAAGTCCACCGAAATGTGAACATTTTATTTGGAGTTAATGGGAACTTTATTTGCAGAGGAGCTCTATGAAGAGTTCTATAGTTTGTTGCTGAGGATGAAAATGACTTTAGTTTCTTGGCACCCACAGTCCAAGGTAATATGATTAGACTGTAGAATTGTGCATAGGCAGGATGTATATGTACAGATGGCAAATGTAAAGTGATTAACTAGCACAAAGTGTAGGTCCAGAGAATGAGAGTGCCGAGCCATAAAGTTTTCTATCACCTTGAATTTAGGATAAATGCATTACTCATCAGCTGCCAGCCTCTAACTCAGTATATCATGAACAACCCAAAATAACTCTAAAACATCCTAAACCCAAACACTTTATCAGATATCTTGGTTTTACTTTTTTTTTATGAGTGGGGGGAGGGATGCCATGTCTTTTTGGAAGTATAAATTATGGCATTTAATAAATCAGTGCCTTCATTTGCTGGGCTTGTCAGCACCCCCTTTATTCTGAGAGATATGCAAATCATGCTAGAAAAGTAACTGCAACAGCTTGCCAACAATTGGGCTCATTGCTGCGAGGAAGGATGAGGTTTTCATTATGGTATAGATTATACTATGTAAGTGCTTTGGAACAAAAGACCTAATGTCAACTCAATGGAATATTGTATGTTTTAGGGTTGGTTTCACATCTAAGCATTAATAATCATTTTTTATACTGTCAATACTTATAGCTGCCAGATATTCATTATCCATAAGGTAGATTTTTGGGAACACTGTTTCTGCTCCTCTTAATTAATGTTAATACATTTCATTATAGCAAAGGTACCTGAATAATCTTTACTTGAACAGAACAGTTTGGATAGGTATGGAACACACAAAGCATTTGCTGTAATCAGTCAGTAAATGCTGTTTGTCAAAATTTTGCATTTTGAACTACAACAACGTTTACACAGGACACCTGTGGGGATAAGTAAATGCACTCCCTAAAGTGATTTTCAATGTGACCAGTTTACTGCATATAGGCATTCATTGCTGTATTTTCAAGGCGGTCATGTAATTTCACCCCATCCTTAGGTAAACAGATTAAATTACTCTTGAGCCATTTTTGCATGAAGTGTTGGCTTTTAAAAATGTGCAGTATTTTTGTTTGTGAGTTTTGTTTATTTTCAGAGCTTTTATAAAACTTTGATTTTTCTTAAATGCCAATACGGACAGGCTGAATCCAACAAAGACATTGTTGAAGTTGGGAGGGTAAAGCTTCCTCTTGCAGTATTATGGTGCAAAATGAAACCTGAAACCACCCCTCAGCCAGTAAAGGGAAATTCTTGTTAAAGGGAATATTTTATATTGATTCTGTGTCAAAAAAGTATATGCTGGAATCAGCTCAGTTAGTGGTGACATTTCTGGTTGACTAACCTCAGTCGGACTTAAGGCATCAACACTGTGAAATGGAATGAAAAATGAATTGCAGAATATTTCTATGCAGTCTTTTGCTAGAGATGCTCGATGCTCCTTGGCAAGGCTTCTTTTTTTTCTTTTTCAGTAGACACACACAGGAACATTATGCCAATAGTGAGGCTATTTGAAGTAGTGAAAAACTTCTGAATGGGAAAAATAATTAGTCAAAACAGAAGAGGTGCAAGAAAGCAAATGTAAAGGCCAGGAAAAGATGAGTGAAAGTGGAAGGTGAACTGCCCTATCAATCAATCAGAAAACACAAGTGGAAGGTGAACTCACCTATCAGTCAGTGGTATTTATTGAGCACTTAGTGTGTGTAGAACATTGTTCTAAGTGCCTGTGAGTTGGTAGACACATTTCCTGTCCACAACGAACCTAAAGTCCAGTGGTCGCCTAACCTGATGACCACTAAACACTCAGCTCCACACTCCGGGACTAATATTACTGAAGAAAAAAAGTGTTCCTACTTGGGAAAACTTCTTAAACCTTTTGGCCCATTGTCAGACCTCCTTTTGCCTCCCTATCCTTTGTCTTCACCAAGAAATATGCCAAGCAAAGATATATTACCTTTTTTCTTTTTAGGATTGTAGACTGTTGAATGGAAATATTTGAAGCACCATCATCAGACTTACCAACAGACTTGCATATTTCAATAATGAGGAAGAAATACTGTTTTTATAGCTGTTTACTAAAACTGGAGACAAAACTAGTAATCCCCTGATCCCACTTTTTATGTGACCTAGGAGCTGTTGCTCTGTGATCCTGATTTACCTGTAAGACTGAGATATAAACAAATGAATAAAAAATGAGGGTAGCAAGACAATGCTACCCACATTTCTCCCACTTTTCCCATGAAAATTTTGTGCTGTATGAATTGGGGTGTCACAGTGTAGGCTTTCCTTGAACGAAGTTCCCCTTGATTTTTTCATGCCACAGTGACTTCGGTGAAAGTTTTACCAAATAATAATGGTAGAATTAAATTCCAATCACTTTATGGGTCATTAGGATGATAAAAAGAACATGATAAAATGTCACGATTAGCTGAGTTCTCATGGAATCAGCAATGTCCAATAATGGAGCAAATACAGAAAATCTTCCAATGATCCATTAACTTGGCTCTAAAAGCAGTGTGGCTCAGTGGAAAGAGCACGGGATTGGGAGTCAGAGTTCATGGGTTCGAATCCCAGCTCTGCCACTTGTCAGCTGTGTGACTGTGGGCAAGTCACTTAACTTCTCAGTGCCTCAGTTCCCTCATCTGTAAAATGGGGATGTAGACTGTGAGCCTCATGTGGGACAACCTACTTACCCTGTATACCCCAGTGCTTAGAACAGTGCTCTGCACATAGTAAGCGCTTAATAAATACCAACATTATTATTATTATACATAATAATACCAAATGATTTTTGCAACAAGAAGCACTCTTATAAAGTTGACTTTATGGAAAGGGAAAACACTAATGGGAGTGGTCTTAATATTTTGATTTTTTTTTTAGGTAAACAATTGATCTATTAGTCATTTTCTTAGTCATCTTCTTAGTGATACAAAGAATAAAGAAATGTGCTGAGAAATAAAGGTGAAAATATAGGTTTAAAATACTTGGAAAAATGTTTGGAAAGCTTGGAAAAAGAATCTTAAAGTTAATTAACGTCAGCTAACTAGAGCTAAGGATGCTTTACCAGAAGACGGTCTCCCCCTCTCCCCTCCCCACCCCCAAATCACTGTTGTTGTCTCATGCCTATACTCACTGACCATAATCTATGTTCTGCTGAGTTGGCAACAATAAGGAATCCCTTTGATGGGAACTCTGTTGTCAATGCCCTTAAAACAACCTAACCAAGTAACTCTGTTATTGAGCAGCAAATGAAAAAAACATTTTCCAGCACTTCCAGGGCTGATTTAGAAGCATTAAATTGACACATGTGAGGAAAAAGTAACTTGATCCAAGACAATTTGTGTGTTTAAAACCTACAAGGAAAAACAGCCTGACCAACATCCAGGAAAGAAATACCAGGCTGCTGATATTGGCAGTGAATGATCTTATTCATAAAGGCTTAGCAAATTATGATCATCATATATAATATATTTGGTCACAAATGAAAGATGAGTGACTGCTGATAAGACACAATCCATGAGTATGTAGTATGTCTGAAAAGTTGAATGTGTAATAGATACAGCTTGCTGAGTTGTTTAAAGATAGATCTTTGATGTGCTAATGGTGGTGTCCTCTGGTGAGACAGTTTTCAGTTTGGTGACGTAGGTGGCATTTAGTGCACCTTTCTCCCTTTGGGGTTTGCAGTGTGTTTTTAAATGGAACTGCTTAGACACCCAAATTATCCTCCAGTGATGTTGCTGCCACCTCAACCATCAAATTGCCTATATCTTGAGCCACCGACTTGCCTAAAGTTAAAGGGATATTCACTCAATAGTATTTATTGAGCACTTTACTATGTACAGAGCACTGTACTAAGTGCTTGGAATGAACAGTTCTGCAACAGACATCCCCCTGTTGGTCTGTACTCCCTTTAGTTACTTTTTCGTTACTGTTGACAGTTTAGGCTGACCCATCCACCTCTTCCTCCTGATCCCTACCAGGAGTAGGGATCATGAGATAGCAAATAGAAATTATTACTGCAATCTGTTGCCATGGGACAGAATATCTTGCCCACCCTTTGGAAGAGTAGGCACTGAAATATGACTGACAGTGAGGTGTATTTTCATATTGGCACCAAATGTCTTTTTTTTTCCTCACTGGAAATGATAGATTTATTAGCAGTTTACAGTAATAAGGACAATTACAATTTGTTCTCATTGTGGGCAGGGAATGTGTCTGTTTTTTGTTCTATCATACTCTTCCATGCACTTAGTACAGAACACTGTTATTGAAAAATCTCAGAAAAATCCCTAAAATATTCCATTTAGTATTTAAGTTCTAGATTTTTCACGATGCTCTGTGGTACCATTCCCCCAAATGATGCTTTTTGCACTGTACAGGGTGATTCACATGTGGTTTAGTGGCTGGTGTGCAGGGTAAGCAAAATAATGTACAAAGAATCATGGAAGAAAAGTCAAAATACTCTTCACAAATAAAATGCATCAATACCTCAGAATCCCAATTGTTGGTGAGAAAAAATGGCATCCAGAAGAACAAGGCAGCCCAGAAACAGTGTAAGCATGTGACACATCTGGAGGGAACTCCTAAGCCACAGATCCAACTGCCTGAGAAATCTGCCAAAAGTCCAGATGCTGTTTCTGGAAGAATATCTTCCCTGGCTTGGCATCTGGTTCTGATGTTGCCATCCAAAGCTGAGGAGTGCCACAAAGTGGGAGGATAACGAGCAATTCATCTCTTCCCTTCACACATTTTATAATTTGACATTAAAGTTTGGGCTCAAAAATATATTTTTGTATTGGTTTCACCTTTCTATAAAACCACCAGTGTAAAAGAATATCACAATTAACAACAGAGTGACCACCCAGAAGAGTTGAAGTGGTAACCCATGGTATGAAAATTTCCCACTTGTTACCAGCTCATTGTTACTGTACTTCTAAACAGAACTGAAAAGGCATTTCTTTTTACAGTTCTCAGTGGGAGCTGTCATCCCCTGTCAACTTTGTAACCTATTAAAATTTTTCAATCAGACTGCATTGGTAGGTTCATTCAGTAGTATTTATTGAGTGCTTACTATGTGCAGAGCACTGTACTAAGCGCTTGGAATGTGCAATTCGGCAACAGATAGAGACAATCCCTGCCCAATGATGGGCTTACAGTCTAATGTATGATAGAACTTAATGCAATGCAAGGGGTATTTCTGTTAAGAACTCTGATGTGGGATATGAATAAAAGCAGATAATCATCATTTATAGGGCACGAGATCCTTCCCCATTGCCAAAGCACTTAAGGGGAAGGATGTTTATATGTTCTGAAAAGTGAACAATGATCAAAATCGTTAACTATGGACAATGTTACATTGCTCTTCTTATTTTAGGTATCCTGACTAGTATCTATTCAGATTCTACAATTTAATCCTAGTTGGACTGCGTTATTTTGTGAAATTTATGTAGAGCTAATGATATTTTTTCAACACACACTGAGATCAGTACATGGTACCAACAATTTGTAACAGAAGCCCAAAATGAGTTCCCTGTCCCCACAAGGATTTTCCACTTTTATGGAGAAGATAGCAGTAAAAGTATTTTCCACACTATAAGTCATTGAGTAATAGTTTTTACTAGGGCATCTTTTCAGGGTGACATAAAATTCTAATTTTCAAAACCTCCTTTATTATTCAGGCATTTTTATTGAGTGCTTACTGTGGACAGAGCATTATACTAAGTGCTCAGGAAAGTACAAAATATCAATAAACAGGCACATCCCCTGCCCCAGATGAGCTTACAGTCTAAAGGACTTTATATGGATGCATATATTCTAAATAATAAATAATTTTTACACGTAGCCCTTGCAAAACATGAAAGGCAAATGTTAAGTGTCTGGATACCTCAGGAATAAAAAGTGTGATATTCCTTTGCCAATTGCTCATTTCTGATTTTTAAGAGAAGTAGTTGAAAATCTTTGTATGGATTTCCATTCAATGGCTGCTCAGTATATCATAAATTGTTGGTACATAGTTTTTTACTTTTTAAGGTCATGTTCCTAAGGGGAAGTCCATGTTCAGGGAAGTGGAATCTTTAATGAATGCCTCGATTTGTTCATCTTTGTATGGGTTTGTGGGATATTGAAATATGGATTACGGATGACAGCATAAGTAGGGAATGAGATGATCAACATGAGGTAGCATTCAAACTTGTCTTCACCTTCAAAGCTGATTTTATGACTGTTGATCAGATAAGGTGGGAGCGTCATCTAATTACTTAAGAAATGCATCATGCAGGTGAATTTCATTCATCAGTAATCTAGATCTGTTCTAGGTATTCATTCATTCATTCATTCAATAGTATTTATTGAGCGCTTACTATGTGCAGAGCACTGTACTAAGTGCTTGGAATGAACAAGTCGGCAACAGATAGAGACAGTCCCTGCCGTTTGACGGGCTTACAGTCTAATCGGGGGAAGGGATTAGGTACTAGGTACTAGGTACTATCCCTAGGTACTAGGGATATATGTGTTGCTTGCAGCTAGGTATAGCAAGTGTGTGGCTAATGCTTGGTTTTGGCTTATCCAGTAGCATTTTAGAGACCAGATCACATTTCGTTGTGATGACTGATTTGGGAGAATGGGCAGTAAAATTCAAATGAGTTCAGCTAGCATTTAGAAAATATTTGTTTTGACACAGATTTTTCTGGAGTGATGCAGAATATGACGGTGGGTAGTAGGCTCAAAAGGAGAGACTTTAAAAATAGGATATGAAAGGCTGAATGCCCAGGATAATGGCTTTGATTTTCTGGGTGTTTTTGCAATTTTTGACCAACTATAATAATAGCAATCAATCATATTTATTGAACATTTAGTGTTGTCAAAGCACTGTTCTAGGCATTTGGGAAAGTGCAGTAGGATTAAAGAAAGCAGTCTAAGCCCTCTAGATGGTTACAGTAAGATAGCAAGTTTATGATACTATCTAGTACACCAAGGTTGAAAGGAAAGGAACATATTTTGGATGTTAACTAACTCAAATACAATGTGGGAAATATCCTAGAGCTTAGATTTTTCCAGGACAATCAACAGCTTTCCCTTTGGGAAATACTGGTGAATTCACTCCATATAATCGTTGTGAGTTCAAGAAGACTTTGTTTTTGAACCAATAATGAAACCTGGCCTGTGAAGAGAAATAGAAAAGGTAACTTTGCCTACTTATTTTTGGTTCATGTATATGGTTAAGTAGGGCCTTATAAATGAAGTTACTTTGGGATATTATTTTGAGTGATCATGCCAAATGTTGTGCGGAACTACACAGTCAAGCTACCCATAATCCAAAAAGGGCAGTAAGCATTTATTTTTATGGATGAATGTGATTTCTGCCCCTTTTCCTACAACTCAAAACTCCTCTGGATAAGGTTATAAACTCCTTGAGGGCAGGAGCCAAGTCTTTTACTTCTGTAACATGACCCAAAGTACTTAATTCAGTCCTCTGCACACCACAAAGTAAGTGTTCAGTAAGTGCTGTTGATTATGAGCAGGTTGATGAAGTAAAGAAATGTAGATATTTATGTAGCTATACTATGATATCATCATTACACCTGATGATATCCCATTCCAGGTTTTTTTTAGCAGGCTTAAAAGTGTTGTGAATTTACATGGAAGTGACATGAAGGACTTACACAATAAATTATATACTTTTATTTCTAGCAACTATTTTAACTGCTAGTGAGTAGATTGCTAAAATTTGTTAACAGTTGTTCACCTGTCTAAATGGGTCTGTTCATTGTAAGTTCCTTGTGGACATGGATTGTGTCTACTAACTCTTTTGTACTTTCCCAAGTGCTTTACACCATGGTCTGCACACAGTAAGCACTCAATAAATGTCATTGATTACATGAGGACACCCCTAGTTTCAACTAGCTGTCATTTGATTATTGAGCATTGGTGTGGGACTCATAACTATATCCATCTGCCTCTGTCTATATGGTAACTTTTTTTAAAGCAAGTTACCTTATCCTTGGAGGATTTGATAGAAGGCACGATTCCACATTTCCTCTTAACCTTCAAGATCCTTTTAGAACGTTCTATGCTTAGTGAACCAAAGGTTAATTTGGGGAATTTTGTCTTCATTTCTCTTCTCCTTTCTAGATTATTATTATTAACAAAATGAATGGTCTCAAGACGGAGGCTGGAATTTTGTATCTTACAGGTAGTTCTAGTGAGTTCTCTCCCGAGTTGGATTCAGTTAAACCTACTATTCAATCAACCGTAGCCATTCATTCAATCTACTCACAAATCCTGCTGGTTTTTCTTACATAATATCTCCCTGATCCACCCCCTTCTTCACACTCAAGTAGCTATCACTTATATACAAGTCAAGTCAAAATGTAAAAGTCTCTCTGCTTTTCTTCCTGCCTCTACCTTCTTTCTCCCCTCCAAATGAATTTTTCCAGATCATTTTGGACCGCCCCTCAACACAAATCTCTCCACTCCTCCAAGCCTTCTGCTGGCTTCCTATATCCTGCCATTGCAAACAAAAGCTACTCACAAAGCTCAGAGTGCAAATCTTTTAACTCAGCTGGTCCCATTGTACACATTTGATGTCTTCCTCCATTACTTCTTTGCTCAATTTCTTTGCTCCTCTCAAGCTATCTTGTAAATTTTATCTGGCTCTCGCCTCACCTGCCTTCATTTCCACTCTGTTCCTCTGGCCTAGAACTCCCTCCCTCTGCGAATTTGTTATACCAAAGTACTCTCCCCTATTCACTGTGCTCTTAAAATCCCACCTCCTCCTACAACAAGCCTCCCCCAGTTTCGTTACAGGATCCCAAGTCTCAAAAACCCTCCAGAGTTTTCAAGCATTTATTTATTCCCATGCTGAAGGTTATTTACCTCTTTTGATTATTCTGTCAGACTTTTTATATCTGCCTCCCTCATTAAAATGCAAGCTTCTTGAGGAGAAGGGATGTGTCATTTGAATGGTTTGAACTTCCCAACTTTTTAGTATAGTGTAACCCAATGGGTGCTCTATTAATATTTCTACTACTACTGTAATAACTGTGAGGAACTTTATTCAGTGGGATGTGGGAAAGTTGCCAGTGAATTCTCCAAGTGTTAAATAGAACTGTTTGTAGCCTAGTATCCTTATAGTTCTACTAATTTCCATAGAAGCAAGGATGTAAAAGAATGTTTAGAAGGCTACTACAAATTGAGAAGAATTTTCTGAACTTTTCTTTCTCAATCCAGATTGTAAAGCTGATTCTTCTATCTCTTCCATCCTTCATTTTTTTCCAGCATTATTACAAAAAAAAGTTTCCTTCCTCACTTCTGTCACTTCTTTCTCTTTTAACGTATCTTCTTTTTTTTACAAAAAGAACTGTGAATTTCTCCTTTCTTCCTTATCCCTCTCCATTACTCCGCAATTCTTTGCAACTCCCTTCCCTAAAATGGCATCAAGATAAAATCTTATGAGAGAAATGCCCATGTTTTTTCATCAGTCCTGGAAGGTAAAGGTACCTAACTTTGTGGATTATTCTGGAACTATACATTTTGAACAGCTGTAAATGGGACTTATTCATTCATTCAGTCATATTTTTTGAGTACTTACTGTGTGCAGGGTATTGTACTAAACACTTGGGAAAGTACAGCATAACAATAAACAGACACATTACCTGTCCACAGTGATTTTCTTCCAGTGCCAGCTGAAATTTATTTGAACTTTAGATCTTGTAAATTTTGAGTGTATTTTTTCATAAACAAAACATTCCACGTTCTTTAATTTAATAATAATAATAATGTTGGTATTTGTTAAGCGCTTACTATGTGCAGAGCACTGTTCTAAGCGCTGGGGTAGACACAGGGGAATCAGGTTGTCCCACGTGGGGCTCACAGTCTTAATCCCCATTTTACAGATGAGGGAACTGAGGCACAGAGAAGTTAAGTGACTTGCCCACAGTCACACAGCTGACAAGTGGCAGAGCTGGGATTCGAACTCATGAGCCCTGACTCCAAAGCCCGTGCTCTTTCCACTGAGCCATGCTGCTTCCAATTTCTAATACCACAATATCCAGAGAGGATTGCTTCTATTCCTGAGATACAGGTTCCTTTAAAGTACCATGCTAATAAACAGCTTTATTGTGATATTCTTGTGGTACTGCTATTGAATATACTTCTGGGATGAAAACTGCAGGAAAAAATGATTCAAATTGGGAAAATTGAATTTTCCTAGAGAAGCAGCATGGTTTAGTGGAAAGAGCACAGGCTTAGGAGTCAGAAGGCATGGGTTCTAATCCTGGGTCCGCCACTTGTTGCTGTGTGACCTTGAGCAAGCCACTTAACTTCTCTGTGCCTTTAGTTACCTCATCTGTAAAATGGGGATTAAGACTGTGGGACATGGGACAACCTGATTACCTTGTATCTACCCCAGCACTTAGAACAGTGCACTCAATCACTCAACAAATATTATTATTATTATTATTGGCATGACTATACTAAGCTTTATACAGTATTCACTGTTTATAAGAGTGGCAAGATTTTTCCCAACTCAGTTTCATAGTCACTCTAAAGGCGGCAGAGCCGTCAATTTCCTGCAAGAACGCTAGTTTACTTCTGTCTCCAGAGGAAGAAGATTGCCTATTGAGCTATTTGTTCCTGGAAGAAAGCTCCTATTCTCTTCGCAGCTTGTCTAGGACACACCAAATTTTTGGAAGGAATTTTCCGGTTCGGGAATAGCATTTCTGAACACTCTGGAGGTGTTTTTTTGGCTCTTTGTAGCACTAATCTCTCAGCTGATCTGTGAACCCAAGTGTCAGTGCCAAAGTACAGATATATCGTGCTCCCCAGCCAGGAACAGCTTCATCTGGGTCAACTCTTGGATAAACTGGGAGGCACACAGTTGGCCACGAACTGCCAGGAAACCCATCTCTTCATCCATGTGATCCCCTCTTATGCTTTTCAGCCCTTTCATGTTAAATTGTGACAAAAGTATAAAATTGCCAATTCTTTGTTATCAATAGGCTTAGTAAGTTAAATATTCCCAGCTTCACTAAGATTTCTTAAAAATATTTGAACCTGACCTTTAGATTTGTACCTTGCCTGTATGGCAGTCATCCTAGGTTGCCCTTGCTAAGCTCCCTGAGCAGTTGGAGGGGTCAAAATTGTACCATGTTGTGGACAGGGATTCGGTCTGGGATGTAAGTGAATTGCAGCAATTTGGGAAATGGTTTCTTTCGCATTTCTAAAATATGCCAAGTAGAATGATTTTGATTTCCAATTCAACAGCTCCCAATGAACAGAGATTGTATTGTACCAGAATGAGATATTCTACTGGTGTTGCTGTATTTTTGCTTCATATTGCTTAAGAAATTTTTAAGACTGTTTCAATATATAGTAAAAGTCTCTGTGAAAGCCTGAAGTGCCTATTCTGGTGCTACTTTTCTTGGAACTTGAAAGTGATAATCGAGATAAAATGCTAATATTTTTATTATAGCCACTTTTGGTCATTTAAAACACTTGTAATGTTTTGGCTGAATCCTCTTAAAGTACATTTTTAATGAACTCTTTTTTTTTTTATGACACAAGCCTCCAATCATTTTAAATGCTTTAGCAGAATTCTGAAGGACACCAAATCTCTGTAACATTTCTCAGATAATATTGTCATATACTTGGAGTGCAAGACCCATTCTCAGGCAGTAATTTGGTCCCCGAAGAGCTCTTTAGCCTCTTTCTTGCCTGCCCACCTTGGCCAAACTGTCGAGGAGAGCAGTCCAAGATAGATGTTCTGGATTTGTGGAGAGTAATTTAAAGCATCCTGCCTTTTCTTTCCCTCCTTGTTGGGACTATACTTGGAAATGTATTTTGTCTTAGGCATTCGCCTGTATGCATGATGGTGATTTTATTTTCGTTTTTTCTCAGTGAAACCTTTATTAGAATGCAGATGAACCTTGACCTTAGAAAAGGATTAAGTGAACAGATTCTCTCAGTAATAAATCTAAAGGCATATTAAAAGCAAGGAAAAGGGATTTCCCTAGTGTTTTTTGGATTTATAAGTGCCAGAGGCTAAACAACTTACAAGGGCAGGAAGATTGCTCCTTTTTCCAACCTGGGACATGTTCTTATATTGTGACATAGTGAAGCATTAAGCTGGCTTACTAAGTAGAAAACATGTAGAGTAATTGAAAATGCACAATACAGACAGGAATTCTCAATGCAACAATGTCCTGCTATAAAGATTATAATGATTTATAGGGAGTGTCTTAACTCCTAATCCCAGTCACACAAGATCACATCAACTGTATTCTATCATAACCAGTAAAATAAAAAAAGCTTAATAATGTATATTCTAGAAATTGAATATAAAGTTGGAAGTGGTGTTTGAGCAGGTCATTTATTTCCTTTAAAACAATGAAACGGCAAAACCATTTTTATTGTATTTTGACATGTGGATTTTCAAAGAAGTTCAGGCATATTCTATTTCAGAAATGACAGGCATAGACAAATCATAGAAGAGTAATGAAAATGAATAGTATTGGCAAAAAAAGGATAAATACTGTGGGACATATAGACTGTTTAGAAAAAAAGAGGGAAATAAAGTGTTGTGGAGGAAGGAACAGAACAGGACTAGAAAAGTCTTCTTTTATGTAAACGAGGTTTGAGACAGGAGACCTTGGAGTAAATGCTGATGGTGCAGAAACATTATGACTTGAAATTAAAGATAATAAAGAAAGGAAATTGAGACAGGGTCTTCTGTAGAGTGCAGTCTGGGTGGGCTAGAATCTGGGGCTGGTCCAGCCTGATACTGGGACCTGCCTGTGCTAGCTTTGCTGGGCCTAAAACCGACCATATGCTGTATCAGCAGTCTCCTCACTGGTTTCCCTGCCTCCAGCCTCTCCTCTCTTCAGTGCACTAAATTAAGTGGTATTTGGAGGAATATTGAGCCTAATTCTCCCAGTGCCTAAATTTCCTTTCTGGCAGTAAGGCACTTAAAGAGGGGCATTAACTTTTTCAGCTGCTAACTTTAATTAATGTAGCCAGGAATGCAATAAATGGCACACTAGTCATTTGAAAAAGCTAACCCTTCTCACAAAGTGCATATTTATTGCCCAGGAGTAGCTTCAAGTTCTAGAAGAATTGGGTTTGATAAATCAATATACTTATTGAGTGATTACTCCATGCAGAACACTAAGTCCTTGGGAGAATGCAATGCAACAGAGTTGGTGGGCATGTTCCCTGCTCACCAGGAGCTTCCAGTCTATAGAGGGAGAGACAGACATTAAAGCAAATTATGGATATGTACATAAGTGGTGTATTGCTGAGGATGAGGTAAATATTAAGTGCTTAAAAGATACAGATCCAAGTGAATAGACAATTCAGAAAGGAGAGGGAGTATGGGAAAAGAGGCTTTAGTTGGGGAAGGCCTCTTGGAGGAGCTATGCTGACATTAAGGATGTGAAGGTGGGGTGAGTGAATGTCTGTGGTATATGAAGCGGGACGGAGTTCCCTATTGCCCAGAATTGGCTTGGAAGGCTTGGGCAAGGGATGGGTAGTGAGAGATGACATAGAGATAAACTAGTTGGGCATTGTAGGAAGGGGAAGCATGTGGGCAGGATTGTAGTAGAAAATCAGTGATGTAAAATGGAATGTAAAGCTGACAGTGCTTTAAAGCCAGTAGTAAGGAGTTTCTGTTTAATATGGCAGTGGGTGAAGGTTGGAGGCTTTTGAGGAGTGGAGAGATGTAAGCTGAATTTTTATTTTTGAAAAATGACTCAGGTAGCAGAGCGAAGTAAGGGCTGGAGTGGAGAGAGGCAGGAGACAGGGAGGTCAGCAAGGAGGCTCATCCAATAGTCAAGGTGGGATGTAAATGCTTGGATCAACAAAGTAGCAGTTTGGAGCAGAAAGCACAGATTTTAGTGATGTTGTGGAGAAATGATAAAAGCAATATTTGTAGTAGGCTCTTCAGAGAAATGGGTTATATAAGAAGAAAGTGAGATTCTTATTGTTAAATGTTGTAATTGTCCAGTTAGAATCCTCCTGTTTTTGATTGGAAGGAAAGTCCGTCTAACTTGTGATATTCCAATGGGTTACTAGGCAGTATAGATTACAATCCTGGCATTGGGCCTAGAATACTGAAACATTGAAATACCAAAAAATTGGGAAAGGCCCAGGGGGCATCTCATGTGGGCAGGACTTTTTTTAAATCTCAAATCACTCCCAGGTGACAGGAGAGAATCTCTTTTGGGTAGCTGCCGGCCCTAATGAGATCACTGCTGTAGCATGTTAAAAACTGGAAATGAGGTCAGGAAATTTATGAAGAGTGTGCATTCTTTTAGGCCACTAGAGGGACCATTTAGTGCACTGGAGGTGCAGTAGTCTACTCAATAATGTTTTAATTGTACAAAACAGTAAATATCTTTCTCAGAGGGCTTAATTTATTATAACAAAGGTATTTACTCACGCCTGAGATTGGTCTAATGGTAGGGAGGGCTAGTGGTGGAAGTGGTTATATTGTGTCCACACAACCAGAGATAGAATGGGACAATTTTCTGGTGATTTATGGACCATCCCCATAGTCAAACTGGATAATTTAGTCCCATTCTTCCTCTAACCCTGCCCCAAATGACTATAAACTGAACCGCACAAACTAAATGTGTGGAAGATTTAGATTTCATTGAATACTTGTGCAACAGCCTTTTAGAAATCAGATGTAAAGACCCTGCTTAGAGGTGAGCAGTGAAGGAGTAGAGAAGTATGGCTTATGTCAAGGTAATTCAACTGGAAACTGGAGCAGTTATAAGTGCTGGGAAGATTTTCAAAGCAATTGAACTGAATTGATCGGAAACAAATTCACGTATAAATGGACAAAACCCATTTAGGTAAAGGATAGTTACAGAGTTACTGAATGTTTATTCAAGCCTTTTGGAGGCTAATACATATTAATAACAACTGTGATATTTGTTAAATACTAATGTGCAAGCACTGTACTAAGCACTGGGATATATACAAGAGCAAACTCAGTCCCTACCTAACATGGGGCTCACGTTCTAAAGGCTTACAGAATGAAATCAGTGTTTTGGTTTTTTTTAAATGACTAATGGAAACTTAAAGAATGAAAAGCAATTTGCACATCTAGGTGCTGCTTAAGAACAAGAGACCTGAGAAATCATCAGTTGGATGGAAGTGGGATTTGCAAGACAGGGAAAACAGGGAAAATGTACTGATAAAGGATATTGCTATAGAAGAATGAAATAATCATTCATCTCTGTTTCAGCAAATAGAATGTATCTGATTTACATAGGAATAAGAAAACATATTGATGAAATAGTGATCTTGTGAAAGATGTTGACTTGAGAGGTAGTAGCTCAGAAATTGGAAATCATCAGTCTCAGATGACCCTAAATTCTGAAAGTAGGGTTGGAAGGATTTATTCTTGGCTTGCAGAGAAATAAATATAAAAAAAGAAAAATCTGAGTAGAGAAAGAAAATGTAGGTAATGTAAAATAGGGGTAGGATCCTGCAGTTAGATGGATCCAGCTCTCATTGAAACCAATTTCCGTTGCAGAGAGAGAATTGTCAGTGAATAGCTGAGGAACATTTGAGCCTCCAGCTTTAGCAGGAATCAGAATGTGGGAATGACTTCTCAAAGCAAAATAGAGAAATAGCAAAGAAGGCACATTCTGTTTAAACTCTGATTTTATAAACCTTGAAATAAGAAATTGTAGTTTTCTTCAGAGTAACAAATGAAGTGGTAAAATGGAAGTCATGAGTTTAATTCTTCTTGGCTTTAGAAAAGCTTTTGTACCATAGGGCAAAACAGACTAATCTGAAAAGTTGGTACATGGATTAGCTACTTAGAGAGGATATAGAACCGACTTGGTTACTGAAGAGTGAAAGTGTGGTATTTATGTGTAGCCTCATTTCAGGAGGGAGGAAAGAGACTAATGATGGACTATGAGAATACCAATAACAGAATGATACAAACATATATAGAATGAAAAGGAGTTTATTGTACTTAGTGGAAGAGGGCAAATCAAATTCCTTTCTAAATGGAAGTCAGTAACAAATTGTATTTAATTTCATTTTATTAAAGGCTATAGATGAGCAAATGTCCTTTTAACAGCAATGCGGTTTGAATAAAAGGTTTGTAAAATTTCAAAATGTATTGTATATTAGCCTTAAAAATTCACAATTGATAAAGAAAATATTTATATAAAACTTGAGAAAATAACTTTAATAGCCTGATTGTTTGCACTTCCAGCACTTGTAACTAAGTATAGAGTCACTTTCAAAAATCTTATGTTTTAGATATTTTAGTAATAGAAAATGAATTACGTGTTATTTTTGAATTTACATATGTTAAGTTCCTCCAGCTGAATGAGTGGAAAGGAAGTGTTGTACTTGCTTGGCTTGCTCTTGGTATGGGAGAGGAGGAAGCTTGCTTGCTGTTTGTGGGGTTTTTGTTTCCTCCACTTCCTCCTCTACTGCTCAAACTGTTGTCATCAGTAGCAGCTTTGTCTTAGTCTTAGGGTTCTGTGTGCAGAGCCCAGGTCTAGGTGCCTAGGATTATATACAAGTGTAAGGTCCTGGACCTCAAAGATTTTACAGTCTGTTGAAGAAATTAACATACTTTGAGATAGTGAATGCACAATAGTTCCAAGAATATGAAAAGAGACGAAAAATGGTAATTGAAATAAATGGCAAAGAAACCAACAGGTACGTACCTAAGGTGGTAAACAAATCCTGAAGGCATTCCAGGAGGAATTATGTGAACAGTCAGTCAAAGGTGAGAGTCGAGTAACGGATTGTTAGTAAATTTGCTTTGGAGGCCTGGAGGATGTGAGCTGTAGTACAACAGAAGGAGAGGGCAACTCTGTATGAGGGACAGCAACTGATGGGGTGCCAAAGCTGTCCTGTCCTGTGATAAATAATAGGCATCCATGAAGGATTAATCAGAGGGGAGTGCATTCGTGCAGCTCTTTATAGGACAGACTGAAGAAGGGAGAAGCTATGAGCAAGGAAAGTTAAGTAAAGGCTATTGCAGTAGCCCATTTGGAAGGATGACTAGGCCCTCCACCAGGGCCCATACCAGACTGTGGGGTTGGAAAGGAAGCTTTTAGGGGAAACCGTATATTTTAGTAGGTTTGGAAAGGGTCAATCAATTTAGATGGAGTTCTTCTTGGATCGGAATTTCTGGTTGTTTTAACTTTTGTTCCAGTTCCTTCAATTTTTATAGCCCAAATTTAGAAATGCACATTGCAGGCTCTGCTAGGGCCTATTATATATATATTATGAATATTAGGATGACATTGAATCCCTTGAAGGGCTCAAATTGAAAAAACTAGGGCTAACGCTCCACTCACCTAGCTATCTTTGGCTCCCTCTTTGTCAAGAACATCATTTCTCTCCTATTTTTCTTCTTGGGCCTGTCTCTCCTAAGTTAGAAAACAATTAGAATATACTAAAAAGGAAGTCACTTCCGTATAGGTCACAGAGCTTGGGTGAATAAAAAATGTGTAATTGATTGCAGTCAAATAAATGTTATGACTATGTGCTCCTGATTTAGGGAAAAGACCTAAAACAATGGATATTATCATAAATTTAGTATACTTTTCATGTAAAATCTACTGAAAATGCCTACCTTCCATGAATAAAATTTTGTGGAAGAGAACTAATAGTAACACAGAATATGACTTCCTTATTTTGTTTTGTGTGTAAACCATCATTTTCATTCAGAGCATACCAGAATATGTTTCATGACTTCAAAGCGTTGGCTGAATATTATTTGAATTAGGTGAAAATACAAATTAATTGAAAATATAGATATATCATTTTTATGTCTGAGTGGGACTCTTCTCATAAATGTACACAACTCTGAAATCAGTTTGACCCACATACATTTTAGTTTATAAAATACATACCTTAGGGGGTACTCTCATCTTCTGACTTGTAACTTTAACAATCATTCTACACCAATGATATATATGTAGAGTTCATTTTAAGAGACTCTTTTATTCATCCACTGACTGGAAAAAATAGAATCAGAAGTAGTGACTGTCAGTATATGTTGTCTTTTGCAGCTCTCTTTCTTGATCAAATAAATAATTTGTAAGGTTTTGATGACAAAAGGATGTATCTTCTGCTCAGCCTTCACCTGCCAGCACTACTCTGTGCAATCTGATTTAGAGATTTAAGCAGAGAAATTTTTCTTTCTGCTGTTTCCCCTGAAAAGAGAGAACCTAGCGAAGAGGTTAATCATTTGAATTTTGCAATTCATAGCCAGCAAAATCTAAAATTTCTCATGTTAGGCACTGAAAATGTTACAAAAAATTTTAAAAACCAGGGTCATTTTTCTTTGAATTATCAACACAAAATATTTTAAATGTATCTGATAACATAATAGTCTGTGACACGTATCCCACAAAACTGCATAACTCATTTACAATATGCCATGCTCTGGTGAAAACCAATACTAGAAATATAAAAGGAGTTTTAATGTATGTATATATAAGTTCTCATGCTGGTGACAGCTTTATTTGAAGTGAAGTTAGCCATTGCAAAATTTAATTTTAGTTCAAGATCCCCAGTAAGATGAACAATGAAATCTAATGTGGTCATTCTTCTACAATTATTAAATATAAAAATTCATTTAACAGCACATGCTAGATGATAACTAGACCATCAGGGCTTTCAACGTATTGTAGGACATAGGAACTTCACAAGTGTATTCATTGTAAGGGAATCATTTTTAGTAGGTATTGATAACCTCTATTGTCAGATTAACTTTGATACTATGCTACTTTACAGAGCTCCTAGAAATCAGGAACAAGGAGTCGGTAGTTGTGGCATGACTTTAAAAAAAATGAAACAAAAGATTGGTTGCCCATTTGACATTATTAAACATTAGTGTACTGACTCTATAACAGTTTTACTCACCATTTGTAATTGTGCACCATGAGGTAAATGCCACTGATTTATAGTCCAGAGTTCAGAAAGTGAGCTCTATTTGCAAATGTTATTGACCATTTATTGATCATTTAATGCATGGCATGGTTCGAGGACTTTATCTGCCACCAGTATGCATACCCAGCTTTGGATAAGATCTCTTGCATTGTTCCAGACATCTAGCCTGCATGTCTCTGTAATGTAATTTAGGGACAGTCACAGCAATTCCTTAAATAAAAACTTTTATTTCAAGAGTCTCATGTGTTGCATACACTACCTTACAACCATAGTAAGGATTATTCTCCCTATGTTCTAGTTTGGAGAGTATTGAAGGGGTTAGGGTATTTTCCCAAAATGGCACAGTGATTTTGTGGCCCAGCCAGCTATGAAACTGGGTCTCTTGGCTATTACCCTAAAGCTCTTTCCACTAGATTATACTGCTCCATGTGGAAATCCTCTGTGAAAGTAGCGAATGTGCCTTTTGCATGCTCAGTTCCGTGCCAACCATAATAGGAAATATTTAATAAATAACATTGTTTCTAAATCCAAACTAATATATTTTTAATTTGAAAAAAAGAACAAAATCTCTTTCAAAGAGAAAAACCAGAGGCCATTTGAAAGGAAACCTTGGATTTTGAGGGGCAGCATAGTGTAGTGGATAGAGCACTGGCCAGGGAGTCAGAAAGTCATGGGTTCTAATCCCAGCTCTTCCACTTGTCTGCGTGTGACTTTGGGTAAGTCAGTTCACTTCTCTGTGCCTCAGTTACCTCATCTGTAAAATGGGAATTGAGACTGTGAGCCCCACCTGGAACAGGTACTGTGTCCAACCTGATTTGCTTGTATCTACTCCAGTGCTTAGTACAGCACTTGGGACATAGTAACCACTTAGCAAATACCATTATAAATAATTTTCAGAGCAAGAGTGGAAGGGAGAGACTTGCAGAGATGAGGATCCTTCCTGGATAATTGTACTACTCTTCGTTCTTTAAAATTCAAATGGAAGGCCTATTGGCAAAAACATTTTTGCTCATTGCTGTTGTTTAACTCCAAAGAGTGAATTGTAGAATTTCATTCCAGTTCTCCACTCTCTTCTTTTGTCCCCAAGTCCCCAAACCCCAAACTTCTGACACTGTAACAACTCATGTCAAACGTTAACTGGTTCATGTCATGGGATTCTTAAGATACTCGATAATGGTTCCTTTGTGGTAATTATGGTAATTACTACCAATGGATGAAAGAAACAAATTGTATTTCATAGTGCAAAAACTTACCACAGTAAATGAAATCAATGGATTTTTACGTATTAATGTACTCCACAAATGCTTTGTTCTTATTCATATTTTGTAATCTTGATTATTGAATTTAAAGAGCAAATTGTACTGACGTAGAAAAGCCAATGAAGGTAGAGAAAGACCCAGTAAAAATTTTCTAGGAATCCTAATGTTTAATAAGGAGATTGAGAAGTGTGCCTTACTGTGGATTAAATCACTATCTTTGGTGGTCTACCAGATTGCAGAATCTCCATCACAGACAGCCTCGTAAAAAAGATGCTAGTTGTTTTGTATATGTATGTAATGCTGGTATGTGAGTGTGAAATTTATGTGCTCTTTGTGCATATATGTTTCCTTATGATTCCATACACTGCATACTGAACCCTGGGTTAATAGGTCCTCCTACTGGAGAGAACTTGTTGAAAGAAGCTAGCCCTTCCAGACACACCTGCGCCCCCCCCCCAAAAAAAAATAAAATAAAATCAATTGCTTTCCCATTGAATTATTGTATTTTGCCATCATTTTATTGTTTCAAAGGAATCACTGTTTTATCTTTTTCTATCAGGAGCTTGCACTTTATTTTTACCATTGATGTCACAAAATAGTTGTGGAATTCTTTTTTCCAAAGCCTATGTTTTCCAAATGTTAAATATTTGGGTTTTGTCAAATATTAGTCAGGTTTGCAGGCTCTATACAGAGCTTCCTGTATATTACAACTCTGATACTTCCAAAACATTCGAGACCCTTAATCGACTTTGCAAACTAAATTCATTTTAAGAAAAAATACTAATTTTTCCTTCGACAGTAAGCATGACATTTATGTGCTTGTGTGCAATATCTTATTCAGGCTTTTATACTCAACTCTGAGACATTACTAAATGAGCATTTTTGCCTCTTGTGTAAAATAGATAGATTAATGATGTTAAGTGAAAGCCAAGCTTGCTGAAATGTTAACTTCCTTATGGGGTTTTGAGTTTCTCTTATTTTTGATAAATGGACCAATCTGGCAATAAAATCCTTGCACAGTAGGTTAATAATGTCATAGCTGAACTGTGAAATAGTAATGTGTGTACTATCTCTTTGCAAACAATAATCCTTGAAGCCTGATAAATCTATTTCCAACCCAATTGCATGTTCATTGTTACCCACGGCCCCATCTCTGCAAATGCAAAACAGTTTGGTCATATGCATTTTTAAGCATGGAGGCAATCAGGGATAGCAGAGGAGAAACACAGCCATATAAAGAGAGCAGAGGCAGGATCACTTTTGTTCCAGTCACTCTCTTTTCCCATTCCTTACCTTAAATTTTTTTTTAAATGTAGAATGAAACCCACCATACTCCACTGACATGTTTTTCAGGGTATTCAACTGGCCTATGCAGGAGAAATATAATTTCCTGGCACTTCCACCCATCTCCAAATACCAATTCAGTTTTGGTAGGTAAAGGGATAAAGCAATGCATAAAATCTGACAGTCTTCTAAATCCAAATTTTCCGGCTCATTATTTATTGGTCAGTCAGTAGTGAGCTAGTTTCATTGTATTTGAGAGCTTGCCTACAGGAAAGGAAACAGACATATTCAGAGAAGACTGCCGTTTACATACTGACCTTTGGCAGTGACCAGAATAAAGAGCGGGGTTACTAATCGTAGTGTCGTAACAGCCTTTTCTCCCAGACATACATGCAAAACACAGCACTGCGAAAACAAAAATCAAATTATAGCTAAAGTGCACAGAGGTCTATGTGGAAATACGATTGCGCGGCTGCTTAAAGTTCTAGGGACTCTAGAAAAATTTACACTCCATGTTTGAAAAAAGAAAACTACATCTACAATCACTGCTGATTTTGAGGGTATTATTTAAGCTTCAGCATATAAGTGGCTTGGGGCAGTGGACATAAACTTGACAAACAGGCTACTTTAGTGCTGCCTGCCCATATCAGCATAATAGGGCAATGAAGCTTTTATTCATTCAAAGAAAGGTTGAGTTTGATTGGCAGGGCAGCCTGCCTGAACGCCACAGCCTCTTTTCCCTAACACTTCACTGCTATCAATTACAGTTTTGAATACAGAGTGTTTCTAATGTAAAATAATGCCAACCTCTGCCTCTAACCTCAGGCCAGAAAGCTTCTTTGTGCTATTTATTCCCATTTTGTGACTGTCTCAGGATTTTCTCTTTTTTTAAAATCTTCTTTCAATATCTCAATGATGTAACATTGACAGCAGAGTAGTGTTCATGCAAAAGCATTCCCTGTTCTTTATTTTAATCAATAACCTCATGGGTGAGTGACATCCACCTAAGTGATTAAAAACAGAAAGCCAGGAGTGTCGTGGCATCTGAATCATGTTCTATTCCAGAACCAACAACCATTTTGTTTGTAATTTTGTTATCTGCTACAAACCACCATTGCTCTGAAGTTGATTTCATTTAATTGGCAACTTTCATTTAGAACATTTTGTACAAGTGAACTGAATGCAAGTTTTATTTTGAATCAGAAAGTGATTGGTTTTAGCTGCCATCTGTTGGTCAGTTTGCTATCTTAATTTAGTGTTACAGCATTTACCTGGCTTCATAGGTTACAGTTTCATTTAAATGTCAGGAGATGACTGTGGGAGTGGTAATAACAGAGAACTTTGATGAATACATATGTGTGAATGCATATATATAAATCACTAGTTGCAGATGTCAGCTTGTATGGTGTGTAAGTCTCCTGTAACTATGCATGCCATTTTTGTGAAGAGATCAGCATCCTTTGGGACTTGATCATTCATGCGTCTAGACCCATTCTAAAAATGGTTATCTGTGTGAGCTGTAAAAGAGATGACAGGTTCCATTTCTGTAAAACCCTTTTCAGAGATATGGAGGAGTGGAGTCCATCTCTGTGTCAGAGCAGTACTCTGATTCTGTTCTCTATGCATTGAGAGTTCCATTGTCAAGGCCCAATATGTCCCTTTGGCTGTCTTTCTCTTTCTGCTTCTCTTGTTCTTGTTCTCTCTTGTGTGTGTCTAAGCTCTGCCTCTGACAATTTGTTTATCTTTCAGTCCCTCCGACTTCATCTCTGTCCTTCTGTTTCTCTCTCCCACTCTTTTTCTTTCTAGCTTTTTTAAAAATGATGGTATGTGTTAAGTGCTTACTAAGCAGAGATAGTCTGGTTTAGTAGAAAGAGCACAGACTTGGAAGTCAGGAGATGTGGGTTCTAATCCCAGCTTTGTCACTTGTCTGCTGTGTGATAAGAGAAGCAGCGTGGTTCAGTGGAAAGAACATGGGCTTTGGAGTCAGGGCTCATGAGTTCGAATCCCAGCTCTGCCACTTGTCTGCTGTGTGACTGTGGGCAAGTCACTTAACTTCTCTGTGCCTCAGTTCCCTCATCTGTAAAATGGGGATTAAGACTGTGAGCCCCACGTGGGACAACCTGATTCTCCTATGTCTACCCCAGCGCTTAGAACAGTGCTTGGCACATAGTAAGCACTTAACAAATACCAACATTATTATTATTATTACCTTGGGCAAGCCACTTAACTTCTCTTTGCCTGTTGCCTCATCTGTAAAATGGGGATCAAGACTGTGAGCCCCACGTGGGACACCCTGATTGCCTTGTATCTACCCCAGCACTTAGAATAGTGCTTGGCACATAGTAAGTGCTTAACAAATACCATAATTATTAATTATTATTACTATGTGCTAAGGACTGCTCTAAGCGCTGGGGTAGATAGAAGCTAATTAAGTTGGACACAATCCATGTCACATGTGGGAATCTGTCTACCCATTTTTCAGATGAAATAACTGAGGCACAGGCAAATTGAGTGACTTGATCCAGGTCACATAGCAGACAAGTGGTGGAGCTGGGATTTGAACTCAGGTCCTCTGTCTCTCAGCCCGTGCTCTTACCATTAGGCCTCATTGCTTGAAGCAGTTTATGTCAATGCATGGTTAAGTGTAGTCAACTCCTCATTTAGTAGCAGTCATAGAATTTATTAAGTGTATACTGTGTGCGGAGTACTGAACTAAGCAATGCAAAAGAATATACAGAGGAGAGTTAAGATCAAGACCTTGGCTCTCAGTGAGCTCAGTCTACTCAATGATATTAATCTTCCCAAATATCCCTGAACTTGAAGTGTATTATTTTCTCATTGCTTTCAAATCCCCTCTTGTTCTCCTATCAATTCTTTCATATGGAAGTTCTTCCCATATTTATGTAGGAACCTTCATTTCACCCATGACCGTTATGATAAGATATTAAGGAAAGGCCTGTTAATTCTGCTCACCAACAGAATTGTGCTTGTGCATGACTCTTGTCATGCTTGTGTAAGATTAAGTAAAAGTCCATACAGCTCTCATTTAGACAGGATAAGACCAGAAGTCTGTGCATTGTTTAGGTAAAGAGTTTATAGCTATGTGAAATCATAGTGGTGTACCCAAGAGAAACCTGTAGCTGGGTTCATTTTAGTAACTTTGAGAAATTGCAAAACTCAGAAAAGCAACAAAAATATTTTAGAAATCATTCAAGTTAGTAGTTTCATCACAGTTGCTGGATATCAGGCAATTCTTAAGTGAGTTGAACATTATATTGGAATCCTTGATACATTAGTATATCTTAATTTTTCTTGCTTGTGTATTAATTTAAGTCTCCAAAGCAAGCAGGGGTTTTGTCATTGGAAAGGAACATTGGTATGAAACACTGGTGCATTGCCAGTCACTGTCAGAATCACGGTTTGTTTTAGTTATATACTGTGGCGATATAGGATTTTATTCTTTTCGAAGATTAGCAGCATGGCATCATAGAGAAGCAGCATGGTGTGGTAGAGAAGCAGCATGATGTGGTGGATAGAGCATGGGCGTAGGAGTCAGAAGGTCATGGGTTCTAATCCCAGCTCTGCCACTTGTCTGCTCTGTGACTTTGGGTAAGTTACTTCACTTCTCTGTGCCTCAGTTACCTCATCTGTAAAACGGGGATTGAGACTTTGAGCCTCATGTGGGACAAGGACTGTGTCCAACCTGATTTGCTTGTCTCTATCCCAGAGTTTAGAACAGTGCCTGGCACAATGTAAGCACTTAATACTGCTATTATTATTATTATCATTTCCACTGTGACTCAAGAGTCAGCATTTACATTCTTTTTCATCCTGATTTTTAGTCATCAGAAACCATGATGAGAAATGAGTAACGGAAATGACGAATCCCCAATTATAATACTCCATGGGCATTATTGCAAAATAACTACAAAGGAAATGTACCACAGTTTGCTCTGTCAGCAGAAGTACCTGGATCAAAATACTTTTCAAACTTTAATGCAGATTTTGTGAAACATTTTTTGTACTTTGATAGTGTTGTCATTATTCATATTCTAAAAGACCTTTCTTTTAGGGAATTACTGAGGATTAATGAAATGATTTATTCTACATCTATGAAGGAGTAAAACTTTTGAAGAGTAAGTTGAATGCCTCCTAAGTTGCATCGTTGCCTACAGGGCTTTTTAAAAGTCTTTCTTGGAGATAAATAAGCTGTCAATTCATGATGAACAAAATCAAACCCATAGTGTTGATTTTGGCTGGAATGCTGTGTAAAAGTATGAGACATTTTTTGCAGTGTTGTAGAGTACTCCATGTGTTAGCATTTAGTTCTCTAATTTCACATTATGTCTGAGCTAGATTTCACAAAGGTAAACAGGAATGTCAAAATAATGAAAGTAAAGATTAACCATTCAGATGGGCATACTTGACCCAGAGTATTAAACAATAAGAAAAAAGAAGAGGTTCAGAACTGTCACAATTTAGCACTCTATCAGCATTTTTTCCCTGAAGGCCTTTTTCAGGTCTTGGTTTGGACACATGTAAACAGAAGTTCTAAACTGAATTCTGGGAGGTACGAAAAGTATGCCAACAGCAAATCAGTTTACTTAGCTCATGACTTTAATACACCTTCGCAATTAGTAGGATATTTCCTTTCGCTTTGTGGTCTGAGGACATGAATTTTTATGCATGATTTTCTTCACAGCCTTTAAATGAAAAAAGCAAATTTAATATTTCTGTTTATCATAGTCTGTATTCCAGGTCAAGGCAATAATGTAGAAGCCCCTATTTAAGTCAGAGTTCAAATATTAAAATGCATTGTTGGGCTGTTAGGAACCATACAAGAAGGAAAAATTAAGTGCCAAACCACAAGTGTGATTTTTTAATTTTATTTTTATTAGCAAAATAAAAAGGAATATAAAACCTATGGCTAAGTATCATCTCCCTGTCACATAATGGATTCTCAGATTTTGAATGTCCATCATAAACCAATCTGCTTTTTTTAAGATTGCTTCCCAATCAAGTCCCCAAATCCACCACATGCTATTCAATGTTGTAAATACATTCAATGTTCCAAAGCCTAGAAACCATGAAATGATAGCAAAACAATTAAAAATATTGGTTTTGTTATTGTGTCTCATTAAAAATGTCTCAAATTAGTTGTAGAATTTGAATCCTAAGTGGTTTTTGGAAAAAGCACATGTAAGGTAGATATAGAAATCTTGGACTTGGATCGAATCCTTAGTTTAATAATGTTCAGTGGAACTTAATACATCATCATGACATATAACTTGAACTTACAAAGTGTTACCATAAATTCCCACATATCATTAATAATGGTCACATTTCTGACATCTGAATTATTCAGATAATCAAATTGCCCTTTATAGACCCCAGAAAATTATTGTGAGTTTAGAACCCTTGATGGATGCAACTGCAAAAGGTCATGGAGTGATGTCATTGTGCATTTCAGTCATAAATAAGCATTTTTGATTATGTTGCTATTATATTTGTTCTATCACTACTTTGGTTTAGTGGCCATTATGCTTTACTAGTTATATGTTATATTATATTTGGGTGTGTATCTGTTACAAAAATAAAATAAAGTAAAATTTTAAAAAATGCCCTCCCTCCTCACATCTGCCAAACTAGCTCTCTTCCTGCCTTCAAAGCCCTACTGAGAGCTCATCTCCTCTAGGAGGCCTTCCCAGACTGAGCCCCCCTTTTCCTCTAATCCTCCCTGCCCCATCACCCCTACTCCCTCACTCTGCTCTACCCCATTCCCTGCCCCATAACGCTTGTATATATTTGTACATATTTATTAATTTATTCATTTTATTAATGATGTCTATACAGCTATAATTCTATTCATCTATTTTAATGCTATTGATGCCTATCTCGTTGTTTTGTTTTGTTGTCTGTCTCCCTCTTCTAGACTGTCAGCCTGTTGTTGGGTAGTGCTCAATAAATACAAGTGAATGAATGAATGAAAGTAAAAGTGACAATTCCTTAAATTCCAAATTTAAAATAAACTCTAAGATTACCAACGTAGTTCAGAAATCAAAGGAAAGTATTGCTTAGCTAAGACTTGAATCCTGATCATTTTATTACTACCGTTACTTCTAGACAGTCTCCTGGTGAAAGGGAAGATAAGGGTGTACTTTAATGGTTGAAATATCAGTTGTCTTCTAACTGTAAACACATACAGGTAGAAGGGCATTTTTCCCAGCCCCTTGGGTCCGGTTGGTTTTGGCAGCTCCTTAAAAAGACTGAAGCTCAGGCACTAAGGCTGCTGTCAGAAGGTGCTATTCCCTCTTGAGCAACTAAGAAACCATTGTTCATGGAAACACATTCTAGAGTTGCAGAATTGGTACTGCATAACGATATAGGCCACTTGTGTTGCTCCTCTAAATATAATTTTATTAACTTTTGTGACCCAGTTTTATTTGTTCTGTTTTATAAATAGATTTTGGAGTCTAGATAGTTTGGCAAAGTCTATATTGTAAAGCTTAAAATTAGTTATTTAGGCTCCCTTTATACATTGTTCTGAAAAACTAATTTATTTTCCCAGATGGTATATTAATTCTTTGATATGCAGCACCCATCTTAGAGAAAATAAATTTGAGTAAAGGAAGATTAAAAGAATGGACTAGAAATAGAATTGGAAGCAACACTTGACCGATAGCCTTGGGGGTGTGTGTGTGTTTGTGTGTGTGTGCGTGCGCGCGTGCACATCTCTCCATGATTCATTCTGAGGGCTGTTTTAGCCTTCATAAAATATTCATGCTGGTTGTGCATGGTTCTATAATTGCCATCTCAGGCCCTGAATTATTTATAGGTTGTACTGTTCACATAGTCTCATTTACTGATAGAGAAGATAACACCATACAAGAGGATCCCAAACACTCTAATGCCTGTTACTTTGCATTAAGTAGTGGAATTATATTACTCTAGGTGTAAAACGCTGGCCCTTTTTTCTCCTCTCACTTTAATATATCATTTTTGTATTTATAATATGCTAATTGTCAAGATGCTGTTAAGCCTCATAATTCCTGCCGAGTTTTGCAGAAATCAAGATGTGGTTGAAGTGATTTAGCTCTTGATCCCAGAATGATTGTTCTAAAAAACTGTCTTTACACACAGCATAATTTATTGAAATGATGTATGACTCTACATGCATACCTGAACTCCTTTGTTTTGCGCTATTGATCAGCCCGTGTATTTAACTGTTAAGCAATAAACAACTGGGCTTCAAATGCAGCTATTTACCAAGAATGATCACAAGTTTGTTGTACCCAATTAAATACTTATTTAATTAATGTGATGATCATTATTTCCCCCCGTCCTCCATAACTCTAACAGTATCCTACATGGATTCATTCATTCAATCGTATTTGAGTGCTTACTGTATGCAGAGCACTGTATTAACCGCTTGGAAAGTACAATATAACAATAGAGACAATCCCTGCTCACAACAGGCTCACAGTCTAGAGGGCTGACATCTATACTAGATGCACTATACCATCATCATATTTCTTTACATAACTTTACCTGAGGTGTAGTACTCAATTGTTTAATCTCAACTTTTAAAAGGATTGATTATTAATTAAAAAGGGCCTGCTGGAATGACTTAGTTTTAAACATCAATCAGTCATAGAATTTCTGCTTAGCAATTTCGTCATCACCTTTTTTAGGCTAGAAAAGATAAGTTCAAAAGCACATATACCCAAATATACTGCCATACCAAAAAACAGCTCATTAACTTTATTAGAAGGTGGGAACCAACAGTCTTGTCTCCATACTCTTACCCCTCTTCCTCATCTTTCTGCATGCAACCGCCTGATATTCCCCCTTTATTTTAGTTTATTTTAGTTAGTTTATTGAGCACTAACTGTCCAGAGTACTGTACTAAGCACTTGGAAGAGTTAGAGAAGCAGCGTGGCTCAGTGGAAAGAGCCGGGGCTTGGGAGTCAGAGGTCATAGGTTCTAACCCCAGCTCTGCCACTTGTCTGCTGTGTGACCTTGGGCAAGTCACTTAACTTCTCTGTGCCTCAGTTAACTCACCTGTAAAATGGGTATTAAGACTGTGAGCCCCATGTGGGACAACCTGATTACCTTGTATCTACCCCAGTGTTTAGAACAGTGCTTGGCATATAGTAAGCGCTTAACAAATGCCATCTTTATTATTTATTTATTTAATAATAATAATAATAATAATAATAATGTTGGTATTTGTTAAGCACTTACTATGTGCAGAGCACTGTTGTAAGTGCTGGGGTAGATGCAGGGTAATCACGTTGTCCCACATGAGGCTCACAGTTAATCCCCATTTTACAGATGAGGGAACGATAAGAGAGTTGATAGACCTGTTCCCTGCCCACAAGGAGCTTACAGTCTAGAGTGGAGGATGGATATTAATATAAATAAATAATTTATGGGTTGGCGAAAAGTGCTGTGGACCTGAAGGAGGGGAGCAAATCCAAGTGCTAACCCAAGAGTGACAGAGAAGGGAGTGGGAGAAGAGGAAATGGATTATTTGGGGAAGACCTCTTGGAGGAGCTTTAAAGGTGGAAAGGGTGATCATTCTATTGGATATGAAAGCAGAGAGATTTCCAGGCCAGAGGCAAAATGTGGGTGAGGGGGTCGATGGTGAGATAGATGAGATTGAGGTACAGTAAATAGATTGGCATTAGAGGAACAGAGTGTATGGGCTAGGTTGCTGTAGGAAATCAGAGAGCTAAGGTAGGAAGGGGCAAGGTGACTGAATATTTTAAAACCTATGGTAAGGAGTTTCTGTTTGATGCGGAGGAGGATGGACAACCACTGGAGGTTCTTGAGGAGTAGGGAAACCTTGCCTGAGTGATTTTGTATAACAATGATCTAGGCATCAGAATGAAGTATGGACTGGAGTGGGGAGATACAGGAGGCAGGGAGTTCAGTAAGGAGGCTAATACGCTAGTCAAAGCACAATAAGATAAGTGCTTGACTTGACATGGAAGCAGTTTGGATGGGGAGGAAAGAGCTGATTTTAGCAATGCTGTTGAGGTTGAAAAGACAGGATTTGGTGACAGGTTAAATATATTGAATAGTACTAAGCACCTACTGTTTACAGAGCACTATGTTTAGTAGTTGGAGGGAACAATAGAATTAGTATATATCCCTGTATTCAAGGAACTTACAATGTAGTGGGGCATACAGACACTAAAATAAATTACAGGAAGGAAGAAAAAAATTGTATAAAGATAGGTACATCAAGTACAGTGGTGGGATTGTGAGCATCCAAGATTTGGAAGTACTGAAATGGCAGATGGTGAGCTATAGAGTGGGGAAATGAGAGACTAATCAGGGGACACTTCTTGGAGGAGATGTGATTTCAGAAGGGCTTAAAGATGGGGAAAGACGTGGTCAGTCGAATAATAATAATAATGATAATAATGTTGGTATTTGTTAAGTGCTTACTATGTGCCGAGCACTGTTCTAAGCGCTGGGGTAGACATAGGGGAATCAGGTTGTCCCACGTGGGGCTCACAGTCTTAATCCCCATTTTACAGATGAGGGAACTGAGGCACAGAGAAGTTAAGTGACTTGCCCACAGTCACACAGCCGAAAAGTGGCAGAGCTGGGATTCGAATTCATGAGCCCTGACTCCAAAGCCCATGCTCTTTCCACTGAGCCACGCTGCTTCTCCAGCATACAAAGAATACAAAGAGAGAGGGAATTCCACGCGGAAAGGAGTTGGTGAGCAAGAGGTTAGCAATGAGAAAGATGAGAGTAGGTTGAGATGGCTGTTGTTGGAGAGAGTAGAGAGCCACTTGCGTATCTTAAAGACAGCTCATGATCTGACTGTGAGCCCGTTATTGCAGTGTGGCTCAGTGGAAAGAGCACGGACTTTGGAGTCAGAGGTCATAGGTTCGTATCCCAGCTCTGCCACTTGTCAGCTGTGTGACTCTGGTTAAGTCACTTAACTTCTCTGTGTCTCAGTTACCTCATCTGTAAAATGGGGATGAAGACTGTGAGCCCCACATGGGACAACCTGACCCCCTGTGTCTATCCCAGCGCTTAGAACAGTGCTCTGCACATAGTAAGCACTTAACAAATACCAACATTATTATTATTGGGCAGGGGTTGTCTCTATCTGTTGCCAAATTGTACACTCAAGCAGTTAATACAGTGCTCTGTACATAGTAAATGCTCAATGAATACTTTTGAATGAACGAATGAGTGGAGTTTCTGTTTGATAGGAATGGGCAAGCATTGAAGGTTTTCGAAGAGTGAGGAGATGTGCAAAAAATAATAGAAAAATGATAGAAAAAATGATAGAAAAAAGATCCTAGCAGTAGAGTGAAGTATGGATTGAAAGGGGAGAGACTAGAAACAGGAAGACTACCAAGGAGACTCATGCAATAATAATTTACTATTGATTGAAGAATGGGCTCAAGATATGAAGGGATGAAGTAGGAGGCACGGGGGAGGGGTTAGACTTTGGAATTAGGCACAAGATCTCCTCTTGAGAGACTGCCAAGGAGGATGAGAGAGTGAATGATGGGGGTAGTAAGAGGGATGTGGGGAGGTGAAAGGGAGATTTTGCAGAGTAAATTCACACATGGTGATTTTGATAATCTCCCACCGTCCACTCAATCCTTCTAATAAAGAGGGAAAGAAGGAGAAGTGAGGACTGCAAGAAAGGATGGGAGAGTGAAAAAATCCATGTGTGCAGGAATGACCTGATGGTATATCTATTTGGGAGAGAGAGTTCGGGGAGGATAGATGAGGAATATATATTTTTTAAACTTTTTTTTAAAAAAGAATGCTGATTAAATAGTTGAATAGAAATTCTTGACTTTTAAAATTGATGAGTAGGATACCATTAAATATAATCCTGCATCAGCACACTAGAGTGTGCAAACTCATTATGATAAGAGGAGGTGTCTTGTGCTTCATTTGTACTTTCCCAAACACCTAGTATAATACATTGCATTTTGTAGGCACTCAATAAATACCATTACTACTAGTCAATGCAACTTTGTCCATCAAAGAAATAAAGAAAATATTATCGAGCCATAATCAGGGGTCTGCCTGAAAACCTTTTGTCAATAATTTCCAAACAGTTTGAGGCACTTGAAAAAGAAAGCTGGTTTACCTGGGAAACCTTCTTGAAAAGTAAGCAAAGACAGAGCATTGATAATATCAATAGGAGTGAGAAGCTGAGGCAGTGTTTGTGTGAATAGAAGGGTAAAGTTTGGATTTTTTTAAAGGTATAAATCAGCCCAGGGTTGGTGTCAGAAAAATCACAAGAACAATAACTTAGCTACAAAACAAAATATTTTGGACACCAAAAACATTCTTGAGAAAATATATCTTTGACTATGTTACCTCTAGACTGTAAACTCATTGTGGCAGAAAACATGTCTACCGATTCTGTTGTATTGTACTATCCCAAGTGCTTCATACAGAGCTCTGCACATACTAAACACTCAATAAACACCACTCCTGATGATGACAGAGGAACTGATTCTTTTTCATAGAGTAAAACATTTTTTAAGAAACGGGGAAACACACTGGAACTTCGAGATGATGCCTTTTTCTACAGTGGGCTCAACTGAAAATTGTTCTGTTTCTATAAGGTTTAACAGATTCTCTGGGTCCTTCACTGGAAGCAACAGCTATTGTTACATAGATTTCTTGATTCCCTCACAGGGTTTCATAGACTCTAATGACTTCACTGTAGGGAATTATGCTCTTCAGCTGTCACAACTAGAATTTATATTTTCATAGAAGGTCTGAGCCAAAGTTCCCTATAGCTCATAAAGTGCCTGAAATTTTCAATTTTGAGTTTGATCAAACTGACTTTTTTTTTTCTTTAAACTGAAATGTGAGAAGTGCCATTTTTCTACAAGAGGCCTATCTCTTGCCAAGACATGCCCCAATGTGGCAGTAAGTGGAGGTGGATGGATGGGGATAGAAGGTGTCATAGAAAGCTTAATGACTCATTTGTGCTACCAAAGAAAAGTTCATTTCAGCCCCATGTCTCCAAGTAAAGTGAACATGCCCTGCCCCAATTCAGTGGTTGTTAACTGTCTTTATGAAGCCACTTTGTACATTTTCACCTCTTTGCATGTTACTGTTTTTTATATTAAAATGGTTGGAAGATTTAAGAGAGTTTTTTTTCCCTTTTCTTTCCCAGATGGAATACTTTTGTTTTACCTGGTCAAGAGAGTAGTATTCTGAGACTCTTTATTGCCTTTAAAATTGTGGAAACGGCAGGTGGCTAGGACACCAAGTCATCACTTAACTTTAATTGGTCAACTAGCCTCTCCTGTTGGGCTTTGCTCACGGTCGCAAAGTGCATGACCTTGGATTGTGCTCTGAAACAGTTTCCTTCAACAGCAACCACTGCCCAATTATGGATAGTGTAAAATAGAAATACCCTTGTGCTGCAGCTAAATTTTCCTTAAGTCTATTAGTTTGGCTGTATTGGGTATTTTAAAACTTGAACCGGAAAACATTCACATTCCCAAGAAAACAAACGGGGAGTGTATTCCTTTCAGCGTAGTAGAACCTGAATAATTTTCCAATGAAAATGTATTTTTAACTCTTCATAATTTAATTTTCATTAGATAACCAAAGGGTTGTAAAATGTGAGGCCCTCACTAACTCCATAACTTCTTCACTATGTGCATTTGAAAGAATTAAATTCATATCTGCAGTTATACATGGAAAATCTTTAAATAGAGCCTAAGATCATCTATGGGGTTTCTTTGGGCACTTAAATCTTGAAGCAATTACAATTTATTAAATGGAGAAAATGAGTTAAGAATATCAGGCTTTTTAAGGAACCATCTTTCAGTTTCTTGGGTCCTGTATCTCTAGGGGACTCTAATTTAAAATCTCGGCCACCTCTGTTCAAACCAGATTTAAGCAAATGAAATTCTGCAAAGAATTTCTAGGTCATGATATAGTTGAAGGCTTGTCTCCAGGATCAAAATTTAGTTTTCTTGGGTGTCCTTGGTGTGAATCAATCAATATTATTTACTGAGTGCTTACTGAGTGCAAAGCACTGTACTAAGCACTTGGGAGAGTGCAGTGCTGTAGAAGTAGTAGACATGTTCCCTGTCCATAAGGAGCTCACAGTTTAAAGCTTCAAACCCACAAATATGTCTGTATGGTACTGTCCACTGGGCTGGATTTCATGGCAGCGTCAAGAGCAACTATGTTTTAGATTGTTCCTATTTAGTATTTATCTCTCCTCCAGATGATTCATGTGCTCGACATTGCTTCATTGGCACTTGGCATTTATGCTACACTTACACTTCAGATTTGTGATTTTAAAGCAGGAAACATGATGGGGTAGAAAGGAAAGAAAGAAGCCTTGACATGTTGGAAATTTTTGTTTATCAGGTCTTGTGGAGGCCAACCTATAATGAAAGTGTCCCTGCCCGTCCTCCACTTAGTTCTCAAAGCTGGACGTAGAGTAGAGGGGCAAGGGCTTTTCTCCTACTGATTCCCAGACTTCCTGGTGGTGCAGTGCATTTGCCTCATGTGGTTTTGATATTTCATACTTCATCTACTTGTGGATCCAGATATCTTTTATCAAACCCCAAATGGCAACATATATAGCCAAACAAACCAAAAGAGACACAGCTTTTACATTTTTTAAGAGATTTCATGCAGATCTGGAAAATAAAATTAAAATATTGAAAATTATGTATGCACAAATTAGGAACTCTTTTCTTTAATATACGTAATGGCTTAAAAGCCAACATTGTGAATTATTCATATCCATTGAAAAAAACCCCAAAAGCATAACTATCAATTTTGCCAGAAATAGTGAGCAACCTAATTCCACTCCTAGAATCCTGCCACCCTCAGTGGTTTATTGTCACCTTTTACACCACCACTGTGTTTAAATGCTTCATTACAAAGAGAGTGGAAATAGTCCCAAAACTATAGCTAATTGAGAAGCAAGCATTTTTCCCAATGCTATGTACTAAAGGGAGAGTGTAGGTCTTCATCCTAAAATTCTGTATTATATTTACATGGTGTATGCATACATATATGTGTGCTGGTATATGTTGCTCTTTCCCTTATTTATTACTGCAATCCCCAGTGTATAGTTTGTAGTTTGGAAAGAAATCATCCTCCATCATTCGTCACTGCCTTGCTGCCGCAGACTGGGCCAGCACATCATTTGTTAACAGCGACAAAGCCGCACTCATAAATGCCGACATGTTACATTAATTTATAGGCACTGAGTGACTTATTAAAAGTGACGTGTGAAATATAACAGGGCCCGGTATGGATGATTAGGTTTTGGGCTTTGAATTGTTGACAAGGCAGGGGTAATGAATTGCGGGACACAAGCTCATGTGTTTCCCCCTCATTAGTCAGTATTAGCTGCATTAATAGTAATAATTGGATATATTCATCATTTAAAACATTTTAATAAATGTTTGGACAGCACCTGATCGAGGCTGTCAAATATTAGGCTATAAGGCTTGTGACAGAAGAAAAATGACAACATTTCTTAGGTAGAGCTTATGCGGCTACGGAGATGCCAGTCCGTCTGTGCCCTGTCATGTGCTTGGGGCTAAGAAAGTCTGAGTAAGAATATGAAATTAAACTCAGACCCTGGGAAACCCAATCTTTCTCTATCAAGTGAGTTATAAAATAATAGTATTTGGAATTCAAGTGCTTACTGTTGGGCCATGCACTGTTTTAAAGCATTGGGGTTGATAGAAGAGATTAGGTTGGAAACACTCTGTCTCAAGTGGGGCTGACAGACTAAATAGGAGAGAGAACAGTTAACCTCCATTTTTCAGATGAGGAAACTGAGGATCTGAGAAGTTAAGTGACTTGTTCGAAGTCAAAAGGCAGGCAAGTAGCAGAGCCAGGATTAGAGCCTAGGTCTTCTAACCCCCAGGTCCATGCTGTTTTCATGAGAAGCAGCATGGCTTAGTGGAAAGAGCATGGGCTGGGGAGTCAGAGATCCTGGGTTCAAATCCCAGCTCCTCTGCTTGTCAGCTATGTGACTTGGGGCAAGTCACTTAACTTCTCTGTGCCTCAGTTATCTCATCTGTAAAACGGGGATTAAGACTGTGATCCCCATGTGGGACAACCTGATCACTCTGTATCCTCCTCAGTGCTTAGAACAGTGCTTTGCACATAGTAAGCGCTTAACAAATGCCAACATTATTATTATTATTATGAGGCCATGCTGCTTCTCTAGATGTGGATAGCAAGGCGATTTTGAGAAGAATGATGTAGTGTCTGAGATGATCAACACGATGCTTGTTGGTTTTTTTGGTGCTTTTAGGTCTACATTATTTGATATATGATTCCAGATGCTCCTAGACATGGTCTGTGATTGAAAAACGTCTTCTTTTCCTAAATTGTGCTATATCTTCTGCATTGGTTCAGATGGCCCAGTTTGCTATTTGGTTTAAGAAAAAGTGATCTCACTTTCATTACTATGAATCTTCAAGAGTAGAATTTAACATATTTTTAGGTGGATTTAAGCATCTTACAAAACTGGCATAATTGTTGATGTCAGTGCAGTTGCTCAAGTTAATGTAGCCTTGTCAAGAGTCCTAAGGACTTATTGACTTCTTTTATTCATTTGCTACTTCCTTGCTTACCCAAGCATCACTGAACAATGAGGGCAAATAATTGAAACATTCAGTTCAGTATCACTGACAGAAATCTTGGATTGGGTGAAGGGCTTGCTAGGTGCAAGCTGGCATATAACATCACTCTTCAAGTTCTGATAGGCTCTGACGTGGTGGAACCCTAAGCAGTTCCAAAGTCCAACTTTGCTAACTTTTGTTTCCATTCTGGTCATTGGAAGAGGTTTTTTATCCTGTTACAGTTACTCCAAGAGGGAATCCAGAGAGGTGATGATAATCATGTTGACTGTCCATAGTGGTAGCCCCTAAAACTGGTGATTTCTGAGACCACCTTCTCTTTTTTCCTAGTTTTTAAAGTAGCACTAACAGCTGGCAAAACCTACTCTCTTGGGTCACTTTTTTGCACAAGTAAATTGTCCTGCCATAGTTTTGTTGACTAAAATGACAACATTGATTTCAATATGGAAGCAGCGTGGTCAAATGGGAAGAGCATTAGGCCTGCAAGTCAGAAGACCTGGATTCTAATCCCAGCTCTGTCACTTGTCCACTGTGTAACTTTGGGCAAGTCACTTAACTTCTCTGTGCCTCAGTTTCCTCAGATACAAAATGGAGATTACATATTTTCTCCCCTGAGACTGTGAACCCAGGTGGGACAGGTACTGTGTCTCACCTGATTTACTTTCACCTACCCAGTGCTTAGAAAAGTGCTTGACACATAGTGAATGTTTAACATACACCATTATTACTATTACATATAGTATGCATATGCTATGATGTAGATAAGTTTTCTCTCATCTATCCTCTTTTCTTCAATGCATGTCTGGCAGTGCTTCATTTGTGATGGAACTTGCCATGCTCTTTCAGTAATACTTATTGAAGACCTACTCTGTGCAGAAAAGTATACTGGGCTGTTGGGAGAGTCTAGTCAACTATTCATTTAGCATTTGTTGATTGCTTATTGGAGGCTGAGCACTGTACTGAGTACTTGGGAGAGTACACTAAAGTTGGTAGGCAAAATTCCTGCGCAGGAGGAGTTTACAATCAATCAGTGAAATAAATAATATTTATTGATCACTTACTGTGTGCATATCACTGAACTGAGCGCTTGGGAGAATACAGTGTAACAGAGTTGGTCATATTCCCTGCAGGGAAGAAACAAAGTATAACTATGGGTGGTGGGGTCAGATGAGTATCAAAGTGCTGAGGAAGTCTGGATACAAGTGCAGACGTGACAAAGAAAGGAGAGAGAATGAGGTGAGAAGATGAGAAATCAGCAGAGAAGACCTCCTGGAGAAGAATAAAAGTAAAGTCCAAAAGAAGGAAAGGGTGCAGATGCTGCCTTAGAGGAATTTACAGTCCATCACTCAGTCTCTGGGGCCTGGATTGTGATCTGTAAATTTACATAAAAAATGAAAAACACCATCACTTCTTCGAACATGAATAACTTATGATATGGACAGTAAGACCATAGAATTTCATTCCAGAGGTAACATTAAAGGATAAAATGGCACAACACCAAGCACACTGTGGCCAGATTCCCTTTTGGTATCTATAATTGAATTTCAAGAATAAAATTGTTTGCCAATTTTGCTGATACTGTTAGTAATAATTGTGGTATTTGTGAAGTGCTCACTATATTCCAAGCCCTGTACTAAGCACTAGTTTATGTACAAAATAATCAAGTTGGACACATTCTATGTCCCCCATGGTGTCAGTCTAAATAGGAGAGAGATAAGTTTCCATTTTAGCAGATGAAGAAATTGAAACCTAAAGAAGGTAAGTGACTTACCCGGTGTCATACAACAGGTAATTGCCAGAACCAGAATTAGAGCCTAGGTCTTCTGTCATCCAGGTCTCTGTTCTTTTCACTAGGCCATGAACAAATGAGGTTGGAAATTAGTCAGTTTTGATGTGTAGTATCAAAGGCACATGTAAATTTGGATGAGAAAGCACGGAGGTTGAGAAGAAATGAAAGAACAAAAAAAATTGTGTTAATCTTTGCCACATTACTGCTTTCACATATTACAGTGTCCAGAAGATTTTTTTCATTCAGGAGCCTCCAAAACATGTCTCAAAGCATCAGTATTTCTAGATAAAATCCATTCATTAATACTCCTGTTACTATTATGAACAGGTCTTTTTGGTGGAGTCAATGATTAAATATTAATTTTATTAGGTTTTTGTTGGGATATCATATACCTCTTGTAAATATGTACTGCCAAAGTAAAACAGGGTGCAGCACAATTTTTTCCTTGATAAGATCATTTAATGTTTGTTTTTCCTTTACAAGATAACATCTCTCTCCTTCCCTGCCTTAAAGATAATGATTCCAAAAGATTTAAAATAGGACCCATTATCAAACTTGGGTTGTATTTTGAAGCCAGATGCACTATCTTCTAATCGAAGATAACTTTGGAGTAAATGGAGTTGATTCCCTCTCTACGTTACTCTGTGGGAATTCTCCACATCTGCTACCATTCAACTTCTGATTCGTATGCATTAGCATGAAACTTTGGCATCATTTACCTAAAATATGTTTAGAATGTACTGAAGAAAAAGTCTGGATTATAGTAATGAAGCTTTGCAGAGGTTGTGTTTATTATTACAGATGAGAGTCCCTGATCCTTAAAAGAAAAAAAATTGAGATCATTGCCACATAGTGAATAGCTATAAATGTTTTTCATTAGTTCAATTTAGTTTTCCAAGCACTCTGGCATATGTTTCCGTAAAATATTTTGCCTTTTGTGTATATATAATTCACAACTATAGGGTGTTTTTCTGGAGCGTTGTGTTATTTAATACCAGACTTTTAATTGACCATATGTCTTAGATAACGTCAGTGCACCTGTAGCCTCTAACTCCTTATGTAGCCACAGATAAGAACATTGACACTTGAGGAAATACTCAGTAGAGTGGACAGTTGTATTGGAGTTTGGGGGCCTCATGTTGCAAGTGTATAATCAGGAATCTGAGCAGAGATCAAGATTCACTCATTCAGTCTTATTTATTGAGCGCTTACTGTGTGCAGAACACTGTAGCGTGGCTCACTGGAAAGAGCCGGGGCTTTGGAGTCAGAGGTCATGGGTTCGAACCCCGGCTCTGCCACTTGTCAGCTGTGTGACTTTGGGCAAGTCACTTAACTTCTCGGTGCCTCAGTTCCCTCATCTGTAAAATGGGGATGAAGACTGTGAGCCCCACGTGGGACAACCTTTCATTCAATAGTATTTATTGAGCGCTTACTATGTGCAGAGCACTGTACTAAGCGCTTGGGATGAACAAGTCGGCAACAGATAGACAGTCCCTGCCATTTGACGGGCTTACAGTCTTGTCTACCCCAGCGCTTAGAACAGTGCTCGGCACATAGTAAGCGCTTAATAAAAATACCAACAACTGTACTAAGCATTTGGAATGTACAGTTTGGCAACAGATAGAGACAATCCCTATCCAACAATGGGCTCACAGTCTAATCAGGTTGTCTCATGTGGAACACACAGTGTTCATTCCCATTTTAGAGAGGAGATAACTGAGGCCCAGAGAAGTGAAGTAACTTGCCCGAAGTCACACAGCTGACAAGTGGCAGAGCCGGGATTAGAACCCAGGACCTCTAAACTGTCTAGACAAACACAGACCTCAGGGAATAACTATTCTTTATTGATGTGATTCCCTGTATGAAATATTTTGTTACCCTTCATAAGAGTGAAGTAAAAACTTGGGTTCACACAAGGCCATAACTTAGGGAATGCGAATCTCCCTTTCCCCTAAGTACTTGCTATGCAATACATCACTTATGTCCATTCTGTAATTTATTTATATCATCTGTCTCCCCCTTTAGACTCTGTGCTTGTTGTGGGCAGATAACATGTCTACCAACTTTGTTGTAATGCTTACTTCAGTTCTCTGCACACAGTAAGTGCTCAAAAAATGCTATTGATTGATTCATGATTCCCAATTTGTAAATGTTGTTGTTTTATGACTGGTGGTAAGAAGAGAATGCAATTTATCACCTAGCTCTCATTTTTACGAAGGAGGACACTAATCAAATGATTGAAAACTGTCAGTTTACTGAATACTTGTTTTAAGGAAGTCAGGATTAACAGTCTTGACCTAAAGATTTTCTTTTAACTTTTCCTGATTAATTTATAATTAGATAATTTTAAGTAATTTTGTGGCAAAAGGATTCAGTATGAAAAACCCCATTCTGCCAGATATAAGTTCATTGCCAGTGGATTTATCAGTAACCTGTGCCCTCAAATGTGTGATACTGTTTTGTCCAATCAGTAGGTGGTATTTGATTGCTTACAGTTTGCACACCATTATACTAAACAGTTGGCAGGAGACAAGAGTTATTAGACATGATCCCTGGCCATTAAAGGTTACCATTTCAGAGGGTTTCTGTAGCTATTTAGTGATTTAGTGACAGCTCTGATCAGACCCTTTAAATTCTCAGCTATAGAGACCTGTTTACAGTGTTACTTCCACATCTAAATATATGGATGCCCCAAGATAGAGACCTAGTTTGTTGCTTGTTCAGATGTGGTCTTATTACACTATATTTGTCTAGGCCTTATAGAAAACTTTTAGTGGACCATTTGTGAAAACTGCTAAAGTAATTCTTGGTGTCCATTTCGACATGGGTAATATGCTTTAAGATTGCTCTACAACAAAAAAGTTTTTTGTCAAGGAACCGGTTGATTAATTACATAATTATTACCTAAGGGAGGTTATGGAGAACCACCAAAAGCAAAAGATTTGGATTTTATATCAAATTTTCATTGTCTAGCACTTCGTAAAATTCTAGTAATTAAAACAAACAACAGTACTATGTCGACAGTTTGCATTATTTCCAGTAGCCAAGAAAATGGCTAATTAGATTCTGCAGAAAGTCTCTTTTGTGGTTTAGATGTTTTATGGCAGAGTTAGGGTTTTTTTTTCCTCAAAAGTATTACTGTTGATGCCTGTAATAGTCATATCTTACACCTGCATTTAAATTTGCTTGATAATAGCATAACCCTTTCCCTAGCACCTTGAACATTTAAACAAAGGGTGGAATCACTCCCCCTTGTCTTCTTAGTGGGACTGTGAGAAGGAGATTTACAGTTTAGTTTCTAAATCAGCCCTGGCTGCTAAAGTTTTTGTTGAGGATTTAGTGAGGCTAAACCTAAAACTAGGTGTCATCCTGGAGGTTAATCCAGGGGCTCTGGAATGTATCACAAACTCAATGTGATACTGACAGAGTGAACAGCTGAAGACTGGAGTTCTCTCAGCTGCATAAGTGAAGAGAGTTACAAGCATCTGTAATGACAGTGATGTCAGCTTTATGAATCAAAAGGCATTCGTGACTGAGTCGTTTCTGTTATGGGGAGACAAGCTGGTTGCAAGTTGGGCAAGTTGATCTGTATAACGATCGAAGTGACAGTGCAGAAGTGTTTGCATGTTTCTAAACATCATGTTGTTTGAGTGGTTTTACACAGCTTGTGAGTTGGCTGGAGGAGATTTTTCTCTTCAAATAAATGAGATTGGCCCAGTTTTCCCAGTGGGAGCTGGGGATATCACTGCCCAGCCTGCAGCCTGCAGGGGAGTTATAGGGTGGCCTCTTCCTTCTCTGATGGTGGCATATCTCCAAACCCAGGCCTAGACCACTCGAAGTGGTCCAGACGCTCCTTCCACAAAAAATGAGAGGAAATCACAAATCCTAATATCTCCCAACTCAGCAAAGGGCTTTGTGCAGACTGGGTTTTGCTTTTGCCAAGGAATGAGAACTGTCTTTGGAGTTGTTTGTTTTCCTCCCAGGACCCTGAATACTCTGGGTTTTAGTACCCTAAAATAGCATAAAAAGTCACAGGTGTGAATGCACTCAAAGGACAATTTTTATTGTATGCATCCCAGTGCTTAGTAAACTGCATTGCGTCCAGTTGGGGTTCAACAATTACTGATGATAATGAAACACAGCCTCAGCTGGATATTGGTCCAGCTGAAACCTTCAAGGTCCCAGAATTCTGTGTGCTCCTTCCTCCAATAGCTATATGAATGCACCAAAGAAGAGGCCTCATTTGCTTTTTGTAGAAATGTGATTCATGTTACTCTGGAATATTGGAGTTTATACTAGTATAAAGCAAGTTAACTAGACATTTGGATTATCCCTTTGGGGGGCATTTGTTAGTTCTGTGAATATTGAGCAGAATGAGATAATATTGCACTAACAATTGAACAATGCAAAACTGACTGTTGTCTTTATTTTGAGGTCACTGTTCCCACATATCTGACACAGGAAAAATGGTCATTAAAAAGAGAAGACTGATCCATTCGTTCATGCACATTTTTACTTGTTGGGAATTCTTTTTAGACATGTAAATAAGTTGGGCTTCCAAATCATCAGGATACAGAAGCACTGAAAATTCACACTTTAGGTGTTACCGTAATTCCAAGACTGGCAAAAATACTGTTTTCCATCCCAGGACATGAGTAGGCAGCCTTGGAAAATGCAGGATAGAAGAGCTAATCCTTGTCATGTTTTCTGTGGCAGTGGTTTATGCTCTTAATGTGCAAAACCAAGTCACAAAGATATTCTGCCTTCATTTCTTTTCAATAGTATGTATTGAGCCCCTATTGTGTATAGAGCATTGTACTCAGAGTATCATATAGTAATAATAATGTTGGTATTTGTTGAGCGCTTACTATGTGCAGGGCACTGTTCTACATAGAGAAGTAGCTTGGCTCAGTGGAAAGAGCACAGGCTGGGCAGTCAGAGGTCATGGGTTCAAATCCTGGCTCTTCCGCTTGTCAGCTTTGTGACTTTGGGCAAGTCACTTAACTTCTCTGTGCCTCAGTTACCTCATCTGTAAAATGAGCATTAAGACTGTGATCATCCTGTGGAACAACCTGATCACCTTGTATCCTCCCCAGACCTTAGAACAGTGCTTTGCACATAGTAAGCACTTAAATATTATTATTATTATTATTATGAAATTAGTAGAATGATCCCTGTTGTCAAGGAGTTTTCAGTCTAGCAAGTAGACAGGCACTAGGATGAAGTTACAAAGTAGAAGGAAAAGTTATTACTTGAGTGTACTGCTAGTAATACTAGTACTTTATTGAGCAAATTGAAACCATCAGGTGTGATCTCCCTAAAATCTCCCCTGCTCCTCTCCAGTCCCTCCCTCCTCTTCCCCTTCTTCAACTCTCCCATCTTTCCCAGAAGCATTTCAAGAAGTAGTCTCCCTCCTTCTCTCAAAATCCACCCCCTCCGCGTGCACCTCTAACCTCATCACTTTGCACCTTATTCCCAATTGCTTGCCCACTTTCTTCTCCCCTCCCTGACTGCCATCTTCAACTGTCCATTCTTCAGTGGCTTCTTCTCCACTACTTTCAAACATGTTCATGTTTCCCCTATCCTCAATAGATCAATGGTATTTAGTGAGTGCTTACTATGTGCAAAACACTGTACTAAACACTTGGGAGAGTATAGCACAACAGAGTTGGTAGAGATGTTCCCTTCTCACAACAAGGTTACAGTCTAGAGGGGAGAAAAAAAATATTTTGACCCCATGGCTCCTTCCAGTTACTGCCCCATCTCCCTCCTACTATTTTTCTCTAAACTCCTTGAGCTATTGTCTACACCCTCTGCCTCCAGTTCTTTCCTTGATCTCCTCCACTCTGGCTTGCATCCCCTTCAACTTCACTGACACTGCACTCTCAAAGAAACATTATCCAACCCTGGATTCACTGACACTCTCGTCTCTTGGTTCTCTTCCTAGCTCTCTGACTGCTCATTCTCAGTCTCTTTCTTGGGATCTCCCTCTAACTCCTACCCCCTGAGGGAGTCCCTCAAGGCTCAGTTCTGGGTCCCCTTGTATTCTACATATACGCACACTCCCGTGAAGAACTCATGTCCTCTCAAGTAGTTGTGATATGACAAATGCTTGGACAAGCATGATGGCCCTTTGGATCAAGACAAAGGGTATTCTGGAAATGTCAAATAAAACACAATAAGATTGGGTAGAAATATATATGTAGGTTTAAATAGAGGGAGAAGTCGAGGATGATGCAAAGTGTAGATGTTTTAGAGGCAAGAATAGTGTAATTGTCAAGTTAGGTGGAAAAGTGGATTTTGGAAAAATAAGTTCTTTTCATAGACTCCACCCTGTCCTGATCAGGAATAATTCCTATTCCATTAAGAATGCATAAAATGCTTTCCATTATCCCTAAATAATTTCCAGATCTCCTGTGCAACATCAAGATGTGCTGTAATAATCTGAGAACAATCTTCCAGGCTTAAATTCAAGGCAAATGTAGTTGGAATAAAGACACGAACATTTTTATTTCTGTAAGGCAAAAGGGGAAGAGGAGATTCACTTTTCTTTGAGCCTCAGTTTCCTTATATATTACTGAAAAAAAGTTGCTTATTACCCGAAGGTTACTGTATTTTGACATTTTTATTTTCCGAACACACAGGTTTGAAGAAGTAAAACCTAAGAAGGAAATGTGTTTCAACTGTGACTGGGGTTTTCTCTACTTCAATGCCACTGATGTTCTTAGGCACCCAACTACTGCTAGTTTACCACAAGATAACAGGCACGGTAATACCAGTGTCGAATTACAATTAACCGTAATTTGGTTATCTGTCATCGCTTGCATTGAACAGAGGTTCTTCCAGCAAAAGTATGACACTGCGGTGGCTGTTAATTCAAAGGCATTATGTGAACTATTGCAGACCTTACTGTGGCTTTTATATGTATTCAAATGAACAAAATCTAGTATTTTAAGTGGAATGAATAAAAATAAGTTTTAACACATTTCTGTACCCTAGTACAGGAAGGGTCACAAGGAAAAAAAGTTGTGTTAAGAAAGTAATTACATAGAGGCAGAATGATTGAATATTAGTGCCTTTACTAAGTAAATGAGGATAAATTCTGTTAATTATGTGATTTTTTCTGAACTAATGTGATAATAAAGTACTCTAATTTTGGAGAGGCCTGTCACAATCCCAGCTAAAGCACTGACCCCTCAGGTTATGAAGAACTTGTAGCTGCTTCAAAGCATTCAGTAAAACAATGAGAAAACGTAGTTGAAAAGATTTCTTACCTATGGAATTCAGTATAGCAACTGCCATTCAGTGTCTGTGGGTGACATCTGAGTGTCTCTGAATAAATACTATTTGTACAGTCTGTGGTAGCTATATAAATACGTGCACTATACACAATTTATTTTAATTGCAACTTGAAAATGACTTCAGAATAGTTGTTACATATTTGGTTCTTCTATTCAGGCACAGAGAGAAAAAAATTTAGAAATGTAAACACTTTTTAAAAAATAATGTACTGGAGAAAAGTTAATATTATTTAATTTTATAATTAAATAAATTGTAATAAATTGTAATATTATCGGTACATCAAAAATGTATAAGACATAAGAAATAAGAAAATAAGGAAATTTTCAACTTCTGTTCCATGTTTAAAGGCAGATAGTTTTAAAAGGAAGCTATAAGTAGTATACTTTTGTCTCTTGAAGAGTGTGTGTGTGTGTGTATGCATATAAACCAAAAATTGAGCTTGAATTTTGAAATATCATGCACAGTTTTCAAGTGTTGCATTGTAGTATTCTACTTATTTTTCATAAAGACTGTATAAACATCTTGAAATAGGGGTAGCAATCTACTTCTGTATACAGAATACAAGGGGACCCAGAACTGAGCCTTGAGGGACTCCCTCAGGGGGTAGGAGGCAGAGGGAGATCCCAAGAAAGAGACTGAGAATGAGCAGTCAGAGAGCTAGGAAGAGAATCTGTTGAACATGAGAAGAGGAGTTCTAGGTCAAAGGGAGGGCATGGGGTTGGCAACAGGGTAAATGAGGTAGCGATTAGGAGAGTAGGTTTGGTGTTAAAGGGCCAAAACGTACAGGTAGAGTTCCAAACTTAATTATTGCTGTAATGAATAGGAAAATATAGACAACCTGGTACACAGCCTTCCTTATTCATTGCTTTGGAGGAAAACATCAGACAAGATCTCCTCTAATTCTAATACGGCAAACCATATTGAGATAAACTCCTCAGGTCAGCCCAATTTGTTGAGTGGTTTTCAGAGCTCTGCCATGCTGATGGACAGCATCATATACTTCGGGAAAGTTTTCAAATATTCTGATACAATTTTTACTTGCAATTCTCCTAAATATGTCTGTGGTTGAAATCAACACTGCAATTTGGGGAACACATGGTTCATGATGTTCTTCAGTAGGTGATCTAGAAAGACTCTGGTTAGGATTTTAATAACAACTGAGTGCAGTGTAGTCCCACAGCTTTCTTAACCTTCTTCTTGAAGATAGCAACTAAGATAATTATTTTTCCTGTGCTGATTCCTAATGAAAGGAAATATCAGAATTTTTTTGATCTCATATTGGGTAGGACTGGGAGTCAGAAAGACCTGTGTTTTAATTCTGGTTCTGCCACTTGTCTGCTCTGTGTCCTTGGGCAAGTCACTTAACTTCCCTGTGCTTTAGTTACCTCATCTGTAAACTGGAGATTAAGACGGTGAGCCCATACACATATAAAGCTTTAGCTCAATATTTCCATATTAGTTTGCTGGGAACCCCCTTAATAAAATCAGACCAGAGTATCTTTTGCACTAACTTAAAAAATGAATTATTACTTATGTCATTTGGGCCCCATGTCATTTGCCTGAATGTTCCATGGAGACAGAGTTTGCTTGCCTTCTCTGTTTGGATACTAGTTATAGGCTTTATATTCAAATGAAGAAATCTCTAGTTTCCCCTGGCCTGTGCTCCTGCCGTTGCCATTTACAATGCACTGCAATTTCAGGGAAAGGTATACTGATGAAATGAAATAATTATTCATAATCTGGTCTTTTGTGGTGGGAATCTACAGGAATGACACACCCACAACAATTTTTCTAGGTAAAGCCTCATTTCTCCCCCCAGTACCCTTAGAACAGTGCTTTGCACATAGTAAGTGCTTAACAAATCCATCATCATTATTATTATTACCCTGTCCCTTCTACCCTCACCATCCCTGTACTTCCAGCACTGCCTATGTGTTCTTTAAGGACCGAGTTTCGAGTACATGCCAGCATACAGTGTGGCTCAACCCCTAGGGAGGCTGTGGCACGATTCCCGGCTCCAGCAACAGCCCTGGCCAATAGCCCAAACTGGGCCCCTTGGAGTCCAGCCTGAGCCCAGCAGTAGCAGCCCTGGCCAGCTGCCACCATGTCTCGGTGGCACAGGTTGCTGAGGTTCTTGTGTTGGAGAGGGTTGTTTGGATCTGGCCTGCAGACATGCAGTCCATCTTTCCTACCTTGCTGAAGACCAGGGAATCTAGATTAAGAAGGCTGTGGGGCAAAGTCACTTCCACTTCTCTCCAACCATCTGAGCAACTGAATAAAAAATGCCTGTGCCGCCTGGGGACATGGGGTAGACCCTTCAGGTAGCATCCGGAAGTGCCGGAGACCCGCCTCTCCATCACAGAGCTTTTAAGGAGAGTGAAGGTAGGGTGAAAACTCTTATAGAAAGGGGAGAAAAAAGAAATAGAGTGAGGAGAAGGAACAGGGTGGGAAAGGGGGAGAATGAACAAAAAATGAGTGAGCAAGAAAGAAGAAAACTAAAAGGAGGGCCAAAGGAGAAAGAATAAGATGAGAAAATTCTAGGAAAACCTGTAAGCAAGCAAGGAGGAGCAAGCAAGGAATGTGAATTGTTTAAGATAATGGGAGAGGTTTCTAATAATTTTGAATGGACTCCAGGGCTTAATACATAGTAATTGTGTAGGACAAAAGGAGAAAGAATAAGATGAGAAATGATTAAGCAAACAAGGAAAAGTATACAAGAAGTGTGACATGCTATATTGAGATAATTGGATACGTAATAATCTACCATCCACCCCAGTGCTTAGTATTTATTTATTTATTATTTATTTATTTATTTATTTATATTAATGTCTGTCTCTTCCTCTAGACTGTAAGCTCGTTGTGGGCAGGGAGTATGTCTGATGTTATATTTTACTCTTCCAAGTGCTTAATACTGCACTTTGCACAAAATAAGCACTCAATAAATGTGATTATTAGTATTATTAGTAGTAGCAGTACAATGATTTCTTCCCCCACCCCAACTTTTTTTCTCCTCCATATTCAGATATCTCTGAGTTATATGAGTCAAAAGGAAGAATATACTATTACGATTTTGCCCAAAGATTTTTTTTTTTGTGCAAATCTATGGTTAAATTGAAGTGCAGCTGATGTCACTTCTTCTGTAATAATTACTGGATATGTTCTTTCATATGCTGAAAACAAGCAAAGTTTTAAATGTTTTACAGTAACTGAAACTACTTGGAGAATTTTGGTGATACAGAATGATTACCTCCACAACTGTTTTGTCTGTTTATGCTAGTAAATCTTTCAGTAAGACAAAATTAAATTCAAAATTAGTTGGAAATTGAAGTAGAAATCTTGAAATTGGAAATTAAAGACTCTTCTGACTGCATTATTTTGTGCACCCAATTCATTAAATTTAATAAATTATTCATGTAGAAATCCAATTATTAAGCCATAATACTTCAGATGAACAAGGACCTAAACTTGTAAGTTCCCTAAATCTTGTGAGTTGAGTAAAGTGGAAAATTAACTGAACACTTACTGTGTATACAGCACTGTATTGAGCACTTGAGAGAGTACAATAGAGTTAAGTAGACATGACCCCTGCCCTCAAGGAGCCTACAGTTTAATGGAGGATCTTGCAAAGTACACATCCACCAGAATACCGATATTTTAGTGTCTGTGGACATTTCCGGGAGCAGAAAAAACTGAAATTTTATGTTAAAAACCCAGCAAGGAATGTTGTGCTCAGAACCAGTGCCTGAATTCTTTTGTTGCCTCACAAATCTAATTTTGAACATTACCTGAACGATCCAGAAAAAGTTCAGTTTTCTTAGTCCAATCATTCCTGAATTACTTTGCAGAGCAGGCTAATTGGGTCCATATCTGATGAGGATATTTATTACAGAAACAGAGTGAACAGCTATCATATTATCATAACTTCGTCTGTAATGACCAGGGTTTGCAGGGTTTGTGACCTGACCTAGAAGTGAAGAGTCGGTGTCTTTTTCACAATCCATGTCTCCTGAGTTTTCTAGCCACTCCCTTTCTCCTGGTACTGTTTTACATGTTTCTTTTTATGGAAACTGCCTTGTACAAATATGCTTCTGAATCCCCACCTCCAAATAGCAGGCAGGTAAAACCTTGCCGAGTTTAGTTCTGTAACTAGTTTCAGCAACATTGAGTGACTGTAAAAACCATTATCATGATTTAAAGGGCAGAGAGATGTGTAGTGTGGTACTAATCAGGACCTGTGTAGTATTATTAAAATAGATGGGATAATAAAATAGTTGGGATAAAATTGCCCCTTCTCTCTGTTCACCAACAAGATGTACCAGAAGAGTTAGTCTGGGAAAAGTAGAATCGAGAACTAAAAAGTCTCTGTGGTTCTTATATTTTACCTTTCCCTAAAAGAACTAAAGATTTTGATGCCTTTACGTGGAACATTTTGTCCTTCTGTATTCATCTGCCTTTGAGATTTGTTTGAGATGAAATGAGAAGAAAATCCATTTACCATGGGTCTCTTTCCACTCTACACTTTTTATTTCAACCAGTAAAGTATGTAAACGAAAATGAACAAAAGTGTGAAGGGTGGCAGAAGCACATAAGTGTTGAGGTTGGTAGTTGGACAGATATGACCTGGGAAGAAGAAAATGAATTGCAGAATGGAGGAGGTGGGCTTTCATGCAAGTGACATTTCATGGACCTTTTGGACCACCAATAAATAGAGTTTATTTCTTCAGGCAAAAACTTCCTAAGTGTCTCTTTTTTCCCCAAACACAAAGAAGAACTTATACTGGCTATAGGAACTTATTTCTGGCTTCTACCAGAATTATAGTTGTTTCAGTCGGAAAAGATGAGGTAGTGATCCTCCTTCACCCATACAGACTTTCATATTGAGCTACAGCAGTCCCTGAGTTGAATCCTGATTTTGGCACCAGAACATGGGATATCATTTTGCATATTTGTACACTAAGAAATATGTGAGATTTTGGGATTAGAGGAAGCAATGTGGTATAGTAGAAGGAGCATGAGCCTGAAAGTCAGAAAGTCTGCATTCTAATCCCACATTTACCTGCTGCATGATCTTGGGCAAGTCCCTTAACTTCTATGTACCTCAGTTCCCTCATTGGCAAAATGGGGATTTAATGCTGGTACTTCCTTCTAGTTAAACTGTGAGCAACATTTGGGACCTGATTATCTTGTATTTCCCCCAGATATTAGTACAGTGGTTGGCATATAGTAAACTCTAAACAAATACCATTTTTAGTATTATTATTATTATTATTGTCATTATCATTATTATTTATACATGGGGATGACCTCTGCAGACAAGGCTCGTGTTTTCCTTAACCTTTTCCTCTCCCAGTGCAGAGACTCCAAGTAGAGTTAGGGAATGCTCCACACCACCCTCCTTCTGCTGTAATTTTAGTTTGCAAAGATTCCCATTTTGATCCACTAAGAGCTCCAGGGTACAATTTACTATTCTTTCCTTGGCAGTGGGTCACACTGCCTTTGGGAGGAAGAACAGGCAGGAGTGATCTGGGGTTTGTGGAGCTGCAGCTCTCATAACCAGGCCTAGCACATCCATGAGCTGCTTCCCCATATCCCCTTCTCATTCAGCCAGCTTGCTAGTAGCAGAGTAGCACATGGAAGGGACCAAGTGGTTACCTCTTCCCGGCTGTTCCATGCCCAGGGATGTAAATTAGGTTCTGTGCTCTGAATATCTTTTGGCAGGATCATCTGCCATGCAAAACATCTGGGGGCATAAGTCAGGAGGGCTCACAGGGAGCTTCGAGTTTGCAAACAGGATTTTTATGTCTTGGGTTTGGATTGCCTCGTTTCTTCTCTCTTTAACTCTGTACACTATGACAACAGATGACAGCACCCAAACGTGATTTTTCAGGGTTTGAAAAAAATCAACCTGCTCAGCTCTGATCTACAACGATACTTTGCATAATAATTAATGATGTACAAGCTGTTACCTAATGAACTGTTTTACTGTGTTTGCCCTTCAGTTCTGACTAGCTTGAGTCTTCTATGATTTAAATGCCTTCTTCCAACCCTTATGTGTCAAATGTCTTTGGGCAGTTTTGTTGGAATTATTGTTGGTTTTTCTTGTTGGTGGTTTTGGTATTTTTTAAAGCCATGTATGTAAACGTAATGCCTTAGTTCTCAATGGGAAAAATTTGTTCTGCCATGCCTCCAGATTACTGAGGTTTAAGCAACAGAAGGTGGAGATGATGGGGAAATTTCAAGGACAGGAAATCTACCCTTGAGATTTTCCCCATTACCTTCACTGAAGAGCCTGGAAGGTTCTATATTGAAATGTTCTCCTCCAGTTGGTGAAGTTGGTTCTTTAGAGAAACACAAAAATTATTCTCTTCATATTCCAACCTATCCTCCCAGGACAGGAAGCACAAGTGCAACAATTAATCCATGAATCATATTTACTGAGCCCTTACTGTGTGCAGAGCACTGTACTAAGCACTTGGGAAGGACAGTATAACAGAGTTGGTAAATACATTCCATGCCTACACTGAACTTAAAGCCTAGAGGAAGAAACAGACTTTAGTATAAATAAATTACAGTCCCCCTCTAGACTGTGAGCTCACTGTGGGCAGGAAATTTGTTTAATGTTATATTGTACTCTCCCAAGTGCTTAGTACGTGCTTTGCACAGAGTAAGTACTCAGTAAATATGATTAATAATAATAATATAGGTATATGAGTGTTTTGGGGCTGAGGGTGGGATGAATAAAGGGTACCAATCCAAGTCCACTGGTAACACAGAAGAAAATAGGAGAAGAAAAAATGAAAGCTCAGTCAGGGAAGGCCTCTTGGAGGAAATGTGCTTTTGCTAAAATAATTGAAGGAGATGAGAGTGGTGGTCTGTCAGAGATGAAAGGGGAGGGAATTCCATGACAAAGACAGTACTTGAGTGGGATCAGCAGTGAGGGAGATTTGCTCGAGATGTAATGAGTAGGTTGGCACTAGAGGAATGGAGTATGCAGGCTGAGTTCTAGTAGGAAATTAGAGGGGTAATGTAGGAGGGACAAGGTGTTTGGGTGTTTTAAAACTAATGGTAAGGGTTAGCAACCAGTCCTGGAGGGAGGGAGTTCAAGTTGCTCTTTTCTGTGTATTTCCCAAATTTTGTTCTGAATTAGGGTCTATTTACTATTATATCATTAGATATAGTTATTTGGAAATCTTTCCATTCATTTTAAATGAAATAAAGAAGCATGTAAATTAGCATATTTTCTCTATCCGTGATTGATTTTAGGTCTGTCTTAAAGATTCTTGTTTTGGTCAAGAATCATGACTACCAACTCTGTTTTGTAAAATATTATTTGCTAAGCGCTTACTGTATGCCAGGCACTGTACACTAGGATTGATACCAGTTAATGAGGTCAGACACAGTCCCTGTCACACATGGGTGCACAGTCTAAGCAAGAGGGAGAACAGGTATTGAACCCCCTTATACAGATGATGAAACTGAAGTTCAGAGAAGTGAAGTTATTTGCCTAAAGTCATCCAACAGGCAAGTGAGTGATTAGCTTAGAACCCAGGTCCTCTGACTACCAAGACCGTGTTATTTCTGCCAGGCCATGCTGCTTCTTGCAGTCTCCCAGGCATTTAGTATAGAACTCTGTATACAGTATGTGCTCAATCAATATGACTGATTGTGTGTGTGTGTGTGTGTGTGTACAAATTTCCTTACAAAAAAGACTGGAAGTGAAAGGAGTTTGATTTCTGCTGACCACTTTCCTAGAGTTTATGGAACTATGCAGGACTTTTTTGGTCAATAGTTGCTTTGTTCCCTTTCCTCCCCAACCTCACGCCCACCCCGGCAGACTCCAGCAGTCAGAGAAAGGCTATGTAACTGTTCAGCTGACAACACTTTATAAAACACACACTTATACACACAATTCTGTGATTCATTACAAAAATGAAAAGTTTTATGTTAGGATAAATAGGGCTTATTACAGCCTTCTCTGAATCTGGGCACTTTCCGATTGATCGGAGTATGGACACATGTCCCACTGTTTACAGATGCCTTGCAAATTCAGCAAGATAAATCTTTCCTACCATACCATGTCTAACTCTGTCTCAGCAAAGATATTTTTAACTATTACATCTACTCCTCTCTCTGGAATATATTCCTTTAGGGACATGCAATCCATTGGGGTCAGCTGCTTGGCTTCTGCTTAGAGGAAAACTCTGAAGAATCCTTGCAAACCCCTAGGGCAAAGCCCGCTTTTCCCCAAAGAATAGGCAGTTCTGAGAGTCTTTGCCACATAAGGGCCTGTTTGAGGCTCCAGGCTCCAGTTGACAGGGCCATCTTTCCCTCCTAACAGATGGTCAGGCTTTTAATTTCAGTGAGCAATCCATTGCAGAGGGGGCTGTGAAGGGGTGGTCTCGGGATTCTGCCAGCCTTCCACCCGGTAAGGGCCAGCTTAGGGCAAATGGATCTAATGTCAATGCCCTTCATAGCTTCTACACTAACTGATGAGCTGCTGACAAGTTGAGCCATCAAATGCTCATCTCTGAAGTGTAAGATCCTGAACTACTTGCATTTTGTTTTTCTTTAGCAGAATTAATGTCCTATTTGTTATCTTTCAAAATCCATTTTGGCACCAGCACAGACCTCTTCATGGTGGCAAACAGTTGTCTGATTTAAAGATGCCAGGGTTGGTGCTGACAGCTCCATCTACACAATCTGAATCCGACTGTCACAGCGGGGGCATTAGGGACTTAAAAACACACATTCAGTGAGTAGCATGAGTGTTTGGTTACAGAGTATTGAGGCTGTATGATGTGAAAATGTCCCGTTTCTCCCCCTCTTTAATCTAGTATCTGAGTCTGGAATATTTTGACCTATTGCTATCGGGAAAGAAGTTCCTTTCACTTTGCTTTCCTTTCACTTTGCTTCCTTCAATCCAACTTATTTAGTGTGATTTTCCTAGCCTGAAGGATAGCTCAAAAGGCAGAAATGTGTCTCTTAAGGATATAGCCTTGGAACCTAGCATGATGGGAGGGTCAGATCTTCCGCACAAAAATGGTTTAATGCAGAGTGCCACGGCTCTGTGCCTGAGGGCTGTGGGTGAGCAACCATGTTGGATCCACTGGGTGTTTGCTGGAGGACAGGGTGACCCATAAACATACCTTCTAATCATGGCCACCTCAGTCCTTTGTCTCTACCTTGATGAGGCTGGGAAAATACCCGCTCCCCCACACCCTCCACCCCTCTCCACTCAGTAATAGGTGTTCATGTGCAAGAGACCCTGAGACTGTGGAGCCTCTGTGTTTGTTTGTGTTGGGGCTAAGAGTCTATTGCAGATTTTATTTTACACAGTTGGGCTTCAGTGGTGCCTGCTCTATAGTTTATTTTGGGCAAAAGGTTGATAAACCTTGGCTCTCTGGAAGGAAGCCTGAAATCTGAAACCCACTATTATTCACAGACCCATTTTTGTGGGTTGACAGTCAAATGATGTATAACACTGGAAGAAATATTTTCGGGAAAAGCCTTCCTTTTTTTTAAAGTCTATAGGATTCAATATGTTTTAAAATATATGTCGGTGTTACAGACCCGCTATAGTGAACTGAAATTGGCCAGGGAGTTGTGAGTTTCTCGTCTGAAAAAATTTCACTGATACATATTTTTGGTGCTTAATTCAGCAATTTATTAAACTGTAAAAACCATTATCTCTGAACATGGAATTTTATTAACCCACAATTACCAGTGGTTAAACCGAGATTCACACTGCATGGCATGGTATTTCCTTTTGGCAGATTTATATTGAGGTGGGACTTTTGTACTGATGCAACCTTGGGAAAGTAAGAAAAAAAATGTTTCTACAAAGAGAAATAGACTTGGCCAACCTTTCTCTGCAGTCCAGTATTTGTGGAAAATATTTATGTTTAAACCGTTTCCTTAGTCTGCATTCTGCCAGAACCTCTGCGCTTTTAATGTCCTATAGGGAGCTACCAATTTGGGGCAGCTCATAAGACACCATTTTCCACCCGGACTTGCAACATATTTCTCAAGCGTTTAATAGTAGAAGTCTGTAACGTTGCCCTTACCAAACTGCAAACAGCCCTGAGTCTAGCCTCTGCCACATATTTGTTGTATGAAAAGAAAAGACTCTGCAAAGCTCAGGCTATAGGATTTCACTATACGATCAATTCAAAAAAGAAGATAGGATGTAAGAGAGAAATCCTTTTGAAAAGAGCTTTATTGCTCTTAAAGAAAACAGGTCATTCAGAAAATCAATCAATGGCATTTATTGAGTGCTTACTGTGTGAAGAGAACTGAACTAAGCATTAGGGAGAGTATTATACAATAGAGTCGGTAGACACGATCCCTACCCATAAGGAAATGTTTGAGTGGCAAATGAATTCTTAAGTCTAGGAAATGTTTTTTTGGGGATCCAATGCTCCCCAATTCCTCATATACTGTAATTATGAAAACCTTATCTTTGGGGGCTAAGTTGGGTTAAAAGTACTAGACGATGTACAGTTTTCTAGCTTTTCCTCTTCTGAAGATTTAGAGAATCTTTGGGAATATATTGATCTGAGGAACTGTGAACCATTCCCATACCAAGGTACATCTATATTGAAAATCTGTCTCAAATTATGGTGAAAACAGTTCATATTACTTAATAAATTACCCATCGCTTGGTCTAAAATACCTTGAGGACTAACCAAAATATCTGTTTCTCCATAGGTTCTTCTTGAAATTTTTTCTCAAATGTAACCAGAATTGCCTAAAAAATGCAGGAAATCCTCGTGACATGCGGAGATTCCAGGTGAGTTTGTTATGCTTCTTTCTGAAAAGAATGGTGAGCCCACTTCCAGTTGCCAGAAATTATTGAATTACTGTGGGGAATTTCCTGGAATCCAGGCAAAGTGACCTTCCCGTTCTAATACCAATTTTAGTTTGTAACTATTGGGATTGGTTTATCTTAGGTTGCAGAAGGAACTCAAATTATTTATTTACTTTTTAGCAGAAAAAATCTTGAAACCAAAGTTTAGTTAGGTTTAATGTACATTTCTAAATGCCCAGCAGTTTCTTACGATAAGCACCACCATACTTGTACTATGCGGAATTAGGGTGTTACCAAGAATGCTTTGGATTTTGAAAAAATAATTCACATGGTAACGTTAGGCTTCATAACACTATCATGCTATGATTAAGACTGGATTAAATTGCACCTGCATACTTCTTGCAATTGCTCCTCCCTTTTTGAAATACTAATTTTGTTACATCTCCCTCAGAATTGGCACAGAGGAAAGAGGAGGAGGAGGGAGAGGGTAAGAGCTACCTCTGAGACATCTGTCCTCCCCATCCTGCCTTCCTTGAATACCTGAGCTGGGGGCAGTTTGGGATCACTTCTGCTCCCAGACCTGCTCTGGATACCTGTAGGTAGCAACTATTTTAAAAGACCCTGGAGCAGCAATGTTGGCTAATCCAGCCTAGTTTGGTGCCCATGGATTGCTTCCACATGGAATCCAAATAATACTACTAATTGTGGTATGTGTTAAACACTTACTATTTGCCAAGAAGTAACTAAGGGCTGGGTTAGAAATAGGGTATTCGGGGTGTTCACAGTTCCTGAACCAGATGTTGGGGGGCAGTCTGAAGAGGAGGGAGAATGGGTATTTAATGCCCATTTTACTGATGAGGAAACTGAAGTACAGAGAAGTGAAGTGAAAGCAGTGTTCCCCAATAGATAGAGCATGGGTCCTGGGAGTCAGAGGGACCTGAGTCCTAATGCTAGCTCCCCCACTTGTCTGCTGTATGACCCTGAGCTAGTCATTTAACTTTCCTCTAGATTCTTAGCTTGCTATGGGCAGGAAACGTGTCTGCTAATTCCGTTGTACTTTCCCAAGGGCTTAATACAGTGTTCTGTGCATAGTAAGTGCTCAGTAAATTCCACAAGTGAATTGATTCTGTGCTCAGTTACCTCATCTGTAAAATGGAGATTAAGACTGTGAACCTCACTGGGACATTGTGTCCAACCTGATTGTCATGTAGCGACCCCAGTGCTTAGTACAGTGCCTGCCACATCGTAAGTGCTTAACAAATAACATTAAAAAAAGTGACTTGCCCAAGGTCTGAAAGCAGATAAATACCAAACGGCGATTGGAAAACATGTCCTCTATACATGTGCTCTTTCCACTAGGCCATGCTGTTTCTCAGGGGCGACTCCCAAGAATTCTTTTGCTTAGGGTAGAGACCAGAAGCTAACCTCACTCCTTCCTCTCTGCTTCTTCCCACCAGTGGGGTATGTGGTCTAGATCACAGGAGAGAAACATGGTTACTTCCGTTAGACCCAGTTTGGCTTCCCCTCCTGTCCCTTACTACCTTCTCCACCTTCCCCACTAGTTTCACCAATGATTGAGGTTGCTTTTAATGAAGCAGTGTGGTCTAATGGATAGAACCAAGGGCCTGAGAGTCAGAAGAACCTGGGTTCTAATCCTGGCTTCAGCACTTGTCTGCTGTGTGAATTTGGGCAAGTCACTTAACCTCTGTGTGCCTCAGTTAACTCATCTGTAAAATTGGGCTTAAGACTGTGAGCCCCCTGTGGGAAAGGGACTGTGTCCAACCTGATTAGCTTGTATCTATCCCAGTGTTTAGAACACTGCTTGACACAGAGTTAGCAGTTAACTAATACCATCATTATTATTATGTAAAAAGTACTATTTACATGATGTATTTTTTGAGCACGGTTAACAGCCAGAAGAGAGTAAACAGTCACACTGTTTGGGGATTCCCACTGGCCTTTTGCAAGTTTCACATGGCAGCAGGTGTAATCCAATTCTGACTGCCCCAGCCTTTTAGCCCATCTCTTCAAGGATATGGTTGGAGGTAAATTTACTTGATTCTCTCTGGCCCTCTGAAGTTCTTGCCTTCATCTCCTGCACTCTTCTGTGGCCTAGGTTCCCATAAATACTTTAGACAAATAGATATGAAAGAAGAGCCAGGTAGATAATTTAGGTAGTTTAAGGGCAGGAAAAAACCCCAAAAAGCCTTCCCATATTTTTCTAGCTCCATTGTATAGGCAAATAAACTGAGGCATAGCTATGTTAAGAGACTTTGCATCATTCCACAAGAAATGAGTGGCATAGTTTAGATGGGAACTCAGTACTGCTCCATTCTTTTCTAGTCTTTAATGCCTAGCTATGCAGGCTCCCCATAAGCGTGGGTTGGAACCTTCAAAGGGAGGAGCCTGAGAGAGCCTTTCAAACCGCATTTCCATCAAGATTAACAGATTACATTTTTCACATTAATGACAATCTGGATTCAGATATTGTAGTCTCCTGTTGGCTTTGTGGGCAATAAGGAGAGTATCTCATTGCGATGAGAAAACCCCAGTCCTCTCTTTACATACCAGTGATGGTTTACAGTTTATACTGAAAAACCAAAGTTAATCATGCACATTCAAAACTTTTCCCTTGCAGTATTCTGTAACATCACTCTGCTTATTGAAACCATGCTCCCTTGTGTGAAGAAACCTATGTTCTTTCCAACTGGAGCACAGGCCTGCCCCAGATCTGTTTGTGATACATGCACACGGCCAGTTTCATACTTGAGGATATCCAGGATGATTTTCGTATGGTAATGCCTTACGATGCTTCGACAGTACAGCAATCAGGAGCCTTTGAGGTGACTGAGTAAGATATAATAAAGGTTGTTGATCTCTTGACTTGTAAAGACATTCTGTCAAGCAAACCCAGCTTTGCAGCAGTTGAGCTTTCAGTGAGTAAACAGAGACCGCTTAATTACACAGGTCATGTCAATTAGTGGGACCTTAGCATTTTCTAGAAATTAATCACTTTCAGTAGAGCAAAGAACTGGTCATACTTTATTTCAGAGCAGAATTATAACTTGTAGAAAATCCATGAGAGCCAATGTTGCTTTACTTTAACCAATGGATTTTGTTAAAATTCCCCTATTCTGCTTTATGGTAGCAAACTTGTTTAAATAGACCATTAGATCATCTGAGCTGGTATTAGCAGCATGGAATGCAGACTTCATGCCTTTTTTTTATTATGGGGTGGTGGGGAGAATGGGGAGACACTCCATGCCAAAAAAAAACACCAAACCACTGTGACTCTAATGAGCACTTCTCTTCTATTTGACACTAAAAAAAGTTATGTCAAAGGACTATGTTAAAAATCCTGTCACAGGTCTGTTTTTAACCTGAAAAGAGCCAGACAATTCCAAGTTAAGATTTAAATCTTTATCGATAGCCTTCGTGGTGTTCCCTATGGATTTCTGGGGTGGAGGGTGGTGAAGGGAAAGGAAAAAGAGGGTTCAGAGGTGCAGATCATTTCATAACATTAGACACCACAATTCTTAGCTACAATAAATTTCAAGGTCATCTTATGTCAAAATTTTTTCATGTCTAGTATGTGTTTTTTCCCCTGTGGTGTATAGTTTTCTTTTGTCTCATAATCTCAAGTTTTTTACTAGGCAATTAGAAATATGAATTTTTAGAAAATAAAGGGTATGAAAAGTGACACAACATCAAAACAAAGTAATTTGGGATTTTGATACATTTAAGCAATTTTTGAAAAATCCATTTAAGATAACACAGTATCTATTAGATATTCTAAGTCATATTTAGAAAATTTATTAAAATTCATACCTTCTGCCTTTTCATTCTGCATTTACTTGCAAGTTAAAGATGTTTATTTTCCCAAATCCCTTTCACCACCACATTCTTTTTCCATTCCCTTTAATGTGTTTGTATTATTTTGACAAATTAGCAGAGCTGTTATAGCCTGTACCAAAATAATGCAGAAACAAAGGACCAAATCAACTTGGTTATACAGCGCAACACCAAGGAACACCACACAGATTAATTATACTAAAAGCTGCTCTAACGATGGTTTCAGAACTCAACATTTACTCACATAACATGTAAATATAAAAGGTGGATTTTGAACCTGATGTATTAAGCCATTATGACTGATCAAGTAAATAACTTGGCATGGGCCTAATGCCATGCACCGGCAGAAAGTATGGATCATAGAAAAGGAATCTTTATGAAATGTCTTTGAAGAGTGGTTAGTCTGCATTTAGAGTAAGTACTTTTCTATATTAAGTACTGCTGCCATTAAAGAAAATGTAAAATACCTAAAGGGGGAGGGAAGGAGAGGAAGGGCATATGAGGAGTAGGAAGAGGTCGGAGGGACCAAGGACATTAGTCTTAATTTAGTTTGCTAGAGAGGTGGCAAATTCTGGCTTCTGTTCATATAAACTACAACAACTGCCTTGCTAATCTAACCTAAAAACAAAAATCCTGTTTTGTTTTTAGGAAAAAAAAAAGATATGGAATAGGCCACTGTTTAATTTTCTATGTATTATAGATCTGGCTTAAGGCTTTGAAGTTTCACTTTTCTTCCTCCTACCCTCCTTTGCATTCGTTATGTTTACTTGATCTGAGTTTCATTCTTCTACCCTCCCTTGCTCTAGATTTTAGTTCCTGGGATATTTACCCCAGGTGTCATTTTCCAGATCCTTCTCCATTGAATGCTTCAGTTCACGTTTATCAGGGCAAATGATAGTTAGACATAGGAATTCAGCAACTGTATTGCAAAGCACATTTTGAGATTTCAGATGGGCACATTTTGGTAAAAGTGAGGGAGGAACCCAGGGCCAGAAAAATAAAAAAGAGTTCTAGTTTGGCAGAGTAGTCTTCCTGAAAAATGAGAAAGAGGGAATAGGTGATCTTAGGCAAGTCATTTTACCTCTCTAAGCTTCAGTTTCCTCATGTGGGACAAGAACTGTATCCAACCTGATTATCTTGAATCTACTCCAGTACTTAGTAATAATAATAATAATGTTGGTATTTGTTAAGTGCTTACTATGTGCAGAGCACTGTTCTAAGTGCTGGGGTAGATACAGGGTAATCAGGTTGTCCCATTTGAGGCTCACAGTTAATCCCCATTTTACAGATGAGGTAACTGAGTCATAGAGAAGTTAAGTGACTTGCCCACAGTCACACAGCTGACAAGTGGCAGAGCCGGGATTCAAACCCATGACCTCTGACTCCCAAGCCCGGGCTCTTTCCACTGAGCCACGCTGCTTCTCTACAGTGTCTGGCATATAGTAAGCACCTAACAAGTACCATAATTATTACTATTATTATTATTAGGTGAGGTTGTAATTTTCACAGTTTCTTGCATTTTGAGGTAGTTGACTTCAATTTTGAGAGTGTAGGACACCAGGTGCAGGCCATCTTCACCCTCTCTTCTCTCCTGTGGTGAGGCAGGGTTTGTAAAAACAGAACTGTCTGTGAAAACAAAATTTGGGAATATGGGGTATTCGAATATGCAGAATTCTGGCAATTCTGGGTTAGAAACCTGGGCCTTTTCTACCTTTTTTGTGTACTTACTAAATTCACATTCAAATTAGAAAGAACAAAACCAAAAGTGATTGAAACACATTACAGATTAAAATCAGGGCTAATTTCCTCCATTCAAATTAAATCTGGTATTGAGTTATATCCATATTGAAAAATCAAGAATTTCTTTTTGTTCACTCAGAATGAAATAGCAATTGAATTAAGCTCATTATGAGCAGGGAATGTGTCTATTTATTCTACTGTACTCTTCTAAGCTCTTAGTACAGTGCTTTGCACGTAGTAAGTGCTCAGTAAATGCCATTGATTGATTAGTTTTTGTTTGTTTAAAGCCTATGAGATTCCAAATTAAAATATGTAAAAAAACCCCTAAGGGTAAATTATTATCTCATCCACCCACACAACTGATTTATTATTGAAATGCAGAAAGACATATATTTCAGCACTCTTTAATGCCTCTACCATAACCTCTACTTCAGCACAAGCCACTAACTCGTGTTAATATGATACTGCCACTCGTATTTGAATTGTAGCCACTTGTGTCTTACTGCAAAACTGCACATGAGACAGAAGTTATGCTTCATGAATCCTAGATAATGTAGATAGGACATGCAAGGTCCTCTGCCTTAGAGAGAGGGAAAAAAGCGGGGAGCAACTAAGGCTGAGATGCACGAAATGACCTAAACTCCCATCAGAACAAAAGCAGCTCTTGAAACCCACAAACCAAATGAAGAATGGGTCTCTCAACTCTTGAAGACTAAATGACCATTTCTTCCTGGTCACAAAATCTAGTGCAAAGCAAAGGCAATGTTGCCTGAAAAAGAATTGAAAACCCAAAGAGAAGATGCAAAAATGGGGACAGGTATAAAAAGGACCTTAATTCATTTTAGTGGCTGGCACTTTCCTTTTACCTCCACGTGCTGTCTTCTAAACTCCTGTGTGTGGCAAGCTGCAGACGTAAGAGGATTGACTCACTTCCATTTGTAAGAAAGCTGAAATCACAGGGAGTATACTTGGTGTTTATCAGGTGAAAAATCTCAATGGTTTGTCTTTCAAAATGAAGTCATGTGATGCTCATTTCACATAGACAAGGAGAAGCCCCCAAATAAATTCATACAAAACCTAACCCTGATTTAGGAGATTTTAATTTGGAAATCTTGACAAATCATTCAACTGAATTTGTTGAGCACTGACTGTGTGCAAAGCACTTTACTAAGTGCATGGGGAAGTACAATATAACAAGAAACACATTCTGTACCCACTGTACCTTACAGTCTAGGGGACTGTAGTCTTGGTTCCATAAATTAAAGTGCTATTTTTATAAGAAAGGAAAGTGTGTTTCTAGGTGTCTTTTTCTCCCAACAACAAAAAATGTTGTATAGAATACAGATTAATAAACCATAGAGGTGGAGTCCCAAATTAAAGTCATTTTCTATGTTTGCCAAGGTCATGTTAAAGTTGGTGTTTTATTTACAAAATTGGGAAATATTGCAGATTTTTATTCCTTGTAATTTATGCATCAGTCCCTGATTCATCATCTAGAAGTTGATAATTATTTAGAAGCAGCATGCCATAACATAGGCCTGGGAGTCAAAGGACCTGGGTTCTAGCTTTGGCTCTGCCACTTGTTAGCTGTGTGACCTTGAGCAATTCACTTACCTGTGCCTCAATTATCTCATCTGTAAAGTGGGGATTTAAGCTGTGAGCCTCATACTGGGCATGGACTATGCCCAGCCTGATTATCTTGTATCTATCCAGGACTTAGTCCATGGTAAGCATTTAACTAATGCCATTAAAAAAAAGTTCTTGTTGGCCTTTTCCCTCCTGCTCTGGTCTGTTTTAGAAGGATAACTTAGCTCACTGTTAATTTTACAGTTTATATTGTGAGTTAATTTTTTACCTCAGCTCTAATCTAAATACATCGTAGTCATTCAAAATCAAAGTGATAAAAGTCTTCCATTTTGAGGTAATTGAAACTAATTAATTGCATCATATATAAATATATATAAATATATGATGCCTGGACATCTCCATATATACATATCTACACCTCTATATCCACACACACACAATTGAAGATATAATTATGTAGCGATCACTCTGTTTAAATAAACAAATAAGATGTTTTAGTTTGGGCATTTTTTAAATTCTATTTTTATTTTTATGATTTTTTTAAGCACTTACTATGTGTCAAACACTGTTCCAAGCACTAGGGTAGGTAGCGGTTAATTAGGTCAGACACAGTCCCTGTCCCATGTAGGGCTCACAGCCTAAGGAGAAGGGAAAGCAGGTATTTAATCCCCATTATACAGTTGAGGAAACTGAGGCTCTGAGAAATTAAGTTACTTGCTCAAGGTCACACAGCACACCAATGACAGAGCATGGGTTAGAACCCAAATCCTCTGACTCCAGGCCCATACTCTTTCCACTAGGCCACTCTACTTCTCATCTGTGCTGCTACATTAGTGTTTAAAGTTGTAAATTCAGTGATTCTATAAAATATGTCAAAATTGGAATTCTTTTAGAGATATTAGCTATTTTAAGAATTAAGTCTGCAGCTCTTGTGTGTGCTTGCCGTACAGGTGCACTCTGAATAATCGTTTTTGGGCTTTTGTTTTTTTTTTTAAGACAGACACACTGAGTAACCACTTTCTTTATTTCCTGACACTGGAAACAGCTACTGTTGGGGATTCCTTTTATAGTTTCTTCTGCTAACGACTCCGAAGACCATTGTAGTGTGATATTTATAGTAAACCAAAATTATTTTAAAGACATGAGTAGGAATGTTATATAATTTAGCATCAGCCAATTCTATAAAGAGGGAAAATAGCTTTATGTTTTGTCAAACAGTGTAGATTTTCCAACAATGTTTCTAGTCTTTTTCCTTTTAATTTCTTAAGGGAATACTAGTGGATTCCGTGTAATTTTAAAAAATGAGGTTGCAAATGAAGAATAGTACTACTCCGTGTGTTCCTTAGTAAATTCAGAATGATGAAGTGATGAACTGCTTTGGTTTTTGATTCTTTAAATTTTGTACTTACATGAATGAGCTATCTTGTTGGAATTTTGGATATCTAAATTACTAAGCAGAATAACGTAGGGCCTTGCAAGCCCTCTGAATCATCCACTTTGCATTTAAATATGATACATGAACAAAAGATTGACTTCGGGATATCATTGTGAGTAACTCTGGATGAAAGGCATTTGTTTTCTTACAACTTCTCATTTCAGATTTGTTAAATAGCCTGATTTGGGCCTTTGTTTTTCCTTAATTTTTCTTTATGTGTTCAATGTTTTGGGTGACAGAAATGGGAGTGATAACAACTGCCAGTAGTAGGCTAGAGTCCAAAGTTTCGTGTCGAATGTGCCCAATTCAGGAGAGAAAATTGAAATGTAGCGAGGGATCATTGAAGTGCCCGTTTTTGGCCAACTTTGAGATGGAGGTTCCTCAGAGAGGGTGAACGGTGTTTGCCAAACCCTTGTAAAGCATTTCACCTCTTCAGAGGCTAAAGCCTCTCAAAACCAAGAACAATTAAAGCAAGAGCCTTTCAAAGCATCTGGGGAATTCTGCAAAATAAATCAGAAATCCTCAGCCTTGGCTCTGGAGGCTTGCCTCATTATGAGAGCAGATCTATTAGCCCCTCTGCCATTGTCTTTCATTTCTCAAGTGAGGTGATTCTAATTAAATTAATCTGCATGTCAATCTATCGGTGATCAATCAAAGAGCCCGAGGTTCCCCCTTGCAGCAGTGTGCTCACGGCTGACAGGGGCTGATAATGGAGGAAGAAATAAACTGTCGAGCAAAGTTAATTAGTCAACATAATAGGTGGATTAAACGGGAGCTGGCTGATTGCTGTTTCACATGTTGAAGCATGAGGTGGGAGCTGAAACTGCAATTAACAGACAATTATTATATTTGGTTGTAAGAGGTCGCATGAATAAACATATCTCTGTGGGTTTCAGTTTTAATCCGTTTTTCCATTTAATATAAGGAGAAGTGTAGGTCATTCCTTCTTATTGTTTTGCTCAAAGTTCTCCAAGGCAACATATGCTTCTGCCACCTCTTTGGCAAACAGGCAGCACCATCAGGTATGGAGGGAAATAGGTGGGCCTTCTTCACTTCAGTCAGGCTGGTGACACCACACCTCACATTAAGACACGGGTCTAGTGATTAAAGCATGGACCTGGGAGTCAGAGGACCTGGTTTTTAATCCCGGCTTGGCCACTTGTCTGCTGAGTGACCTTGGGCAAGTCACTTACCTTCCCTGTGCCTCAGTTACCTCATTTGTAAAATGGAGTTTAGCATTGTGAACCTCATGTAGGACGTGGACTGTGTCCAACTTGATTAGTTTGTAACTAACGCAGTCCTTAGCACAGTGCCTAACAAATACCATAAAAAAAAAGGTCAAGCTGGGAGAATTTTAACTCTATGAAATGTGATAGAGTCATGACTGAAGGCAGAGGGAAAATGCTCAGAAGAAAAGCTGTTTTGCTAAACCACCCCTTTCAGTTCCCCCATCCTGCTCAGCCCAACATTATTTGTTTGAGAGCAGAAAAAAAAATTCAATGGTTTTTATTTGCAAGATCAACAGCACTATCTACTTCAGTGTCTAAACTGAAGAGTAATTTAGGTGAAACACAACCTCCCTTGTATAAAAAATGTTAATAAGGATACTCTTGTTCAAATTATGGTTAACAGTGTTCCTCTGCTTGTAACTATAAACTGTGCAATTTTACTTTAAACTGCATCAAAAGCTTTCCATGCCAAAGGCCCACTCATCAATGGGTTCTCTTGTTAGATTTGTACAGCATAAGCACCAGTTATTATGTGAAATAGCTATGCAATTTTCTTCAGCTCCCAGCTGTTATTTATTTAACTTGTGTTTATTACCCTCGATGCTTTTATATTAAAATGTTCATTCTCTCTTGTGGCTCCAGGTTGTGGTGTCTACGACAGTCAATGTGGATGGCCATGTCCTGGCGGTCTCAGATAATATGTTTGTTCACAATAACTCCAAGCACGGGCGGAGGGCTCGTAGGCTCGACCCCTCTGAAGGTACGCCTTCTTATCTGGAACATGGTAGGCAAATCATTTTCATTGGTCGACATTGCTTCTTAAAATGTGAATTTATTTGGTTTCCCTTTCTCTCTCTCTCTCTCTCTCTCTCTCTCTCCCTCTCTCTTTCTCTCTTTCCCTCCCCCACCTTTCAAATTTCAAATTGTCCATTAAGCAAATTGATGTCCTGTTTTGTTCTCCTTCATAAATTGATGACTCCTAATTAAAACTAGGGATACTTCCCTCCCAGTCTTCTAGCTTTATTTCATGGCCATTTGTCCTGGCAATTGTAGATATGCTTCTCTATGGATCTTTTTTGAAAAGACAATATTTGTCCTGGGTAGCCTTGTAATCAGTGACATTTTTCAAAGGGCTAGTAGAAACCAGATAAAATTTGTCTCAAGGAAAGTGAGTGCCACTGAGAGAAACTGTGAATTAGGCAGGCATATTTATAAATTCCTATGTGATAAAAGAATGGCAAAGTTTCTAGAATAAGTGACTGCCAAACTTCACAGGAAATCCAAACCCCTTGTTCTGTGTTGCTTCCACTAACCTAGCAAAGTTTACTTCAGTGATGTCTTTTAAAAATGTAAATAAGCATAAATTTGTATATCATTTATTTAAGCTTAACATGGGCCATAGGCTGCTCTGTGCTATAACTCCTTAGGTAAAACATTTTTTCTGCTGCCAGTGTCCCAGTGCAATAAACAACTCACTACCATAATTTTTGCCCTTTTTTCCCCTTAAGGAATGTGCAAACTATAGCTTTTATTAATTAGTCAGATAGATATAAAACTCTTAGGAGAGATACTTCTCTACATCCAGTTTTACAGACTTCTTAAGAGTAAACTATCATCTTTTAAAAGCTGCTTATTTTATAGTTTCAATAGGATTGTTAGATATTGCCGTTTGCAGGAGGCTACTTGAACACCTGTTCATTTTCCATTTCTATTTTTGTTCCTTAAAATTAGCTTTCTCCTCATACTTACAGTTACCTTGACTTTTTAATGTATCTAGAATTATTTGACTATTAGGCCTCTAGAATGATGAAAGCCACACAGCTGTGACTTAGTGGAAGGAGAAAGGGCCTGGGAGTCAGAGAACCTGGGTTCTAATTCTGCCTCTGCCTCTTTCCTATTATGTGACCTTGGTCAAGTCACTTAACTTCTCTGTGCCTCAATTTCCTCATCCTCTGTAAAATGGGGATTCTGGGGATGGGGATCCTCTGGGGATGGGGAATTGGGGGTCCTCTGTAAAATGCGGATCCTATGTAAAATGGGGATTCAATACCTGTTCTTCTACTTAGAATGTGAGCCCAGTTTCTGGCCAGAAACTCTGTCCAACCTGATTAATCTTGTACCCATTCCAGTGTTTATTAGAGTGCTTAATACACAGTGAATGATTAAACAAATACTGCAGTAATTGTTGTTGAAAACTGAAAGAGAACATGGTAGATGAGGTATGCACAGCATTGTAAGACAGAGAAACCTTATTTCTGGTAAGACACCAGACATTAGTTGGCTTTAGGAACAATAACTTCACCTCTTTGACTCGGTTTTCCATTTATAAAATGGGCAGAGTACTACAGTATTTAGCTCCTAGACAGTTGTTTTCAAGATGTAAGCAATGTCAGTCAGGGCTTCTTGTCTCTTGGAGTCTTTCCTTCAGTTATTGAAATCCTGTCCCTCAACAAATATTATTCCTGAATCTTTACCTGCATTCAGGAGCATTAGAAATCTGTTTCTTTTATTCCCTGTTGTCTGAATAATCTAACCACAATATACCCACCCACTCAGTTGTAGCTTTCAAGCTGAGACACAAATATCCTTTCCCCTAATGTAATATTATTTGGGGGAGTTATGTGACAATAGATTTGTCCATTTAATTCATTTTAATTGCAGTGGGCCTTTAGGACAATGGCAGTTTTTAACCTGGAGTTACAGTATCATCCTGTAGCATAGAGGTGTTGAACAGCAAGCCTAAAAAATATTTTCTCCTCTTGAGACCAGCAAAAGCATCTTGCAGCTCTTTTCTTCATTTAACCACCTCATTTGCAGGTAGTCTGAATTATTTTGGGGCTACTCAACGCATTCCTATTTATGTCCTGCTTGTCAGACTGCAGAAGGAAATTTCCCTTGGTGGCTCATCTTTCTTCATATAAGTAGAAATAGAGATCATAGTTTACATCCACACATAGCGCTCCTTGTATTACCTGAAGGTTTAGAAACCCAGCATTCAAATAAATACCTCCGTATTTCAAGTGCAATGGCTGACAAAGTCAAATCTATTTCATTCAGTCTTACGCAGTAAAAATAGAGTGAAGCTTAGAAGTGTGTGGCTTATAATAATTATTGCTTTTTTCATTCACAAATACTTGAGTCTTCAGGAGTGTGATATTTATGGTGAGCCAAGGGGTGGTGGTGTTTTTCTCTTCTAAATTATACATACATGATATATAAAAGGCAGTCAGAAAAGAAATCCACATCAGTGGATTTGGATAGTAATAGAATTCTCATTCCCATCTTAGTTCAAAAGGGACTATCACTAAGAAATAGGATCCTTTTGTCGAAGAACAGAGTGATTGGAAAGAAGGAAAAGCATAGTCTCAAGAAGAGCTTTTGTGCAACAGGATTGGGATGAGAATTTAGCTTGACACTTGGCTTTGGGTGCCACTGGAGTCCTTTTTCCCCTGAGAAACTTGAAGCAACACTCAACAGAATACTTTTAAAGTGCTTATTTTTATTATTTTCCCCAAGGCTTATGGATGTATTTACCTGAATTTAAAGCCAATTGCAGCATCAGTTTCTCTATTTTTCCCCCTGTGGCAAGATGCAGTGCCCTCAAAAAATGATAGTGCAGAGACCCTGTCAGTTTGCATGCTCTAACACTTTATTATCTAATGATCTAATATGCAACAAGGCAAAGTGCGAGTGCTCATCATTCTGACAGAATGCCTGAGAGAAGTGACTAAATTACTTTATGTACCATTAGCGCTAGCAGCTACGGTGAACTCACCGTGAGCGTTTATGCAAATGCCTATGAATACACTCAAGTGGCCTTGTCAGGCAGCCGACTGACAAGCAGTTTAAATGCTCATTTTTTTTTAAAGGGGCAGTTCCCCCCTCCTTTCCCCTATTTTAGGTGAATGGAGGATTAGATGTCTTGATGTCAGTCTGAGGGAAAAACACACCCTACAATAATTGGAGGCAGTTTCAAGAATAGATGTTAAAATTTTACAAGCCCAAAACAACACAGATTTCTCAGCTTTTGAGTGACTAGACTGTGGATGTCCAAATGCAGTTATTGTTATTTCCAGTGTAAGATTTATGATTTGTACCATCTTTTCAGGAGCTCAGGCTTAAGTGTCCAATTTTTACCTTTAAAAATCTCATGGACTGTGACATATGGGCATGTAGTTTTTGAGGTTTGAGTTTCATATGTGGGCAAAACTCAGTTTCCTGGCTCAAGTTCATCAGAGTCTAAAAAATCGCTTAATTTATTTGAGGGCATCAAACAGCTTTTACCACATAACATGTTGATAAATTAAAGGAGAATAAATATAAAACCATCGATAGAAGATCTCTTCTCTATGTATAAAGGTTGAGGCTTGAAGGGAAGAATGTTAGAAAAATGGCATTTTGAATTTGATTAAATTCCCAATTACTTGGAATAGAGCAGTAGGCTGTTGTTGGATAAAGATCATGCTTGGTCCACTCTCTTTTCTAATGTCCAGATATAGGAAAATAAATCCTCCTCGATCTTTTCCCACCTACAGTAGGCACTAACTGTTCTATTGGTGTCTCACTTCCCAGCTGTCATATACAATAGAGTGTCGATCAGCCTCTTTAGCATTTAACCTTCTTTAATCCTTCGTCCTGGCTGAGAAACTCCTTCTCTGAGTCTTCTGCACCTTGGCCCTTCCTTGAAGCAACCCTAGCATAATTGACTTAATTATAATAAGGGGACTGCACATAACAATGCCTGACTGTTAGGAAGGAGGTGAGAAAAGAAGGGTCAGAAATATGAACTACTGAACAGTATGAAAAGGCTATAACCTTCCAAATGAAAATGAAAGCTTCACCCCCACCCTCAAAAAAATGCCATGCTGAGACTGTCCCAATAAATGCCCCTTTCCTTCAGCAAATTTGTAAATCTCATATCTTTTTCCACCCCACCAATTCTCTAATTCTATACATTCTGCAGCCGACTGAGACCTGAGGGTGAATAAAGTTTCAGATGAGCTTGGGATTCCTCTGGCCCTCTTTTCTCTGCTCCCCAGTCCAAAAATATGGCAGGAATGTTTTACCTTTCAGGTCTATAGGCAAGTAAATATACTCTTGGACCTTAGAGGACCCCAAGACTTGGAAAAGGAATTCCAATTTGGACTTCTTATTATAGTAATGAGGTCTTTCACCAAGCTAATTCTTATATGGTAGATTAAGATTTTGCAGTTCTTAGGACTTGGAGGTGACAAACTCATAACTGACATCTTTTTATGTAGGGTTTAATGAGTATTTGGTATCTAACCTTGATAAAAAGGATGGAATGTTTTCTAGCAAAAAGAAAAAAAAATTGTGAGCTAGGAAATTGGCAGGAATGAAGCATATGATGTGTCACCTTGCAAGTAGCCAATCATGAATAATCATTTGTGCTGTAGAAGGCTAAAACCTTTATTGATTTTTTCATTATATCAATATAGTACATTGGCATCTCACTGAGCAAGCCGGTGCAAATTTTTGTAGTCTGGTAAACTATACCTATTGCAAGGCTCCCAGGAATTCTGCTCAGTATGAGGTGCAACAGACATGTTGTCAAACTTGTAACTTATTCTGTATTACCATTTCTAAAATTAAGTTGTAGACATGTCTCTCCCCCCCTCCCCTTATTATTTTTGAAGTATAAGTGAAAATATCTCTAAAAATTTCAAAATCCTAAGAAGAAAAGGCACTTTTCAGGCACAGTAACAATTGTAAATGATTCTTATTCCAAATATAGTAATTAGACTTTAATATGATTAGTATCAGTATATAAATAATGACAAGACATCGGAAAATCAGTCGCGGGAACTGCAGAAATTGTGAAGGGCCTTAAATGAGAAAAAAAAATATCGGCCTTTGTTGGCCTTTATGGATTATATATTGAATCCTAATTTTCTTCTTAGAACAGAGATTAAAGAAGAGAATGTAAATGTCCAAAGTTACAGGCAGAGTTCACACAGAGCATTATGCTACAGTGTTGTAGCCTACATTTTAGTAAGTCAGTGGCATTGAATATCAATCAACAAATAATGGTATTTGTTAATCATTCAGTGGTGTGGGGAAATGGTACATTTTCTAATATGCATATCCTTATACTCTACTATTTCCCCTGTCTGTAAGTGGTGTTCTCCTCCAAAAATGTTCAGGCCATGTTTGCCCACTACTCAAAAAACTCAAGTGGTTGCCAATCCACCTCCTCATCAAACAAAAACTCCTCACCATTGGCTTTAAAACACTTAATCACCTTGCCTCCTCCTACCTCACCTGGCTGCTTTCCTACTACAACCTAGCCCACACACTTCACTCCTCTAATGCTAACCTTCCCACTGTACCTTGATTTCACTTATCTCGCCGCCAACTTCTCACCCACATCCTCCTTCTCATAACTGAGAAACAATTACTCTTCCCAACTTTAAAGCTTTATTGAAGACATATCTGCTCCTAGAAGACTTCCAAGACTAAGCCCTCCTTTCCTCTTCTCCCATTCCATTCTGGATCACTCTGACTTTTTCCCTTTATTCACCTCCCCACCCCCAATATGGCAGTAGTCATATTGTCTGCCTTCCCTTCTAGACTGTAAGCTTGTTGTGCGCAGGGAATGTGTCTGTTTATTGTATTATATTCTCCCAAGTTCTTAGTACAGTGCTTTGCACACAGTAAGTGCTCATTAAATATTATTGAATGAATGAAAGTGGGGCTGAAGTTAGTATCAAAGTGCTTAAGGGCTATACAGCCATCCTAGGACAGAAGAGAGGCGGGAAGGGCAATTGATGATGTAGTCCAGGAAGGCTTCTTGAGAGAGGTGTGATTTTAAGAGGGTTTAAATGCTTACTGTATGCCAAGCACTGTACTAGTCACTGGGGTAGGTAGTTTTGAGTGTCTACTTTGAGCAGAACACTATACTAAGACCCAGGGAGACTGGGCATAAAAGATGCAATTTCTGTCCTCACAGAATTTACAGTCTGAAAAGGACACACACAATTATTTACAAATAGAAGGAAAAAGAGAATGTTAAAATAGGTAGAATAAATATATTCTTAAATAGTACATACATCAATCTGAATAGTAAATGCCGCAGGTGGCTGTGAGTGCATAAGGACTCAGATGGTATTTAGGAATATATACCCCGGTGAGAAGAAAATTAATCAAGGAATGCTTCCTGGAGAAGGTGGGATTAGTAGATTTCTTCAGATAATAAACACAGTATGGCAGAGCTTGAAAAACATGCTAGAGGGTATTTTTTATCACAAAGAATGTGGGTGAAACTTCCTGGCAAAAATAAATACTATCTAATGTCTCAAGGCCAAAATACAGGTTGCTGGTCTTAAATGTTAAAACATAGATAGAGATCTTTTTCTACTGGGAGATGAGAAGGGAAATGTTTTTGCCACTGCTTGAGAGATATAGATGATTTAATAAAAGGAAGAAATGAGACACAAAGGGGATACTTTCAAGATATCTTGAATAATATACCCCATGGAAACCATGGATTCTAAACATAGGACACTTACATCAGTATAGAACAAGTGCTTAGTTTTCCAGTAGAAAGGGATTTTGGGAACTGATCAAGAAACAGCCAGCACCTAGGAAGGGTCTAATATTTCAATTGCTGTCCTTTGGGTTCAAAGATGTTGCTAATGACATTGAGAGTTAAGCTAAAGTTTTGTGTCTAGAGGAGGATGCTTGATCTATGTATTGGAAAAGATAATTCCTTGATGTTTTAGGATTTGTAATTGCAGTCTGTGGTGCATTTTTTAATAACTGCTTTAGGTCCATTTGTATCACTGCTACTAAGAACATTTCTATCAAGGGAAACAGTTTACAGAAGTAGCAGTTAGTTGTTCTTTAATCGGGTTTCTGCTGCACCCAGGTCCCACTGTAGTTTTCCGGACCTTGCACAGTTATTATTATTATTAATAATTGTATTTATTGAGTGCTTACTGTGTGTGAAGCACTGTACTAAACAGTTGGTAAAGTACAATATAACATCAAACACATTCCCTGCCCACAATCAGCTCTCAATCTAGAGAGGGAAACAAACATTAATATAAACACATAAATAGATAAAATACAGATATATACATATGTGCCATAGGAAAAGGAGAGAGAATGAATGAAGGAGCAAGTATGAGCACCACAGAAGAGAGTGGGAGAAGAGGAGGGCTCAGTCAGGGAAGGCCTCCTGGAGGAGGTGTGTCTTCAGTAAGGCTTTGAAGTGGAGAGAGCAATTATCTGTCTGATATGAGAAGTTGGTTTGCTTACCACAGCATTTTTTTGAACCCATCAGCTGTTCCACTAGCAGGTCATCTAGGGTGAGAACTGTAGTCTACTTAGCTTGCACTGATTCATTCAGAAGTATTTACTGACTGCCTACTGGGTGCCAAGCACTAAACTAAGCACTGGGGAAAATCCACAGTTAAGAATTAGGCAAAATGCCTAGTCCCCAAGGGGCTCACAATCTAGGAATAAAGTGTGTGTGTGTGTTGTGGGGGGGTTGGAGGGACAGCAAGGGGAGGCTGAAGTGCTGATGGAAGAAAAGTGGGGAATAGAGAAGGGTGGCAAAACACACTTGAGGGCTGGAAAGGTTTTGGAATGTATTTCAAGGCTAGTCTACCATTCTCAGACCCTATCATGAGGAAATTCTCCAGTTAGATGGACATTCTAGAGTTTAGACAAGGGAAAAAAATGTGAATATAATAGAGCTGTTTGACGTAAATTAAGAGTTCATTCATTAGCATGCTAAAAGGTTTTAGAACATCAAGTGAAAAATAATGTTCTTTCAGGCATTTTTTTTTACAAGATTTCTTTTTCTCACATCAGTTCCTTAATGAACCTGTTGACTCTTCATAAATTGAAGCAAACTTACAGACTTTATTGTGGTTGACCTAATAAATGAATGATTTCCACAGTGCTAATCTCCTGTGGACAAATTAAGAACATTTAGAGACAACACTATGTGACTAAATCTCTGGACAGAAATGTAGATTTTTTTTTTTGAAGGCCAGTATTTTCATCCACATTCAGTTGCAAGGGCAGTTTACTTAATTACAAGTGTAGTTATTTGCATAATTGAATATAGACCCGGGGCCACTCACTACAGCAACTGTTCACGAGCACTCAACTCACTTGAGAATTGAAAAAACAAAAAGTGACCAGGATTCGACTGATTAAACATGCATGAATCGTTCACGTACCTTTCATGCATCATCCAGAAATAATACTCAGGGTGAGATTTGAAGAGGTTGTAGTTAATGCATTAGTCTGAATTAACTTTATTGCTTTCTAACTTTCAAATTTAGAAATATACTTTTTCAAAAGAAGAGAAGCATTGCACCTAGATTACTAAGGCAATCTTCCCTTAGGTTTAGGCACTCTCCTTTAGGTTTATTGTTAGGTTAGCAGAGTACTAATATGACAAATTATATTTTCAAAAACCCTCCCTATGGTTACAAGTAAATGAGTACTTGTACCCATTCCTAACACCAACCAGAAAAGTGACCCAGAAAAGGGACAATGCTGAGAACATATTTCTAGTTCATTAGAAATTACTATCTCCATAGGGATGGTTTATTATTCTTCTACTCTGCTTATCTTGCAAAAGAAAAAAAAGTTACTGCCAATGAAGGGAGCCACCTGAAGTTTTCTGGCATGAACTGCTTTAGGTAGTATATGTTTTGCATTGGGCAAGCAGTGTTTGGTAGCCAGGAATTTTTTTAGTGAGAGCTCTGGACTTAGCCCCTTTAACATTGACAGCATTCATGGAGCTGTCCAAGAGTGGTGTTGGGGATTCATCACCTACGTATGGTGAGATAATTATATTGTGTGAGATAGCAGCAATTTTCCCATCCCCCAACCTTGGACAGCTCCAAGAGAGGACAGACTGGTGTTGTACATACAGAAGTAGATCTGGTCTATTTTAATAAATGTGCAAGCAATTTATTTACATGAATGAGAGAAGGAGCATGTTCTAGTGGATAAAGCAGGGGTGTGAGAGTCAGAAGGACCTGGGTTCTAATCTTGCCTCTGCCACTTGTCTGGTGTGTGACCTTGGATGAGTCATTTCACTGTGCCTCAGTTACCTCACCTGTAAAATGGGGATTAAGACTGTGAGCCCCATGTGGTACAGGGACCATGTCAACCTGATTAGGTTGCATCTACACCAGCATTTAGCACAGTGCCTGGCATATAGTAAGCACTTAATAAATACCATAAAAAAACCACGATTATATTTTTGTATGAAACTCACCTGTCTTGTTCCACCTGACCTTAATGAGAAGGGAGAGCAAGGAACTTCATAGCCTATGAACTTGCATTCATTCTTTCAGGCCACAGGGGGAGATTTCCAGGAGAATTCATTATTAAACAGAAAAACAAGTGACAGGAAAGAGTTAATGCATCTCTTCTTTCTATCCCACTGGTAGGACCAATGCCACTATGTTCTTCAAGCTCATGTTCATTTCATTCAAAGTTAAAGCCCTTCCAGAGCCATACCCACAGCCTACGCCCCTTCTCAGATGAGTAACAGATGCATGTCAAAGGGAATAAATTCATTTTGAAAGGAGTACGGAAAATTACAGAATTGGGGAGAAAGAGATAGAATGATCCAAAGTCCAAGCAGGTGAAGATATTATGATAATATATACAGAGCCAGCTGGACATTTAGAAAAGCTGACAATATGGTGTCAGGACCTCCATCTCTCATCATTTCAGAGATAGGCATTGAGTTCAAATGACAGAAAAGACAAACTCTTGAAACTCATGCATGAAAAAATACCTAAGCTTCAAGGCGGGAAGTTTACAGGCTGCTATGGAAAGAGAGCTTTCGGCTCATCCTGGGTTCTACCCTTATGCCCAATTGTAACATCTTCTGTAGAGAAAGCTTCCAGTTTCTTGAATAATCAGAGCCCATGGCATATTGAAATTGCTCACACTAATTTCAGTTTAAACCCGAGGAATCCCAGGAATCTATGATGATAGAAGAGAAATACCTAAGTCTCTTAAATGCTACAAGGGCCAACAGATTGATAAAATGGGAATATTTAGGACAGCCTTGTAGATGAATTTGAGATCTCTTTAGGCCTAGCAACTTTCACCTGAAAAATGATCCCTTCCATGAGTAAGTGTTGCAATAATGATATAATGCGAGCAATAGCAACTTGAAAGACAGTGCAGTGTATTTCTCATTGTTCCATTTTTCATATAAAAATTAATAATTCTCCTCACACTAATATGTCCTAAAATTGAAAGTTTGGATGCTTAAAGGCTCTAGTGGGTTTTTATCAGCCACAGGAAGGATGGGACCTCTGCTTAAGAACAGTAACCAGAGTCCCCTCTTTGCAGGGACTAAATGACTACAACAGGAATGAGAATTGAATCCGATTTTTGTGTCTGGTGATATCTGGCCTTATTTCACTGCCTTGCTTCCAAGGTGGGTCATGGAAGTTGGTCTTCACCAGTTTTCTTTTCAACCAGGGAGTTAGCGTAAATCTTAATGCCACACTTCACAGGGGAAGAAAAATTCTCCTGATTCTTTACTGTGTAACACAATATAGGCTTCAAATAAAGCAAATTGACGGCACTACTTAAAGGAGAATTGAAAAGCCAAATCTGTGCTAAATCCCAGGAGTAAATCAGTTGGCATTCAGAATAGTATTTAGGAAGGTGATTTTCTGGGTTAAGATAAAGATACTGGTGTCACATCACATTATCTCGTACAGCATCTAGGACTCATTGTGCCAATTCTGCAACTTGAAATACTCAGTGGGCAGAAATGAAACTTCATACAAATTAAGAGATTATCACCTTTATCAGATGAATCCGACACCAACAACATGGTTTAGTGTCTTAAGAAAAAAGGATTTAAATGGAGAGAGATGAAAATCTATTGCAAGATTTTTAGGATTTTTTTTAAGTATGAAAATAACAAGAATTATTTTCAGTTACTATTAATACCACCCAGCCGTATCATTCCAATCCTCCAGTGAAAGGTTGAGAAATGAATTAGAAATTAAAATACTGATTGGATTTTGGTTGCCAAACCCAGGAGACCAGGCAAGTAACTAAAGAAGGGGAACAAAAGTGAAACAAAAAAGAAACTCTCACACCCACAGGTTGAAGAAATGAGACTGAGCTGAATTGAGAAATATTTTAAAATTTATAAGTATGAAAGTAGAACCTGAGCAGTACTCTTTTTACTACATCTTACAAAATTAAAGGATTATGTGCTAAAATCTATATGACTTGCTTTAAAATTGCTTCTGCAGCTCAGGAGCTCAAGAAACACCAATGTCTTTATTACTGATGTAAACTAGGTTTCAACCCAAGAGTCATACCAGACTGAATAGATCTTTTTGATGCAAACATTTACTTTACTTCTTTTTTTAGATTTACAGTAACTGTATCCTAAGCAACTAGATCTTAAGGTACATTAGCACTATTGTAAGCCCACAAAACATTCGGTATTGGTGATGCTTGGTTGTTAATCTGGTCTCTGATGACCCTTATTATAGATATGTTCAAAACCTTGAAGGAAGTTTAGAAATATAGAAGTACTGGATGTAATGAAGTGGAGCCAGATTTTATTTTTTTGGTTCTCTTAGTCTTTCTTGTTCAGAGCTTCTTAGACTGAAGGAAAATGTTAAATTATTCAGCCAAGGATACTCTTTAAGCATCCCTGATGACAAAAGAGGGAATTTTGTTATGCAATGGAAGCATAAAATTTGCCCAGGATCAGAAACAAGATTTCCACCTATTCTTTTAGTTATTGAACAAATGCATTTGGGATATTTAGTGACAGGTTCAAACCTGAAAATTATTACTTTATAGTTAAAGTTGCATCTGATTCTATACAGTTCTCAAAAAGATACAGTTTGATAGCTGTTGGTAGATAAGTAGTTTTTTTTCCTCCATGGTTTAACGTACTTACTCTTTATTCATGCAATAGTGAATATACTACAGTAAAAACAAATACATGTAGGTATAAACCTGCACTACAAGCATTTAGATTCTTTTATCTACCCATTGCTTTGAAGAAATTGTGGCAGCATAGTTTGCATCAGTTTAGCTTGGGACCTGAAAAATATTAGCATTTTATTTCAATATGACATATGTAATTGAAGAAAAAAGCATATTGCATATTTTCTATCTAATAACTAAAGTAGAAGGCTTTACTTTTACAAGTGCAGAAACCTGTATTAAATAATAATGGAGCTTACACATGTAACCACAGAAAACATCAAAAAAATTTGCAAAAAAAAGGATGACATTAGATAGATACTTTATGAGTTTTTAGAAGGAATGTTAGCATAGAGGGTGTCAAAGGTCTTAGAGTCAAATGGATACTTGGATGATAAATCTGTATTGGGTTATTTCAGAGAAAGGAAATTGGTTAAATAGTATATTCATATGCTTATGGATGATTGCCAAGTAGTCTTTGTTGGGCCCGTTGGAGACATAATAAAGGATTAGATGGGCTGCAAGTCTGACCGAGGCTGAAATAGCTTATGTTCTTTCACACTCTAGATTTCAAAAATTAAATGTCTCATAGCAGTAGTATGGGGCCCTTTAAGACATATATACCTTCAGACCCAGTGTGTGAGAAATGATTCTATGGGATGCACGAGGGTCTGAAGTGAGTGACTGTTTTGTGTTGTAGTAGGGGAGTCATGGCCCTGGTCAGGGAGAGAAAGCTGGGGAGTGGGAGGCTAGCTTTGAGGTGGACACATTCCTTCAATGACAAATTCTTAAAGAAAAATTTTCTTGAGGATTCCTTTTCAGGAGTGTTGAGGGCAGGATTCATGTCTACTAACTGTACTGTACTCTCCCAAATGTTTAGTGTGCTGTCAGCAGAGAGTAAGTACTCAATAATATAATTTATTGATCCATTAGGAGGAAAGGAGAACAACTATCCTGTCTCAATTTTACAAATTGGAAAGTTGGGTTACATAGGGGTAAAGGAACTTCCCAAGGTCTGATAGCAGGCCAGTAGCAGAATTGGGATTAAACCTGGGTCTCATGACATCCAGTCTTGTGCCTTTTCATTAGTCCAAGCTGTTCAGAAAATACAAAGAAGGTAAATGGTCTGTAGGTGATAGGCTGAACTTTCACTCCCATCAAAAAAAACACACCAACTATTAGTAAACCAACAGTCCTCAACTAAACTCTTATGTAATAGTAGGCAGTCCAAAGATTTCTTAGTGACTGGAGACAGTTTTTTGTAGCACGCTCAGTGTTTGAACAGTTCTTAGATTTCTTGATTGGACCAAGTAGCTAGAAAAAGTACCTTGCTAAATTTTTTAAATACACAGTGTGGAAGAAATGTGCTTCTAATGACATACATGAATGGAATTTCCAGCGTTCTCTTTGGACACCCACACATATCTCACTTATCTTGGGCCTGAGGAGCCCAACTTGAAGCTTTAGAAGATTTTGCAGTTTGAGCTAGTTAATGGTTTCTAAATCTTTTTGTCTTTAAATTGTAATATTATATTAGACTTCCAGTTTGGTGATTTGAATATTGGAAATGGTAAAACAAAGGAAACAGAAGCTGTTCCCATAATTCCTCTAAGGTCCATGCAGAGAAAAAGGGAAAATTGTATTTGCCGTGGGTAAGAAGTACATATTGCTTTCTTTATCCTTGACTCGTCCCTCTCGTTCACCCCACACATCCTATCCGTTACCAAGACCTGCCGGTTTCACCTCTACAATATCGCCAAGATCCGCCCTTTCCTCTCCACCCAAACGGCTACCTTACTATTACGGGCTCTCGTTATATCCCGGCTAGACTATTGTGTCAGCCTTCTCTCTGACCTCCCTTCCTCCTCTCTCGCCCCGCTCCGGTCTATTCTTCACTCCGCTGCCCGGCTCATCTTCCTGCAGAAACGATCTGGGCATGTCACTCCCCTTCTTAAACAACTCCAGTGGTTGCCTATCGACCTCCGCTCCAAACAAAAACTCCTCACTCTAGGCTTCAAGGCTCTCCATCACCTTGCCCCTTCCTACCTCTCCTCCCTTCTCTCTTTCTACCGCCCACCCCGCACGCTCCGCTCCTCTGCCGCCCACCTCCTCGCCGTCCCTCGGTCTCGCCTATCCCACCGTCAACCCCTGGGTCACGTCCTCCCGCGGTCCTGGAACGCCCTCCCTCCTCACCTCCGCCAAACTGATTCTCTTTCCCTCTTCAAAACCTTACTTAAAAATCACCTCCTCCAAGAGGCGTTCCCAGACTGAGCTCCTCTTCCCCCTCTACTCCCTCTGCCATCCCCCCTTTACCTCTCCGCAGCTAAAGCCTCATTTTCCCCTTTTCCCTCTGCTCCTCCACCTCTCCCTTCCCATCCCCACAGCACTGTACTCGTCCGCTCAACTGTATATATTTTCGTTACCCTATTTATTTTGTTAATGAATTGTACATCGCCTTGATTCTATTTAGTTGCCATCGGTTTTTACGAGATGTTCTTCCCCTTGACACTGTTTAGTGCCATTGTTCTTGTCTGTCCATCTCCCCCGATTAGACTGTAAGCCCATCAAACGGCAGGGACTGTCTCTATCTGTTGCCGACTTGTTCATCCCAAGCACTTAGTACAGTGCTCTGCACATAGTAAGCGCTCAATAAATACTATTGAATGAATTTATCCTTTGGGCAAATTGGGCATATTCCCAAGAACTCCTCTCTATTAGAGAACACTCTGGCATCTTAACAGCCTAGGTACCCCTCCCTCTGGCCTCCATTCAGCTGCTGAGCCAACAGTGACATTCTAAAAAGCCCAGGCTGTGGTGGGAGGGAAGGTTGAGTATTTGCCCCAAAGAGGGGTTAGGAGAGGGCCACAGTGGAACCTTAAAACGACTTCAGTGCAATTATTCCTTGGCAACTCATATTGATCTGCAAATTTGCATAGATAATAAAGATGCAGCAGCATAATAGCAATGGAAGGGAGATCACTGAATTCAATTTCCTTTTTCTAAACTTTTATATCTCAAGTTCATTGCTTTCTGCTTCAACCAACCACAGAAAGCCTAAGAAATCAAATGATTTTTCCTACAGTCAAATCAATCGCAATAATTATTGTTAGAAGTTTCCAAAATGTTTTCTATTTAATCAGAAACCAACCTGGCTAATTTGGCTTAAATTGTCCATCTCTGGAAAAGTAAAATTCAAGTTAAGTTAGAACCATCACTTGTAATGGTAATAGTGATAGGGTTTATTGAGCACCGACTGAGTAAAATGTACTATACCAACTGTTTAGGTAAGTACAGCATAAGCACAATATACTTCCCTGTCCATAAAAAGTTTATAATCTAACATAGAGACAGCCATAAAAATATTTATAGCTAGTAGATTCAGAATAAATGTAGAATAGAGTATACATATAGGCACAAGTGCTAAGAATGGGTGCAGATAAATAATAAATACATTAAGTGCTAATGATTGCTTGATTAGACTTGTGATTTTAGGAATTAAGGTTTCCTGGTGCATATATTTTCTGATGCATATATGCTTTTAAGAAGGCTTTAAAGGGGGGACAGACTAATATCAGTTGGATTTGACATGTGTGTAGTTGGTTGTATACAATATAGCTGGTAAAAGTGAATTTAATTAGGTGTGCAAGTGTGGGTGAAGACACCAGTTCTAAGTCAGTGGTAGATATTTTCTGATCTCATATGTGTTACAAACTAAACTCAAACAGAATCTCTCAATTCCTGATTACTAGCCATCACTTTGATCTGCACACCCTTTCAGCAGTCTTTCTTGTCACCTTATTTGAGGTGGTGCTTGCTAGTTATAGATTGAACAAGCAAACACTGGAGTGTCCACTTTCATCTTGGGCTTGGATAATTTTAGTGAAGCACAGTCTAGGCTTGTGACATCACAGATCATCACCATGAAAACATCTGGGCTTTCTGCAAACTTTAGGTTATGACATCACAGAATATATATCAGACAAGGGGAACAAAGTAAGGATGATAATCTCTACACTCATGTAGGCTAGTAATCCCAGTCTAGGATGTGAAAGAAAACAACCACAGGGTATGTTCCAGTATCAATTAACTACATTTAGAGATAGCGCAGTCAAGCAATATTGAAAGTTTGGAAGGGTTGATTTTGAGATGCTGTCCAAATTAAAATCATGATTCTTTAAAAAGTCAGAATCTGTCATGTTTTGAGTTGGAAAGCAAAATCCAGCAGAAATCACAAGTTACAGAAAACTAGTTGTAGCAAATGGCCATACTCCAGAGAAATACAAGATTAGGCATTTCCTAGAAAATCAGAAGCAAAACTCTCTAGGTAGCTACATCTGCTATGTTGATTTGGATCCAACTAGTGCCTTTTGTAACACAAAAGATGATTTAGATTAGTTTACTGGTATCTTTGGGACCCAAGCAGCAGAAAAGTATAAAAATCCTATTAATGGACAGAAAGCCATCTCTAGAGAGATTTTTTCCCCCCACATCAATTCAGAGAGCACAACACAAATGTGACTCAGCTGCTTCATGAAGCTGACTTTTGACAAGGACAACCATAAGCACTTACCTCATTCATTTTCATCCCCCAAATAAGGGATGGTACAAGGAAAAAAAACCCCACAATCCTTTTAGTTCGTATTTTTGCAAGTAAAACCTAAATATTTGGAGGGTTGCTTGACCCTGCCATTCACAATAACACAAAGCACAGAGGAGTCGATGTTATGAAAGGCCCCGCTGAGAGCAGACAAGAGCCTCTCAGTGTTTGGAGTGTAATAAAGGATTCTAGATTATTGCTTGAGATGTGATTCAAGTTTTGTTGGCTGCATCTCCGTGTTGCTGCCACCCCAAACACATATTGAGCATCCTATTATTGCATTAGCTCCCTCCTCTGAATTAGCAATAAAATGAAGCAATATAGTCTTTTTTCCCCCTCATTTCCAATTCTTCTCTCTATTCTGCCCTCCTACTCCCCAATATATCATTAGTCAGACATCCTTCTCTGGCTAGGAAGAAAGCTCCTGACTATTGGGTTGCTTTTCAGAGAAAGAACAGCCAGATCCCTACATCGACCCTTGGCTCAAATCCTGGAAACCAAGGGCCATGGACCGACCCAGGTCTTTCAGTTGGCAGTGCACTGTATTCTGTCTCACAGCCTGTCCAAGGTGAAGGCTTTCACATGATAAATACTCTGGAAAAAAACATACTGCCTCTGGTAAAATGTACCCCCAAAAGCAATAGGCTGTTTCATTAATAGAAAACTTGCTATTATCTCTCCAGCTACCTAATAAGTTTTTTAAAAAAACCAATTAGTGAAATTGAATAAAATATAAGATTAATCATATTAATAACAACAAAAATAATGAAAAACATGCAGTATGGTATTTGGGATTGGGAGCTTGTAAAAGTTTGAAAAAAGGAGTTTAAAAGCCCATAACCTTCTGGTTAGTTCTCACCTGAAATCTAATCATACTTAAGAGCCCTGAGATCTTACAAACAAAATTTTATGTTATACCCTTCAGTATCCTACAGGAGTATGAATCTACAGAGGCTTTCTTCTTTCTATTTAGTGATTTTTTTTTTGTATCACGTTATGCCAGTAATATGTGTTAATGAATTGAAGAAGTCCTAGCATTCAACAGGAAGGAAAAAAACCCCACGTGGTTGTGTTCTGGGTTTGTTTTTTTCTTGTTGGCGGTGCTTTTTTATGTACATACTGAATCTTTTTAGGTTTTTCAGATTCATAAGGAAAGAAAATGGTATGTTGCTAAAGGGGAAGACTAACCAAGCTAATGTCATCTGATGTTTCTAATCAAATGTTCAATTTTATGGACGTGTGTATACTTTGAATGCAGTCTTTAGTCATGGAGAGAGTCAAAATTCGTATTCTGATAAGGATAGGCAAACCTCGGGGAACAGATGGAGCAGAGTTCAGCAAAAAGGTTTAATCCTATCAGAACGATTCCTGTATGGCCATCTGGATAATCCGGCACACAAATTCAACGCCTGTTAAAAATGTGATTTAGGCCAAGATTAATGTCACACATTTTCCACTAGACTTGTTCATATTTGACTTTGTGATTTTTAGGCCCTGAAAAATTCTAGTAGAGGGCACCCCTAGATTTTTAAAACGAATCAGAAGGAGAATAAGGTCTTTAGTTTTCCTCAAAAAACTGTTAACATCCTTTTACCAGCATATTGCTTTCAGTGTTATGCATTACTAGTTAGTTCCATTTTTTGCACATGATTTCATCTTCCTTTCCTTTATAGCTTTTCCTTTTCTTAACTTTCCATGTAATAGGACAACAAGGAGAATTGGGCTAAAAATAATTTTGTGCAGGAAACCTCTTTCTGACAGGAAGAAAAGAGTTATTTATTTATTGTATAATCATAGGCAAGAGAATTTACTATTGTTGCAACAAATATCACAATCTAAAGCATGAATAATTCATTTCAAGTTGTTTTTCAACTAGGCTTTTTTTTCTTTCCCTTGCAGTGTAGGCCTGACAATCACATTCAAAAACGAGAGAGGGGAGGGAAATCAAGTTTATGGCAATGATTGCTATAGGTGAGGAAAAATTAGGATTTTATATCTACTAATTTAATATATAGAGCAGTATGTAGAAAGTAAATGACACAGATTCTTTGAGATTTAGGAAGTTGGGTTTTTACAATATGCTCTCATCTATAACTATATTTAGATAATTCACCTTAATATTGTATATTCTTAACTCAAAAAGCCTTTACAAGTTCAAGTGCAGTTTAGAAGCTATAGGTTTATTGCAATGTCTCTGTTTTTGCCGTGGAATATTGAGTGTTTCCCTGTATTCATTCTTATTTTCTGAATTACAGTTAGGCGCAGGAATCTACATTTCCTTTCTCTGGAATCTGTTTCTTTGAGGTTTTGGCTATCGAGATTCTGTTTTTTCTAAGGTTTTTCCTCTATAGAGATTTTAGAGGATTTTTGTTATTTCAGATTAAAGCAAGGGGTAAGAAAAGACTACAAGAAGAGTATATCATTTTGATTTGCAGTATGATTAGCAAATGTGAAATTTAGAACTTATACTCTATTAAACTTAGCATTATCTAACTTCTTCGAGTTGCATCACACTTAGGGTTGATTTAGAGTCTCAGTATCCAATTTAACCAGAGTACAGCACTTCAGTTTCTTCATTTTGTGATAGTATGGTCAAAGTAAGGATTTTCTTTCCAAATTAACTCAATGGAGGAGAAAAGTGAAAATATGTGAAAATTTGTAATCTCATAATTGGTTTTTTTAAATTTTAATTGTGCTTAGAGTTGAGAAATTGACAGATTACAGTTTATTCTCTTTTCAGTATAAAATATCCTAAAGCAGATCTGTGCAATTCCCCATCCTACATGGTCAGAGTGTTTTTGTGACCTGGCCATTGAGCTTAGAGCCCAAACTCCCAAGCCAGTGCCTGCCTAGCATATATGAAATTATGAAAGAAAGAAAGAAAAGCACAGAAGAAAAGTGTGCTACATAGTCTTTAATTAAATAAAGGGGAAGCTTTCTACCTGAATGAAAATTTGCTAGCTACAACAGATTGTGAGTAACTAATAGCAGAATATAGGGTATCTTCTTTCTGTTATGTCTGTGGTTACTCACTCTGTCATCCTTTCCCAACTTTAAAAATGAGGATTGTACTTTGTAAGTGCTTAACAGGGAAAAGTAATTGCCGGTTTTGCAACTACTAAAGTTTGCATCCCGAATCACCCGGCAAGAGGATGCCTGGCCTAATAATAGAGCCAGTTTTATGCATGTGGTGTACAAAGATACAGAGCCACCTCCTTGATAGGGAAAACCTCTCTTGCTCTGTTTCCTGCACAGCAGCTGCTTATTGTCAGAGGCAAAGGGAAAGGCGGCAGTTCCATGGAACAGTGAAGGAAGGCAGGAAAATCATCATTTTGCTAAAATAAACAGTAAATTCATTGTTTAATTTAACCAGGAAGATTTAATGCTAGGGAATAAAACCCAGAGAGCAGTCTTCTTTTTGATCCGCCAATTTGGGGTTGCCCACATTCCCGGTATCAAAGTTTTGAAATGGAGAAGATTGAATAAGATAAGCTTTGGTTTTTACGGGGTGACTAATCTCCTTTAGAAAGAAGTCGAGCTCATGGCTTTCCCAAGATGTCTTGCCAGGTCTCGGACATTTTGGCCAAGAACCCTGGAGCCTGGCCTCTGCTTTTAGAAAAGTGCCCCATGGGATATTTGGTATTTGCACCAAGCTGAGGAGGTCCTTGGATTTTCACGGTCTTATCAAAGAAAGGACTCCACTGTCCTCAGTTTATCTAGTTCAGATGGATGGATGCTGAATCAGCCATTTCGGTAATTAGCCAGATGTGTCGGCAACCAGCCTAAACAAAGGGCTTCCCAGGTTTTATAATGTTTAGCATCACAAGAGAAATTTTTTTATCCAGCATTTTATTTTGATCCCTTTTTTTTATGTGTTCCCCTGAAATGAGACCTGAATTTTTAACTTCCAGATGACTTTGACTTTGTGTGGTGCTTTTTCATATTAAAAAGTGGAACAAAACATGGCCTACAGTTTAGAAGCCGCAACTCATGCCAATACGTCGACTGTGGTAGAACAGAAGGTAGAGCTATAGCTTATGATAAATGCAGAGCTGCTGACCAGGTCATTCTTACAGTCACCAAAACAAGCTGGATATTAATCATAGCACAAATAGATTTTAGAAGCCAAATAAGAGCAGCCCCAGAACCCTGCTGATAGCTGTGCATTCCACTAATTCACCTCAGTGAGCATGTACCTTTGAGCTCAATTAACCCTTATTCCCAAGGCCACCCATAAACTCTGAAGTAAACACAGTTTTCCCTTGGCCCCTGTTTTATATCAATGAAATAGATCATTTCTATTGGAGGGAAGGGTGCTAGTCTTGCTTATAAATTCAGTTTGCTAATAAAGAGGCTGAGAGGTCCAATGCATGTTTGTGCTACTTGAATCCCTCTTACATTGATTCTGTAAATCAGGGAAATTTTAAACTGCTGGAGGCATCTGCTGTTTCTTCTGTCTTCAGTTGCTATTTGAGGCAGATAGAAATGCTCTGGAGGCAGAGCAGGTGATGGAGAGAGTCCCTAGTGCAATTGTCTGCACACAGAACATTAGTTGTTAAATATGTACTGGAGGCTCTAAGGTTTTTTTTTTATCCTTCCTTCTCCCCCCCAACCCCCCCTTCCACCCCCTGCCACCTCTTCCCCCAAGAACTATTGTTCAGAAGCAAATTGGAAATCTGGTAATTAGGCCCTGACTCACAGTGCAGTATTAGAGTCCCAAGCCAAAGTTCAACACCCTGAAATGAAATTTAAACCAATTAATCTGTTAGATTTTTATCGCTTGTCCGTGTTTTCTCAGCAATTCCCCCAGCACGTGGCCTTTGATCAACTCTCATACAAACGCTAAAATGTGTGCCTGCTGCTAGCGAGATGGGAATGACATTAACATGGCACTCATAAAACAATCAGAGCAGTGAAGCCCTCAAACAGGCAGGGCATAGTAATATTTAATAAAAGCGCACACATAATCTTCAGAATTAGCATTTTGTGCCTTCCAGTACCTTTGGGAGAAGAGCTTTTATTTGTGGAGTGATCATTATTATAACAAAGAAGAGCTACCTAATAATTTCCACTTTAACTCTGCAATATGCCATGAGCATTTCTGAACCATTATGCTAAACTGTGGTGGGGTAATCATTTTATTGTCATAGTTTGAAGGAAGGAAAATCTCCTCTGCTTTGGTGGCTCAGGGAAAAAAGCAGCAAAAACTTTTGCTATGAATGAGGTCTATAACTAGGAGTTCATGCACAGCGTATTGAGGAAACCATGATTATGCACGTGTAATGGTGCTGGAAGAAAAGGAGGCTTATGGTAATTCAAAGAGTAAAAACTATTTGAAAAACAGATTTTGGTCCATAAACATCTTTTTTCTCATCCCAAAACATTTTGCCAGTGAAAACGCTCTACTGATGATCAAAACTTTGAACTAAATTATTACCATATTGTGAATAGTTTTAAAAACTTAAATGGCCCAGAAAATTCTATTTGGTCCACAAAATTTGTAATAACTCCACCCATACTTATAAATCCCACCTTTCCTTTCTTCTTTTACACAATCTCATATTCTTCTTATGTTTTGAGAGCAAGTGAATCTTCAGGCAACCAATGGAATTGATCTCCAAGAAATTAAACAGAAAGAGAATAGAATACAGGGAGAAGATAGTCTGTCTTTTAGATATATTACAGGTTTCCTTGCCGTACATTCTATGAAGTCAATGTCTCTTTTTTTTTTTCTTGGGACCCTTCCCTTGAGCCAGTGCTTATTTTAAAGGCTGGCGCGTGGAAATATCTTCTTTAATAAGAAATTTCGAGGTTCACATTTTATGGAAGTGGAGTTGGGTTGGTAAGATGAGATGCTGCCCTCATGGCTTCATAACGTGGTGACATCTGCATAAAGATGATCCCCAAATGTTGCCACCAGACATAGGAGAAGCCTATGTATGCCCTAGTGGAAAGAGTACATGCCCGGGAATCAGAGGATTTAGGTTCTAATCCCAGCTCCACCATTTGGCTGTTGTGTAACTTTGAACAAGTCACCTTACATTTCTGTGTCTGTTTACTTATCTGTAAAATGGGAATTCAGTACATGTTCTCCCTTTGTATTATACGGTGAGCCCTATGTGGAACAGGAACTGTTTTCTACCTGCTTATCCTGTACCTACTCCAGCATTTAGTACAGTGCTTAGGATGTAGTAAGCAATTAGCGAATTCTATTATCATATTATTATTATTAATTTTTGTAGGGTAGCTAACACGTTTAGGAAACAGAAATGAAGTATTAGAACAATGTTTAATCCAACTGGTATTTCAAAATTGCACAATCTTACCTCCATACAGTATGTAGGCCTCTCCAGAATTTACAAATGGATAAAAGAAGATTTAATACAGAAGTTCAGTTTTCAAGTCTGTGAACCTCAACCATATCATTTAAAAAGGCAGATGAATTTGGGAATTGACAGTTCTAGAACTGAACCAGCCATTCTGCACACATTCTCCAAGAGGACCTGAAAGACAATATGAAAAAATATGTCAACAGGAGGTGCCTTTCCCAAAACACTAGAGTGCCTTTATTATTAATAATAAAAATTGTGGTATTTGTTAAGCGCTTACTATATGCTGAGTTCATTTCTCGGTGCTGGAATAGATACAAGATAATTAGATCAGACACAGTCCATGTCCTGCTTGGGGCTCACAGCCTAAGAAGGGGATAAAACAGACATTGAATGCCTGCTTTACAGATGAAACAGCGGGCTCAGTGGAAAGAGCCTGGGCTTGGGAGTCATAGCTCATTGGTTCGAATCCCGGCTCCGCCACTTGTCAGCTGTGTGACTGTGGGCAACTCACTTAACTTCTCTGTGCCTCAGTTATCTCATCTGTAAAATGGGGATTAAGACTGTGAGCCCCACGTGGGACAACCTGATTACCCTCTATCTCCCCCAGCACTTAGAACAGTGCCCTGCACATAGTAAGCGCTTAACAAATACCAACATTATTATTATGATGAAACTGAGGCACAGAGATGTTAAATGACTTGCCCAAGTCTCAAAGCAGGCAAGTGGCAGAGCCGGAATTAGAATATAGGTTCTCTGACTTCCTGGCCCATGCACTTTCCATTAGGCCATACTGCCCATTTTAAAAACATGCACACATTACCAGTTTTGAAGAGTTGGTGGCTTGATTGCTAGCAGAAGAAACCAGTGAATACTGGCAGGGCAGTAGCTAAACTCTCTGAGATTACAAAAAAGATATTGCCTATTTTTTGAGATATCTAAGGAGAGCAATTCAATCAATCAGTGGTATTTATTTGACACTTATTTGGTGCAGAACACTCTACTAAGTGCTTGGGAGGGTACAGTTCAATAGAGTTGGTAGACACATTCTCTGCCCATAGGAATTTACAGTCTCGAGGGAGAGAATGCATTAAGAAAAATTTTGGCTCTCTATATAAGTGTTGTGGGGTGAAAAACAAGTGCTTTAAAGGTACAGACCCAAGTACATAGGTGACACAGAAAACAAGAGGCAGTATTTAGTGAGCACTTACTGTGTATAGAATACTGTATTAAGAGCTTGGGAGAGTAAAATATAACAGACACAGTCTCTCCCCACAGCAATCTTACAGTCTAGAGAAGAAGAAAGACATTAATGTAAATAAATACATTTTGGATAAGTACATAAGTGCTGTAGGGCTTGGAGTGACGAGGGTGGGGAATAAAGGGAACAAGTCAGGGTGATACAGAAGGACATATGAGAACAGGGAAAGAGGGCTTAGTCAGGGAAAGCCTCTTAGAGGAGATATGTGGCTTCAGGAAGGCTTTGAAAGTGGGGAGAATCTGTCAGATATGAAGATGGAGGGCATTCCTGTCCAGAGGCAGGATGTGGGCAAGAGGTAAGCAGTGAGATAGATGAGATCAAGATACAGTGAGTAGGTTGGCATTAGAGGAGCAAAGTGTGCAGGTTGGGTTGTAGTAGGAGAGTACTGAAAGAAGATAGGGAGCGGCAAGGTCATTGAGTGCTTTAAAGCCAGTGGTAGGAAGTTACAGTTTGATGCAGATTGGATGGGCACTGGAGGTTCCTGAGGAGTGGGGAAACATGGAATGAACGTTTTTGTAGAAAAATGATCCAGGCGGCAGAGTGAAGTATGGACTGGAGTGGGGAGAGGCAGGGAAGTCAGCAAGGAGGTTGATTTAGTATTCAAGACAGATAGGATAAATGCTTGGATTAACATGATAAATTTAGATGGAGAGGAAAGGGTAGATTTTACTGATGTGAAGATTGAACTGCAGGATTTAATGATAGATTGAATATGTGGATTGAATGATGAGTCAAGGATAACATCAAGTTTACAGACTGGTGAGACAGGAAGGATATGGGTGCTGTCTACAGTAATGGGAAAGTCAGCAGGGACAGGGTTTGGGTGGGAAGATAAGGAGTTCTGGTTTGGACATGCTAAGTTTGAGGTTATGGGAAGACATCCAAGTGGAGATATCTTGAAGGCAGGAGGAAATGTGAGACTGCAGAGAGGGAGAGAGTACAAGGCTGGAGATATAGATTTGGGAATCATCTACATAGGGGTGGTGGTAGCTGAAGCCATGGGAGCGAATTAGTTCTCCAGGGGAGTGAGTGTAGATTCATTCATTCATTCAGTCATATTTATTGAGTGCTTACGGTATACAGAGCACTGTATTAAGTGCTTGGGTGAATATAATACAATGATAGACATATTCCCTGCCCACAACAAGCTTACAGTCTAGAGAGGGGGAGACAGACATTAATATAAATAAATTACAGGTATGTACATAAATGCTGTGAAACTGGAAGGGGGGAAGAAGGGAGCAAGTCAGAGATGCCAAAGGGAGTGGGAGAAGATGAAGGAGGTGGCAGGGTGGGGATGGAGAGAACCTTAGGGAAGCCCTCTTGGGGGAGATATGCCTTCAGTAAGGTTTTGAATGGGGGGGAGAGTCTGTCAGATTTGAGGAGGGAGGGCATTCCAGGCTAGAGGCAGAACATGGGTGAGGGGTTGGTGGCGAGATTGAGACACAGTGAGAAGGTTGCCATTAGAGGAGCGATGTAGATGGAGAATTGAAGGAGACCCTAGATGGACAAGATTAGTTGGTGAAGGTTTCTCAGAGATATGCTTTTAATAAGGCTTTGAAGGTGGAGGGAATTATGGTTTCTCATTTATGAAGGGAAACATAATTCTTGGCTAGATGGAGGACTTGGGTAAGAGGTCGAAGGTGAGATTGTTGAAACCAACGTACAGTGAGTAGGTTGGCATTAGAGAATTGAGATGTGTGGGTTGGTATATAATAGGAAATCAGTAGATAAGTTATGTGGGGACTTTTAAAGTATGGTAAGGATTTTCTGTTTCAAGTGCTTATTACAGTGCTCTATACACCGTAAGTGCTTTATAAATATGATTGAATGAATGTGGAGGTGGATAGGTAACCACTGGAAGTTCTTGAGGAGTGGAGAAATATGGACTAAAGATTTTTCTTGAAAAATGATCAGGGTAGGAGAGTGACGTAAGGACTGGAGTGGGGAAAGAAAAGGTTGGGAGGTCAGTGAGGAAGCAAAGGTCAAGGGTGGATTTTATTGATGTAGTGGAGATAGAACCAACAAAATTTGCTGTCAGATTATGTGAGTTGAATGAAAGAGATGAGCTGAAGATAATGTCAGTAATAATAATAATGGTATTTGTTAAGCACTTACTATGTGCCAGGCAATGTACTAAGCACTGGGATAAATACAAGCAAATCGGGTTGGACAGAGTTCCTGTCCCACGTAGGGCTCACAGTCTCAATCCCCATTTTACAGATGAGGTAACTGAGGCACAGAGAAGTGAAGTAATTTGCTCAAGGTCACACAGCAGACAAGTGGCAAAGCAGGAATTAGAACCCCTTCTGTCTCCCAGGCCTGTGCTCTATCTACTACAGCATGCCATGGTTATGGGTTTATGAAGCAGGGAGACTAGGGGTGTTTTCTGTAATTATGGGAAAGTCAGCGGGAGGGTAGTGGGATAAAGGATGGAAAGAGAGTAGTTTTGTTTTGGACATGTTAAGTTTGAGATGTCAGTGGGATATCAAAGTAGAGGTGTCCTGAAGGGAGGTGGAAATGCCAGACCACAGAAAAGAGACAGGTCAGGGCTGGAAAGATAGATTTGTTACTCATCTTCATAAAGACGGCAGTTGAAGCTGTGGGAGCCGACGAGTCCTCCATAGGAATAAGTGTAAATGGAGAATAGAAGGGACCCAGAGTGACTCCTATCGTTAAAGGGTTAGGTAGAAGAGGAGCTTGTGAAAGAGGCAGGAAAGGAGTGCCCAATAATAGGAGGGGATCTAGGATAGGGTAGTGTCAGTAAAGCTGAGACTGTGAGCCCCAAGTGGGACAGGGAGTGTGTCCAACTTGATCTGCTTGTATCCACCCCAGGGCTTAGTACAATGCCTGGCACATAGTAAGCGCTTAACAAATAACATAATTATTATTATTAAAGCCAAGGTTAGAAAGTGTTTAAAAGAGAAGGGAGTGATCAACAGTGTTAAAGACAGCTAAGAAGTCAAGAAGGATTAGGATCTATGGATTAGATTTGTTGGATTTGGCAAGAAAGGGGTCATTGGTGACCATAAAGAGGCAGTTTTCAAGATGAAAATAAGGCAGAAACCAGATGGAAGGATGTCAAGTAGAGGACTGAAGGAGAGGAAATGGAGACAGTGAGTGTAAATAACACTGTCAGTGAGTTTGGGGGGAATTATAGGAGGGAAATGAGTAAATCTACAAATTACCATAGGAATCCATTCAGGATGTAAATCTTAGACCAGAAGCTAAGCCTCTAAACTTATGGAATTTTATCTGGAATAATTCCAAACTGCTTTTTGGGTGTGTCTTCCATGCTTCTACAGTGTTCCTCACATATCAAATTCTTGTCTACATATTTTTATATTCTACTCTTGTTTTGTGATATTTAGCAGTTATTTTCAAATTTGGAGAAGAGATTTATGAACAAGAAAAGTTCAGGCATGATTAAAATTAGCTCAAGTTTTATTGGGAAAAATTGGGAATCTTTATAATGATGGTCTTTGTTAAGCGCTTACTATGTGCCAAGCACTGTTCTAAGCACTGAATGTTCAATAATGATGGGAAGAAGCAGTTATAGCTTTTTCATAATTTATACTAAGCACAGGAAGGGTCATATTAAAAAGATGAGCAAATGTATTTCTAAGAGGTCAGCCAAAATTAAATGTTTAATTTGGATTTTTCCAAAGTTTTCTACACAATTTTACAAGACATTTGAATCCAAATCAAACACACTCAGCTTGTGTGGGGGCACACATTTGATAGTTTAAAAATCATATTTTCCAAATCCTAAATGTGAAGGTGGATTTTTTTTTTTCTTAAGAGATTATTCTTTTCTTATGAATTAACTGACATCTTTGACTTCAGTGGGAAGAAGTTGTCTCTACTTAGATCAGGGCATCCCAGGTTTTTCATTTGTGGGACCACATGACCAGAAATCTATATGAGTGTGACCCTTATGAATGTTTTAGTGATAATAATGGTAAAGTACGGCTTGTTATTCAAAAATGCAGATTTTTTCAGTAGTAATAAAAGAGTTTAAAAACAGTTTGATCAACTTTATTAGCACACAAGTGGACAGTTCCAAGCCTAGTGCTAGAATTTATTAATTTTGAATGAGTCAGTAAGAACCCTGGATTACCAAAACTGAACTATTCCCTAGAACTATGGAGTATATTCAGTCAGGGCACATCTCAATTCCAATTAGGACGTACTGGCCTAGTAGTTCATATATGCTAGCTGATGAGGTTAAAAAAAAAATGCCGCTGTCAAGAGGGCTTCATTCAGCTGCAGCCTCATGCTGGACTATTCTGAGAGACAAATTTATGAAAGGAGAAAAGTTTCTCTCTTCTTACATACCATCACTTACCCTTTCGTCTTTTGCATTGCTAATGTAATACTAAATAGTGATTCAAGATATAGCACAATTAAGAATCTGTGTCAGAGTTGAAACAGAAGTGCAGAATTGCAGCAGCCTAATTATATTCTTCTGGACAAAAGTAATAGTGCTGAAAGTTTGCTAGGTACATTGGAATACAACATATCCATCCTATTTAGAATAACTTGTATTTAGTAAATGCTTTCTGCCATATGTGACACATGTTGGTAGGAAATCAGCTCTGTGGTAGATAGGCAGAACTATAACAGTGTGGCCTAGGGGAAAGAGCATGGTACTGCGAGTCAGGAGGCCAGGGTTCTAGCACTAGCTTTTTCACTAGTGTGATGTATGACCTTGGGCAAATCATTTAACCTTTCTGGCCTCAGTTTACACATCTGTAAAATAGGGATACGACAGATTCTGAGTCCTATGTGAATCAGAAACTCTGTCCTATTTGATAATCTTGCATCTACCTCATTACTTTGCATATAGTAAGCACTTAAATGCTAGTATTATTATTATTATTTTATTATCACTACTGCTATTATTACTAATACGAAATTGGGTAAAACACATGAAAATGATTAAAATATGAAGAAAGACATCTGCTAACTTTGTCTCTGAAATTGAACTCTTGAGTTAAATTATTTTAGCCATTTTTAACCCACAGGGATGCAGATTCTTCCTTAGATGTTTCTGCAGCATCCTAAAGTGAATTTTTTTAAGAAAGCACAAATAGTTATTGTCAAAAACAAATGGCCATGAAATTAGAAAATAATTTGGAGCTATGGAGTGTGAGTGCCTGTTCCTGGCCTCGATATTTTTGCTCCAACTTGCTATGTTACCCCTTCCTCTACACTCTTCTCTTACCTCCATCCCTCCCTGATCAGGATTTTGTCTGAGGAGTGGGGGCTGCTAATGGGAATAGTGTCTTCTTACTTTTCCCCATTCCACCTCCTGCTTACACTCACTCTCCTGGCTCCTTATTCACCCTTCCCTTTATTCGTGCTCATACTAGAAAACAGTTGCTCAGCTGGACTGTTAATGTTTTAGTGCAGAAGGAGGGATGGGTGATGACAGAGATGGGGGTTTCTGGTCCTCTTGTCAGTACAAGTGCACTCCCTGGTACTCCCTTGTATTCCCTTGCACTCCCTTGTCAGTACAAGTGCACTCCCTTGCCCAAGCAGCATAGGAAGGAGTACTCGCTTATAGCACTGATGGCAAGGCACTTTCAATATTGATAGTATTGTTCACTCTAAGGGGTTAAGGGAGATGAGGAGACTGTCTGATTTGTTACCTGCTTTCATTAGCAGCTAATATGAATCAAACTATTTTTGAATTTGTCTTTGTTTAAAATTGTATGATGTCATAGAACATTCGTTACTATTAATGAACGATTTAAGAAGTTGAAAAGGCAAGTCTTTAATAAAAACTTATTTCACAAACCATTCACTCCTGATTTTAATAAAACCAGAAAGACTAGCTTAATTAGGATTGAAATGATGCCAATAAGCAGTAGCAGTGTTTTGAAAATAGCTTTCCAAAGTTGTTTTCAGGTTATTTGGATGCTTGGAAGTATTTGAGTTCATGGAGAACATCATGTTAGTGGAAAATATGGAAGCTTTTATTCTCATATCTCCGATCATTAAAATTTGGTTCTAACAGCAGAATACTTCTCTTTTTCATGTATGTTGAAAAGCAGCTACACCATGTATCAAAGCCATCAGTCCAAGTGAAGGATGGACTACAGGAGGTGCCACAGTGATCATCATAGGAGACAATTTCTTTGATGGGTTACAGGTCATATTCGGTACCATGCTGGTCTGGAGTGAGGTAGGTGTTGCTGAATGTTCATGTCTAAAACCTTGTTTTAGTTTGGAACAAGGGGTTCATGCACCTGTGAAATAGAATGTTTCAGGAATCACAGGGGAATAGCTTCTGCTTTAAGGGTGATAGTGTGGAGGATAGAGAATAAGGGAGGGAGTCGGGAGTATTCCACTAGTTGACTTTACTGCCAGCGTGGTTATGTCTTATGTGTCTACCAACTCTGCTGTACTGCACTCTGCAAAGCGCTTAGTAGGGTGCTCTGCACACAGTAAGCAGCCAAGATATGCCACTGATTGATCAGTTAATTAGAAGGCAAGAAATGGTGCTCCTCGTGAGGCAGCATTTACTACTGAAACTGCTGTTACTAAAAGCACTTCCAACTTTCTTGATACCTAACTTTGGTGTTTTCATTTTTGATTTCTTTTTCTTTGCTTTGCAGTCATTTGGACTTTCTGCTAGGGAGGATAGTATCATGAAAAGGGAATGAATGCTGGTTTATTTGGCTAGTCTTGCAGTTGGATGGTCTAGTGTGGATGCAAGTTTAATTTCTTCAAGAATTCCTTATAAATTGTGTCATTCCTGAAGACACCAGAGAAGGGCCATGGAACTTGAATGACCTAGTGTCTGTAACATTCCATAATTCTATTAAAACTGTGTGCTGCAGTTTTTCATCTGGTATAAAAAACGGATTTCATTCTTCCTCTGTAATGGTAAAACTTTGATCATATGGACATGGAAATTGTGAAAATTTTTTATGTACATCAGCAACAATTTTTGACTTTTTCTCCCCTTGTTCCTTCAAGGTACAAGTTTGTACTGGAAGAAACTTTTTGGAAACATTTCTGGGGTTATTTCTTCCAGAAATAGTGCAATTTAAATGTGATGTTTGTAATCTTTTGAAAGGCAGTCTATCAGTTTTTCTTTTCATGCATTCATTCCTGAGAACAGCACACTGAAACAAGTTATTTTCTAGTCTTGCTACCTTGGATATTAACACCCAGAAAGCAATAATAGAAGATGGGTGAATAATCAATGGTTCTCATAATGCTGAAGTAGAGTTGTGCTTTGTGTTCTATAGAATAACATTTGTAGAAGATAGCAAAGCATGGCAATGAGGAAGGGAGACCTCTACCTCCTTTTTCCCCTCCTCCCCTCTATCCCTACCCCCGCCACCACCCCCTGGTTTCTTTGCTTAACCTACGAATTGTACATTTTAAATAAGTCATTGTTCCAGTCACTTTACCCCTGCTAACTTAGCTACATGTCTCACAGCAATTTCCATAGGGATCCCTCTTCTATTATTTCCTATGACTTTACCATTATCCCACTCTTTCCCTCATTGCCATTTCCATAGGGAGATGAAGAAAACATTCTGTGAAGGGATCCAAGATGGAGGGAGGAAAATATTTTTAGAAAACATTTTGGGTATTTTCAGTTGTGATAATGAAAATGAGGATCTTAGGACCTAGATAAGTCATGTACATTTGCATTATGGCCTGTAGATTTGTGATCACTTTGATTATTCCTTAGCTTTCTGCCCATCGTGGGTGCAAATAAGTATTTTAGTACAATGCCATTATTGATCTAACCCCAAATTAGATTATCTCCTGAATTTGACATTACATCTGCTTTTATTTGTTTATTGGATTACTTGTCATTGTATTTGATGTCTATATTTTCTTTCCCATTTACATTTTTGTAATGAAATAAATACATGCTTGTCTCAAAAACAATCAAATGGAAAGTGCTTGAATACTGTCCTTCTGTCCTCCATTTTTAGGGAAAGGAACAAATAAAATGTAAAATGGACACTAGAAATCAAATTATTAACCAAAAGATATATTCAGGTGATAGAAACTATAACACATTGTCTGATCTTTACCCACCAGGCTACATCATGCCCCTTCCTACTTTGTATAGAGTGGGGCAGATCCAAGCCAAGATGGGAGAAATTGCTTAGGCAACTTTTCTATATTTGCCCAATAAATCAAGCCTGACCTGCTTACTAGTAGGAATAAAATACATTTTTTTCTTTTCCCAAGAAAGTCAGCATAGCTCTCATTTGAAAGAAATTAAAACACAATGTGACTCTCAGTCAAGTATCCAGAATGGACCTATTTGACTTCTGGTGCTGTTTGGATAACATTTCGAAAGTTCTAAAAATTGAGCTTTGGCATACATAGCTTGTCCTTTTTCTTTATTTCACTGATTGGGATTTAAATATTAGCACACTTTTTAGCCCATTTTTTGTTATCGTCAACAAATCTGAACAGTTGAAGGCAATGATCACAAATTATAGATTCTTACTGATGGAAAATCAGAGAAGGGGAGGAGGAAAGGCTATGGAAATAAAAAACAACATTGGGGTATATGTCATTAAAATAAACTCTAACCTTTCTTCTGACCTCTGAAGACTTGCCATAATGTGGCCCATAAATTTATCCTTAGGAAATTTCTAGAATGTCACCTCTAGATGCAATTGCTCCTATTTTAGAGAAGCGATACTGAGGAAGAGAACAGGGGAAATGACTTGCATAAAGATGTTGCCTCCAATGCACACAAGCAATACTACACACCCACACCTACTGTCACACATGGACACTCAAGAAGGGAGACACACACAGAGTTATTTGTGGAAGCACAAAGCAAGGAGAAAAACATAGAATAAGGTAGATTAATATAAACAAAGACATGTGTGTGTGTGTGTGTGTGTGTGTGTATGAGTGTGTGAAGATTTATATATCTAATCATTGAAATAAAAAGAACAAGCTTTATATCCAGAGCTCATTTTTTTCCAAACTTCTTAAATGTTATCCAGACAACACCAGAAGTCAAATAGGTCCATTCTAGATACCTGACTGATAAAGTTACATTGTGTTTATTTCTTTAAAATGAGGACTATACTGACTTTCTCGGGAATATATATATGTGGAATAGTCCAGTTCAGTAATTGCTTTAGAGGTCAATTAAGCATTTTTGGAGGAGCATTCACTTTTTCTGACAACTGGGAAGTCCTTTAATACATTCCTCCATTCATACTCCACCTAAAATGATTAACTTACTACCAAGGAATAACTATAGAGGCTGGAAAAATTGAGTTCACCATTATGTGACCTTCTCAAATTATGGTTGTTTTTTAAACTATGAAAAATGTTTGATGTGGAGAATTTAACCCACTCTTTCCCACTGTTTCAATGACTCTATGAGGCCCTGTTGTTTAGCAAGCATATTTTTTTCAAGAAAAAGGTATAGCGCTCTTTAGATTTTACTGTACCAAGACAACTTCACCAGTTTCCAGAAGTTCTCAAGTAGATTTGAAAAGTGGGCACATGCAGTGATGCTTAATAAATTCATATATTCTCTCGGTTTTTTCTTCCTCTACTGTTTTGCCAAATAAATTGTTTAGCTTCATTGGGATTAGGATGGGTCCATGGATGGCAGCCGAGATCAGAGTCTTATATCGTTAGATGTGTATGGTTTTTTTTTAACAGAAAGTGCCAGGGGCTTTTTTTTTTTTGACAATATGCAGTAAGAGTGACTCCCTCTCATTATTCCTTCCCATCCCCGAGCCTCAATTAACTTTTGTATTGGTGAGGAATTTATATGGAAATAACTGCAAAAAATATTTGGGTAGTAAAGTAGCTAAAAATTTTTCAAAATTTTTATATTTTTTAAATCATACGGATGATCTCATGTACTTTTAGATGTATCCTGCTTTTGATTTGTATAATGTTGAGTTGAGTTGAGAAGCTGGGGCAGATCTTAAAACAGAGCAAGCACTGTAATGGACAAATACATACGTATGAAAGGAAAATCAAAGGATCATCCATTCATGCTGACTATGTAGAATGGATTCAATCAATCAAAATTATTTAGTGAGCATTTACTGTGTGCAAAGCACTGAATTAAGCACCTAGGAGAGTAGAGTATAACAGAGTTGGTAAACACATCTCTCACCATAAGGAGTTTACAGTCTAGAGAGAATTCCCACTTAGGAATAGGTCTTTACCGCCACATCCATATTGGAGGTTAGATTTCAATGTAAAAAGTGTCATCCTCAAACACAAAGGCTATTTTATGTCTATATATAGACTCATATGTGATGTGGGTATACAAATACTATAAGATGAAATGCAAGTAGCATAGTTTAATTTTTGCATATATTCACATAGTCCTCTAGAGCTGAAGTATTTATGCATTTCAAATGTATAAAGTTTTTCAAGTTTGTTATATAAGAAGATTTAAAGGTATTTCTAGTTATGTATCCTTTATACAAATATCTCTTAGTTGTAAACTCTTGAACAAAAAAATATTTTTCACTCACAAGAAAGAATCAGGAATTTGCCCTTGGTCTTTATTAGAAATGTAAAACAAATTTTGGGCCAATGGTTTCAATTAAACCTTACCCAAAATGTATTTTATGGGAATTATTTAAAAAGTGATGTAACAGTAATTATTATTATTTCCATTATTTGAAAAATCCTGTAGCATCATTAAGTGAAATGGACCTAGAGTCCATTTTGCCTATATGTAAAACTCAAATGCATTTACTTCATTATCAAAACTCAGCTTAATTATTTATTATTTTATTATTTATATATGAGGTATACAACACAACTACTGCCCTGTCGTGTTGACTACATATCTCCCACTTTGGGCAGGACAGGTATACTTTGTCCGATGGGCTTTTAGCAGGGCACATTAGAGTCATACTTAGGCAAGAGAGCCTGGACTGAGGAGTGACTGACCACTTATCTCCTCTTCTTAATTTTTCTTCTTTTCTTCCTTGTCGTCCTCCTCCTCTTTGCTAGTATCAGCAACTGTAGTTAATGCTACCACCCCTGGGCCATTTCTAACCCGAATGAAACAATAAATATACTATAAATGTATCAGGGACAGTCCAAAGCAGGTCATTTTAATCTGGGAGCTACCCAGGTGACAATAGAAGAATTACCAGCAGATGGTGGTGGTGATAGTGGTGATGGTGACAATGGGTTGGGGTGGCTCAGATGGAAAGTTGCTTCATAAATCTCTTGTCATCTTTTCTCTCTCCTCTTCCTCTCTTTTCCTGTCTCTTTCCCCTTCTCTCTTCTTTTCTTCTCTTTCTCTCCTTCTCTTTACTCTCTTTCTGTGTCTCCCTCTATTCCCCTCCTTTTGTCTGTTCTCTTCCCTCTTAACTTACCTCTTTCTTTCTTCTCATCCTCCCTCTCATGGCCCTGATTACAGTCCTGCCTTGGGTAGGTGCACATGTTGTCATTAATAGGATGAATATGTGTGTCTCTGCAGTAGGCTTAGCTAACTTCGAAACACATTCACACATCCTATTTAGTAGTTGTGCTAATATAGTTGAGGGCTTTGCATAAAGTTTTCCCCAAGCAGATTTGGGGTAAAAATGATATTTTTCTTGAAAGATTATCCCTGAAAATCAAGTTTACCATGTGTAGTTATGTTCATTTTCTGGTGATTGTTCATTATACAGGTTATTTTTTGAAAAATACAAGTATCTTCAAAGTAAGGTCAGACTTGCTGTGCTTTCCCTATGGTCAGATGTTTAAAGAAGAAATATTATTTGTAGATTTTTTTATCTGGTACATTTGCCATTCATAATGACTCTAACAATGTTTGACTAAAAAACTGGTGTTGAGCACACAAGTAGATTATATAAACAGTACTCTCTTGATAGACATAATTATATAAATGCTTGTCTACCAAATGCTTCCATAGTGGTCAGTTAAACTGAATAACACTCATTAAGTATCTAATTTACTGTTAGGAAGTATCTTAGGTTTAGGGGAGAATTTGGTTTATTATGGATATCCTGCACAAATGTGTGACTAAATGGAAAGTCCTATGTAAATTGTACCTGTTTAATATGAACTAAGTTTTAAAAGGATTGCTTCTAAATAGACCTCTTTGATCCCAGTTCCCATAATAGCTAGAAATACTAATAGCCATTTACACAGATTTATATAGATCATTAACATCTTCAGAACACTATCATATCTAACTTAAAGGAGAAATTTAGGCACCTAAGATAGTGTGTCATGCAGACATTTCTGTATGGAATTCAGCTCAGCAACATATTTACTTCATTGCAACTTCAAAGCTTTTGGAAGCCCCCAAAAGCCATTTTCTTCTGGAAGCTGTAACAATTTTTCCCCTCTTTGAATCAGGTCTTCTGTGAGCCTAATGTATGTCTTTCTTGATTAATCCCTACAGGCTTTTTAAAAAATTCTTCTACACCTCTTATTTAAAAACAAACTGCTGACCAAGTGTTACCACTTGAAAATTCAAAAGTAAATATTCAGGCAGGCAAAATTGAGCTAATGACTCTGATAGGCCCCTTTTTTCTCCCATAAATATGTAGATCTTTAGGGTTTTTTTTCTTTTTAAACAAACAAGCAACAGAATACAACTTGAAGATGGTCAGAGTGGAAATGTTTCATCTCAGCAGAATATTCAAAAACAAACCATGAAAAAGGGTTCATTGTACAGATACAAACCACAGTGAGTTGGAATTACATAAGGATAGTCAATTATAAATACCTTGGTCCTCTGAAACTCATCTATGGAATGGACTGCCAGCCTATGAATTGTCAGGTTTTATTCCAGTTCTGAATTTATCCCAAGTAGCATGAAATAATCTCTGTAAAAAACTTGAAGAAAAGTTAAAAAAAGGAAAGTGGTTTGAATAAATTTAAGGTCTTTAAAAGTTTGATATATGCAGGTTTAAAGAAACTGCTAGTAACATAGCTGAATTGAGAAACTGAAGACACATTCATTCAGTTTGGGCCTTGATTATGTGAGATGAAAACCAGGCAGTAGGTTTTCAAGCATGGTATCTCAGGGTTGAGAGGATATCACTAAATAAGAAAAAAGTACTTAATTCCAACTGAAATGATATTGATCATTTTCTTTCCTGGTACTGATAAGGTAGCATATTGAATCTTACTTCATACATTAGCAACCATTAATGTCTGTTCTCCAGCAGTAATCTTTTGTATTTTAAATGAATTTTAAGGTTAGTACTGAGTATTTAAAAACTAGTTTTCACCAGTTGTATTCAACTGGGTTTAAACTGTCCCAACACTCTACATGCCTGAATTTAGGGGCCAGGGAGATGACATGAAGTATTGTTTGACTCTTCCACAATATGAATATTTATTCATAACATTTCATCCCTTGGGAACACTCATCTTTTGGCTAAATAGTGATTTAAAGTTATTTTCTTGGAAAGACCACACAAACCAAAATGTTGTGAAATGGCAAACAAACTTGACTTTTCCTCACTTTCCCTGAGATTATATACTCCCCAGTGAAGCAAGCATTTCTTTGGAGCTGTATTGCATAATGTACAAGGTTATGATTAAAGAACATTGAGGAGATGACAAAAGCCAATAAAAATTGGGAATTCTAGAGATGTAATTAACATTTTCCTGTTTGCATCATATCAAGTTTTAGAGAATAAACATGAGAGCTTTTTGTGGAATTAAAGAAGAGGTAACGTTTTCCACTGTCAGGTTCATTGCAATTTCATTAAAGGATTAAAAAAAGTGTTGCTAATTATAATAAGGTGAATGGCTCCCTGTAAAGCAAAAGTTCAGTGAGTACCCACAATTCATAGCACATTTACCTCAGAGATAGTTTTTATGATATTAACTTTAGGACTGATGAGTAGGGCGCTATAGATGCATCATTAAAAAAGTCTTGAGTGTGCTTTGAATTTCTTGGGAAAGGGCTCTTCCAGAATATTAATTATTTTTTAACAATATTTGAAGTGTCACTGTGGAATAGATTATTGAGTTTGTCTTGAGGAAACAGAAGAATGGAGGGATGATCAAATGAGACAATGGGAGAGCCAGGATTAGACAGCAGAGTTCTTAACAGCAGTCTACTCCCTGCTTTGCCTGTGGTCTGAAGGAGGTTTTGCTGTATTCCAAACAAGGAATGAATTTTCTTCTTTGTGTGTTCTGGTGGTGGTTTTGAGGGAAGTGGTGCAATAAGGATTTGAAAACCATAAAAAGTAAAAATAGCAATTACAAAATCACTGGTATTCATTTTGCTAAATCCTTTGAGTTTTTACTTCGTGGCCTAGAAATAGCTTCAAATAGCTTCTAGGTATCAAAAATAATAGGTGAGGAGCTGTGTGAGTTTCAGGCCCTGTGTTGGCCTCCCCATATCTTTTGTCAGAGATAGCCTTGTCAGGGGTAGCCTGTAGTAATAACTCCTTGGTTCTCCCAAGCATTGACTAAAATGCCATGCACAAAGTAAGTGCTCAATAATACCACCGATTGACATAGGAAGAGTTTTCTGAAGAATAAAAAATCCCCTCATATCTAAATATTCACTTTGAATAAAGAACAGGAAGGGCTCTTGGTGTTTCATGGGCCTGCCTTAGACATTAAATTGCTTCTCCTTCTTTCAATCTCTTGGTCCTATTTTGTACTAGTCCACGTTGACTTGCAATTGCTTAGCTGCATATGCATGTACTTTCTTACCTATAAATTGTCTCTCAACTCTTAGGAAGATACCTCATTGCCATTCCTTCTCTCTCTCCTTTCTCACACAGAGCTGCTTCACTTTTCACGAGATTTTCACACAGAGACACATGCACACATATACCCACATGTTCCTCTTTCTCTGAAAACTGCAGGGCTGTGCACATATCTTCACACATTTTGTTTCTCACCCTCCGGCATGCTGGCAGTGGTGCCGTGTGGGCTAGCCATTGGGGAGCGAATCTTGCTTTGGGGCTCACAGCTTGGAAAAGTTAAAGTGCTTGCACATGCAGCCTTGAGAGAAAGTGGCTGCTGCTGTATGGTCTGCTGTCTGGGAAGGATTTCCAGATGCTTCTGGAGGCATTTGGCCTGCTTTTCTCTCTTGGATATTAATATGGTTTTCAAAGATTATTTTTCCCTTAACTTGTTAAAATTATTGTGGGAGCCAGTGATCTTGTATTATTCTTCCTTTTGTGTATGCAAAAAATATCCTAGTTAAAGAATTGAGATGCATTTTGTAGATATGCACTGACAATTAACAGGTAGATCGAAAGCAGTTAAAATCACATTTTCTGGTGGGAGCATCAGAATGAGTCTCACATTTAACTAGGGTGACTCAGAGTTACTCAATTTGTGCTGTGTGTTTGTAATCATTGCCTTTTCCTCTTCACTAGATCTTCCTCCTTCCTTTCTTTCTTACTTTTTCAGTTGACTTGGATACTGAATCACTCACTAACTGTACTCACCACCCCTTTAATCTCATCAAGTGCTTATACTTACAGCTATTACTATCACATATGGGCACTTAATGTACACAAGACACATCTCTGGAAGGAGAGAAACAAGGAAATAAAAAAATACTTCTTTGTAGAATGTTTATATGTATACTACATACACAAGAAAATTCCATCTTGATATGTTTGTATGTGTGTATGTGTGTGTGTATGTAAAAGCCCTTTTCATATTGAAAGATGGTGATACTGATGGTAAAATCATATCCTTATGATTGAGTTTGACTCAAAAGACTGACTCATACATTAGAATATTTTACTTCTCCCTCCTTTCCCTTCCTACTATTGCTAGTCCTCCTTTCCTTAAAACAAAAGTTGTACTGGAAGACCAAATTTTAAGCAGTTTCAGAAGTGTAGGAGTCAATTTTAGAATTGGTACTCTCACAAAAACTAGAAGAACTTGGGTACAATATGAATGTAATGAATTATAGGAACAAAAACAATCTCTGTGGCTCCCTATTGTAAGAGCTTCTATTCTTAAATGTAATAACATATGCTCTTTATTGTAAAGTGCATAGCATATTTTCCCATTCATACATTTCCACTTGGGTACATCAGGAAAGCCTCTGAAAACAAAACAAAAAAGGTCTGTCATTACATAAAACATGGTTTGTATGCACCTAGAATACTGCATGCAATTCTGGTTTCCACATCATAATTAAACCGAAGAAGATACAGATCAGATAACCAAAATGATTGGGGATGAAACGACTTCCTTCTAAGGATAGATTGCAAATTTTAGGACACTTCTTCCTGGAAAGATGAAAACTGAGTGGGGTCAGATTTGTGGTTTACAAAGTCACAAAGAGTTGGATAGTGCCAATCTGGAAATGCTATTCACCAAATTATCACCATCATCTGACTACTAAGGTAATATATGACAGAGCACAGTACTAGGCATTTGGGACATATAAAAATTGAATACCTGCTTACTGCCCTCAAAATGCTTACAATCTGATGGGGGATGCAGGCAAACACATACTGTTTACATTCAAGGGGAACAGAAGGAAAAATATAAATTGGAATGGGGGAAATTCTTTGGAGAATCACCTACAAAGATGTGGTAGTCGAAGCCATGTGAGCAGATGTACTTCCCTAGAGAATGAGTGAGAGAAAAGAATAGAGTTTTGAGGGGTACAAACGGTTAAAAGTTGAGAGGAAGAATGAAAAGCCAGCAAAGGAGTCTGTGAAAGAGTGGCCTCAGAAAACGGGATGAAAAGTAGGATTGTATCAAGATGCTAAGTCCAAGGCCAACTAGGAGAATCAGTCAATGAAATGGAAGCATGGCCCAATGGATAGGCCATGGACTTGGAAGTCAGAAGGACCTGGGTTCTAGTCCCAGCTCCACCACTTGTCTGTGGTGAGACCTTGGGCAAGCCACATAACTTCTCTGTGCCTCAGTTACCTCATCTGTAAAATAAGGAATCAGACTGTGAGCCCATAGGGAATATGGACTATGTCTAACCTGATTAGCTTATTATCTACTATAAGCACTTAGTATTGTGCCTGGCACATAGTAATTAACAACTACTATAAAAAAACTCTTGTTCATTGAGTGCCTGCAGTACACAGAATACTATACCTGGAGGAGTAATCCATCAGTGGAATTTACTGAGCACTGACTGTGTGCAGAACAGTCTACTAAATGCTTGGGAGAGTACAGCAGAATTGGTAAGCATGGTCTCTGCCCACAAGGAGCTATCAATCCTGAGGGAGAGACAGACAATATAAATAAATAAATTGCAGATAGGAACATAAGTGCTGTGGTGTTGAGGGTGGGGTAAATATCAAGTAAAGTACAGTAGAAAAGGATGTGATCTCTACCAACTCAATGTTTGCAGCCTAGGGAGTGGTCAACAGTTTGGAATGTAGCTATCTCTCCCGACCAGTGGTCACTGCATATGAGTTTGTTGTTGGGGTCACTCTACATGCAGTTCCCTGGGCTGGATGCTCTGGACACAGTATTAATAACAGCAGCACCTTCAGCTCAAGGCAAGAAGCCAAGCTGTTTACAGAGGGGGCCAGGAGGAACATGGGAAGCTTCTACTCTTATTTTGGCCAATCAGCTGTCTGGGAAAGGTCACCTTGGTAAGATTGGAGTAGGTACACATCTGTTTTAATGTCTCCCTCTCTAGACCGAAAGCTCCTTGTGGGCAGGGAACGTGTCCAATCAACTTTGTTGTGATTGACTCCCCCCAACTGCTTACCACAGTGCCCTGCACATAGTAGGCATTCGGTAAATACCACTGATTGAGTAGAGCCCACTAGACTTGGCCCACAGGAGAATGTGGTGATGTCATCTCAGTTGAGTGAAGTGGGGAAAAAAAAAGATTTCAGGAAGTTTAAAAGAGAATTGGTTGAAATAGTGAAGGCAGCAGTTTATATGGTCCATTCAAGAAAGTGTTGCTTTGTGAGTATGGCGGGGTAAAGAGAGGATTTTTTTAATTGCTATGGGAGATCAACTCAAGAGCTAAGGAGGCACCCATTGAAGTTTGAAGGTAGTAGTTTTAAAAAGTCAGGAAAACCCCTTTTTTTGTTATAACTCAGCAAACATAAGGAATTCATTGCCACAGTAACTTATCCAAGGATAAATTGTCAAGAGAAATTTTATAAATATATGGGGAAAGGCCCAATAAATGATTACAAGGGGGCAAAGGTTTGGGTGTTAGGTGTAGGTAGATGGTCTCCTGTCAAGAATGTCATATGTTCCTCAATCCAGAGAGTTCAGGACCAAGACACTGAGCAAAGTTAGTATAGTAATAATGATTTAGTGATAATAGTGGCATTGTCTCTGGGTCATGGAGCTCAATGAGCAAATAGAGAGGCAGTGGTGAAACACATTGTGAAAATCTGTTGAATTTTTTTTTTAATGTACAGGATCCATTTTTGACTGAAATGACCAGAGTTTGGTGCCCATGTTGTGCTGTAGTGCCATGACCTTGAAGTGATTATCTTGATAGCTGCTGTGGTCTTCACTGTTCATGTTAACCCACTATTTATCATGCTTCTTATTAGGTATTTCCACTTTGCGTAATGTCTTAGTTGATTCTTCATTCAGAAAATTTCACTCCTGATGGCGTAATCCAGGAAAGCAGTCCCCTATTTATACAGCCAGAACTAGAACGCTGTTGTCTGCTTAGCTCAGAACTAAGCTCTTCCCACTGGAGCAACAACAGAGCTACATGTACATCCATAAATGTGGCAACAGATGTCAAAGAGAGCAATCATCACACTGTTCCTCTTAGGATCCTTCATGGCCATTAACAGAGAAGGGAGAATGAGCTAGATGGATCATTGTTCTGCCTAGTATTTCACTTCTTCTGTTCCCTGAGGAAGTCACTGCTGGTCGAGGCGATGGAGGATTGGCTGAAAATTATATGGAAACGTTGAAAGTCCCTGGGAATATCTGTCTTGTTCAGCAGTATCCTGACTTTTCTTCAAAGTGCCTCTTGAGCTTATTGAAGAAGACAGTGAGGGTTGGCACTGTTGCTTAATTTTTGCCTGGGCTTGCCAGACATCAGACTTGCCAGATTGTAGCCCTGGCAATTCTGGGCATGCCATTTCACATTATTTGTCTCCTGCATTGTGCTATTTGCTCTTGTGAACCACGACACCTCTTTAATTGCACATTAAGCTCTGGCTGGCACTTCCCCTGGAAGAGAGAGAAATTCCCAACTCTAAACTAAATCAAATTCCTAATCTGAAATATGCTTCTTCCAGATTAGAGAGGAAGACGTTGTTGTGATCCCCTTTTGAGTCATCTTTAACACTTGTGAACTTATTTACACCTCCTTTAGCATTTAAGTATATCCATTGGCTCAGTGTATTTCGACAGAGTTGTAATATTTTTACGTTTGTCTCCCCAGTTTAAGTTGTCAACAGGGAACATGCTACTTTATTTTGTGCCCCCCAAGCGCCTAGTACAGTACATTACTCCAACTGCTTACTGAATTAATACAGTTGCTGCTGCTATTATTATTTCTACTTGAGAATAACTGGTTTTATTTGAACTTTACATTAGCAGCAGCAACTTTTACAAACTCTTTTCCCCAACATCGTATTTCAGAGCAGAACACCCTCCCATTAGCTAGGACAATAATGGAGATGTCCCTATTAGAATAAAATTTCCAAGGTCCCATATAAACTGTGGTATGCCTTGTGTTTTTACCCATGGTTCTGATTGGGGCATGCTGTTGGAAAAAATGAGGTGGCCATTTACTTATCACCATATAAACAGTGAAAATGGATCAATATGCTGTCTCAGGACAACAAATTCCCAATGAAATTAATGACTGGTAAATGGGGAATAAATTAAGGGATAGGATACTTTGAGCAGCTCATAGAGACATCCTGTGGAATCCACTGCCATTAGAGGTCACCAAGTCAGATTCTGTGGCTGGAGGTTTTAAAAGGACAGGATAATTCTAGTTTTATGACCATTAATAACATCTGCAGTTATGTAAACTAAGATAAGGATAATAAAATCTCCCACTTCATGGTGTAATCTGATTGCCTGCAGGGTACAGGAAGGAATTTTCTCACCATGTATATGCATTGCACAATCAATGATACATTCATTTATTTGGAATTGCTTCCTCCTCTCCTTTCTTTAAAGACTGCATGTTGCTCAGGGCAGAGGCAGGATAAAGGTTTGGTTGCAGGACTGAGTCCCCTTCCCAGTGTGTCAATCCTCTGGTTTCTGTCCATTTTTTTTCTTTAAATTATGCCATAGTTGCATTCAAACCATGCAGACTTTTGAACATTTTGATCGCTATTTCATACCTGTGTTGTACAGCTAATCACAAATCACACCCAATATTCTGCACATCTGTACTTTCACATTTTACTGGGCTCTGGTTCAACTATTTAGCAAATCAGCTCATGTTGAGATGTGGTGGCTCTGGCTCCCACCTGAGTGTCAGCTACCACAAGAGGATCTGGAAAGGATATCCTGAGATAGTTAAAGCAGCATAAACCAGGAGGTTTAATTTTCAGATGAGGAAGTGAGTTCACACCACATCTGAAAACAGAGATAATTTCTTTTTATTGCTGGGGGATTGTAAATGTTGTAGTTGGTGCTTCCTATTCAAACACTGATGGGGTAAAATGTTTTAAAGATTTATTTACCATAATTTGATGAGTGGACTCATCAAGAAATAGTTTGCATAGAACAATGACTATTTTTCTTTAAATGTTTTCCTCTAGCTGATCACTCCTCATGCCATCCGAGTCCAGACCCCTCCCAGGCACATCCCCGGTGTAGTAGAAGTCACATTGTCCTACAAATCCAAACAGTTCTGCAAAGGCACCCCTGGACGGTTCATTTACACAGGTGAGAATCTTATAGCACTGACTATGATTTCTAGAAATTGTTGACAGGTTGTCTTCCTAACTTTTTGGGTGCTCCATTCCCAGATGTCCTATGATTTCCCATTTTTTCCCTTTGCATGTGAGTGTGTGGGGGGGTGGTGTAAAAGTGAGGCTTTCTTATTACTTATTACAAAAGTAATAATTTACTTTGGTATCTGTACTGAGCTAATGGGTTGTCAGAAATAAATGCTTTGGTTAATTCAGCACTAAAGGAAATACGGAAAATAGAGTAAGGATAAAATGAAGCTTAAAAAAGGCTTTGGAACAAACTGTACAGTAAATGTGATCAGTGATCTAAAGATATAAGGCTGAGAGAGTACTTTGTCAATTCTCAGCAGGGTGTCCTGGGTTTCCCAGGTGCCCTGGTCATCAGGAGGTCTCTGGGAGTTCTGTGAACATATGGACCGGCCTCCTGTTTGGAAGCTGGATGCATTAGTTGTTGTGTGAATACAAGTGACAGACTGAATAATTTAAGCACATCAGACCAGGGAGACCATGATGGCTTCTCTAGAAAAACAGCAAAGTGCCTAGCATGTGACACACACTTATCTGAAGTGCTAAGCATATTTGCGAGAATTTCTGTATACTGGGAATGAGCTGTTGGTAGCACTACTGGGTAACTGGTTAAAAGTGCTCAATGGATAATAGCATGCAAGGAAAAACCAAATAAAAATAAAGGGCTGCCTACTCACAATGAAATTCAAAGGCAGTCAATGGATGACTCTATTAACATATTTTAATCATATCCATACAATTAAGTTAATAAATTTTATTTTGTCTGTGACATTTTACCTCACAGTATCTTCCCTTTCAAGCCACTTAAATTATCGTGGATTTGAAGCCCACCGTGCCTCTTGGAGAAAAGTCCTTAATTTAAAAGAAAATAAAAACAATTAATGCATTCTGACCCTCGGAAATGCCTCCCAGCCCTTTAAACAAAATGCAGGTTTGGTGCACGCCTGCCGATTAGTTTTAGTTAATTGAAAATTATAGGATTGACCCAAGAGGAAAATTTTGTTTGCACTCCAATCACTTTTACAAATTAAGGAAAATTACCACAATTTTGTTTAGCTAAGGTTTCACACTGAGTTCAAGAAATTAGCTCAGCCATCCCAACAAAGTCAGCACTTTGTTAGTGAGCACTTGAAAAAATAATAGTCTATCTGGAGTTTTGTGGTGTGTACAAACGAAGCATAGAAAAAGCTATGATGCTTTATAGAAGTAGGCCAAGTGTTTTTAATTAGGATCATTGGTTCATTGTAAGTTTTGAAGAACAATCAAACTAGCAGATTAGCTGTTTCTTTTAAAGCTTGGATTTCTTGCCATTCATTTTTCCCATGAGAACTTCCACATAGCAGAGGCTTTTTTTTTTTTTTTTTTACAAGGCTCATTATGGGCCTACAGGAAATGGACCAATTGGAACTTCTGATACTGTAACATTCCTCAGCATCATTCCAATAGATGGGAGTTTTTCACAATGTTCTTCAGTGAACTCAGTGTTCTGGAACATATTACAAAACCACAGAGGCCAAATGTTTTCTCAGAGGAGTTTGGACTCTGTTTTTGGCCGAAAACATTTAGGCCTCACTTGATGCTTATTTACCCTGCTATTAAGAACAAGAAAAGGAGAAGAAGAAGAAAAAAAAAAAACATCGGGTGTTGTGGGCGGTACAGAGGCAGCCAGGCATAGTTTCCTCTCTAGTGAAAATGTCCCTGCCCATTAATGGCACCATTTTGTGGTCAGGTCTCATTTAGAAGAAATTATTTTTAATCAGTGTTCAACAAAATATCCCCTCAAGCCACCTGGCTGCAAACTGTTTCTGGTTTTTTTTTTTTTACTGTTAAATACTCAAGTTTGAAATACCTAGTGACCCATTAATTTGGGCTTTTTACCCTTTTTTATTGCAACAGAAAAAACCTGATCTTAGAGTGCCTGCCTCATCCAGGAATGAAGGTGGCAGTCACCCAGAAAAATACCAGTTTTATAATTTAGAAAAGAAATAAACCACTGATCTACCTCTTTCCTCTCTTTCTCTCTCTAAATATATACATTTTATTTGATATTTTGCTTGCTCTCTCTCTCTATATATATATGTACACATTTTCATCTTTAATTAAAAATATCTGATGGGACTTAACTGTAGTGGTGAACAGAAGCACTCTGAGGGGGGTCATGCCCTGCCACCCTATGGTAGTCATATATAGGGCAGAGTTTCAGACCTTAAATTTCAGACCTTAAATTTTTCTTCCCTACCTGGCAACTGACAGACCTAAGCTTACAAAAGTCACTCCATCTCTCTCAGTGAACCACCCCTCCATCCCTCTCAAGGAACAGGATGTGGATGACTACAGCTGGGTCTTGCAGGCAGCTTGCATCTCTACCCCAGCGCCTTCACTATGTATATGGCGACACTCTTTGGAGTTTCACTCTCTAGGAGGGGCTGGTTCCCTTAGAGGGCAGAACAAAGGGCAGGTGTCTTAAATTGACGTATAGAAGGGAACATCCTCTTGGGGGTAGTGGTGAGCTGTTACAGCATGACTTGGGCGATGCAGCAGATGTGGGATATTCACATACCTCACAGAGTAGAAAGACTGTAAGGGTTTGGAATGACCTGTTTTTCTGTGGAGAGCTATGAGAGGAGGGAATGGGAGAAGCCAAGGTCTTTGAGAGATCTTAAACTCTTTCAAGGCAATATGGGTTGAGTCTCTATGTCTCTGTCTCACTGTCATTTGAAGTGCCATATTGGCAGGGTCTTAACTTTCTACAAACTGCCCATAATTTTATGGTGGCTGACTCTTTTGAAAATGTAGACCTAAAAGAAATTGGATTTAGCAACCTCAATAGCCAGAGGTGTCCACTGTTCACATAAATTTGTTGTTAATGACAAATCTATTGCAGGTGAACAAAATCAGTGAAGTAGAATACCATTGTGAATAAACAATAAAAAGGACAGGGACATCTCAAAACCTTTGGGGTTTTCTGAAACTTGTTCTTTTCTGCCAAATTAATTATTCCCATAAATTGTTGGACAATAAAATGTATTTTTATTTGAAAACAAAATACTTGCTAAGCATTGCATGGCTTTGAAAGCTCAAGCCATTTTGTTCACTTTTTGGAGGTAGACTTAATTCTTCAGAAGGCTCAACCAGGTCATCAGAAGGCCCCATGAATCCTTTTTTTGCTCTGGGATTCTACTTTTGATCAACTGTGACGTCTCCAAATGAGTTTCTCCTTTGAAGTTACTGTAGTCTTTCCTGTTAAGAACTAAGGACCCGTAGCATCTGCTACAAAAATCTGGGAGACCTTTGGAAACTTTCAAAGCTATTAAAAATAACTTCCATCCTAAGAAAAAAGTATTCCTATAATTATTGCTCCAAATCCCTCTTCAAGAAGAGCTTTCTGTGAATGGAAAGAATATGTTTCGGAAGAATGCTTCTAGTTATTTGGAATGACAATTGTGCAAGAACAGTCATTGCATGCCTACACTATTTAAGAAAATAGAATCAATATCCTGATGAATATTTTAAAAATTTAGCCCAGAACTTTACTTTTTAATTAAAAAAATAGAGGCCACAATCCCACTTTATTCCACACAAGTAGAACAAGTCATTTATAATCACATTTTCCTTTCCGCTTTGTTAGAACAAAACCTTGATTTCAGGTTGAGACTATCGTCTTCTAATTTTCAGCACACAGTGAAATTTTATTCCCGAAAATATACTTTCTTCAAATAATACTGGTCATCAAGAATATTATACACTATAGAAGTAATGTTAACTGGCAAAATGAAATATTAATCTTGATTGGTTGTAAGTGTTGGTATTGAATTCACCCATTAGGAAATAAATTTGTAAAAAAAGTTGGGTCCCTGTTGTCCCATGTCATGGAAAGACTTATTTATATCTTGTTTTCATCCTTAAGGGCTTCTCAGTCATTACCTCATTCACCCTCATAACTTCTTTATGATGTAGAAGAGACAGCTAATGTTTATCCCCATGTTTCACATGAGAAAAGTGAACCAAGGAGGGCTTAGGTCAAATTGCTCAAGGTCACAAAACAGTCATGTGTTGAAAACAGGTACTCTCCCAAATGTTAGGACAGTAATCTGCACACAGTATACACTCGATAAATACCATTGATTGATAGGAGAATTGAACTCAGCTTTTCTAAATTGCAACCCCGCAATTGTTTCACTTGACCACACTATGTACCATGTTAATTACCACCACTCCTGTCCATCTGCACCTGGAAATGACATATCCATTCCAGTAACAGCAGATGCAAATTGAAGATCATCCATTAAAAATGGTACCTTTGTGTTTGAAAGATCTGTATCAGATTCAGAAAAACTCAGGAAAATGAGTGTCTTAAAAAGAAAAAATCGAGCTGAAAATTTTCTCAGATGCAGTTTACATTGGAAATGGCAGTGAAGCATTTGCTCTCACTGCCAGTGACATCACAGATACATTCATCAGTATTTTTCAGAAAGGTCCCTCAGAATGGCTTCTTCCACTAACTGGTATTGCTTAGGTTTCCACCAACAGAAGAGTGTCCATTGAACACTTGACTAAGATTCTGCTTTAGCTGTGTCCTAATTGGAAAATGCCCAAAAAGAAAGACAATTTAACTGCTGGATCCTTTCTGCATGTTTTGGATATTACTCCAAATGAACCATTTAAACAAAGAGAAAAAACATTTGAAACTGGGTGGTGTCCCCGGTTTGCGTAATGGAAAGGGAAACCAGCAAGCTTTATGGATTTAACAGAAAGGAGATTTTAACGAAATTTAAGCATGCCTGATATATGCTAATAGAATCGCTGAACCCTAGTACTCTGGCATTTGTAAAGCTAAACACTGTCAGCACTATAATATGGACCAAAAAAAAAATCACTAAAACTATACAATGTACCTGGATGACATCTGTAAAATGAAAGCAATTACAGCAAAGAATAAAGCCAGTTCTGAAGGAAATATATTATTTTGCATATTTTATGCACATACTTTCCAAGAAATATGACCTTTATTTTCTGGTTGGAGTGGAGTGCAATCACGACTCAAGCAGCTACACTAGCTGGATCATTAAATGAGATATTTTCTCTGACATTAGAGACCTAAATGGGCACTAGGCCTTATTCACAACCTTGGGTTCTTCCTGTCTGCCCTGAGTTAATAAGTGATAAGGCCAAAAGAGAGATAAATCACAGAAATCCCTGTCCAAAGAAAACATATTGACTATGGCCAAGCAAATAGCAGACCATAACCAATGGTTCCATTCATCATTCATGTAATAGGGGTATAAAGTATTTTCTGGCCATGAAATCATATAGAAGAGAAAAGCAGATAAGCCTTTCACAAACTATGTGATTTGGTTATTAAGGGATGTGAACTATTTGTCCCAAAGCTTTAATCTTTAAAGAAGGCTACTATTTCTAAATTATAAATTTCTGGTAGTGCATTAGAAAGGTAGTAAGACTAAAGAAAAGAACTGGGAAAACTCTAATGTATTCAGTGGAATATTTGGTTTCAAAGCCAATAAGTAATTTGAGGATTTTCAAATTTCAAACCTTTCAATGGAATGAATTTATCCTTCTGTTTTCCAAATATGCCAAAATTTCCTGCCATATATGGAAAAATTAATAATTTTTTACTTTTCCAAGGTTTTTTCTAAATCCTGTTGGATTGTTTTATTATTTATCTGTATTTGAAATGTTTTTTCTGTTGACATGTCAGTTAAATGTCTAGGTATCTGATGGAGATGGTTTATTATCTCACCTTTCCAATGAAGTCCATAGCATATGCAAATGAGGTAATAATCCTCTGCAACTTTATGTAATAGCAGTTGAAGCCAAATTGAATTGGTTAAAGAACAACTCATCTTAAGTTTGCGCCACTATTAAAAAGCAAGGTGGCTTAGTGGGAAAAGCACTGGCTTGGGAGCCAGAGGTCACGGGTTTGAATCCCGGCTCTGTCAGCGGTGTGACTGTGGACAAGTCACTTTACTTCTCTGTGCCTCAGTTCCCTCATCTGTAAAATGGGGATAAAGAATGTGAGTTTCATGTGGGACAGCCTGATGACCCTGTATCTACCCCAGCACTTAGAACAGTGCTCTGCACATAGTAAGCACTTTCAAATACCAACATTATTATTATAATGATAGTAAATTATTTTTTACCCACCTAAATTCAGCATGACAGTAAAAACGATATCTAGAATGTACAGTAGTAATGATATTTATTAAATACCTGCTGAGGCAAGGCACTATATAAAGCATGTGAGTAGTGTAATAATGGCAAACGGCCATGAAACATGGGTATCTATGGAGAAGCAGCATGGCTTAGTAGAAGGAACATGGGCTTGGGAGTCAGAGGTTGTGGGTTCTAATCCCGGCTCTGCTACGTATCAGCAGTGTGATTTTGGGCAAGTCAGTTAACTTCCTTGTGCCTCAGGTACTTTATCTGTAAAATGGGGATGAGGGCTATGAGCCCCACGTGGGTCACCCTGATTACCTTGTATCTACCCCAGTGCTTAGAACAGTGCTTGGCACAAATTAGGTGCTTAGCAGATACCATTGTTATTATTATCATTACCCTAAATACTTGTTTTTCTAGTCTGGTTGAAATAAAATGTCATAAAAAGACTAAAGGACTGGATACTGGTATATTTTATTTTGAAGAGAAGAGTTTTGTATTTGGTAGTATTCATTTTATGTCATCACTGAACTCTCTAATAAATTTCAGTATCTGTCCTCCATTATGTCCTCGTTTACTAACAGGAACCCTTGTCACTTCCAATATCTAATGTTTTCATGCCTTTTGCATAAGCATGTAACTATGCCCAGAGTTACAGTTTGCAAGTGTGATCTACTGGACGACAGTAATAATCCTTGAAAAGTCTAATTTGAGTTTTCTGAATAATGCGTCTGATTACTAGAGTTGCTACTGTGTTCATTACATTTTTTTTGATTCCTGTTACTTTCCCCCCTCACTATTTGAGGCCAAGTAGATTCTTTACTTCTTTATGTTTTTCAGCAATTTCCATGATATGACTCTTAGTTTCTTTTTCTAGAGTTTTTTTCAATGGTATTTGTTTTGTGCTTACTATGTGCCAAACACTGTTTTAAGGTCTGGGATAGGTACAGGTCAATTAGGTCAGATACAGTCCCTGTACTGCATGTATCTCACAGTTTAGTTAGCAGGTATTGATTCTCCTTTTTACACTTGAAGAAACTGAGGCACAGAAAAGCCAAGTGACTTGCCCAAGGTCACACAGGAAACAATTGGCAGAATTGTTACTTTCTTCTTTGTGTTTGATTTTACTCATCTCCGTAATTCATTTCCTTTTTCTGCGCTCTGGAATACCCATCTTTAATTGTAGCTTTCATTTCCTCCTCTCATATTTAGTGTTACCTGATATTTGGGCAAGGCTCTCCTGTTATGAGAACAGAATGGGATGGCTGTTGAATCTTGTGAATCTCTGAATCTCTGAATCTTGTGACTTCTTCTAGTTCCCAAGGTTGAGGTTCAGGAGTAGCAATACAGTGCATTCTAGGAATCTTCAGGACCAAAGTGTGATAAGAACTGATCCTTTGTGGCTTTATGAATTGTGAGTAGTGCAACATGTGAGAAGTAAGGCAGTCATTGATTTCTTGGTGGGCATAATGGATGGCAAGACTATTTCATTTTGGAACTCAGTGCAGGTGCAGAATATCATCACATTCACTTTCGATATGAAAATCCATGCATTTCCTCTCTTCAGAAGGGTTATCTATACTTTTCACCAACACTGACAAAGGAAATTGAATAATGGCAAATAGAAATACCGTCAGCCTCCATGACCTTCAACTTCCCCTTGTGCTCATTGCTCTTTCTGACCACTCTACCAAATGTAATCTTTCACCTTTTTCCTGTTAACATAAATTGTGGTTAACCTCTTTACATCTTGAGTTGAGACTTGAACTCTTACTGCCCTTGCACCTGGTCTTGGTCATGATGGTTAGCATCCAGAAGCTCCAACATCCAGCAAAAATTGAGATAATAGAGATTCCTTTCTGAGGCAGGTGTGTGTGTGTGTGTACTCTCTCTCTTTCTATATGCTAAATTGTCTATATAGATTAAATAATTTACAATCCACAGCTATAGCATTTCATTAAAAACAATGTGGATTTGTCTGAGCATTAGTGCATATTGGCTAATGGGAAGGTTTGTGCTGAAGCAGCTCTGGATTCAGTTTGACCTGGGGAAATATACTCAGTGATCTTTTAGGATTTCCCTTGCTCTCTTTCCAGTAAAAACTGTGAAATGACATGGGCTAAAATTCCTGCATGATACAGTAAAAATGTTAATGAGAGCTGCCAGATTCACCTACTAATGAACCAACTATATTTATTGAGTGCTTATTGGGTGCTGTAGACTGTAAGCTAGATGTGAGCAGGGAGTGTTGTATTGTACTCACTCTCGTAGGCACTTAATACAGTGGTCTCACAAAGTAAGCACTCAATAAATACCATTGATTGATTGCAGAGCACTGAACTAATCACTTGGGAGAGTATAATGCAACAGAGCTGGTAAACATGGTACCCTGGTCTGGTAACCAAGAATATGAGCTTTCACTCTATTACTCAGTTTTCAAGCCACTTTGAGCTCTCCCCGATTCCATGTCTCAGGCTTTCTTTGTGGGTATAGTAATTACTGACCACTCCCTATTTGAGGTTTCATTTCAAAGCTATTTTGAATATTCACACTGAAAGAAAGACACTTCATAAATGGAAGAAACTTCAATATTGTCTTTCTTAGAGTATGGTTGACTTTTCGTCATCATTATGGTACTTATTAAGGCACTTACTATGTATCAAGCACCATTCTAAGTGCTGGGATGGATACAAGATAACCAGGTTGGACACAGTCCCTGTATCTTTGGTTCTCACTGTCTAAGTAGGAGGGAATAGGATTTAATCCCCACTGTACAGATGAGGAAATTGAGGCACAGAGTCACTAAGTGACTTGCCCAAAGTCACACAACAGACCAGTAGGAGAGCCGGAATTAGAACCCAAGTCCTCTGACTCCCAGGCTTGTGATCTTTCTACTAGACCATGCTGGAAAAGAAGTGCTTGGAAACCTTGGATAAAATCTGCCCCCCAGATTAATTTATTAAATTAACAGTAGCTCCTGGGTTAATGTTGTACCCTCAAATACACAGCATACTCCTTTATGATGAAATCTTGTATACTCCTGCTACTAGAATTAGAAGCTGCATGGCTTAATGGATAGAGCCCCATCCTGGGAATCAGAAGGACCTGGGTTCTAATAATGGCTCCACCACATGTGTGCTGGGTGACCTTGGGCAAGTCACTTCACTTCTTTGTGCCTGTTACTCATCTTTAAAATGAAATAAGAGTGTGAACCTCAGGTGGGACAGAGACTGTGTCCAACCCAATTACCTTGTAATAATAATAATTATGGTATTTGTTAAGATCTTACTATGTGCCAAGCACTGTTCTAAGCACTAGGAGAGATACAAGGTAATCAGGTTGTCCCATGTAGAGCTCAAAGTCTTGAACCCCATTTTACAGATGAGGTAACTGAGGCACAGAGAAGTTAATAATAATATTGGTATTTGTTAAGTGCTTACTATGTGCAGAGCACTGTTCTAAGTGCTGGGGTAGATAGAGGGTAATCAGGTTGTCCCACGTGGGGCTCATAGTCTTCATCCCCATTTTACAGATGAGGTAACTAAGGCACAGAGAAGTGAAGTGACTTGCCCACAGTCACACAGCTGACAAGTGGCAGATCCGGGATTCGAACCCATGACCTCTGACTCCCAAGCCCGTGCTCTTTCCACTGAACCACACTGCTGCTGTAAAGTTAAGTGACTTGCCCAAAGTCAGACAGCAGACAAGTGGCGGAATCAGGATTAGAACCCACGACCTCTGACTCCCAAGCCCAGGCTCTTGCCACTAAGCCACATTGCTTCTGCATGGCTTGTATCTACCCCAGTGCTTGGCTCATAGTAAATGCTTAACAAGTACCATAATCATTATCATTATGTACCTTCTCAGTTCTAAGACTATTGTACAGCATCTCGTAAAGGTAAAATCAAGTTGAATTTCAACAAAATATGGATGGTACTTATCATTCCTCTTCTCCACCCAGCACACACTCAGTAAAGGAACTCAGGAACTCATTAAACAAAACAGTTTCTATTTGTCATTAACCCTTCAGAAGGAAATATTTCTCGTGAGGAAGAAGATTTTGCTCTTTGTAAGATTAAGGAAAGCTTCAGTTTATCAATCAATACTATTTATTTAGCACATCCTAGTTGGATACCACTGTACTAGGAACTTGATATTGTACAATAGAGTTAGTCCACATGATCTCTGCCCTCAAAGAATGCATAATCAAGCAAGGGAGAAAGTCATTAAAATAAATTAATTACTGAAAGTAGGAAATAATATAAGATGCATATAAGTGAATTGGGGGACTTGAAGGTTCTTCATTGCTTAGGTGGTGTGGCTCATGTGGGCAGGGAACATGTCTGTTGCTTTCTACTTTCCCAAGCACTTAGTACAGTGCTTTGTACATAGTAAGCATTTAATAAATAAGATCAAATGAATGAAATGCTAAAGTGGAGCTTAGAGGAATGTGAACTAGGGAGATTAGTAAATGGGTAATTAGTGATCTAATTAGTAATTAGTATAGTAGCAAATTGGGAAGGCCTCTTGGAGGAGATTTGTTTTCAGAAAGGCTTTGAAGATGGGGAGAGCTTTGGTCCGTCAGCCACAAACAGGAGGGAGTCCCAGGCGGCCGGGAGGGTATGAGTGAAGAGTTAGAGGGAGGAAAAACATGAAGTAGACTCAGTGAGTAGGTTAGATGAAGAGTGCAATGTTCCTGCTGAGCTAAACTGCAGGAAACTCAGTGGCAGCATGAATAGTAGGAGAAGCAGGTCAGGTGTAGAGAGGCAGACAAGCAGAGATGCTGAGAGAGTAAGGATAAATTCAACACAGATGCACACACTGCAGATTCACAGTAGGCCCACAGACATACAAGGACACACACAGCATGAGACAAACATGCATGCACACAAAGAAGGAGATGCCAAATTCTGTATTGTTCTGACATACGTATTAAGCCATGATTTCAGCTTGAGACCTAATCTTGTAGCTTTATTTAACTCAGTGAATCATATAACTTGCAGCAATTCCTATTATAAAACATTATAAAGAACATAGGTCTCCTGACTCCCAGGCATGTGCCACCCTTCTCTTTGTGTGAAAGATACAAACAAAAATAAAGAGAAGTAGGGTTTATTAAACTTAGTAGTGTTTCTTCAGATGACAGAACTTATCTAGGTAGCATTCATCTAACACATAATAATAATGATGGTATTTGTTAAATGCTTACTTTGTGCCAAGCACTGTTCTAAGCACTAGGCTATATACAAGGTAATCAGGTTGTTCCACATGGGGCTCACAGTCTTAATCCCCATTTTACAGATGAGGTAACTGAGGCACAGAGAAGTTAAGTGACTTGCCCAAAGTCACACAGCTAAGAGGTAGAGCTGGGATCAGAACCCACGACCTCTGATTTCTGAGCCTATGCTCTTTCCACTAAGCCATGCTGCTTCTCATGAACGCATGAAAGGACATTGTTGCCCAATGGAAAGATCCTGTCCCTGGGAGCCAGAGGACCTGGGTTCTAATCCTAGCTCTGCCACTTACCTGCTGTGTAGACTGTGAGCCCATCATTGGGCCGTGATTGTCTCTATCTGTTGCCGAATTGTACATTTCAAACACTTAGTACGCTGCTTTGCAAATGGTAAGCTCTCAATAAGTACTATTGAATGAATGAATAACCTGGGCAAGTGACAACGTCTCTGTGCTTCAATTCCCTCATCTTAGAATATGAGCCCATGTTTATTTTATATCTACCCCAGTGTACGCACTGTCTAAGTACAGTGCTTGGCACATTGTAAGCATTTAGCAAAACCATTATTATTATTACCATTCCTCCCTGCACATATGTATGTCTACTCAATTTATTTATTTTAACCTGTAGAGTTTTAAATATTTTGTGTTTGTTTTCCCCATGAGGTTCTAACTACTTGTTAGCAGAGAATGTGTCACTTCCTTTTTCACTTTGCAGGTCTCTCATTTAGTGCACTGTATCAAGTATGTGCTCAATTGATGGTGCTGCTGTTACTCCTTTTCCTATAACTATATTTCCAAATTGGTACCCATTAAAAGTAGGAACAACTTAACATAGTATCGTTTCTTTACATTGTGTTCTAAGCAATTAGATAAGTATGAGCTATATTTTAGCAGTAGTTGAAAGAAGTTTGTGGGAGGGTATAGGTAATCAGTGCAAAAGGCCCTATAGAAATGGAAGTTAAATGGACATTAGGAATTTAATATTTTTCCCCAAATAAGACTGGATTAATTTACACATACCTAAATAAGCACATTCAAAATACCCAAGAACTTTACAATTATGGGGAAAATTACTGGGCCGGATTTTGCTGTTGCCAGACTTACTTGAACAGTAGTTTAAGGTTCTCTGCCTAGGCTGTTTGGCTCATTCTTCAGCCTAAATATGTTCTCCAATGAATTGAAAAGGTTTTCTAACCTTTGAGTTAACCCCTCAGGGAAGAGAAGATGGTTATTGTGCTTGATTTTTATGGGCCTTTCTGTCTGAGAAAAGGAGTAGAAAGCTGATTTGCCTACTTTCTTCTGCATCCTTCGTAAAACTCATATTTCACTTGACTCCAGTGAAATATTGAAAAATGTATGAATAAGTAAAATAACAAATGGTGAAACTGAGTCAGAAAATATAGAAGTGGAAACTTTTACTCGAACACTCCTTTGAGACAAATCTCTAGGGATAAATGGAAGAGTAATGAGCTTAGGCATTCAATATCTCTGATGAAGACTGGTGATGTGTTCACACAGAACTATAGGCCAGCAAGGTAACCCCTTTTTTTCCTTTTTTTTCTTTTATTATGGTCCCACTCTCCCTGGGCTGCAACAATCAAACTCTGCAGGGTCCATGTAACAAGGTGATAGTATTTCTCTTTTTATTTGCCTCCCTTATATCTTATGGCCTCTGTGGATCTTGATTTCTCTCCTCAAGGCACTGAACATGCAGGTTCACATGACTTTATCATAAATTTTAGCTCCATAACATTTCCTGGGGATATAAGATAGTGTTGTTTGTGTGTTTCCTGGAAAAAAATATAAAAATCAAATTTATTTCTTAGGACACCAATCAATCAGTGGTATTTATTGAGTGCTTACTGTGTGCAGAGCATTGTACTAAGCACCTGGGTAAGTACATTACAGTTGGTAGAAATTATCACTGCCCAAAAGGAGTTTACAGTCTACCGAGGAAAAAAGACATTAAAATGAATTACAGATTGGAGAAATAGTAGTGAATTAGGATGCGTACATAAGTGTTTTGGACTAGTTGAGAGTCAAAGGCCTAAGGGGTACAAAGCCAAGCACATAGGTGATGATGATAATGATAATAATGGTACTTGTTAAACACTTACTATGTACCAAGCTCTCTTCTAAGTGCTAGGGTAGATACAAGTCATTTGGGTTGAATGCAGTCCCTGTCCCACATGGGGGTCACACTCTTAATCCCCGTTTTACAGATGAGGTAACTGGGGCCCAGAGAAGTTAAGTGACTTGCCCAAAGTCACACAGCAGACATGTGGTGGATCCAGGATTAGAACCCAGGTCCTTCTGACTCCCAGGCCTCTGCTCTGATGGCTTAGTTAGGGATGGTCTAGCACCTGAATGTACTGTACGGGTAATATTCAAATGTTAATGCTCATCTGTGGCTGAGAGGAAACAAGACAGGTAAATATGACCAACTATTCAAGTAATGAAGTGGACAGAACCAAGAAAATTTAATTTTATAACTTGATCTGTTTATTATAGAGATCACTAAACAACAATTCCATTTAATTCTCTAACAAAATTATGGCCTTTCTCATTTGCTTTCTGCTTCTTAGTACCTTTTAAATATCTATCCTTCATTACTTGCCTACAGTGTTTCCAAAATGTGAAGTAATTTTTTCTTTGGCTTCACCCCAGGCTTTGATGGGAAGTGGGAAGTCCTTTTAGTACATCCTAATTGCCTAAATTAAATATATATGTATGTAAATGGAGACTTACGTGTAAATGGTGTACCTGAATGCTTTAAAGAATTGAGTCTCTATATTCCAATATGGCTTAGCCAATCAGAATAATGTACTCTCTATTTTATGGGGTGCTACTTAGAATAGTTTATTACATTATTAAGGACATGTTACAAGAAGCACATTGTTTTTTAGAATTCATTGATTTAAGCACAACTATTCTTGTTAAGTTTCTTAAGACTTTTACATAAAAAGAGAGAAGCCTATAAAAAATTATAAAATCTTCATATTATATGGCAGTATATAATATAATATATCCCATTGTCTAAAGCAAGCACAAAAACTATATAATGAATTTATTAGAATGACTGTTTTTGAATTCAGAGATCTCATGTCTAATTAGGCTTAATGGATTTGAGTAATTCCCTAACAGAATTTGTAGTTTAATTCTGCAGGGTTATTTCTTGTCCTCCGGCCCTTAAAATTTTTATTTTTATTTTGGCAGCATTAAAAAGAAATGAGAGTGCATCATCCGGCCTAATGATAGAATGGTTGTAATGAAAAATAGAGTGGTTATTACAAAGTTAATGTGAATTACCATGTAATTACACTGGCTGAACTGTAATGATTATTCAGTTACTGCTGTGCATTTTCTCCAAAATAACATATTTTCTTTCATAGTAAGTAGAGAATTAACTCACATTGTTCCAAAACTCTTCAAGGGGCTCTTCAGAGCTCTTTCTTCAAGTGTAAGTCATACTAATATTAACATCTAAGTAGCTAAGCATAGAGCAAAACTGTCAGCAATGCAAGATATGAGTTAACATGATTTGATTTGCTGATGTTTTAAACACTTAGCAGGAGACAGCTATAGAAGCCAATTAAATCACTCCAAGGTGCACTGTTATCTGCTTTGTGAGAACCAATTTAAGTGAATTACATTGGCCCTTTAACTGGGGAGAAAAAGCATTAGGAATGAAATTTCAGATGCACTGATCGAGTCCCTCTTCTTTTGTGTTTTTCAGCATTGGGCTTCTTAACATTTTTATTTTACAAGCATGGTATTATTTAACATTTTTTTCTATGATCATTATCTTTTTGCTATTGATTATGCTGTGCCTTTAACCATGGTATGGTATCCAAAAGAGTAAAAAAAAACCCCAAAAAACAAAAACCATGTTGGTACATTCAGTACCTTTCAGATACTGCATCTTATTTAGTGTACCGGAATTCCCAGTTTAAAGTAATCACAAAATTTATGGAGAAACGGATAAAAAAGGTTGTAAAATATTGATTTGGGGAAAATAATAACACAACTCATCTATAATAAGAAGAAAAATGAAGCAATAATTCAGGGGGTATCGAACGGCCTGCCGCTGGGAGTATTGATCTGGTGCTTTAGTGTATGAGATCGCACCTGAGATTGGCCCGAAAGAAAGCACTGCATTCCTCTGCTCATTATTTCACAGATACTATCGCCTTGTTACATGGACCCTGCAGAGTTTGGATTGTTGCAGCAGGGAGAGTGGGACCACAGTAAAAAAAAAAAAAAATAAAAACAGAAAAAATAAATCTATATCACCTTAAAACCACAGTGCCTGGCCTTAATAACCCACTGGTTTTCTTTTTTCAAGTTCCTCATTGTGTTATAGCAGCTAATGACTCTCCTGTACTGTATAGCTTATTTGGATCTCAAACAGATTTTCACCTTGTATTTGAGCACCTCATATCTCAGTGGTATTTCTGCTATAGACTGGGCATTAGTATGTATGAGGTTTTTAATAACTTTGATATAGTTGCATTGTATTGTTTTTAAATTATAGCCCTCATGCTGAAATTGTAATAATTCTTCTTGTAATTTTAAAATATAAGCAAAGACATGGGGTAAAGTAGGTATTTTTCATTATGAGTCTCTTGGAGATTCAGTGTTATATCTAAGTTGCTATGCACAGGTTTTAGGGGCCTGTATAGGGAAATAATGCACAATGAAATTAAATGGCAAGAACAGGCAAATTAATTAAAACTAAAAAGTTTAATTTCTAAATACAAACATATAGTACATATATTTCTGTGACTAGAAGGCTTTCTTTTTGTCTCTGAGGTATGGTAGGTTCATTCTCGTCCCCTCTGTCATCTGCCCCCACTCTCCTCCCCCATCTCATGATTATTTAGATATATGAGCCAGATCAGATATGTATGTTCTCAACAAATCCAGCCTCCTAAAATGTCAATAATCATTGATCAGTGTGATTGTGCTGGATCCTTAAATTTTTTTTTTAAAGCTATATGGTGGAATATGTGAAATTGATGCTTAATTATTCATAGAGAGAAAAAAGAGATAGAGCTAAATAGTAAGATCATGAAAACTCCAACCAACAGGGATAACTATGAAATTGGCTTTAAATAAACTGCAAAGAATGACTGTCTTTTTCCCTATAGTATGATGGAAAGTCATCACAAGATCTTAACTGTAAATATTGAAATTGTAAGATGTATAGTATAGTTACTAAGACATTGTTAAAGTGTATAAATCATTTTAACTTTGTCTTTTAATTTTGGGAATTTATTGGTTGCAAAGGCAGAGAATATTTATATGCATTTTTAAGCATTCACAAAACATAGAGTTTCTAAACTGCATAAAGTGAAGAGAAATCATCATTATGAAGTAGGATGATTCAGGAAATGTAGTGATAAATATAGTAGTGACATAACATTATCTCATCTCTTTTTAGTTCAGCATTTTTGAGTCATGATTATCAAGTGTAACACATATACAGTTGTCCAAGTCACTTTGGGAATAATCGTATTTTACAATACAAGGACCAGCAAAACTGTGCTAGTACTGGTGTACTACTGATGTATCACCTCAACTTGAATAAACATATATTACTCACTTTGCCATTGCCCTTAATTCCTTGTAATGAAAGAAAGGTGGCAAGCAACAAGAAAGCAGTTAATTGCTACAGTGATTACTGAGCTTTTCTAGCTCCTAAATTAAAAAGAACATTAAGATTGCCTTTCTAATAATTCATAACTTGTGTTTATTACTGATATTTTAAATGACAAATACGGCTGGATTGTTTTGAAGTGTCTCTTACTTTTTCCCCATTGGAGAAGGGCTTGTCAAAATAAACCTCTGGCTGTACTGTTCCTATTTGGCTTTGTCACCATAAATTCATGAAGATAAATGATATAACTAACTCATTATCACTTTTCTCTGCCTTAGCATCTTTTCATTTGAATTGGGTCAGGCAGAGGCAAAGCCACTGTCAATATAAATACGTTTTGGGTGCTTTGGATTCATGGAGAGCTAATTTCCTCCTTTTCTCAGTAAGGTTTATGTGGCATGAATAAAGGAAAACACCCATTTACTCATGATCTACCTCTCTTCAAGTCAGTGTTTTCCAGCGACATTATGTAGGAGGAAAAGGGAAGAAAGGAAAAGTATAGAAGGCCAGGGTAAGGAAGAGAAGGAGGATGAGGAAGGAGGGTAGTGGGATGGATGTTGAAACTGGCTGGTTTGTACACTCAGACCCCATTCCTATTTCTTTTTCCCTCCACCAATACTCCCCACTCATAGTCATCTGGTGAGGGTGTGTGGAGCTACCCATACATCTGTCTAGCTAAGATTACAACCTGAAACCAAACATTTTTCCCAGGTTAAAATTTTGTTCTCCCAATACTTTCAGTTTATGAGACCCTGCGGTAGGCTTCCTTCATCCTCCTCTTTAGTCACTCCGTTCAATGAGGGAAGCCTCCCTAACCCTATAAATACCTTTTTCTAGCCTAACATTTTAGGAGCCTACAGGACTCCACTTTTGCAGATGTGATTTCCATATCTCAGGTGTTGCAGTCCTTCCCTAACTCTTCGTGTTTCCTCTGACTGGTTCATTAACTTTATCCAAGAACACCAGGCCTAAAGATATTCATTTTCTTTCAAAGCTGTATACCTTCTGAGAGTCACCCCTTTTATTCATATCTCAACACTTTTGCTTGTAGGTCCAGGTGATAACAGCAAGATCTAGTGCATTTAACAATGAACAAACAAAAGAGGTAGATCAAACCTATTCAGTCTGATAATCAGCTTCAGTTCAAGGGAACTTACATTTTGGACTAGAGGGTTGGATTGGTTCTTATTTTATCTATCCTCACTTCCCTTTCCCTGGCATTGATCTTTATAGTATTCACGTGTGCAGTCTTTATGTGTGGATGAACCTTATGAACCCTTATTCATGAATCTTCACTCAGCTACAAGAACAATCCCACCCCACCCATCTGTTTCAGTTTGCCTTTACCTCTCAATTAGGATATTCCTTCAGTACTCCAGAATCCCAGAACAAGTGGCTTCACAAAGTAACCTTTTGCACTATTATTTCTGTCTTTAGAATTTGAGGATTTCACTTTTTCTTATCTTGGCATGAAAGAGCCAGACAATCCCTTGAACTCTGTTTCATGGAAGCCTGGTTGCTTTAAGGTCACTGAAATTAGCAAAGCTTGATATCACCCTTCCCTACTGGAGCATTAGGGTACTTCTGATTATTAAGTGTTAGATTTTAATTAGTTAAGCCTTGTATAATAGTTGTCAGGTTGGTGCTCTTTCTCTTTATATCTAGGGAAACTAAGCTCGGTAAGCTTAGCCTACCTTCCATTGTGTATTCATCGAATGATGTCAGAGCAATACCCCACATTCTTGAGTTACTGTTGCCTAGTCCAGCACTCACCTCACTTCTATGCACCACACTTGGAATACATAAACCCAGCATAAACAAGCTCAGGATTATTCTTCCTGCTCTTTGCCATGAATTTAAAGTACTTCTTGCAGCACCATTTTTATTCAAATACACTGTAAGAGAGGAGTTAGGACTGCAACAAATATGAATATGTGGTTAGTGAAATTTCATTGCCAATTAATGCTGTGAGGGCAGGGCCGGTTTACAGTGTGTCCATCACCAACACTGACGATTGGGTAGAAGAAAGAAATGTATCATACTTAAAGCTGAAAGAGGAATTCATCTTTGCTTATTGTGGTGTCTCCAATATGATAGTGTTACCGCTGATATTTTATTAGGGTTTTTCATAATAACTTGTAAGATACTATCCAGTTTATTAGGTTTTTTGATTACTGGGATTATAGATCATGAGTTCTGAGTATTCAAAAGCCCCAGGATATAGAATAGCACTCCAAATGCCAAGGAGGGTACTGTAACAGCCCAAGGCAATCTCTACAAGCTATGCTAAGGAGGGACATATCTAGACAGTGCCTGATTTGACTGTGTTTTAACTACTTCAGCGTACATAGGTGCACAATAAATATAATTCTAATTATATAATATTCTAGGTCTACAAAGGGTCTAGTTCCCCCTCTATTTTCCATCTACACCCACTCCCTTGGAGAACTCATTTGGTCCCCTGGTCTCAAATACCATCTCTGTGGGGACAATTCCCATATCTACCTCTCCAGCCCCAACTTCTTTCCTTCAGGACATTTCCACCAGGATGCCTACTGACCCCTCAAACTAATCATGTCCTACAGTGAACTGTCCTCCTCCTGTCTTTCTCATCACTGTAGACAATAGTGTCACCCTCCCTATCTCACACACCCATAACCATGGAGTTGTCCTTGACTCAGATCTCTCACTCCACCCACCTATTCAAGCTTTCACCAAATTCTGTTGGTTCTACCTTCACAACATTGCTAAAATCTGCCCTTTCCTCTCCATGAAAACTGTTACCATGATGATCCAAACATTTATTTTATCCCTCCTCGAGTACTGCAGCTGCCTTCTCGCTTACCTCCCGGCGCTCTGTCTCTCCCCACTCTAGTTTATATTTCACTCATCTGCATGGAATATTTTTCAAAACAAAGTTCAGTTCATGTCTCCCCATTCCTCAAGATCCTCCACTGGTTGCCCGTCTACCTCCTCATCAAATAGAAACTCCTTACTGTCGGCTTTAAAGCACTCATCAGCTCACCTTTGACTTTAGTTCACTGATATCTCAGCCTGCACATTCCACTCCTCTAGTGCCAATTTACTCACTATGCCCCCACCTCGTTTATCTCCTCCAAGAGACCTTCCTTTATTAAGCCGTCTTTTCCCCACCTCACTCTCCCTTCTGCATCATCTATACACTTGGATGTGTGACCTTTGAACATTTTTATTTGCCCCAACCCCAGAGCAATAATGTACATATCTTTAAATCATATATTATAAATTATTCATTTATATCAAGGTCTGCATCTCCCTCTAGACTGTAAGCTCATTATACATAAGGAACGTATCCACTAATTCTGCTGTTTGTATTATATGTACTCTTCCAAATGCTTAGTACAGTGCCCTGCACATAATAGGTGCTCAGTAAATACCACTGATTGATTGATATAATTATAAATAGTTACAGTCTTTCTGAAGTTCTGCCCTTCACTCCACCCCCCCCCAAAAAAAATAAAAATAAAAAACTGACCAGGTAGCCTATTTGCATATCAGTGGCAGAATGATGGAAGATTCATTCACAGCTTGTCTAGATACAAAAGATCCCTGCTGTGTATGTTAAAGTCTTGGGGTTTTTTTTGTTTGTTTGCTTTTTTTTTTGTGCTATCATTGAATAAACACTAGAATATAAGCTTAAACGTCAAGGCAAATATAAGTGAAAATTTGATTAATTTACAAAAAGCACAAAGTAATTAGTTAATTGAGATAAATTTGAGCTAAATCACCTTTTTTCCTAGATGATTAGGCTTTAGGGGATGAACTATTTGCCAATTTTGTTACTTTTCACAGAAGATATAGATACATCCTAGGGGTCTGGGCAAAATTGATGATGCTGGCTTTTCCTTTTTCTTTTTGGAGATATTTGCATTTTGTTTGTCGTCATTCCCTTACATAATATTATAGAAATCTATTTAAACTGTCTCAGGTTGAGTTGATTTTAGTAGTATTTTTACAATTTTATGGCTTTTTCTGATATAGAAAGATGATGGTGGACACAGCACTTTCTTATTAAAAGATTTCCTGTTGCCTGTGTACTATATTGACTTCCACTCATTTTTTTTTTCTTTTTAACTGTAGCTTGCTCAACTAGAGGGAGAAAGACTAGCTCAATTGTATTACCTTGTCAAATTTGCTTGGAGCATGTTTAGATAAAAATTACTTTATGCTTTTCCTAGTACATTTCATTATTCCCTTTTTTCAAGCCATCTTTTCTAAATTTTGTACTTTATTATTCTTACGGTGTTGAAAGAGAAAAAACAAACTCGAGTCCATAATTCACTTTAAAGAATATACTCTTTCTTTCTATTTTCTTGTTAAAACCAAATTGTGTGCAATTTGTAGGAAATTGAAACCACATTTTTCACTTAACTTTCTAAAATTAAAATTTATGAGGAAAAAGAAGCAATAAAGCAGTTACAATCTGGTCATCTATAATTATCTATGTGGTTTGAGCAGTTCCACATTTAAAGAAAATGACACCAAAAGTTTATCAAGGTCCTACAACCATAGAAATTTCACTTCTCTTTTATTATTTTGGAACAAAAAATTTACAACAGTGCTGTACCTTAAACTAGGAGCTAAATATCAACTAGGGTGAAAATATGCATGATATCAATTTAAACTTGAATATTGTAAGGATTTCAAAAATTCCATTGTCTTATTCATTCAGTACAAAATTTTGGTAAAAAGCTTTCCTTCAATGAGAAGATGACACTACTGATGGTGAGACTGAACTCAAGTGTGTGGGTTTCACACTGAGAATTTCTTGCACAGCTGCCTGCTTCCATGAAAATACACCTTTTCTGTCCCCTTGCCATTTCGAGTGAGCGTTTTCAGTCACTAATATTTGAAAGTTAAAAGGTTGCTTAACTGCCAGCAGGACATGGGCTTAAGTTGTTTTGTTGGGTTTTTTTTGGAGTAGTGGTGATGGTTTGCCCTGTGCCATCCACACTCCCTCTTTGGGCCCAGCAACAGTCGTTGTGAGACAGCTGGGAGAACAGATTAATCTGAGGTTACAAAATAATTTATGATACTTCAAAAGCAACAGACATTACAGTGTCCTCACACGTCTTGTAAGATAGAGCATTTCGTTGAGACTAGCTTAGAATAGGTTGGGAGAGTCTTTGCCTCTTGAAAAAAAACACGGCTGGAGGTGGCAAAAGCAAGAATTAAGGAAGAAAACAAATAGCAGCAAATATTACAAGCCTAATTTGTATTTCACCAATTAAATAATATTTTCTCTACCTTCCATGGCTAGGGTGGACTAAGCAAAACTTACTATTGACAAACTTATTAGTTTAAATTGATTTCCTTGATTTTAGTTGCTTTGATATTCTCTTGTCAAGCAGCTCATAGCATCATCATAAAATCCGAGTACTGACAAAATACTCTATGTTCTCATATTTTATATTCCATTTTATATACCCTACATTTCTGATCTCTACTGAGAGAAGATTCGTATGAAAATGTGTTCAGTGCCTCAGTGAGCCAGGTCACATAAAAGAAAATTTTCATGATGAAATACTGAATCATAGATTCTAGAGGACATTGGGTCTTTTTAAGCTAGAAACAAAAGTTCCCACAACATTACTTGTGAGAATCATGGCAAGGTGGCTAGCACATCAGTAGTAAAGCAATCTCTTGGTTAATTTATAGGCCAATCGATCAATCATATTTATGGACTGCTTACTATATGCAGAGCACTTTACTAAGTGCTCTAGGAGAGTACAATACAGCAGAGTTGGTAGGTACATTCAAAGGCTACAACAAGCTTACAGACCAGTAACTAAACTGACTGTCCTGGAATATTAATTTTTGAATATGGCTTCATTGCTCTGAATTTTAAATTCAGTGTGCCTCTGAATATATCTATATCATTATTACAGGTTGCAGCGTGGCTTAGTGGAAAGACCTTGGAAGCCAGAGGATGGGGGGTTCAAATCCCAGCTCTGCCACTTGTTTGCTGTGACCTTGGCAAGCCACTTAACTTCTCTGTGCTTCAATTCCCTCATTGGTAAAATGGGAATTAAGACTGTTAGCCCCACATGGGACAACCTGATTACCTTGTATCTACCCCAGTGCACAGAACAGTGCTTGGCACACAGTAAGCACTTAACAAATACCATTATTATTATTATTAGTAATAATACTGGATCCTGGATCCTAATCCCAGCTCTTCTACCTGCCTGCTGTGTGACCTTGGGCAAATCACTTAATTTGTCTGTGCTTCAGTTTCGTCAACTTTAAAATGGAGATTCAATACCTGTTTTCCCTCCTACTTAGACTGTGAGAGCCCCATGTGGGTCAGGGACTGTTTCCTACCTGATTAACTGGTATCTACCCTAGCCCTTAGAACATAGTAAGCACTTAACAAATACGGTAATAACAATAATAATAAATTGTGTATATTAAGACTGTGCATTTCTGTACTGGAGCAGAAAGGCCACACGTATTCCTCAACTTTATTTTTCTTTCTCCATCTTGGTGTGGCAATTTATTTCAGACCTCTGCTCTAAGAGAGTCACTCCACTTCTACATGCTAGACGATAGAAACTCTTCTGGTGCCATCTCTCAGTTCTGCCATATAATCAATATTTTTGAGCAATTTCTGTGGCCAGAACACTGTTCTAGGTGCTTGCAAATATAAAAAGCTAGGATCCCTGCACATGAAATGCTTACCATCATTTAATGTTGTCTCAGTGGATTATTAAAATGTTCCTTCTTTCTCCCTCATAAGCTCACCATATAGCTCCTCAAATATTTTACTAACGTACATTCTCCTCACATGTGCTACCCACCATAGATGTAATGGGATGAGCATGCTTTGGTACTTAATTATGATAAAGGGATTTATTATTTATGGCCATAATGCAGTAAATGCCCTTCTTGTATCCCCCAATATTTTGAATGTACGGTTGATGTTTGGTGGGATTTTAAAAAACATAATTTGGATTTATTTTAGTTTTTTCATTTCATTTTAATCTGCATTAAAATATTTACTACTTCAGCAAATGGATGAAATAAACCATGTACCCATTGGTACATACAAGTTTTCAATTAGCCTAGGTAATTATAGCTAGTCATAAAGTAACCAGATTAAGTTGCCTTGTACATTTAATATCATCACCCGTACCTGGGTAATGTATTAGTGTTAGTCTATCAGAAACCCTTTTTTTTCATTCACCTATAAACTGGATTCATTTTGGATAATTACCTTTGCCATTAAAATGTTTATCATCTGTTCAGTTAGAAAGGAGTTTGCAGGGAATCCAGAAATCAATAGTAATAAAGTAAACACAGACAATAGAATCTCAGAACCCACTTTACTAAAGTCAAATCCAATGGGACTTGTGGAGAAGGCCACAGACAACCACTGATTTGGAATAGACCTTCTTTCATAATTGTTCTGATGTTTAAGTATAATGTACTCTTGTTGGCTTTTGAAATCAGAGAGAACCCAAATGATAACAATAGAGCCTTCCCTTTGGAAAGCTACAGAAACAGATTTCAGTTTCTCTGTTTTCTTGTCTTATGGTTATTTGTATATCCCACAGAAGTGATCACTCTGCTATTTTGGAACTAGATGAAGTGAAGTTATTTTTGATAAAGTGAGAGCCTTATGGAAAGATTGTGGAAATGTTGGACCAATAATGAAGCAGTTGAAATTAGAAAGTTCCCAATCTCTTCTGCTAACAGTGAGGCAGGCACTCTGCAGAGATTCAGCAGCTGTAAGGTCAATGGATTTTTAGACCTGGAGAGCTCTAGTACATCCTTTATTGTAGCATGAATTAGAAACAGTTTATCTAGCCCAGTCATCTGAAAGTTTCCCCAGTGCTTTGTCTATTTTACCTGAATGCAGCCAGTCACTGCTGATGAAAGAAATGGATTTCTGCAGTCCTGATCACTGGGACAAAGATCTATCAAATTAAAATTCACCCATTGCCAATAAAATGGATTTGTACTACATGAACCTCCCTACCCCCAGTCACATTTTATGTTCAGGGTTTTGTATAAGCATGAATTTACTTTCTTCATTTTAGATTGTTATGGCTTTCATGAAAACTCCAATTCTACTACTGAAACTGGTTGAATTCAAAGACTTGAGAAATAAATAGTTTTGTTTTTAGATAACATCTGTGAGACTGTACGATGGTGAAATTTTGAGATTCTAATTTAATATCCTGTCCCCTTAACAGTGAAAGTGAAAACACCTTGGGTGGAATGTCCCTCCAGAAGTCTTTCATGTGATTTTCTCTAATGGATAGGATTTCTTTGATTACACAATAGTTAGAAGATTCTGCACAGCTCTCTATTTGCTTGTGTCATCATCAGATCCTATATTAGAGAATGCCTTCTTCAGCAGATAGGTTGTAACATCGTCTTTCATTCCTTTAAATAAGAGTCAAACTTTCCAAAGCAGGTGCTGAATTTGCGAATCTTCCCATGGCTTGCGAAGTCCCCTATGACCAAAGGGGTTGATTTAGGGTCATCTCCCCTCGAGGCAAACCATTTGAAAAACAGCCGCTCAATAGAAAACTGTTTAGTTTGGGGGACACTAGCACTTCTCTGCCCTGGTTCTGCCAGCTTTGAAAAATGGTAATAATGCCAGAGCAAATATGGTGGGAGTGAAGTGTGCAATTATTTTTACTCTTCCTCTCCTCTATCCCCAAATTCCACTTTCCTGTAGTCTATCTTTTTGATGTCTGTGAGATTCTGTTTTCATGCCTAGTTTTCTCTCAGTAGGGCATTTGAAGTCTACTTAACTGGTATTCAGGGGAAGAATGGCATTATTTGTGATTCCTGTGCAATTGACTCAGAATGGTGATCCGATGTTGTCAATTCGGCAAGTGGAACATTATTTGCTGTGCTCTCTGTTCAGCCCCAGAACGCCCATTTGATTGTGAACAAGAGCCCTTGATGTGCTCCCTCCTTTCCTACTAGTTCCCTCCACTGTGCTGAATTGCACGTTCTCTAAGCACAGTGCTGAGACAAGCTGCTTTAGATGTGCCAGAAGAAGCTCTGTGAAAATGGGACATTAATGGTTTGTGGATCTGAAGATAGTTAACTGATCTGTGCATTCAATTAAGATTAGTTTTTCAGTTAAAAGGCACCCTGGGAAGAGATGAGTTACTTTCATTTCTGGGAGTATGAGCACTTAATGAAGAAAACATATCAGAATTCCATTCATGCTACCCAGAACAACCAAAGATGCAGCACAATTTTCAAATTATTTGATTAAGAAATCTTTGCTAGTTGGGAAATTCAGAAAGAAAGAAATATAAATAGAAGCTCTACATCATTGTTTGTGCATGAAGCTTGCCCAAACTGCTGGACTAGCAGCCAGTGTTAAAATGGGTTTCCGCTGAAATGTGTAATCTCTTTTGTATATGTTCCATCTCACCATGTGTCCGGCCTCCTGCCTGCTTGTGTCTAGTCTCACATTTATTTCTGTTTCATCCAAATATTTACTACTGTCAGTGAGTTTTAGTCCTATTCCAACCTGAATCTCTAGGTAAAGAGCAATAATAGCAATAACAGTATCTTAGTTTGATGTTGCCCCTTGGACCTAATCCCTTTAGGCACTTTGATATTCACCCCCCACCCAACCCAACCCAGTCTTACAGCTCTTATGTGCATATTTATCTGTAATTCATTTTAATTTATCTCTCTGACTCTATGCTGTAGGCTTCTTATGGCCAGGGATCATTTATACCTACACTTTTTGTATTGTACTCTTCCAAGTGCTTAGTATAATGTTCTGTTTGCAATAAGTGCTGAATAAATTCCATTGACTCATCAGAAGAATTTAAACCCTTTCAAAAATATTTTCACTTTTCTATGAGGTAAAGAAGAACAGAGATTATTGCCCAATTTCTAGAGTGCCTAAATGACTTGCTCAGCATCCCATAATAAGGATCAAATTAGAATTCATGTATCCCAAATCCCAGCCCAGGATTTTATTAGCTCAATAGTTTGCTGCCTCCAAAGCCAGTGGGGGACCCCAGATCTTTTCTGCCATAATGTGCTCTTTCCATGCAGTAATTTAGTCAATCTTTCAATCAGTGGTACCTTATTTAGTGTTTACCATGGCTGGAGCACTGTTCTAAGCATTTGGGAGAGTGCACTACAGCAGAGTTGATCAATACGATCCCTGCCTTCAGAGTTTACACACTTGTGCTTATGTATCTCCATTATATCTTTTGTTTACTAAAAAAATAGCAGCTGATTGGTGTTAAGTGTAACCCATCATCACCCAAAACTCAGCTGAAAATTACTTATCTTAAATACAGGGGTATTCAAGACATTGTTTTCTGGGATTGCTTACTCTTTATTGCACTCTGTTCAGTGTTACTAAAAAGCAGTGTGGCTAGCTACCCATGAATTTCCGGCCTTTGGGGGCTATTGGAGAAGCAGCGTGGCTCAGTGGAAAGAGCATGGGCTTTGGAGTCAGGGTTCATGAGTTCGAATCCCAGCTCTGCCACTTGTCGGCTGTGTGACTGTGGGCAAGTCACTTAACTTCTCTGTGCCTCATTTCCCTCATCTGTAAAATGGGGATTAAGACTGTGAGCCCCACGTGGGAGAACCTGATTCCCCTATGTCTACCCCAGCGCTTAGAACAGTGCTCGGCACATAGTAAGCGCTTAACAAATACCAACATTATTATTATTCAAAACTGGAATGGGTTACCAGAGAAGTTGTACAATTTCTTTCTCTGAAGGCAGTGAATTTGAGGATAGGAGGGGCTAAGTGACCAGGATGGTTCAGGTGTCATTTTACTGGAAGGTAAGGGAATGGAATAGATATCTTTTTCCTCTTTCTGATCATATGATTCTGTGAATTGGGCAGTTTGGGATCTATACCTGACCACATAGAGAGCTCATGGTCAACTTTAGAGTTAGAAAAGATATTTGAATCAACACCTAAAATAAATTTTCAATCAAGTTACTGTAGAAGGTTTGATGAAATGCAGTCCAATGTATTTGATTTTGTTCTTAAAGGATCGCTATGCCTATTGTCCTCATGAGAACATAAAATTTTTCCATTTGGGAGCAGGTCACTGGTTCATCAAGTCAGATCTTGGAGACATTATCCAGCTCTCTTAAGCATCCAACTATGGCATTTGACTTACTGGCCTTAGGCAAAAGTGAATTCCACAGATTGATTAAACACTGAGTGAAATATGTTTTTATTTTCCTACTAAATTTATCTTCTAATAATGGATAAGAAGGCTAAGGGAGAAGGGGAGGGCCTGGAAGAAGGTCACCTCTTCCTCTTCTTATTGATCATTCTTCTGAACTGAGTCCAGACTCACCCACAAACTGTTAGTCGGAGGGAAACGAAACCTAATTTTTCAAATATCTTCTGAAACCAGCAATCATCTTCCCCATTACAAATGGGAGCTGATACTATCCATGTTACTGTTACAACAGAAAAAATAATACAGGCTTTTTTCCATAGAGATTGGTGCATGAAGTTTAACCTCTAGAGAAGGAAAAGAATTACTGTAGCACTCCAGTAAGTGAGAGGAAGCTACCTGGGAAGAAAGGGGAGGGAAGCTAAATCAAAAATGAACATGTCACTTTCTATATTCCAGTAGCTGATAGACACTTTCAAGAAATGAAATTAATTTCAATACTTAGTATTGAATTTCAATGCTGAGTAATTTTCAATACTGAGAAGCAGCATGGCTCAGTGGAAAGAGCACGGGCTTGGGAGTCAGAGGCCATGGGTTCGAATCCCGGCTCTGCCACTTAGCTGTGACTGTGGGCAAGTCACTTCATTTCTCTGTGCCTCAGTTCCCTCATCTGTAAAACGGGGATTAAGACTGTGAGCCTCACGTGGGACAACCCGATTACCCTGTACCTCCCCCAGTGTTTAGAACAGTGCTCTGCACACAGTAAGCACTTAACAAATACCAACATTATTATTATTATTACTACTTTCCCCACCTAGATAGGTGGCTGTGCACTCACATATTTCTAAACATATAAAGTCACCACCTATGTTCAGAGGTTTCTCACTTTCCCATTTCTAATCACTGTTAAAAGAATGCACTTAGGCTATCTTACATCTGTGTATAAATTCACTAAGATTATCTTCAAGCTGCATTTTGATGGGAGAAAGCAAAAATAAAGTTAACTGCAGGAACAGTCACTGAAAGAGTGTAATGAGGGAATTTTAATTGGCATCTTTGGCATCATTTAATCTCTGCATGTGAGCTATGGATAACACCACCCTTATGCCCCTGAGATGCCCCTTATCCATTATATTCCACTTTCTCCATGAACACACATGGAATTAAGAGGCAGTATTAAAAATTTTTAAATGATTATATGGACAGTAATGTGACAACTTCCAAATCTCTGCAAGTTAAACACAAGCTATAAAGAAATCTTTTATACAAGTCCTCCTGTACAATATCCTGGGATATAGATAATTATAAATGCAATTTGAATAATGTGTGCATGAATTGGAAATCAACCTAATATCGCACCCCAGATTATTATAATAGTATGTACCAACATCTTTCCCATCCATGCCAACATCAGTATATATCTGCCAAGAAATCTATTTCATACTTGTAGAACAGGAGAATAATAGTTATTAGTATTTTTAAATATTTTCTGAAGGCAGCAGTCATCTTCTCCATTACAAGTGGAAGCTGATACTATCCACGTGCATCATTATGCTAGAAAAGAATGATGCAGGGGTTTTAAATAGGGATGGCTCTCATTTTTCCTCTTTATGAAAAGGAATGTTTCAGAAATATTTTCTCATGGCGATGGGTGTCAAGGACCATTTTTCCCTGCTTCCCGAGAGTGGGACCCATACAGAGGTTAGGTCATCCTTTTCTTTCTTTCTAAGAACAGAGACACCTGCCTTCTTATTAGCATTGTATACAGAAAAACACGGATTTGGTTGCAAGTCCAGACTATTCTCTGTGGTTTTAAATGTCTACAAAGATTCAAATCTTTTCAGTGAGTAGAGTTTAGAAACTAGTACATGCTCCCTGATGTGAGGATTAATGGGATAAATCCCATAAAGTGCTTTTAAATAGAGGGTCTATGAAAACACAAGGTAATTACACTATTATTTATCGAACCCATGTGGATTAAAGTCCCCTCTAGAATGGAAGTTCACTGTGGGCAAGGAATGTGTCTACCAACTCTGTTGTTCGGTACTCTCCAAAACACCTAGTACAGTGCTCAGCATACAGTAAGCGCTCAATAAATTCTGTTGATTGATTGATTTAGATATCTCCAGTCTGTGGTAATGCTGGTTGAAATTGTTCTGTTGTTCAGGCAATTAATCAGTGGTGTTTATAGCGCTTACTGAGTGCTGAGCACTGACTGTACTCAGCACTGTATATGTTCCCTGACCACAATGAGCTTAGAGTCTAGAGGGGCAGACAGACATTAATAAAAATAAATGATTTATTACATATAATTTGTAGGTATGTACATAATTGGGGTGGGTTTGACGGTGGGAAAAATTCCAAAACTCCCCAGGTCTTAGATCTTGAGTTATCTTTCATCTTTATTGTCACAATAGATTTTACCTGACCAAGAAGCAATTGCAGTATTATTTTTATATGGTGGTGTATTACTTTTCCAAATTGACTTCCAGCAACTGCGTTCAATTGGAAGGGATATTTAAAGGAACTGTAGAAGTGTCTGGATACTATTTAATTATACAATAACCAATCCTCTGAAATGAGTAAATTAGTTAACTAAGAATCTATTGATTAGGATACTTTAGGGACTAATATGCAAGCACAGCGATGCTGTGTGTAGATTGCATTTTTTTTTTAACTGGCTATAAGATAAAGCATTTTCCACTTTTGCTTACTAGTTGGTATTCAGATTGATGTGGAAGCAACAGAATGCCATTGTGGTGACCATTGTGAAGAGAGTTGATAGCATCTCCACTGAATTGCAAATGAATAGTCAACAGATTAAAGATCTATAAACCATGAACATTGGAGTTGTTTTGGTGCAATTGCCTGAATCCAAGCATAAATATAGCATGGAAACCCAACCAGTCATTTTATCCCTGAAAGTGTAAATACCTGGTTGAGACAGAAGAGTGTCCATGGACACTAGGACTTCAGCTGCTTCTAAATTAAGCTAGTGTACTGTCAACCAGCTCAGTCTTTCCAGTGCAGGTTCCCCTCAGTCAGTTATCTTTTGTGTTAGGTCACTTGTAAATTTTCTGTATTTTTCTCCCTGGGTACTAGCTGGAGTGGAGAGCAGGTTGATTAAAAAAAGCTCTTGGGAGCTGGTAAATATCTCCAGCCCTCTCTCTACAGCACTTTTTCTTTAAACCATAAACTATCATACTTCTTACAATTGTGGCTAGTGTCACTCTGTATGGCATAATTTGTTTAAACAATGTATCTATTCCTCCATTACTTTATCTTTTCACTCCCTCCTAGTTAATCATTTTAAAGTCTAATGGTTCACTTTCTTCTGGTTATTTATTTTCTTTTTCTGATAACTGGCAGTATAACCTGATTATAGTGGGTCTCAGAGAGACCTTAATCTTGTGGTGGTGGGAATGGCTTTGTTGTTATTTCATAAAAAGTGTCATTAACAATCACAAGTAAGACAATGACCCAAAGTCTCTGCTCAGTCAGAGCAGTGTGTCGGCTAAAAGGAACACTGCATCTTTAAACAGACTTGGAGAAGATTTTCTTGCTATTGAGCCTAACTCTGTGCTCTCCCCTGCTGTGAGCCATAAGTTGCTTGTAGTCTTGTTCTAGGAGAGTAATAAGTATTGTTGTTTAGCAATTGTGTTGTTGAAATTCAGCTCCACTATGTCTGACAGTATTTATCTAAAATACTTTCCCTGGTGCGTGTTCAAGTTCCAGTAAACCGTGTCTTATTGTGCGACCTTTTCATTTTCCAGTGAAAAGGGATCAGCTCGTCAGATAAAAGCTACAAGCCAGAGTACAGGAAAAATGCGTGCTCAGAAAATCCGAGCATGATTGAAAACAAGATGTGTTAAATCAATGCGGTTTATCGCCTACCTATTCCCGGCAATTGCTGTTCTAAGCTCATTCTGAGCACACACTAGATGATAAAAGTATAGTGTCACAGTGCTCACTGGGGTGTGAGGGCAGGAAAACATGTTTATCAGGCAGGCGGGTGTGATTTTTTTTTCCCTGATAACAGTTATTGTCAAAACTCTTTGGGAAGAAATCTGAAGAACAATTACAGAAGTAATATTATTCTTGTTAAATCAAGAGATATGCTACAGGGGCTGTAGAATTATAGATTTCCCTTTAAATGTTAGAAAGGCAAGACAAAGTGTGTTAGCTGTCACCGCTTAAATACTATCATCCATTATACACTTAAAATCATCCTGCTTTTTTCTTCCCAGTGAGAAAGTCCATCATTGTTGTACATGCCTAAATTGGAGGGAATTTTCCAAAGATATAGGCCATTAATGTCCATATGCCACTGTTTCTTTGAAGGATGTGATTTTAGTTACTTGGCCTAAGAAGCTAAACTAAAGCTCTTGATAAGCCAAGGTATTAAGAGAATACCATGGTCAGTAACTGGGCAACATCTCTTGTCAGGTTTATTATAGTGAAGGCTGAAGCAGGTTTGAACCAGTTATCTTTATATACTTTATATTTAGGGCTAACCTGTAAAAGCTGAAGAAATTTGTTTGCTAATATATTTTTCACCGCTTTCTTCACGAGAGATCAGGCATAGACCATCCATGCCTGGGGATAGGCAGGGTCAGTTTGATGTACATCTCAGTAGTTTTCAAAAGTGGTTGCCCCACAAAGGAAAAATGGATATTTAAGAAAACTCTGCTCAGACCCATCAGCCCCAACTCTATTTCACACAGTTTAAGCTAAGGTGAAGATGCTCATCTGAAGTTCTGTGGAAGGAGCATGGGCTTGGGAGTCAGAGATCCTGGGTTCTAATCTCAGCTCTGCCACTTCTCAGCTGTGTGACTTTGGGCAAATCACTTAACTTCTCTGAGCCTCTGTTTCCTCATCTGTAAAATTGGGATTAAGACTGTGAGCCCCACATAGGACAACCTGATCTCCTTGTATTCCCTCCCAGTGCTTAGAATAGTGCTTTGCACATAGTAAACACTTAACAAATGCAAAAAAAAAGATTCTGTGAAACATTGTCATTTGCTGTGAGGTGTCACAGGTGTGAGTTTTCAGAGTAAAGAAGATTGAGAATTAACATGATGTCAGCAACCCAGAGCCCAACTCTGCTCCTCCCATATTTTTGCTCTGAGGCCATCAGAAGGATTTGTGCCTCAGTTTCCCAGAAATGATCTGGCACAGAATTAGAGGGATATTGATCCTATAGCCAAGGTTGCTGTGGTCTATCCTTGGCAATTTTAAAACAATATAGACATCTCCTGGGATTGGGACTGGGACTACCTTCGCTTAGTCATCCGCCAAGCCAGGAAGCTCTCTTTTTCATGTTTAATCTTGAACAGATTTAGAACCTGCTTATTTAATCCCTACAGTATTTGGAAACTTGGATTATAGTAGACCCAGGGTGCTGGAGGACTTTAACTCCACATCTCCTTTCTTTGTCTTTTTCCAAGGCTGTAAATTCCTTGAAGGCTAGGATCTTGTCTACTAATTCTATTGTACTCCCCCAGGCACCAAGTACAGCCCTTTGTATACAGTAAGCACTCAAAGAATACTACTGTTTGAGTCCTCTTGCAATGTGACTTAATGGATAGAGCACGGACCCGAGAGCCAGAAGGACCTGGGTTCTAATGCCGACTCTGCCAGTTATCTGCTATGTGACTTTGGGCAAGCCATTTAGCTTCCCTAGGCCTTAGTTACCTCATCTGTAAAATGGGGATTAAGACCATGAGGAGCCCCACTGTGGGTAATGGACTGTGTCCAAGCTGATTACCTTATATCTACCTCAGCTCTTAGAACAGTGCCCGGCATATAGTAAGTGCTTAACAAATAACATTATTATTATTATTATTAATAATAAACCCTTTCTCCCTGTATTGCTGCTGGAAAGGAAAGATAAGATATGTATAGTTGGGAAAGAGCATGGGCTTGGGAGTCAGAGGATGTGGGTTCTAATCCCACCTCTGCCACTTGACTGCTGTGTGACCTTGGGCAAGTCACTTAACTTCTCTGTGCCTCAGTAACCTCATCTGTAAAATGGGGATTAAAGGTGTGAACCCACTTGACCCAACCTGATTACCCTGTATCTACCCCAGCACTTAGAACAGTGCTTGGCACATAGTAAGCACTTAACAAATACCATAATTATTACCTTCTAGACTGTAAGCCCATTGTTGGGTAGGGAGTGTCTCTACCTGTTGCCAAACTGTACTTTCCAAGCACTTAGTATAGTGCTCTGCACACAGTAAGCGCTCAATAAATACAAATGAATGAATGAATGATTGTGTTCCAGTTTTCAACAGACACATGGTTAGGCTAATTGGTGGAGCAGTAGGAAAATGAATGCAATTTTTCAAAAGATCTTGATAAACCCACAGTGTTTTGTTTAAAATAACATTGAACAAGGAATCATGATCAGTTGGCATCTTTTAAGCACCCTCAGGATGAAATATTCTGTCACAAAGAGACAATCTTTTCAGACTAAATAACTTGAATATTGAGGTTTTTTTTGTTTAATCAGTATCCTTTTTTCTGTTCAGTATCAAAGCTCTTCATCACCTTGCCCCCTCCTACCTCACCTCACTTCTGTCTGTCTACAGCCCACCCCACATAATCCGCTTCTCTGCCGCTAACCTCCTCACCGTGCCTTGTTCCCGCCTGTCCCACCATCGGCCCCTGGCCCACATCCTACCTCTGTCCTGGAATGCCCTCCCTTCTCACACCCTCCAAATTAACTCTCTTCCCTTTTTCAAAGCCCTACTGAGAGCTCTCCTCCTCCAGGAGGCCTTCCCAGACTGAGCCCTCCCTTTCCCTCTGCTCCTCCTCTCCTCCCCACTGTCCCTACTCCCTTCCTCTGCTGTACCCCCGTCCCCTCCCCAGAGCACTTGTATATATTTGTACATATTTACTGCTCTATTTTATTAATGATGTGCATTTATCTATGGTTCTATTTATCTATTTTGATGGTAGTGATGCCTATCTACTTGTTTTGTTGTCTGTCTCACCCATCTAGACTGTGAGCCCATTGGTGGGTAGGGATTGTAGGGATTGTCTCTATCTGTTGCCAAATTGTACTTTCCAAGCACTTAGAACAGTGCTTTGCACACAGTAAGTGCTCAATAAATATGATTGAATGAATGAATGAATAATAAATCCTATTTATGCAGGGGGACTGCTTTTTCATCTATTTTGTGGTTTATGAGGGATTATCTATATTTTACAAGGTCAATGCCATGTGCTGGTGGGTTTACAATATAGGAATATGTTCAAAATAAATATAAGGTTTTCTTTTTATCCCACTGTTGGTAAACACAAATCCATCAATTCTGCATCCTACTGATCCAGCTGGGATGTTCAGAGGTTCAATAATCATCCCACTGGAGCTTCCCCAGAGTATTTATAAATATCTCATTGGCACCTGAGCCAGAGGTCCCTGAGCTTCAGAAACATGTCATGCTAAAAGCTCTGACAATGTTTGTGATGCAGTAAACTGTATTATTGTATCAGGTTACTCCAGGGTGTATTCTTTTCACTGAGATGATGAGACCCACATGCAGTGCTTGGAAAAACCAAAGCAGCAATAATATGCTGGTATGACTAGCCACACAGCAAAGCCTTCCATTTACCTAGTTCACAGTGTTTAAGTGCCCTGTCGTCATTTGAAGTTTATGCATTTGTGAGTCAAGTTTTTAGATTGGATCACTGAGATAACATGATTTTATGATTTACTTCTGGATGTTAATTCAGTGACTGGGGAAAAAATGGTGCCATTAGTGGGGGAAAAGTGACTCTGCATATAACATGTTTTTAACAACATTCATGACAAAGATAGCTCTGCCTTGGAAGGGAATGCTCTGCAGTTGCTCCTTTAGTTCTAATGTAGAGCAGTCACCAGGGAAGCCCAAAGGCCCAGGTGGTAGTGTTATCGATGGTTCTATGCTCTGAGATTTCTATTTATTTCTTGGCATCGGTTTTGGATATTTGTTTAGACATTAAATTGCAAAAGAATATAAATGCTACTTCTCAATATCTGGAGTGGAAATAAAAAGTGTAAATGACATCATGTCATACTACTATTAAAAAAAGGAAATTAAAATTCCAGAAATATATTAAAGCAGTGTGGTGAGACACCAGCTATAAAAGCAGGGAAATTTTGAGTTAGGTTTGGAATGGCACCCGAACACCATCTCTTGCCTCCAGGCTCTAATCCCCTACTCTCTTCCAATTTCCGTTGCCTCTGGGAATAAGCATCCAAGAAGCTGGGGGGGGGGGGGGGTGGAGGCGGTCGGGGGGATAGCCGGGGAGGAGAGGGAGGGAGATGGAGTGATGGGCAGGCAAGAGGGGAGAGGAGGGAATGCTGAATGTAAAAGGAAACTTTTTAAAGGAGTAAAATGATCAAAATAAGCAGGAATACATCTGTCTTAATTTAATGATTTAAATTTGGCAAAGAAATGCATTTAATTTTTTTTATTTGATGTATTTACGAAGTGGATTTGTTAATCGACCAAGCCAAAAAAGCCACAATCCACATATGTGTTTGGTTACGGTTTTCTCTTTACTTGATGTCTCTGAATGGAATTTTATAATCTGATAATTAACATTACTGCATGAAATTAAGTTGTGTTATTTACATAGCTTTCTCTGTGTATGTATAATGTTTCACTGTTATGTGAACACTTGAACAAATTTGTGTGTGATACTAACCCACTGAGTAGGCTAGTAGGCTAACATTACCCCAGGATCAATGCAGGTGAGTTAGGTGGACCAGGGCCAAAGTGGCTGTTTTTCTTTGGGTTTACTTCAGAGGATCAGCAGGTGAAGACTTTTAAGTGCTCCATAACTTTCATTATAATGGAGAGATAGAATTATATCACAAACCTGGCATTTAATATGATATTTATGAGGTGCTGGTCATGTACTCAGCACTGTGCTAAGGACTAGGCCAGATAGAATCTAATCAGAACATACACAGCTCCTGTCCCTCATGGGATTCATAATCTTAGAATGAAAAAGGCAGATAAAATAGGTATATTATCCCCATTTTACAGATGAGAAAACTAAGACATGGGGAAATTTGTAAACCAGTGGCAGAACTGGAATTGAAACTGGGCCTCCTCAACTCCTTGTCCCATGCCCTTTTCTCTAGTCTAGGCCATTCCTCAAAACTAAGTCAACTTCCTTCTACAGACTTGAGAAAAGTTAAGAAATTCCAAGATTGAAGAGACTCAAAGTGGGCATAATTACTAAATGTACTTGTTGATCTACAAATTTGTTCCCTTCACCCTCCACTGTTGTATTCCTTTTTTTTTTACTACCTTGCACTTTATCAGGCACTTTTAGTGAAACTTCAGGTTTAATTTTGTATAATTATTGCTTACTACATCATAAGACTTTAATCAGTCTATTTTTAGACTTTATTGTACTAGACAGTTTCCTAAATTAAACCTGTAATTCTATCTCAAGATTTTGTGTTTGGAGGGTGACAATAGTCGCAACTCAGTCTCCAAGGACCAGCCCCTGCCCCCATTATTCCAAACCCAAAGGGAATTTAAACTAATGGGTGTCTGATTAGCTTTTCCTCAACGCTAATATGAAGTAGATGAATTTCAGAGGTGCTCTTTGAGTCTCTTAATGGGCTACTTTTAACCATTTATCTTTAATCTAAAAAGTCAAATTTTACAATGATATATTCCAGACATTTCAGATTCAATTTATCTGTGAAGTGCCCATGGTATAGAGTAGACTAAACCTCATAGCTTCTTTTCCTCCTTAGACATACCTTAAAAATTCATATTTATAAATCTGGTATTATCTGCTAGATTCCTCTATGAGGTGAAAATCAGGGGTGTCACAGGCTCTGGACCATCTTGCCAAGGCCAGTCCTCAAGAAGCAGGCTCCTAGCAGATCTGATATCCCTGTAGGATGAGGGATGCAATCACACAAAAATTATAATTTATGAGGGATGCTGGGATTTATAGTTCCATCAAGTTCACAGGGACTTGAGCTATTGAAAGATTCTTTGCCCAGCTCAAGCCCAGGCTCAACCTTCCCAAGCCTGGTCTGCCCAGGATTCTACAGCCCACGATGGTGGACATCTGAATAAAGATTAGTGTGGATACAAGCTTTGCAATCCAGCATGTCTTCTTTATTGTAAATCAATCATTGGAATTTATTGAGAGCTTACCATGTGCAGAGCACTGCAGTAAAGGTTGGAGAAGTACAATACAACAGTGTTGGTATTGTTTTTCTTGTGCTGGGCTTTATCTCTGCTACATAGCACTTCACAAACAGCCCTATTCAAATGTATTTTCCATTATTTTCTTGCAGAACCTTGGTAACCTTACTGTTTCAATCAGTTTTGGGTAGTGGGGAGTATAGTACAAGAAATTTGGGTTCCAGTCCTGGCTCCCCATGTGCCTGGTGTGTGCATGGGTAAATCACTTAACTTCTTTATGTTTCAGTTTTCTCATCTATAAAGTGGTGATAAAATACCTCCTCTCCCCTCCCTCTTTCACAGTAAGCCCCATGTAGCAGAGGGATTGTGTTTCCTGTAATTATCTTGTATCTACCCCGGAAGCAGCATGGCCTTGTGGAGCCACAAGCCACACATCCTCCCCGACCCCATGACTCCTTCCAGTTATCGCTCCATCGCTCCATCTCCCTCCTACCATTCCTTTCCAGACTTCTTGAGCGAGTTGTCAGGACCTGCTCTCTCAATTTCCTCTCCTCCAATTGTCTCCTTGACCCCCTCCGATCTTGCTTCCATCCCCTTTACTCCAAAGAAACGGCTCTCTTGAAGGTTACCAATGATCTCCTCTTGACATGTCCAACTGCCTCTACTCCATCCTCATCCTCCTCGACCTCTCAGCTCCCTTTGACACTGTCAACCACCCCATCTGGAAACATTATCCAAACTCAGCGTAACTAAAACTGCCCTCTCGTGGCTCTCCTTCTATCTCTCCGGCCACTCATTCTCTGTTTCTTTTGTGGACTCCTCCTCTGCTTCCCACCCTCTAACTGTGAATGTCCCTCAAGGCTCAGTTCTGGGTCCCCCTCTATTCTCCATCTGCATCCACTCCCTTGGAGAACTCATTTGCCCCCATGGCTTCAACTACCACCTCTATGCATATGATTCCAAAATTTACATCTCCAGCCATTCTCTTTCCGTCTCTGCAGTCTTACATTTCCTCCTGCCTTCAAGACAACTCTATATGGATGTCCCACTGACACCTCAAACTTAACATGTCCAAAATACAACTCCTATCTCCCCACCCAAAACCTGTCCACCCCCTGATTTTCCCATCACTGTAGACAGCAACACCATCCTTCCTTCTCTTAATCCCATAACCTTGATGTTATCCTAGACTCTCCTTACTTATTCAACCCACATATTCAGTCTATCCCTAAATCCAGTCGGTTCAACCTTCACAGCACTGCTAAAATCCACCCTTTTCTCTCCAAACCACTATCAAGTCAATCCAAGCACTTATCCTATCTCTCTTCAATTATTGTTCAGCCTCCTTGCTATCCACCCTGCCTCCTGTCTATCCTCACTCCAGTCCATACTTCATTCTGCTCCCCAGATTTTATTTCTACAAAAGGATTCAGTCCATGTTTCCCTACTCCACAAGAACTTCCAGTGGTTGCCCATCCACCTCCATATCAATCAGAAACTCCTTACCATCAGCATTAAAGCACTCAATCACCTTGCCCCCTCCCACCTTACCTCACTCTTTTTCTGTTATAATCCAGCCCGCACACGTCACTCGTCTAATGCCAACCTACTCTCCGTATCTCTGTCTCACCTATCTCACCACTGACATCTCACCCATGTCCTGCCTGTGGTCTGAAACACCCTCCCTCTTCATATCTGACACACAATTACTCTCTCCACCTTCAGCGCCTTATTGAAGACTCATCTTCTCCAAGTGGCCTTCTCTGATTAAGCTTTTTTCTCTTTTCCTTGTTCCTTCTGCAGTTTTCAAATTTGCTCCATTTATTCACCCCTCCCCACAACACTTATGTACATATCTATAATTTATTTATATTAATGTCTATCTCATCTTTAGGCTGTGAACTTGTCATGGGCAGGGAATGGGTCTACCAACTCGGTAAATTGTACTCTCCCAAGTGCTTAGTACAGTGCTTTGCACACAGTAAGTGCTCAGTAAATACGACTGATTGATTGACATGTTAAGAACATTTTTTTCAAAAAAGGGAATAAAGGAATAATGAAACCATGGATCTTTGGGAAATAAATTAAAACACTGTTTTGCAGTCTGAAATATTTCCTCTATGAGTATAGAAATGCTTCTATATAGGATATGTTTATTATTCTTTGAATAATGATGTTAAAATGTGTCTAATTCAATTACACTATGCAGCAGCTGAATGAGTTTTCTTCGGTAAAGTGTTCTTTAGACCCCAAGCTATGAATTCCATATGATATTTGAACAGGTTCTTTTAATTGGTGATATTAAGTGTCGATCATTCGGCTGTAAGTTGGCAGTGTGGCCGGAGAAACAAATTCTTCTCTAAGATACATCAGACAGTCATTCAATTAGCAGCCAAAGTTCTGTTGACACAGTAGGAATTCATTATGGAAAATATTTTTAAAAAAACAACCAAACTTTATTTGTGGTTAAAGAAAATAATGGGATATTTTTAGGATACTGGATTATTGATGTAGATATTAAAATGATAAATTCAATTACTAAAACTATCATAGTTGCAATTGAGACATTTTACTAGAAAGTGCATCTTGCATTTTTGTTCCTAATTAGCTTAAAGGGGAAAGAGGAAAATAGCTTACACCTGGGTGCTCATTTTTATACAGTCTGTGCATTTCTTGATTAAATGCCTTAGCTTTGGCAAGGAACAGCTTCAGAGTTAATGCATAAAGCACTCCATGCCTTTTTGTTTGAAAGTCTAATTTGAAAAAAAAAGTGCCTCCTCAAGGATTTAAAAAGTAATTCATAAAATAGGAAGAATAATAAATATTGTGCCTTAATTCATATACTAGTATAGACAGACAGATTTTGTACATCCGGATGTAATTTTAGTTAATTCACAAGACAGGTTTGAAGGTTTACAGTTTGGAAAGGGGAAAATAGCTAAATCTCATATTTGCAAAAATGATTACATTATCTTAAATGAAAATGCTACTCTATTAGCAACTTCAATAAGAATTGCATTTAGAAAAAAGGCACTTTTAATACAAAGTTCCCTGAAGTTCACTACAACTTAAAATATAAAAGTGAAGAAAAAGTACTTACTTTGATTTATGTGTCTTTTGGAGGTGTAATTATTGGCTTTTTACTCACCTATGTAAAACAATGTACTTTTGTAAATGGATTTCTGGCCACTTTACTCCACTTTTTTTTTTTTACATAAAAAGTAAGCACTGTCAATCAAGGAATTTTAAGGTTTATTTCCTCTTTAGAAATGATTGATAGCCTTTTAGATTTACAAGTTGACAAGTTAAAGGGTTCTATTGGTATAATTATGTACTAAATTCACAGTCTTTCAATTTAAATGTCCTTTTAAAACCACAAGATTATCATACCTGTATTTTGAAAAGTGGGCCAGTCAGTTTGGGTTGGTATACAAATTGCTTCCATTAGCCTTGGGACCTATTTGAATTTAATACAGTTTTTTAAAGTTAGTAGTACTTTCAATAATACTTTTAAAATTTAGGGTAATGGAAATGCATTTCAAGTACATATGTGGTAGCTTGTTTTTTAATGTATAGATGGATGTCAGGACACAAATACCGATTTGTACTCAGCTTGAAAGTGTGGGGAAAAAATCTCTTTGATTACTTCAGTTACAATAAAACTCATTTTATGTCATATGGGCAGAGGATGAAGCTCACACTTTCCAACTGAGTACCCTGTCAACGAGAGAAAATTGAATGGGGATTGTCTACTCATCATCCCTCTTCCCTCAGAGAGTGGGGAACAAAGGAGACAGAATGAGTGGAAAACTCAATCTAGCTGGTTCTGCCACTTACTTCTCCCTCGCCTCGCCAAGTTTTCAACATGACTTAGTCCCTACTGGGGACATGATGCCAATTCCAGAATGCAGGCATCTGGTAGTGATAGAATGAAGTGCATTGTTTCTAAAAGACTACCTGCTTCACACTGGCTCTGCCCTGGTTAGGATTACTGGTGATAAATTCAAATTTCCAAGACTTAGTCTGCCCTGACATACATGCATATAGGGATATTTCATATTGTATTAAGAAATTTTGAAGTTCAAGCTAAGGTAAACCTTTAGTTCCCTCAGATACAGAATAATTTTCCAGAGACAAAATTGTGATGAGTCTAGGTTTCAAAATCAGACCATTTAATGGGTATAAGGTCTTTGTATTAAGTTCATTAACCAAACAACATGAGGTGGCCACAACTGTTGCCTCTTTTCCTCTGCCTAATCAAAAAGACTTTTTTTGGACTACCAAAATAGCATTTATGAAAAGGTACTCCACAAAGCCAAAAAGCAGCCAGGCAAAGGGTGAAATTTCTGAAAGAACTTCTTATTCAAGGGCTGTTTATTAATTCCCAAATTTGCAGAAACTTCCTCACAGAAACTCGAGCAGGAGGAATATTTTTTTTCACTTTAAACCAAAGTCTTCATTTCACCTCAGTGTTTGAACTAAGACTTAAAACTCATGAAGGAGAATTTAGATTAAAGCAGCAACAGGAATTTTTGCAGTTTTTTCCTAATCCGGACTCTATCATCAATTGTTACAGTTAAAAACAGAGTACTTTTCTTGTATGAATTTTCATTTCTTTGTTTCAGCTTTGAATGAACCTACCATTGACTATGGTTTCCAAAGGTTACAGAAGGTCATTCCCAGGCATCCTGGTGACCCCGAGCGCTTGCCAAAGGTCAGTACATATTTTTTTATTTCTGAGTGATGTTGTAACTGTGGCAGGTACAATTTGACATCAACAATTATAAATGACAGATTTGTTTGGATTGGTTAATAGCTATGTACAGGAACAAAGTTGCTCTTAGAGAGCGTATGTGTTTGGTTAGATGGGTGACTAAAGAGTAATTGGCATGATACTTTCACTGGCCTCCAACTCCACTGGAGTCCTAAATCTTTATTTTGAGAATTTTTTTGAATCGCCAATTCAGGGAATGCTCAGGACAGTTTACTGTCATACCAGCAATAGACACAGGGGCTGTCAAAAAGGCCAGTTAATGCCCTTCATCAACTTATCAGCAAGTGATGTTCCAGTAATTTACTGGCCAGAGAAAAAATTAAATGTGAATTTTCTTTAGAAATTTTTTTTCCCACAAATTCCCTTATACTTCTTTTGCAAGTCTTTAAGGAGAGATTTCCTGGCTTCTTTAGTCACAAAATAAGGATACAAAATCATCATGAAGATGTATTAAGTGCCTGTGCAAAACATTGCACTAGGCACTTGGGGAACATAAAATAGAAATAAAAAACACAGTCCCTGCCATTGAATAACTTACAATCTAATGAAAAAGACCAATAGACCCAAATAGCCAAATATAGCAGAGGTTAAAGAATAGTAGAATAGAAAAATGCTTGTAAACCAATAGACTATTAAGGAAATATCAAATTAATGGATAATAAATGAGGGGAAGTGGCTGAAGGAGTGGAATAACCTGGAAGGCTGGGGTTTAGTCAGAGGGTACCTCTTGGAAGAGTGACTTTTAGTGAGGGAGAAATGTGGTCTGTTGGAGCATGCCCTATGCAGCAGAAAAAGTAAATGGTGTGTCAGAGATAGGAGAATCACCATCAGAGTACTATTGGCTAGGTTAATTTGTGAGGTAGTATGGCTTAGAGAGAAGAGCATGGGAACGGGAGTCAGGAGATATGGGTTCCATCTGTTTGCTGTATGACTTTGGCCAGGTCACTTAACTGCACCTCAGTTTCCTTATCTGAAAGGAAAATTCAATAAAATTCCCTATCTCCCTATGTATTAGACTCAGTCTCCCTTAGTCTTAGACTGTAAGTCCTGTCTATAAAGTTTCACTGCTTCTCCACCAAGATAAAGGAAACAGAAACATGGAAAATAACATTTAGAACATGCAACTGCAGCTCACATGAAAATCCTTAGGAATTTCTTGCATATCTCCATTGTACATGTGGCTATCTGAGGGCACACTGAAGCTGGGGTTCATGAGAGGTACAAAAAGATTAATTCCTGAATACTGAACTCCAAATTGGGAAAGATTTAAGATGCCATTACCTCCTATTTTCAACCTAATGGGTCAAACCTTTCAAGTTCATTCATGGTGAGATTCCAGGGTGAGGTTTTTCTTCTTGAGCAGCTAGAAGGAAATATGTGTCCTTTCCCTACACCTAATTCCCAAAGACAGACAGACCCCTTAACATGACTGCAGTACCAACGGGATCAAGTCACGAAACAGATTAGGTCTTCACTCATAGACCTGGACCACAGCATCTTGCCATTGCTCACAGTGTATTTACTATTCACTTTTCCAGGACTCTTTGAAAGCATTTTACCTGAGGAAGGAATTGCTTGACATGTCAAAATTTATTCACAACTTTTCTTCTAAAAGGCATACCATCCTACATGACCTCCTCTCACCGACTCATCTCTCATTCTCTATGCAATTAAACTAATAGCACCTTTCCCATAGCCCAGACATGTCATATGCAATGGGAGAATGTCTTGATTTCTGTCTGAGAGAAATATAGCTCCTGGGGCTTTGATTAAGTGGAAAACTAAAATAAGATGTTTCTTCTATACAGTGATCTACCTGCTTCTATATCTGTCCAATGGTAAGAACCAATGTTAGTGGCAGTGCTTTATGTTTGTTCTCAGGCAAACTGCGACATCTACCAATTACCATTTTGGGAGAGCCCTAAACACTTTTTTTTAATGTAGCAGAATTGGCAATAGCTTTGAGGATTGAAGCTAGAGCAAAGGTTTTAAATTTAGATTTGGTTAAACCCTACCCTGGGGATTTTGCAAGCAAGTTTCCTATTGAAGTTAATGAGAATTTTGAGATTGTACATAAGAGGAAAGAGTAGCTCATAAGATTTAAGATCTTTTCAAGTTGACTTATCTGGGTTACCCAGCGTTTGGAATTAGAACTCCTGGGTGCAAATGGTGTAAATTATAATATTCATTACAATGTTTAAAATATCTTAAAATCAGGGACATAATCTTCTAACACTAAATAGCCTCCTTTGCTTCAAAGCTCAATGAAAAGTAATCAAGTCTACTGTTCAAGGTATGATGAATCAGTGAGTGATGGCATGGCTGTGGAGTGGATTTTCTTACTTTCAAACTGAAGGGAGGAGAGGGGAGGAGAGAAACAGTTTTTTTGCAATTAAAACTGTGAGAGCTGAAGGTTGGATCTCAAGTTCAAAATTAATTACGATGCTGTTCACAGAGGCTATTGATAGCAGAACCTGGCACATGTCTCTTTCTGCATATGAGGTACTAATGGTTCAGTTCCCCAACATATTTCACTTGGTTCAGAGTCATAATCTAGGATACAGTGAATTTGTGTTTTCCAGGAAGCTCACTGTCCAATCTATACAATGTCATTAAAATTATGGAAGATTACAACTGGGCTCATTGGACAATTTGAATAAGGTTATTGGCCTCCAACTTTAGATCTTAAGGTGGAAAGACAGCCCAAGGATAGATAAATAAATGGGAGAAGGAGGGTGGAACAAGAATTAAAAATCCATTAGTACATTAAGAGATTAATGCAGTTAATTGCTTTGCTCCATTTTTCATTTCTGGGAGTTGAAAATGAACTTCCCTTTGCTTTTCAAATAACTCTGATTGTGACCCCAGTAGGTGACCTTAATTGCTTTTGTGAGACACGGCTAACTTTAACTGCTTTATCAAATACTTGCTTTTGGAAATGGGCATGTTTGTCCATAATAAAGGATTGATCTAAGGACCAAAGAAATTTCCTTTCAAAATGATGAATTGCATCAGACCTCTGGCTCTTCCATCCCAAAATTCTGTTTCCATGAAAATGGAAGCTTGGGGGAACACTGGTAATTTCCTACCTTAACACCCATCTTCAATATAATAATACATCCCTAACATTCTCTCTAAATATTCATTCTTTTTTTTCCACCAATGATATTTATTGAGCATTTATTCTGAGCATAGCACTGTACTGAGCTTAGAATAGTGCTTGGTACATAGTAAGTGCTTAACAAATACCATCATTATTGTTACTGACTGCTTGGGAAAGTACAGCACAACAGAGTTGGTAAATGTGATCTCTACCCACAAGGAACTTAGAGTCTACAGCTTTCTAACATGTCTAACTTTCCCCGCTTCCTCATTCCTAACTTACCCTGCACTTCAACTCCCATATTCATTCTGTCAAAACATACCAGTTTTTCCTTTACAACATTTCCAGAAGACCATTCCTATCCATATGGCCACCATGCTGGTCCAACACGATATCATTTTCTAGTTTGATTACTGCATCAGCCTCCCTAATATTCCCCCTGCCACCAATTTCTTCCCATACTTAACTCTGGTGCCAGGATTATTTTCCTAAAACATTTTTTTACACACATTTTCCCATGCCTCAAAAGTGTTCAGTAGTTACCCATTCCTCTCTGCGTTCATCAGGACCATAGGGGATGTCAACTCTTTTCTCCTCCTAAATTCCACCTTGCACTCTTGATCCTTTCAAGCTAATATATTCATTGTGCTTTGCTTTTCTCGCTTCCACTTTGATCCTGACACCCTTCCTTCTACCTGAAGTTTTCTCATTCTTCATCTCTAGATGATAGCATCTATAACGATCCCCTAAACTCTTCAAGATTATGTCTCCAGTAGGTTTTCCCCAATTAATGCCCATTCCCCTATTTCATCTGCTTAACTATCATCCATCACCTTGAGTATTCAAAACTCCCCATAGAACTTTTTATCAATACCCTCTTAAACACTCATGTAAATATCCACTTTCTTTCTGCTTCCTATCTGTAAATGAATTTAATGTTGGTCTGCCCTACTAGATTGTAAGCTCCTGTAGGCCTGGGGTCATGTCAGAGATATGGAATTTTACCTGATATTTGTGTTCCCCATGATGTTTACCAGTTCAACAATGAAATGATGATAGGGAAGACCTTAGTGAGATAAAAATGTTTCTTTTGAGGAACAGTCACTCTTTGAAAGAAAATAAAACAGTTTGAAGAAAGTAACAAAGGCTGCATTTGTGTATTTTGCTTTATGGAGCTGAAAATATCTAGTAAATTGATCCTGTGGGAGTAATAAATACACATTACTTTATCTTGTACTTCATGTCCTATACCCCTGAGCCTTGATAGAACAACACTACTTAATAGACTTAAAAAAAGAGTAATTACAGTCATTGGTTGTGTGATTTTTCAGCCCTCCCAGCCCTGCCTGACCTTCTAATTTAGCTCACCGTGTCTAACTAATGCATTTATATTCATCTTTTATGAAGCATGTGTAGTACAAAATTGACTTTGCAGCCTTTAGCAAGCTGTCTTACCAGGTTTAAGATCTGGGTAGTAGTAATTCGGGGAAGATACCCTTGTCTATACATTCCCATATAGATTAATAATATCATGAATCTGTGCTTCTAAACATTTTTACCCTTTAAGAAATATATATTTTTTTTTACTTTAGAGCTTTTATACATTCCATCATTATTTATAGCTAAACAAGCAGGCGAGGATGCAAGTGTTTTTAAAATGATTACTGTTAATGTTTCCACTTGTCAGAAGTGCTTAAATTTCCCTGCACTTTGTCTGAAAACTTAGTACTTTTGCCTTTAAGAATAACACATTTTAAAGATCTTACTAGGCTGATTTGCAAACATTGTTGACAGTTTATGATGAATGATATTGCAAAATTTGCAATATGTTTGTCATTTTTATGCATGTACGTATTAAGGAGCAGATTAAGGATAGAAACTCTGGAAAAAAAAAAAGAAAACCCAAACCTTCAGCTAGTGAGCACACAAAAATCTCACCCATGTTTTCTCATAACTTCCTATTCAGTCTATTCATCCTGTAGAATACAATTGTTCTCTGTGCATTTTCTCTCACCATATGGTATCCTCATTACCATACACTAAGGGTCCATATGGGGAACTTGTGAAGTGAACTGTATTCATTTTAACTGCCAGATGAGCAGCCTTTTGCTTTGCAAGCTTAGCTTAAGTCATCTGCTGTCTTTATGTTGTTATGGCAACACAGTACCAATAAAAAATTCTAATCTACTGTAAGTGCCTTAGATCACAGTATTTTAAATACTTGCTGTGACGGTCCTCTGTAAGGGAGTGCTCCTTCCTTAAGAATGACAAAGGGTTACTGTCAGTTCCAGCAGGTGGCGGTATAGAAATTGTTGTAGTTGTTGGTTTTGTGTGTGTGTGTGTGTGTGTGTGTGTGTGTAGGGTAATAGTGATAGTTGGTGGCCACCTATGAAACTGCACAAAGCCTCAGTGTGAGAGGAGCTGGATAATTCCCCAAACCTTAGTATAAAGTTAATCAGTTATCTTCCTTACCACCCCCAAATACGAGTCATTAAAATAATTGGGGGGGGGGGGAGAGCATTGCCACAAATGTGAGCTCATGTGGTGCTTGGAAAAAGTCAGGCAGCAGCGTCTACTTCATTGGCATTCCAAAGCCTCTCTAACCATGAAGCTGCTTTTTTTTCTGCTCGCCTGAATTACTCATTCAAACACCATGCTAATTAAGAGTACCTAAAAGTAATGGAAGTAGGCAGCAACATCCTTAAATATAAATCATTTTCACCTCCACAGGCCACATGATATGTTGCATCTCTGTCTCTCTATCTGTATTGAAAGTGAATGTTTATAGTCTCAGTTCATCAGTTCACATTAGCCTCATGCTGAATATTTAAACACAGAACAATTTGAACACACCATGAAGGAAGACAGTGACTGCACTTTCATTTGGAACAGCAAGGGCTCATCTAATAATAATTTAGTAAATCAGCCATTTAGTAGCTCAGTTGTACACTGCATTGTGCCAAATATTATTCCATTCAACTGTACACTTGCAAAATTGAAATTCAGACTGTAGTCTCACAGCACTCTTGTTCATTGGTGGAATGAGACAGAAAGTCACCCGCCTAAAAGATCATTTCTGTTTCAGGATCTATCATAAGTGTGTAACAGTGGTGAAATAAACACAAATCACTTGTATATAGTATCTTCTAATTATGCTTAAGTCTTTATTCAAAACCTATCAGGAATCTGACATTCACAGAAATATCAATGAGGATAAAAATATGAGTAACAGTTGCATAATGATGTGGTTGACTAGTGGACATAGGCACAATTGCTCTTGTTAGGAACTAGATGTATCAAAAACTATCCAGTGGCTAACACCTCTCCTAGGCACTTCCTCCCTAGAAATAAGCCATTATTCCCTTTTTCTTTGAATGTTTTATTTTGAGGCACATAGGTAGATAGGTAGTTTAGATCTAAACAAGAAAGCACACACATGTGGAAAATCCAATTTGAAACCAGCTATAAACTTACAAACCAGAATTAGTTTTTCCCATGTTTTCATAGTACAAAATTAGGTGGCTCCCCAAAGCACAGTTACATGGAATAGTAAGAAAAGAGAACTAGATGAAATGAGAGCAGATATTTTGCTGAGTACTAGTGAAGGTTGTTTTCTAAGGTGAATGGCAATTTTAATGTGTAAAGTCTGGTTGAGGGGCTCTCGCTGCTTAGCACGGGATGTATAGCACTGTGCCGAATTGGACATTCATAGTTGATGTATATCTTTTAGTTGAGAATTTAAAGGAATTGAGATCCTTGGAGGATGAGTCATGTGTATTTTTAACTCATTAGTTCAGTGCACTAGTCAAGGAAATAAAAGTTCTATTACCCCAATTGGAGAGATGAAGAAAATGAAGCATGGAGAAAGGGTAAATGACCCTTAACCAAAGTTCACAGCCTTAGGCCCAAGATAGCACAAATCTCAAGCCAAGTGCCATTACAGATGGAGACAAGGAGGCTAAGAAGTAAGAAGCAGATAGGCATCTGGCTTTTAGGTCTCCAAGATTTCCAAAGAAGGGACTTGCCTGTTCCCTTTTCCGTGTCACCTGATCCCATTTAGGAGAGATTCCTGGAAAAGGAAAACAATTCCAGTATAACAACTTCTCAAGAATACCTGGTTTCAGGGTGTAGACCTAACTGCTGACACTTAAAAATGGAGTGTTTTGGTAAAATGATGAAGCAGTAATGTTTCTTTTATGAGATCTCCTTGCAGAAAGGGAAAGCTTGGCACCACTTGGAGATCAAGCTTGGTGATCCATCATAGTAAAGTCAGCTGTCCCAGCCAGCTTCTCAGAGGTCACTCGATCGAACTAACAGCTCTTACAACTATATTATTGCTTACGGAACAGTAATTGAGGCACCATGGATAAAAATTACCTGGTCTAATAGGCAGTGAACAATTTTCACTCAATAAAATTATAAGCCAAATCATTCATTTCATAACACTTGGACTAATTTATTTGTTGACCTTTTAATATCCATAGCTCTTCAGCAGTATTAACTGCAACTTAGACAAAATCTCTTGTTCATTTTACTTTCATTGATTTTTTTTTTTCCATTGAGGCAATAACAGCTGTTTGAGAACAGCCTTTTCTTTCCATTGTAAAAGTCAATCATGTAAGTTAGTATGTCTTATGTTGATAGAACTACTTTATCTTACTACCTGCTCCAAGTCTGATACAGATAATCTCATGATGTCTTTGTAAACCAGGCTAAACCTTCCCCTGCTGTAGGTGTTAGTACTGATTCATGTTCAGAATTGATCTACTAATAGGTGAAGGAAGGACAGTAATCTCAAAACAGCTCATAAAAGTAAGTGGAGAAATTTCAGTTCTTCCTTTATTTGTCTTCATTTTGGTAGATTGGGCTCTCTTCCTACAGATATTAAGATTATGGTGAGGAGTTGTTTTTATAAGGGAATGAATGAATGAATAGGAAAGAGGTTTACCACTATTCATTCAATCGTATTTATTGAGCGCTTATTGTGTGCAAGCACTCTACTAAGCGCTTGGAATGTACAATTTGGCAACAGAGAGAGACAATCCCTGCCCAGCAACGGGCTCACAGGGAGAGACAGCAAAACACCACTATGTCATGACACCACGGCATAGCATGGAACCACCATGGCAGTGTTCCCATGAAGTGAGGGAAGACTACATGGAACACTAAAATGTTTTGCATTCAGAGTTACGAAATATAATTGTCCAACAGTTAACATTTTACTGTCTCCTGCACCTTAATTTCTGCTCATCCTTTTCATTTAGTCTGAGGTAGTCCTGAGTTGAGTGCCTCTTTCAAGAGAAACATTCTTAATTATGTCAGTGATAAAATGAAAGTGACTGAACTGAATGTAGAGGTTATGCTTGAATAATGTTTTAAATATGATTCTGAAATATAACACTTCAGATGAGCTCTATTTTGCAAGTTCTGTGCACTCAGCATACTGAGAATTTAGGGAATTCTTGTACAAATCACAAGCTTAACGTTAAGTTTTGTTTTGTTTTTCTTCCTTCCTTCTCCCAAGTCCCTCGTTAAACACAAGTGTACCTTTTAAGTGGGAAGTTTCCACTCTGTGGTGTTCTGTCACGCACTGTCTATGACCCTGGGGAAAAGTAAAGGTGAGGTAGAGAGTGTATACTTTTTAACCTCCTTAACAACCTGAGGAAGCACTCAAGGTGCCTCTCAAGCACGTATGAATAAAGAAATGAAATTGAAGTCAAGAATACAAAAATCTCCTCAAAAAAAAAAAAATCATTTTAAACTTAGGGCTTGAAATTCACTTAATGGTATTATGGTATTATGGAATAATTATGGTATTTGTTAAGCACTTAACTATGTGCCGGGCATTATACTAATCACTGGGGTAGATGCAAGCATATCAGGTTGGACACAGTCCCTGTCCCACTTGGGGTTCACATCTCAATCCCCATTTTACAGATGAGGGAACTGAGGTCCAGAGAAGTGAAGTGTTTTGCCCATGGTCACAAAACTGACAAGTGGCAGAGCTGGGATTAGAACCCATGACCTTCTGACTCAAAGGCACATGCTATATCCACTACACCATGCTGCTTCCAGGATCAAATATGTGCATCTTTCTGTTGATGAAAGCTCAGAGAGCAGCTCCTTCTGTCCAAAAAGTCAGAGAGCTGACTTTTTATTACTCTTTTCCCTGCATTTGGGTAGTCCAGGTAAAGAGTAGGGGCAGAAATGCATGAAGAGCAGAAAAGGTCAAAGGGCCAAAGAGCACCAGCTCACATCTCTTTCCCTGGGATAGAATAGTTATTGAGAAACCTTAGTGTCATTTCAAATTGGTTTAACCAAAACCAGGAAGAAAGTAATGACAACAAGTAAGGTCAGGCATAAAGATAAGCAATATGCCCCAATGCAGCCTCATAAATAAATAACAAAAATCAGCCTATATATGTTTATCATTAGCTCCTTCTCAGGCACTCAGGGCACATTAGAGGTTAAGTAAAATTAACTTGAGTTTCTATATATGTTTTCAGAAGTGGAATTCTGTTGCGAAAAGATCAACCCAAAATCTGGTCTAAGGCAGTACCTTAGCATTCATATAAAGTCTCATCATAAGGATTTAAGGAATGTTATTACTGGGTCAAACAATTCTCTATCTAGGGTAGTATTTTGTCTAAAACTCTAGCAACAGGGTGTTTGGAATAACCACATGATGGTTGCCTTCCTTGATATCCAGTCTAATGTTTAGGGATGTATCATCTAATATCCTTAACCTTTTCCTCTATATCCCTAATACATCCCCTGTGACTCATTATGGATCTCCCATCCATGAATATATCCAAACCCATCTTGAATCTGTCAATATTTTCACCCTGAATAACTTCCTGTAGTAATGAATTCAATATGCCTACCACCTGCTATGTGAAGCTATGTTTTCTTTTATTGGTTTTGATAACTTCCATCTTGTGTTTGAGTCCTTTACCAGTAGCACACTACAACATTGTTCTTGAAGAAAGTGGAGACAAGATTCTCCTAAGAACAGTGCTTTCTTTCTATTTCTCAATGACTGATGGAAACTGATAGGGAGCTTGGGAAGGGCAAAGGCAGGGAATAATAATAACAATTATGGTATTTCTCAAGTGCTTAGTTGTTGTTGTCAAGCACTGTGGTAAATCCAAGGTAAGCAGGTTGTCCCATGAGGGGCTCACAGTCTAAATCCCCATTTTGCCGATGAGGTAACCAAATCACAGAGAAGTTAAGTGGCTTGCCCAAGGTCACATAGCAGACAAGCACAGCAGAGCCAGGTTAGAACCCGTATCATTTGACTCCCAAGCCTGTGCTCTTTCCACTAAGGCACACTGCAACTAGTTTTGTCTTGTGCTGTCGAGTTGTCTCCAACCCATAGTGAAATCATGGTCAGAAATCATGGACAGAACACCCTACCTCCACCTGCAATCGTTCTGGTAGTGTATCCATAGAGTTTTCTTGGAAAAAATACAGAAGTGGTTTACCATTGCCTCCTTCCACGCAGTAAACCTGAGTCTCTGCCCTCAACTCTCTCTCATGCCACTGATGCCCAGAACAGGGAGGTTTTAATTGTAGCAGATTGCCTTCCACTTGCTAGCCACTAGCTAAGCTAGGAATGGAATGGGTATGCCTCTACTTGACTCTCTCTCTCTCTGTCATAGTCGAGAATGGTAGAGTACTGGAAACTCTGCAGATGCAACCCAGAGAGGGGAAGGAGGTAATATCCATCAGTAATAATACTAGTAGTTATAAGACCAAAGAGGGGAACTGGAAAGGTATACTGGTGGTAGCTCACTGACCTTTCCCTTAGTCTTAATATTGACTCTCCTGCCTGTCTCCTTTGTTGCATATCACCTCCTCCAATGACGGAGGTACTATAATTCCATTTGCTACAGTTCCTGAAAAGAAAAATTCCTTTATCCATATTTCCCTCTTTAATTTGCTTTCCCTCCCATTCTTTATTATTCCCACTGAATGCAAATTTGTTTCCTAGTAGTTCCTCTGTCTTTGCTCAAAAATGATGATTTTTGTAAAAACATATGAGAAACAGCTGGGCTTAGTGAATAGAGCATGGACCTGGAGTAAAAAGGACCTGGGTTCTAAGCCCTGCTCCTCCAATTGTTTGCTATGTGAACTTGGGCAAGTTTCTTCACTTCTCTGTGCCTCAGTTACCTCATCTGTAAATTGGGGATTAAGATTGCGATCCCCATGTGGGACAGGGACTGTTTCTGACCCAATTTCCTTGTATCCACTCCAGTGCTTAGTACAGTGCCAGGCACATAGTAAGTGCTTAACAAATACCACAATTATTATTATTACTATTATTTTTATGTGACACCATAAAATGCTTATAATGGGGATAAAAGTCATTTTTTCAAAACGAGTTGGACACACCCCAGGTAAGAGAATGACTTTTGTTGCTGTCTGGACTATTATGACAGCGAATAATAGCTAATCAAGAGAAAACATTGACTTGCTCAACTTTTATAATCTCAGACAACGTAGGCTTCAACTTGTCTTGGGGTCACCTGTCCTAGGTATATGAACTCATTATCTGTATATTGACTTAATATACAACTAATAGAAATTATTATTGTTATAATTGTTATTAATAATGATAAAACCAAATGTCAGTTTGGGGAATGAGGCAATTCTGACCAGTACCATCTTTGAGAACCCTTTCTGAAGAAGATGGATGCTCGTAATCAGAATTTGTAATCCACAAAGAAGTATAATGTCAGACTTTAGGTAGAGCAATAGCCTTTCAAGAGCCAATATATGAGCCTGTCAGTGGTCCTAAGAGCACAGTCAGTACATGGCTGACATATAGCATGGAACAACCTCATTTCACTAAGAATCTGAAAATAGTGATGCTGCTTTCACCAAGCATGATTCATTATACTAATCACAAAATTAAATGCAGGCCTGGGTCAGCAAAAGTTGGGAGCCTTATTCATCAAAAGGTGGCATAAAATGTAGTCATGATGATCAAATTTGATCCTAGATAATTTACATATTGGATTTTTTTCCTGAGGTCAAATGGATCAAGAGTTAACAGCACAAGCAACAAGAAAATTTCACTCTCTGCACCTGCATCAATAACTGATCATGTTGCAAATATAATAGTCACTGTAACAGTGGTTCTGAATACTAGGCTTATGGACCATCTTGGGCTACCATAAAATTTTCCTGGAGGCAGTTTGGACTGTGTAATTGCATGGAGTGGAAATAAATAACTTACTTCTCCAGCTAATCTCCATACAGCGTTTATGGTTCCTTCCATTTTAGTGGTATGTAATAATAATAATTCTTGTATTTAAGTGCTTACTGTGTGCCAGGCACTGTGCTAAGTACTGGGGTGGACACGAGCAAATTAGGTTGGGACAGTCCCTGTCCCACATGGATCTCACAGTCTCAACCCCATTTTACAGATAAGGTAACTTAGGCAGAGAGAAGTGAAGTGATTTGCCTGAGGTCAAACAGCAGACAAGAGGCAGAGCTGGTTTTAGAACCCGTAACATTCTATGTATAATAACTGGAGTATTGAGTCCTAGAAATGAAAATACTTTATATTCTAAAAAAATCAGCATCAAGGATAGAAAAATAAAACTAATGTAAAAACTGTCAAAAAATGTTCATATTTCTCTGCTCTGCTTTTGATAAGAGATCAAAAGTAATGGTCATTTATTGACTATATTGTTAAAATAAATTTGTAGCAAGTGCTCAGTTTTATATACTTATCCTGTAAAATGAAGTGAGTCCAAATCATAGTACAGGGCTTGCATGTAGTAGAGGCATTTTCAAAATGATAAATAGAATTATTTTTCTGTAAATAGGGTTAACGTTTGTTTATTTTCAATAGGAGGTAAAGGACATGACCAAGGTCATTATTGAAGACTGTAAGCTCTTTGTGAGCAGGGATCAACTCTACCAACTCTATTGTATTGTACTTTCCCACGTGCTTAGTGCAGTGTTCTGCATATAGTAAATGCTCAGTAAATACCATTGATTGATTGATTGTGGCTGAACATGTAGATGGGGAATGAGCTTTGACTCCCTGGATCACTTCAATATTTGATGTACAGTATTACAATTTTCCTCTTCAACAAAAAGGGGAAATGCTGATTTTTTAAAAAACATTTACATCCAGGGAAAGGATTAATTATTTTAACAAAATCTAATCTCTACTTATATACTTTGAACTGAATTATGGGAACATTTTAATCTTATTATAAGAAAAAGATACTTTTATAAACAAATAAATGCCAAATTAGATATTAGCTTTAGTTATCTTTATCTTTTAGAAATACTGAAACTGTATATTTGCATAAAGGATATTTTATTATGCCCTGTAGCTACTCAGAAGAGGGGGTTACGAATAATTTCAGAATCAAAAGATTGTATGAGACACCCAGTCCTCTTCTTCTGGAAGGTTTCTTCTTTAGTATCTTGGGCTTAATCATTTTTCCAGTGTGCAATTACAGATTTTTTCAAATTACCATATAAAACTACAAAAAAATTACACTTGTGGCCATTCTGGTGATAATACACAGTATCAATTTGATTTTAAGAGGCATATATCTTTTATATTACCTGTCATTTTTATAATACCTTTTACAAATTTAATCAATACATTTTAACATTCTATATACTTTAAGTGCAATATACAATAAATATTCAAGTTTCATCTTAAACATGCCTTAGCCTTTAAATTGTTAAAACTGCAGTGCCCTTTCAATCTACTTACATAATGTCATAAAATATACATTTCAAGGTAAATGAAGTCAGCTACTTCAATTTAGTCTCTCAAACTGGTAGTAAATGAGAGGTTAACACTATGGTGCCAAACCCATTATTGAGTAAATTTAGCACCTTGGACAGCTCTGTAAAATCTTTATTGCTTTCCTGACCTGCTCGTCATGTTCTGTCTGTGTGTTCAGTGGCTCTCAGCTCTGATTGAAAGGCAATATATTAGATCCCGAACACAAACACGCTCGGGGGCTAGTTCACGGGGAGCATAATGACATGGAGGTGAGAGCAATTTTCTGGTCGCCGCCATCCAAGCCCTTTTTAAGGCCCATTGCTCTAACTCATAGAGGACGTAGAGACTCCTCTCTCCTTTCTATTTGCAGACAAAACTAATATCAAGAGAATAATTGAGGGGAATAGGAAACTGATTTAAACACCCTAAAATTCAAAAGTTGTTATTTCCCCTGAAGAGTCACTTAAAAATTACCGCGGTAGCATTTCAAGATCTGGCTTTCTGTAAGAGATTTAGCATCGTTATGCTTGAAGGGGTTTGGGATATAGACTGTGCTTTTAAGTGAGCTGGGGGTGAGGTATGACTTGAATGGAAAGGGAGCCTTAGTGTTTTGAGCACAGAAGGCTTTCATTGTGTGAAAACTCAAAGTATGAAGTTATTTTGTCCGACTCTCATCAAGGAGTCGAAATAGACTAATGTTTTGTTACCAATACGGTAATTCCATAGGCATATAGTGTTTAGTCTGTCTATACCATAGTAAATTATTCACTCCTATTGTCCAACACAAAAACGCAAATTCCCTTTCTATTTACCTTTTAAAAAAAGGTTCAAATTATATAATGCATTTCATCTCATGTGTGAAAAATAACTGTACAGTGTGTGTTCAGGTGTGTTCAGCATCTTGAGGCAAGCATAAATGTTTTTGAAAGTTCAAAAAAATTCCATCTCATTTTTGAATTTAGGACATTATATATGTCATAAGTAGTTACTCCAGTATGACAACTATTTTGTCTCATATTATAGGGAATTTAAAATTGAAAAAAAAATGCTAATATATATCTAAAAGCTTGTCATTTTAAGAGTTGCTCGAGGATTTTTGAAGAGGCTATGGTGACAGCAAAATGAATGCAATTATATCTCTATTTCTGATCAGAGTCTGCAGTATATGAAAATTGAGCATCACTACTCTTTTGGTTTTAAAATGCCTATTGTATAAAATATTTAAAGTTAAAACTTTTTAACTTTACACATGCTATAAACCCAGAACATTTTTTATTGTAAAGCACATTAAATGATCATTCTACGTCTTTGGATCTTTGTATTCGTGGGTAGGTACACATCTTTTCCACAGTAGAGAATTGCTGTAGTTAGCTTCAAGGGTCAGTGCAAATTTATAGCATATTTAGAAAATATGAGGAATGTGATTGATCCCAGTTCAGGTTTTGATTCTGCCTATTCCAGTTCTCTCATTTTGATTTTATTGTAGAATAGAAATAAAATAGTTCTACCCAGATGTCACAATGACTAATTCTAGGCCAAAAAAACCAAGATAAAATGCAAAAAATAATGTTTTCTTAATATATATATGGGGATCACTTAGACTGTGAGCTCCATGTGGGATAGGGGCCGTTTCTGACCTAACTTAACCTACCCACGCCTAGAACAGTGCTTGACACATAGTAAGGGCTTAACAGCTACTATATATATATATTATATTGTATATATAGTATATGCTTATATATAATAATAATGATGTTGGGATTTGTTAAGCACTTACTATGTGCAGAGCACTGTTCTAAGCACTGGAGTAGACACAGGGGAATCAGGTTGTCCCACGTGGGCCTCCCAGTCTTAATCCCCATTTTACAGATGAGGGAACTGAGGCACAGAGAAGTGAAGTGACTTGCCCATAGTCACACAGCTGACAAGTGGCAGAGCTGGGATTCGAACTAATGACCTCTGACTCCAAAGCCCGGGCTCTTTCCACTGAGCCATGCTGCTTATAGCTAAGTGCAGAGAGAAACACAACTAGGTTGGAAATAAATAAGCAGATCAAGTAAATAAAACAATAATGAAACTGAAGGTATTACAAAAGATTCAGGATGAGACTTGAAAGTTGATATGAAGAAAATTACAGATAATGCATTTTCCCAAAGAATGTCTGGAAGAAGCTCACTCCATTCCATCCATCGTTATGGGGATTTGCTGTAGAAAATAGATTTCATAGTTCTGATATATAAGGGAGATAAACAAAAGTTTAGTGCTACATATTTCCAGCAGCCTAAGATTGATTGGAAATTTCTTGAATATGACCTGCTTGATAAGGTCGTGTTTCCTGGAATAAGCAATTAAGTCCAAAATAAACACATTTTAGGGATTCATAACATGCACTGAATGACATTGATTGGAGTAATGTAGTAAATGACCTCAAATTGTATTCTACAATAAATGTATGAGTGCTTTATAGTGCAGAAGGCAGACAATCGAGTGATGTGTTTTATCTTGGAGCACCAATGACTCTCACCTTTTGACTTGATTAAGCATGTATGTGAACAGGATAAACTACTGATTTAATATAATTCAGGGTTTCTCAATGTGGTTGCTTTTAAATGGAATAAGACCAGATAAGATATTAATGGTCTCTTTGGTATTTTATCTCTTTCACTCAGAGGAACAAACCTGTCTTTTTTCTTTTGGCAGGAAGTAATACTTAAAAGAGCTGCTGACTTGGTGGAAGCACTGTATGGTATGCCACATAATAATCAGGTAAGTGATTTAAAAATATTTGGCTTTATACCAAGAGACGTTTAGGAGGGAGAATATTTGTTCATTACTATAGTAGGAAAGTCTCAAAAAATAACAAATGTATAAGCTTACATAGTTTCAACAGGCAAAAAAAGGTTCAGGACTAGTCTGCTTTTCTCTCCACTCTTGGCAAATTATTTCCTTAATGCACAAGACTGAATTTATTTGAAAACTTTTGTAAAATGCTTCATAATTGAAGGATTGGATTGATTTCTGCTTGGTTTTATTTTACCTATTTTTGTTTCCAAGCATATTTGAAAACAGTTTTAGAGGCACTGAGAATTTATAGGGCTTTCATAATGTGTTTAATGATGTAGTGGATATCTGATGATAAAGGCATCCCATTCTGAATTAATCAAATAGGGCAATATTTGGGAAACTTATCAGTCCAATTCTCCTGTCCAAAATACATTTTCACCATGAACAGAAACAGCATTAATACTCTTTTCTTGTACCTTGCTTCAGTATTCAAGATCTAGAAAGTGAAGAAATGATAGAGTAGATAGAGGTAAGGTCTCCTGGGACTAGCACAAGACCTTCCAGGAGTCATCCACAATGGGCAATTTCCTGCCCTTAACCTTAGTAGAGACAAGCAGTCACTTTTCATTAGTCACCGTCTTTGCAGCCCTTTTCCAATATCTGTGAACACAGTTATGCCAAGTGTGTAGGGCAGGGGCTGGCTCTTTCCCCACATAAACTACCCAACAGTGTTTAGGTAATGCAAGGAAGAGTGAATGTGGTTGGTGGCAGAAAGGGAATGTGCACTGTTGGGGTTGATGGCAGGCCAACATTGCTTCCTTTCCTTAATGAGCATCTGTCTTCCTTTATGGTTGTGGCCACTGGAAAATTGTCAGGTGGGAAAGGAACAAGATGAAGATAACATAGGAGGGAAAGTTTTCTCTCAGAGTTAGGAGGGCTAGTCTTGTCCCTGACTGGAAATAGTCAAGCCTGTATGTCTTAAAGGGGGGAAAACTGCAGTGCTAACCCAGAGAAATCACTTTATCTTCTTTTATCTTTCAGGAAATAATCCTGAAGAGAGCAGCAGACATTGCAGAGGCACTGTACAGCGTTCCTCGTAATCACAACCAGCTCCCTGCACTTGCTAACACTTCTGTCCATGCAGGAATGATGGGAGTTAATTCATTTAGTGGGCAACTGGCAGTGAATGTCTCAGAAGCCTCACAGGCCACCAATCAGGGTCAGGAAATGATTTTCTCTCTTTGTTTTGAAGCATAAAATATTGTTTTCAGTTAGAATGCATTTTCTTACGAGAGATTATGTGCTTTATTGTGTCAGGTTCCCTTTTAGAATTTAGCTTACAGTTTCTACCACCATTTGGTGTAGGTACAGTGGCAATTAAAGGATGCATTACCAATACAGACATTTAGCTTAATGAAATAAGGATGGTAGAGTGAAAAAAACAGCAGTGGGATTCTGCTGGGAAGAGTTACATCCGTTATTTTCCATATTATGAGTCTTTTGACTGCACTTATATCCTTTTTGAGTATTTTCCTTTTACAGACTAATAAATGATATGATAGACCCATTTTCTAGTTCTACAAAGTATTGTCCTCCTATGGATATTTCCTACTTTTCCAGGATCTAGGTCATACACAATGGGGAAAATCTTAGGAAAACTCGGTTTGCCTGAACGTATGCCTCCTTTCTCCCTTCAACAGGTTTTACACGCAACTCAAGCAGTGTATCACCTCATGGGTACGTGCCAAGCACCACCCCACAGCAGACCAACTACAACTCTGTCACAACAAGCATGAATGGATATGGGAATGCTGGAATGTCAAATTTAGGTGGTTCTCCAACCTTCCTAAATGGATCTGCTGCCAATTCCCCCTATGCCAGTGAGTAGTATTGTTCTCTATTGTTTCACATTTTCATTGAGAACCAATCAGTTAGTTGTTCACTCAAAATTTAGTTTCTCTTTGAGAAACCCAAGATAGAACTTGAATGTTGCAATCCTCTCCAAAGCATTTACTGTTGGAACACTTTTACAGACAGGCTGCCTTTCCTATTCTGCACATGGAGAGGTGCATTTCATTGCCTGTTGGGGAAAAGACCATGCTTTCTAATTCTATTGTATTTTCTTACACAGGAGATGCTCAAAAGGTAATGTTGATAGACAAAGCTTCCAGTGATTGTATCAGTCCTTTCAGCTTATCTGTAAACATCACATTTGTGGAAGAAAGTCGACTCTATATTCCATTAGTTTTTGGGTTTTTTGACACAATTCCAGGATTATCCCTGACAATATTGAAAATTCTCTTGAATTTAGTAATAAAGTTTTGAGCATCTGAGAGCACTTTTAACCAGTTTGTAACTTTATTATAATGCTTTCTATGGGTAAAATTGTCAAGTGCCCAAGGGTGGGCATGCCGACATAATCCTGGAATGAACACCGTATTATAAAGCCAAAGAACATATTGACACCAAACCGTTGATACTTAGGACTTACTAGCTGCCCACAAGAGGCTGTTTCAGTGCCTTTCGAATAATTGTCTCCACTAAAGCTCTTCTCTGCTCAAGTGACTCCTTTACTACTCTGGTCACAAACCTTAAAATTTTTAAATCAAATGTATATGATGGCCTAGAAATATTTGGAAAACAACATTTAAAATACCACAGAAATAGGAATACATTCCTATTTCACAATTTTCTCCTGAATCCTCATTATTCATTTTGATTTTGATCCGTCAAAATGTTGTCTCTAGCTTATCTATTCTTTCTCTGATGCCTAATCCATTCAATCAGAAAATGTTTCAATCATGACCTGAAAATTAAAAGGTGGCATTCTTAATTAAATCAATAAACTAATTGCTGTATAGTAGCAATTCAATTTAGGTGCTTTGATTGCTCTGCCTTAACAACTACTTCAGATACCAAGTGACTTCAGCCTAAGATTGTATCTGTCAGACTGTGAAACTTTGAACATTTAATTTCCATTAATTGATTTCCTCAGTGTTCACAAATATGGTATCAGTTTCTCAAATAAGTACTCAAGTAGGATGATTTTTATCTGCATATATGCAAATAAAATAGCACAAAGCCCAACTGATTTGAATTTTTCCTCTACAGTGTTTAATTATTCATAAACCACTCATGTCTAAAAATTCCAAACAAGATAAAAAAAGTGAAATGTTCTACTTGTGAATAATTTTTCCCACTCTGGCAGTTTACAATCAATAATAGTACTATAATAAATGAAACTACTTGACTATATCTTACTCGCCCAAACCCAAAGCTTTCCTCCACAAAATATACATGATGGCCAGTATATGCCAAAGAGATTAATTGCCTTCCACACTGAAACAGCAGGATTTCAAGCCTAAGTACATTTAAAAAAAAAATCAACCCTCCTGTGCAGGTGTTTTGCAATTTAAATAGGTGTTATTATTGAGTGTAGGTTTAACATTTACAGATCCTAAGAGAGGTATAAAAACATTGCCCTCATTAGAGGAAAAGTATAATCTAAAAAATAATTTAGAAAAATTCTTAAGACCATATTGTTTTGCACTGGTGGTTCCTATTCGATCTAGAGTGACAATTTAGGACCTCAGGCCATCCAAACCAATGATCAAATGCCTCACATGCTTTTCTCTATCAAACCCCATTTCGACTGCCCTGTTGTTCATGATTTAGTGCTTCAGAAAAGAGCTAGAGAAGGGAGTCATTCCCCCAGCAGAGAACAAACCAACTTGGATATGGGAACCACAGAGATGCACTACCTGATCTAAAGAAGACAGCAGTAACTGATGTCAAAGGATTAAAGCAAGAAATATTAGAGATCTTAAATCACCTGAGCATCTGGTCAGCCTAACCATTGTTGCTATCAATGCACAGACAGAGATTCATTTGTAACATTTGAGCAATTTATACAGTTAAGATCTTACAGCTCTGCTAAGGTTCCCAGATGTTTTGTTGTCTAATATTACTACTTTCAGGGCTCACCTTCTTGCTCCCCATCCCAGATTACAGGAAAAAAGAAAACTGCCTCCGCCAGATGGCTTCATGCAGTCTCCCTCACCATTAACAGCATTTTTGATCAACAGCTGCATTTATTGAGTTCCGACTGGTTGGCGAGCATGGAACTGGGTGCTCAGGAACATGCAACCAATCAGTAAAGCAGTCGTATTTATTGAGCCCTTTCTATGTGTGAAGCACTGTATTAAGCAATTGAGAGTACGATGCAACAGAGTTACAGTGTCGATGGTCTGTCCTAGGAGGGAAGCTTTGATTCTAAGTTTGTATTTGGGCAGCGATTAAGACATATGCAGTTCTGCCAATAAGATTTCTAGGGATGTATTGACTCTGCTTTGATTGTGATCTCTTACAGGGCTAGGGATCATGTCTAATTCTCACCTATGTATTTTTTTCCCCAGCATTTATTGCAGTGCTCTGCATACAGATGCATAATAAATGCTCTTACTTCCCCTCCTCCTCCTCTTCCTCCTCCTATTCCAGAATCAATAGCCCAGCAGTGGCCCTCTAGCAGTCAAAGGTAAAATGAAGTTCATACAACATAGAAATGGCTAATGCCTTAGAATTTTCCATTCTGGACAAAGTGGCAATTTGCAGTGTTGCTCAAAATGAATGTGTTAATCTAATTTTCTTACCTTGACTACTACTCTCCAGCTATCAGGCACAGTCCTTGGTACCTAGTAAGTGTTCAACACCATTATTATTAGCCGAAAACAATAAGTTACTAGGGCACTGCTATCTTGGGGGAACTCCCAACAGAAAATTTTTGGTCCTTCCACTTGCCTCTTGCTTCTAGATTAAGCAATTTCTTTTTCCTTTTGTAGTTGTGCCATCGAGTCCAACCATGGCCTCCTCCACAAGCCTCCCCTCTAACTGCAGCAGTTCCTCGGGGATCTTCTCCTTTTCACCAGCCAACATGGTCTCAGCAGTGAAACAGAAGAGCGCATTTGCTCCTGTAGTGAGACCACAGACTTCTCCTCCTCCTACCTGCACCAGCACCAATGGCAACAGCCTGCAAGGTAAATGTCACCGGTTCTTTTTGGTTCTGCCCAGCCTGCCTCAGTCTGATCTCCAAATCCTTGAGCTCACATACCTAGTACTCGAGAGGAACACAATTTCCTAAACTCTGGCTGAAAGGAATGGGTCTTGGTGAGCCTGCCTGGTAGACTCCCCCTCATCTCTTATGTCTTTCTATAAATGTTAAGCTTCTTCCCCGTCCTCTCCTCCCTCGTGCTAACGAAAGCATTTGGTAACACCCTTTTCTAACGTCATTGATACTGTTAAATCAAGATTCTACCACTTTGTAGGTGCAGATTCAGTGTTTAATATAATAGTAATATATCCGTTTACTAATACCATCCTTTTTCTTTTCTCCTCTTTTATTCCCGTTGTCGCCATTATCAGACCAGTCTTTTGTGGACTCTAGCAAGTACTCCACTGCAGGGTCTCTCCAGGGACTGGCCTTCTCCTGAAGTACGTCACTAAACTTTCCCTTCCTTTTTTGCCTTTGTCATAGTGTACGTGTACAGAATCCTACCCACTCAGGAAAGGAAACTGGCTAAAATGGTGTTTGCAGAACATGGTGCAGCTCTTGGTTTTGGGTGTCTGTGGCAAAGACCTTTCCAAACCAAGTTAAGAGTTCTCCCTCCCACCCACCTCCACTTCTTATCTTATTTTGCCAAAGGGCAAAGACTAAGCCAATACCACAGCTGCCATGTCCTCAAACCTCCCTAGGACCGTTGAACACCTGAGTCTACCTTGCCCCTTTCTGATCCCATGTTAGCTTGGAGTGCTCCTCTCTCTTCCCAAAGCTCTGCACTACCATTCAGTGCTCATCCTCTAGAGGAAAGGCAGACTAAGGGGTGAGGTTTCCATCAGGTTACGGGTTTTGTCAGGGGGTGGTCTGCCCTTTTTATTTGTCCTTTAGACAGAGCCTTCCTTCATCCTGCCTCCTGGATTGATTCTACAGCATGTTTCTATGTAGCTGTGGGGCAGGCTACTCACAGAACGCTGTTCCTTTCTTGACACACCTGAAGAGAGGACAATAGTGTTACCTTCCTCTCTGGCATGCAGGTACTTACCCTGTCTTTAATAAGCCCAGGGATGATAGTCTCAAAATTCTTACCTTAAACCACCAAATCCACTCTATCTCTTGGCATATCTGAATTCCATTACTCAACTTGGATTGGTAATTCTTTTGCTTTGTTTCAAAAGAGTCGAGTTTCTTAAAGGGGGTAGGGGAGAGAATCTTTCTCCAGGATTTTAGTCCAGAAATCATTTTTCATTACATAAGATGTGTACATCCACAGAAGAGATTGAATCCATTCATAAAAGCCAGATTTTCTTGAACTAAAGGTAATGCCAGGTTGCACTTAGTGTATTTTAACTGGAAAGCATGGGTGTAGCCCTTAAGCTAAAGCACGTTGTAATGGGTTTTTAATAATGATATAAGGAGAGGAGAAATTTACCATTCCTGAGCTGTCACTCAAAAACCTCATGAAACACAGATCTGACGTCAGACACAAAGTAGAACAAGGCTTTTAATCGACAGCTGAGCAGCAGCTCATGGAAAAAATGCTGATTTTTAAATTCAGTACTTATGATAATTTGACACTATAGACCACTGCTCCAACTAAAGAAGGTTTTTCTCTTACTGAATTGAAGTGATGGGTACACTGGCAACTCCCCAGTTATGCATGGAGAATTGAGGGAGGACAGCAGAAGGGAAACCAAGCAGCCAGAGGCTCTTTAAACATTAACTTTATTTTTATTTTAAAACCTCATGGACTTTAAGAATCCCTACCCAGACTTGTAAAATGTTATTGTAACATGGCTGTAGATCAGAGGGTGCAATTGGACACTGTGGATTGGCTACCACCGCAGTTCCACCCAGGCCTTTTAATGCCCAGAAAATGTCCTGAATCCTCTCTCCCTCCCGCTGCCCTCCACTTTTGTTTAGCAACTGGGTTTCATAAGAGCTAAACAAGGCACCAAGAGTCAGTGCACTTCTGGAGCAGAGCTGTGGTTCTTAATGGAATTAAGACATTTGGTCTTTGGCCTGGTGCCTCAGGACACACAGCCCAACACTGCTATAATCATTCAAAAATACACCGCCTGTTGTGTCTAATTGCTAAAATGAGCAAACCATGTATCTAAGCAGATGGCCTCTTCCTGCTTGAGCTTTGGGTGACATCAAAAGCCAACCAAATTTCTCTCAGAGCTAAGGTTTCAGGAAGGCCAGAACAGGGTATTGTCAAAGATATAGCCATGCTGTACCATGGGCTGTGCTTATTTGGAGATGGGGTAGAGAAACTTGAAATCCTCTGCCATCTTAGATATCTTCAACTCAGGACAGACCTTCCCCTCATCTGCTAGCCAAGGTTATCCAAAGAGGGGCATATAAAATGGCCAGAGTTCAGTCAGTGGCATTTATTGAACACTTAGTGTGTACGGAGCACCATATTAAGTCTTGGGAGAATAGACTATAACACATCCGGTAGACATGTTCCCTGTCCACAGAGAGTCCACGTTTCATTCCATTTATTCTATTGTCTGGAAAGGGGAGAAATATGTGATATCCACGTCACTTCCTGCTTCTTTATTCTAATGTCCTAGACCATTATTTAGCCTCCGACTGTCTCTCCTGCCCCTTTGTCCCCAACCAAAAACTGTTTTTCATCAATTACATTTTAGGAATAGTGAGAGACATTGAGCCTCCCCTTTTTGCCATTCATAGTTTTGCCCTTCCTTTTATTTCTATTATTTCAAAAGAAGGCTTCAATTCTGGAACTCTGTGGTCCTTGATCTCAATGTCAAACTAAGGCAAAATCATCCCCATTGGGTAACCCAAGCATTGTGATGAACCAAACCTAGAGCAAGGCCCTGGAGCTGGCTTGCAGCCTCAGGCTACATGCTAAAGCAGTGAAGCAGGTCCACAGAGCTTTGGGCAGCAGTTTGAGAGTTGTCAGTGCCATCTCCATTATGCACATGGGACATATCTCTTCTTAAAGGGCAAATTAGGCACACCCCAAATCAAGTGGACCCAGTGACTCCACAGAGGTTCCTCCATCTGATTTCAGTTGCTGGGAGATCCTAGCAAATATTCTTCCTGGGTGAGAAATCTCCAATTCACTCTGCTTCCTAACACATCTCCAGATTTCAGCATCTGAAGTTCACTAATCCCAGTCAAAAGCAGCCAATTCAGGGTGAGTCAGAAGCTACCCAAATCTCTCTTTTGCTAGGGTTGGAACACACACAGTTTTTGCCCCCGAGAGGCCACTAGAAGTTAGAGCCCCATTAGACCACAGATACTTATGCATATGGACAAACACCAAACATGCTGCATGTGGAAGTACAGGACACTTTTAATTCAGAACATCCCATTTGCTGAGAGCCAACTCCCTTGAAAACAGGGGAATGAGGGCATTAGAACACGGCCTGGGCCCAGCCAGTTTTGGCTTTGCATGCAGGACGCAATCCTATGGGCTCAAACCCTGTGGGAATATGGGCCAAGCCCAGCCCATATAATGCACTAAAAGCAGTTGCTCCTGCTCTGGATCAGAGCTTGTGGGATTGTAGAAATAACACCTCAACAACTCTAAGAAAGCTGTGCACACACCACTAGAATTCATCCCAATTCAATAAATAACTCTGCCAGACCGAAGGAAAATATTGTACTTTTTTGTGCATTTTGAAAAGGAAACACGTCTTCACACAGCATATGGGATTCATTACTAGCAGGAAGTTGGGCAGGACAAAAATATCCATAGATTCAAGAGGAGTTTGGATACATTCATGGATGAGTGGTTCATAATGGGAGAATGTAAGGGAGCAGAAGGGAATGAGTTAGAGATGTTAGGTGGTACATCCCTAAACACATAAATCAGTGTCAAGGAGGACAAGTATCACATGGTTGCTGCAGTCGTCCTCTTTGCTACTGCTGGAGACAGAATTCTTGGCTTTTGGGACCATTGGTTTGACCCAGTAATGACATTTATTTTGCTCTTATATTGTAATCGTAAACTACATATTAATTTTCCCTCCACTCTCCTTAATCCCACTGAGCTGCAGGAAGCCAAACAAACAGGTAGCAAATTGTGTGGGTTCCTGTTTCTTCTGGTTTCATTTGTTAAATTTACTAGAGCCAATTCTGTTCCTGATTAGCCTTATAATTCTTGCACATATGGTTGGATTTGGGAAGAAAACAATTCACTCTTCACCTCCCTCCTGCCTCTCCCAAATCTGAACATCTTTCTCTTTGCCTCAGTTCTTATCAAATGATTGCAGTTGTAATTAAAAATAAGGGAGCATTTCAGCCCATCACCAGCTGAGTTCTTCCTTGAGACGTGTCTGGCCAAGATGCTGTGAGATGGCAGCTCTTCCCTCTATCAATATAATAATAATAATAATAATGTTGGTATTTGTTAAGCGCTTACTATGTGCCGAGCACTGTTCTAAGCGCTGGGGTAGACATAGGGGAATCAGGTTGTCCCACGTTGGGCTCACAGTCTTGATCCCCATTTTACAGATGAGGGAACTGAGGCACAGAGAAGTTAAGTGACTTGCCCACAGTCACACAGCCGACAAGTGGCAGAGCTGGGATTCGAACTCATGAGCCCTGACTCCAAAGCCCATGCTCAAGCTAAGGAATTGTGTTAGTGTGGTGTCCTTGTGTGAATTACCACATGCCCCACATTGGCAAGTTTGGGTGTCATGCAGTATTGTTGAAATGTTTCACGTCTTACCCACCCACCCCTCGTACCCTCAGCCACATCATTAATCTTCAGGATTGCACAAGGAAATTTGGCCAGAATACAAGTCTACAGAGAGGTTACCTTAACTGAGCTAGCAAACTCACTGAGAGGTGAAATGTCTTGGATAAAGCGACTGAACCTACCTCCAGGTTCAGAGGTCCAGAGGCTGTTTCCAAAATGATTCAATGTTGAATTTAGCAAAGACTCAGTGCTGAAAACCCAGTGGAGCAGGATTCAGGGGAGAGATTTCTTTCTTTATGTGGACTCCAAGAAGCCACACTAGCCCCTCTTGATTCCAGTTTAGGATAGGAGTGACTATGGGGACACCATTATGAGTATATGCCTCAAGCCTGGAAGGGTGGGCATGGTCAAGGTCAGCACCCATTTGAAAATTTGTGGGGTCTGAGTTTCAAACTGATGTCAGACCTTTTGGGGGGTTTAGGTTTGTCTCCAGTTGGCAAGAGACAACTTCCTGTTTCTAAGAAAAAAGGCTTAGGGAGGCTTATGAAAAAAGACTCCAGGAGCTCTTGGACTCCAAGCAGCTCTTGCAAAACAACATTTGGATGATTTACGTGTAAATGAATCAGAAACATGTGGATTGAATTTCCCTGAAAATACATATGGGTTTAAAAATTAACGGAAAAAGTGTCTGGCAAAATACATTTGAGGGCTTTATTGAATCTTAAAGAAAAAAAAAGGAAAAAAAAAGAAAAAATGGAAAGGAAGCTTGAGGCCTGAGCCTTCACTCTCCCAAAGCTTAGGCATGGGCCTTGACTAAGAAGCTAAGAGAAGGACACAGTGACCGTCTCCTGGAGGCTAATCATGGCAGATTATGTGTTTCTGACAGTCAGTACTGGTCCAAACCCATCTCCCACTTTGGGGACTCATTCTGGCAGCCAGAAGCCTCAATCTGACTTGGGGCCTCATTCCCTCCTCTCTCCTGGTACTCTCCATTTTCCACTAACCCTGTCAAGCCTCGGAGGCTCAATGTGAGCCGATCCCTCAATGTGGAAAACATCATCATCATTCTTATGAGCAGCCTGAAATTGTGCTCGGTACAAACCAGCCTTCTCTTCCACTCTTTCCCTAAACAAATTTGCCAACAAACTGCAGCAGGGCCCTCCCCTTCCCTAACCACTCCACCTACTCCTTGCCTTTCTCCCCACCCATATGCAGCTCCTCCCAAGCATGAACACGGAATTCAACTTGCCAAAAGGCTGGTTTTAGCCAAACAGTCTCTGTTAATGTACAGAATGCAAGGCATTGTGGCTTTTGTATAAACTGTTGGCAGATGGGATTATGTTGGGTTGTCCTCAGAGGGAACAAATGTGTATTCTTTAAAAAAAAAAAAAACCCTCTCACTATTTTGCAAGACTTTGGGACTCCACTTTGCCAGCGGCATTCAAACTATGCAATTCCTCAGTTATGTTCTAAAATTGAAATCAGATTTTGAGGAGTGTGTAATGTAGTCTGTTTTGTTATAGATAGATGTTCATGTGCTCTCTAATAAAAATATGCAATATGATTCTAAACAAAATCAAATTACAAAACTGAAGAACGGGGGATCTAAATATTCAAATATTTGTTTCTCCTTGGTGAAAGGTTTTGAAGCAAACTGACTTTTCTTCTTGTCTTTTAACAGCGATATCTGGCATGATTGTTCCTCCCATGTGAAAGAATTGCCTTGAAGAATTTTATTAATGAAGAGGTTGGATTCTGCTACGGAGAGAAATCTGATACAAGTCCCAGAGTGGAACTTTTAACTCAGGCCTTTTTAAGAGGAATCACAATAACTGCGGATTTTTAAACAAGCAAAATCACTGACCTTGCAAATACTGAAATTGGAAGGCATCTGCTAGTGCAGGGTGTTGGTTCAAGTTGTACATCCCAAGTATTTGGGAGCTATATTTATTCTGTTGATAAAGAAAAATCCACTTTTTCTTTTTTTTAAGCTTGATTTAACTCAACAATCATTTGTCTTTTCTAAATCGTAAAGCTATATACAAGGGACACTATAAATAAAGCTCCATGTTTTAATTTATGATGTTTTAAAGCTGTGTAACGGGAGAATGAAGTGGTGACATTTAATGGTTTTGGTTTTTTGTTTTTTTTTTTAGAAAATAAAAGCTTGTATGGGACAGAATAGAAAAGCCAGTTAGTTTTTTTTTCTAGATGATAAGGGTCGGCTCTTATGCCTTACGCATATCCAATGGTGATTTGCTCGTGCAGTGCATTTTCAGTATCTAACTTCACGTGCCACCCCTTAGGAGTACAAGCTTATTTGGGGGAGGAAATGTAGGTGATCTTTCTTTGGTAATGTTGTCTTAATTAAGTAATCGTGTAAATAACGCAGCCTGAAAAGTGAAGTGATGTAAATGATCACATTTTCCCTTCCACTCCCAACCCAGTGCCTCTGGATAGACTGCTGGAACTGTATAATTCAACCTGGCAAAGTTTTGTTTTTGCTAATCTTCTCCAGTCGGTGGCCTCACTGGAGTTCAGTGTCACTGCACCCATGCGTGCAAATCTCCTTGAGATTCATGGATCATGGTCAAGGCTCAGAACTCTAGGCTCGACATTTTCCGTTTAAGCCCCAAAACAGCCTCCCTCTTCGATTTTCTCACAGTTGAGACTTGCCCAAACTCAATTTGGAACCCGCCACATTGCCTAGCTGTAGGCAATGCCTAGCATTGCCTAGAAGTACCTGGCACAGAAGCAAAGTAGGTATTTTGTCCGTGGCCGAGGAGGTTGGTTCCCAGGTTAACCAACCCTCCAGCTGGTATCATAAATAGGTTGAGCAACAGGTTAAATGCTTCAATGAAATAGCAAATGGAAAAAAAAGAAACTGGGAAAAAAAAACGAAGGTTGACACCTCCATATCAAAACCCTATGGCTTCTGTTCTACAGGAATTTTGCTATCTGGGAAGTGTTCTTAAAATTAGAAGTCAAAGATGCAGCAAAGCTCTGAGGATGCAGTACCTGATATTTTTCTTTGCTGTTGTGTTTTGTATGTAGTTATAAATACTGTAGATTTTTTTGTGATTTTTTGCCAAAGTTGTTGTTCTATTTATACATTTTAATGTCTTAAGACCGTTTTTTCAATATCACAAAAGATTTTACTGCATATTTTGCAAAAAGAGCTCACTACCTTTAGCTTGCACATACTTGCAAAATTAATTAAAAAAAGCTTTTTGTTTTAAAGGGGATTTTGTAAAATATCCATATAAATAATGTATTTATCTTTGGAATTTGTACATTGCTTTTTCCCTCTGCCCCCATTTATTTTATTGTGTATGTTGGCTATGTGAAAAGTGCTGATTTGTTTGGTCACCTACAGTTGTACTAGCTGTTTAAATGTGATTTTTAAAACATTTCATTTATAGTTCTTTTTAGTATTGTTTTAAACCATGCTTCCATTTTTTTATTTCCACCCAAAAGCCATTGTCTATTTTTGTATTATTTGTAAGTTAAGAAGTTTTTTCCAATATATGGCAAAAAAGTAGCATATTATTCTTGTAGCATTTAGTTCTGTAGATTTAAACAAAAATGTATCCTTTGCTTTTGAGGCTTACAAAAACTAATGCTGTTTTACTCTATTAATATGCATGGAATCTCTCCCCTTTGGAGTGACGCATTTTGTGCATTAAATTCGGGGAGAAACTTCATAGAAATCAATGAAAATACTTTCTTTAAGTCTGCTTGTATATTTCCTGTCTTTCACATAAATATAAACCAGCAGATTGGATGCCTTAACAATGCAAATCATATTCATTTCACTTGTACATTGTACTGTGCACCAGGACTGTCAATCATCACTAACATTCTAAGAAAAAAAAGGAATTGAAAAGCACAAAAGAACTGTTTTGTTACCTTAAGACAATGTAACTTTTTCTAGTCAAGCAAGAAATCATTTACAACAATGCTGCAACTGTGCATGTTCCCTCTATGGATTTTGCAATGGTTTTCACTAGACTGTCACAGTGCGATTTTTATGGGGGTGGGGAGGGAGGGAAAGGACATCAAATTTTTTTTTGCAGTGACCAATAAAGAGAACTGGAAAATGTGTGACATCAAAGTACTGCTTCTCTCTACTCCGAAAGATTGTCCTAATTTACATGATAAGCCAGGAGATGTGTACAATTTAAAGCCATATTTTGTCCAGTGAAACCCTGAGCTGTTCAGGAACTAGCACTCGGTCTCTGATTTAGCCAGTTTGGACACCAACGACAGACTGCGCCCATCTGTCAGCCATGTGCAGTGGTTAGACCTTTTCTTCAAAGTCCAAAGAGCCTTTAAAATGTGTATAATTTGTGTTTTGTTGCAGCTATTTATAAAGGGAGTCCCTGCCCCTTACTACCCATCCCCCAACCCAACCCAGGAAGCTTCTTACACAACCGAAAAGATACCCATTCTTACAGAATATGGCTTTAAGTGGGAAAAACAAAACAAAACAAAAAAAACAGATTTCAGTTTTTAAAAGGTGAAGCTTCTCAATGACTGGATTGCATAAAGGATGCCTATGTCCTCACAGTTGTATTAGGATGCAGCTAAAATGAAGTCATCTCTGTAACTACTTAACCTTTCACCTTCTTATCTAAACCTTTTTGAATAGACACACACTGTACAGTTCTATTGTTAGAGAAACTAACTACTGTAGAGATTGTTATAATTTTTTTGCAGAAATTCAAGCTGTAAAAACTTTTCAACTTTCACAATATTTAATTAAAGTTACTTCCTGTCTGTGAATACAGCTTCTCATTGTGTGTTTATTTCTGTTTCCGGTGCCCAGGAGGCCACAGTTACACTAAATGTGGAAGTGATGTGCTACTCTGATGACTTCGGCCACACTAGATGTTAGAAAGAGTTGCACAGTCCAACCAGTCTGCCTACAATTATGGCTGCCCTAAGCAGCACATTTTCTTTTGTTCAGTGTTTCCTTTGCTTTTTTCCACTTGGTGCTAATGTAGAATGCAAATTGCATATGCAAAGTGAACTGCTGCCCTCTGCTGTCAGCAGCCATATTTATGAACCTTTCTTGGCCTCATGTTGCTTTCCAGTGGCTGGGCACCAAAGGATGGAGGCAGTTTATGAACATTCAGCCACTAACGTGTCAGAGGGAGTCTGCTGTGTCATTTGATTCATGGTCCTCATAATAATAATTATGGAATTCATTAAGCACTCACTAGCCCTGAGCTTAGGGATACACATACCAGACTGACCTTGTGACAGAAGGTGGGACGTTCGGAAGAGGGTGTGTCCGTGGAGTCGCTACCCGTCGGGAATGACTCAGCATTTGAATTAGCAGCTTCGGGGAAGATATGGAATAGTTAGGTCGGACAGTACAGGGCTTACAGTCTATGAAGGAGGGAAAGAAAATATCATGCCCATTTTATAAATGAGGAGACTGAGGTAATGTGACTTGCAAAAGGGCACACAGTAAGCCTATTCATTTCATTCATTCAACTGTATTTATTGAGCACTTACTGTGTGCAGAGCACTGTACTAAGCACTTGGAAAGTACAATTCGGCAACAGATAGAGGCCATCCCTGCCCAACAACGGGCTTTGGCACTGCTGGTAGAGGAACCAAGGTCTCTTGCCTCTGACACCCATGCACTTTCCACTAGGCCCTGCTGTCTTTCAATGGGAGAACATCTAGAAGTGGGAGACCCCAAAATCCTTTTATCCTGCATAAAGCATTCTTTCCCATCCAGTAGAATGGCTGCAATCAACTTTTCTGAAGTCTTCTACAGTGGTGTGAAGAGTTTAATTAATGTCATGAAAAACATTTCCATTTGGGGAAAAGGAAAGCCCTAATTGGTAGGTCACCTCAAAAGGGCTATGGCTGTAATGCTATATCATCATGAGTGGTATTTATTGACCTCCTTACTATGGGCAGAGCACTGTACTAAGTGATTGGGAAAGAAGAATACAGCAGAGTTCGCATACATATTCTCTGCCTTACCGTCTAGAGGGGGAGACAATATAAATAAAAATTATGAAATCCTACTCTAAATCATTCTTGAATCAGAAGGCACATAGAGACTGAAAAGCTGATTTTGTCTTTGCTTCATGGATCTATCTTGAAATTTGTCTTGATTTTGCTTGGAATAGAAATCATAAGATAAAAGTTACATTAAAATATCTTCAAAGACAAGCATACAAAAAGAGTTTCTTCTTTCTTGAACACAAATGTACTGTTTAAACTTAGACCCAAAGCTTTCTTCTACCTATTTGAGTTTCATCCTATCTTCTTATATCCCTCTAAACACTGTTATGCACTGCTTTCCCCATAATATGTTAATACAAAGAGTAAGTCTTAACTGCAATTCATACCGCTTGGTTTTAATAGCAGCATAAGATGGTCCTTTATATTCTAAAAAAAACTCACTGGTTTTTCCAACTCCTTGACTCCACAGTGTCCGAGAATCTTTGGCCTTTTTGCAGCCATAGATGTTCTTGCATTTGTCTCTCAATACACACAATCAGCTTAATGGTACTGAAATAATATACAAAGCAACACAACCACCCTGGGCAGAACACATGAGGAGAGTGGATGGCAGTGAGATACCCAAACAAAGCTGCATGCTTAACTGAAGAGGACCACTGCAAGAAGGGAGAGCTAAGTACACCACTTTAAACCAGTCAGTCACAGTCTCCAACAATGTGACCTAGCAGTGGAAGGTTGGGAGACCACTGCAAACAGACCAGCATGGTGGACAGCAAGCAAGGGAAGAGTTGTTGTCCTTTAGGAAATACTTGGCAAAGCCAAAGTTTTGCCTACCAGGAAGTACATTTAAAATCAGAGACATATTCTGAATTGGTCAAACCCATTAGCATATCAAGCATCTCTAAGTTCATATTGTGGAAGGGATTGTCAATCTCGCATGGGTCGTTTCAGTCACACTGGCCCAAATGGATTGGTTCTTAATGCAAAGGTGACATCGTCAAAAATTCAGGATCAGATAAAACAAAGACCACAAAAAGACAGAGATAGATCTCACTGCCTTTTCTGGGCAAGAATTACATACATCTTATTTCACCTCAACCTTTGCTTTCCCTACATTCCAGGAATAAGATGGCCAGCCATAACATGCCTTCCTGTTTCCAGTCCTCATTTAACTTAAAAAAAACTTATTTGGAGTCACTATGTTATGTCCTTCCCATTGGACCAATTTAGCAATTTCTTTAAAATGTCTGTATATAGTAATAGTGCTATTTATTAAGCGTTTACTTTGTGCAAAGCAAGATAATCTGGTTGGATCCAGTTACTGTCACACATAGAATTCAAAGTCTGTTTAGGAGGGAGAAAGGGTATTGAATCTTCATTTTGCGTCTGAGTAAACAGATACAGAGAAGATAAGTTACTTGCCCAAAGACACACAGGAGTCAAGTGGCAAAGCAGGGATTAGAACCCAGTCCTCTGACTCCCAGGCTTGTGCTCTTTCCACTAGGCCAGCTGAACACTTCTTCCTTTTGACTGTGAGCCCCATGCAGCACAGGGACTGTGTCCAACCTAATTAACTTGTATCTACCCCGGGGCTTACTTACCATAAAAAAGAGAAACTAAACTTCCTAGATGCTTTCCACTGAATTATTCTAATGGTAATGTCTCTGCCACAGCACATGCCCACTCCCCTCCATGGTTCCACTTTGCCATCCTGTGGCCAAGGATAGCTTTATGGAAAAGCTAAGATGGACTGAAGGACTTGAGATATTATTTTCATGGATCTATTATTGAAGGAAGTAATGAAAGTCCCTTCTTCGTGAGTCTAAAGGCAACACTCATTTAGTTTTTCTTTCAGCTATTACTACTTGGATGAGAGCCACTGAGTTTTTAGCCAGGCAAAGAAAATCCAAAGGCCAGGAACATGACCTAAAACCCAGCTTTTTGAGAATCAGAAAGACTCTCTGGCAAATGAAGAACTATAGTCATTCTATGTGTCAACATTCTAGAACATCAGGCCCTAATAATAATAATAGTGCTTACTATATGCCAAGTACTGTTCTAAAGTGCTGGGGTAGATACAAGGTAATCAGGTTGGACACAGTCCCTATCCCACATTGGACTCATACTCTCATCACCATTTAATAGATAAGATAACAGGCACAGAGAAGTAATAATAATAATTTTGGTATTTGTTAAGTGCTTTCTATGTCCCAGGCACTGTACTAAGCACTGGGGTAGATACAAACAAATTGGGATGGGCAGTCTCTGTCCCATGAGAGGCTCACAGTCTCAATTCCCATTTTACAGATAAGGTAACTGAGGCCCAGAGAACTGAAGTGGCTTGCCCAAGGTCACACAGCAGATAAGTGGCAGAGCTAGGATTAGAACCCACGACCTTATAACTCCCAGGCCTGTGCTCTATTCACAAAGTAAGGAGATAAAATAAAATGAATCATTTTTATTGAGCACTTACTGTGTGCAGACTACTGTACTAAATGCTTGGGAGAGTACAATATAGCAGAGTTGATAGATGTGTTCCCTGCCTACAAGGGAACATAGTCTAGAGGTAAAGGTCAATACCCCAATTCTTCCACCACCAAGTACTGTTCCCAAAATAAAACTAATTTCTGGTTCCATCAATCCCTTCACTCCCTCTTTATGGAGTTCCATTCCGTACTGCTTTTGGAGGGAATGGAACTGAACACTTGAAGCTCCTGAGAGTTGCACTTGCTAAAGAAACAGCAGCCCCTCAGCTCCAGGGACAGTCGCTCTGTTAAAAATTCTGTCACCATTTCCTCCGCCTTCCTTCCCACCCCCCTCATCTCCTTCTCCTCTCCAGAGGCTTCTATATTTATGTTCAGGGGGAAATTCAGTTTTCAGAACTGGAAATATTTTGTTACTTTTTTTTTTTAACTTAAGCACGAGGCATTTTTATCTCTGCTCTCTGGAGAGTTATGCTACAGTGGGACTGATTTTTATCCACTTATTCAGTGCACTTTAGTTCAATGATTACAGAACTTCTACATACTATATTAGGCATAGCTGATTTCCCAAGGTTTGTAGCCCTCAAACTCCCACAGCATTTAAAATGAGACTTTTGCATGTGGTAACATATGCTCAAGATATGAGGATCTGTAGAGAGACTCATAGAAGTGGACTTGAAGTAACACAATCCCTCTTCTGCACTTTTTGGACTCCTAAAGGCCAAAAGAGAATCTACTACTTGAAAGAGCTTGGAAGGAGAGTTGAATTCATCAGTCAATAGTAGTTAAGCTCATTCTATAAGGAGTACTCTAAGTGCATGTGAGAGCATAATAGAATTAGTAGACAGGGTCCCTGCCCACAAGGAGCTTATCCATCATCACTGACAAAAATGCAGAAGAAAACACCACAAACACAAACACCACCACAAAGAGCCAAGAAACAGGATTACATTTAAACTAATTTTAAAACTGAGTTAGGGCAAAGTGGCAATGAGCTCTTATGAGGATCATAAACTTAGAATGGGTAAAGCAACAAATTTAAATATTGCTTAACTAACCCCTGACTCCCCCTATTCCAGGTTAACTACATACGACACCCTTGGGACGTGCAGCCATTCAATCTGCCTATCTCCCTTACCCAGTGCAGTGGGTGAATGTTTCACTGGTGAATCAAAAGCTGTCCTGGATGGCTTTAAACAACTTGTGGGTCAATCCTCTCCTGGAGAACTGGGAGGTGAATTTTAAGGCAGCCTCTTGGTTGGGGGAAAGGGGGAGAGGGGTAAAAACACCTCTCCAGAACAATTGTATATACAGTCCAAAGGCAAAGTGATTTCTACAACTTCAGTGACCTTGAATCCCTGGCAGTCTAGCATATAAAGGAGAAGGGTGGGGAAAGGCTAGGCTAAAGGAGGAAGGACAGCAGAGAGACATTTGCCATAAGGCAATACATACATGTGTGCTTTCTATCTGCTGATTCATTCATTCCTTCAGTTGCATTTAATGAGCACTTACTTTGTGCAAAGCACTGTACTAAGTGTTTGGGAGTGCTAATCCCAGACAGTCCCTCAAATTTAGAGGAACTGATCTAGTCTGCACCTATAATTTAATGATATTCTTCTTTAATCTAAGGACCTTGTTTATGGGCATAGGTTGAAAGAACTTCACTCTGAGGTGGAGCAGGCCCGATCAAGACAGTTAGGTTAAGTCAACTAAAATAATTAAACCAAGTCCACCTGCAGATAAATGTGTCCTAAAAGATCACTACTCAAAGCAGCAGGGCCTAGTGGAAAGAGCATAGGCCTGGGAGTCAGAGGACCTGGGTTCTAATCCCTACTCTGCAATATATGTCTGCTCTGTGACCTTGGGCAAGTCACACAACTTCTCTGTGCCTCAGTTACCTCATATGTTAAAAGGGAATTAAAACTGTGAATCCCATGTGTGATACTGACTGTGTTCAATCTTGTATCTGCCCCAGCACTTAGTATGTGGATGCCACATAGTAAGTCCTTAACAAATTCCATTAAAAAAAAAAACACCCTCAAATTCGTAAGAAACCATTTAATTTCATCACCATTATGGTCAGGCTCCTACTATAGAATGGGCCATTCAAGACCATAAAGCCACCCTGTATTTTATGTATTTTTCATGCACACTACCTCATCTCCATGGCAGACTGCTGATTTGGCACTAGATGTAGTAGACATTATGAGCAAGTGCTCAGAACCTCTGCAATAGCTTTTTGATTTAGTCTTCTGATATTTAGGTAGGAGGAGCTGCAATGGGTCCTCAGATTGGCAGCAAGAGCATTTGGTCTCAGCTTTTTCTCACCAACCTTTTTGAGAGCAATCATATATGTTGAGCATCTTCTGTACAGAGGACTGTACTAGACATTTGGGAACATTCAGGAGTATACATAAACATTTTCCACTTGCTCTCTTTGGTAACTGTATATTCTGACTGATCTATGCCATTCTCCTCTATTCAACTTAACAGTTCAGTAACCAACCAGAGAACCCTGTCTCAAACTGAGTCTGTTAAATCCAGGATGAATGGGGAGAGGGAAAGACAACATCATCTTGCCCTGTGTCTTTTCACAGAAGAAGAAGCCCCTCTCCTTGTCCCCACTCCTGGCTAGATGTGTTCATATTTTAAGGGGATAGATGTCCTCCACACTAGGGAAAACTAACGTTCTTCTTTAAGGAACATTTTTCTCTCTTATTCTCCTTCAGCTCTACTGCTCTGGGACATAATAATAGGTTAATAATCTGCACAGATCATTGGACTGATAGAGCCATTGAGGGAAGTGTCATTGTACTGAACTGGCACAATGAGTCCCATGGCATAAGCAGGACAGGAAAAACCTTTCAGCCATGCTTACTTCTTGAGGCTGCTGGGAGGGTGACTAAAACAATTCACCATCTGTGTGAAGTTGAGTAACTTAAGGTAATAGAGAGTTGAGCTAACTATGAGTCCAGAGAAAGCCTTCCAGCTGAGCTGCTGTCAATGTATGGATTGTCAACCATTGATATTCTGGTTTTCAAAAATCTCAAGTAATGAATGGTTTGAGGATTTGTTACATCTTTGAGAACCTGGCCTGGTTTGCCTATTCTGATGGATGGGGCCAAGTCTTAAGTTATAATTCAGAACACAGGGTAAGGAACTCAAAATGAAGGAAGAGACCTCCCCACTTTATTTTCCATCTCTACTTTGTCACCTATGCACTTGAGACTGTACCTCCAAGCACCTAGTTGCTCACCCCACTTCCACAGCACCTATGTACCTGTATTTATACATGGTTACTTCTCTTACCTGTAATTCACTTAAATGTTGGTCTCTCCTGCAGGGATCATGTCTATTAAGCTCTATTGTATTCTTTCAAGTGTTTAGCACAGTGCTCTGCACACATTCAGGGCTCGGTACATTCCGTAACTTAGTATTATTTATTTGAATATTTACCTACACATTCAGCTGTGCTCATTTGCTTCACTATAATGTGGTTGTACTATTACTGCTTCCTGTGTGGTCTTCCCTGGCTTTCATTATCTATAAATATTTATTTTGTCTGCTCTTCCCATTAGATTTAACATCTGCCCTTTCCTCACCATCCAAACTGGTACTACGTTAATCTAATCACTTATCCTATCCTGCCTTCATTACTGTATCAGTCGCTTTCTGAACTTCCAGCTTTCTGTCTCTCCCAACTCCAGTCAATACTTCACTCTGCTGCCCAAACCAATTTTCCACAAAAATGTACAGGCTTTGTTTCCACAGTCCTCAAGAAACTCCAGTGGTTGCCTATCTACCTCCGCATTAAACAGAAACTCCTCACCTTTGGATTAAAGCACTCTATCACTTTGCTACCTCTTACCTCACTTCGTTACTCTCCTACTACAACCCAGCCCGCAGACTTCATTCCTCTAATGCTAAACTTCTCACCCTACCTTGATCTCATCTATCTCACTGCTGACCTCTTGCCCATGTCCTGCCTCTGGCCTGGAATGCTCTCCCTCCTTATATTTAACGGACAATTACTCTCCCCCCGTTCGAGCCTTACTGAAGGCACATCTCCTACAAGAGGCCTTCCCTGACAGCCTTTCTTTCTTCTTCTTCTCCCTCTCCCTTTGTCACCCTCACTTGCTCCCTTTATTCATCTCCTCATCCCAGTCCCACAGCACTTAGGTATATAATGTAATCCATTTATTTATATTTATGTCTGTCTCCCCTTCTAGATATAAGCTCATTGTGGAGAGGAAATGTGTCTATTATATTGTACTCTCCCACAGTAAGTGCTCAATAAATATGATAGACTAACTGACTGGTTGATATTCTGAGTATCTTGGCAGCAGGAAACAGCTTTTTGTACCTGCCAGGTGCTTAGTACAATGCCTAGCATACAGGCACTCAATAAATGCCATTGATTATTTGATTAACTTTAACAATTTTTCCCATCCTCATTCTTTTTCCTATCCAAGTCAGATTTGTAACAAGATGCTCTCTATGATTGCTGAATGAAAGTTGCTTGAGGGCAGGGATCATGTCACTTTATTTTACTCTCTCAAGGGCTTAGTAGAGTACTTTGCACAGGGTACGTCCTCAAAAAATACCATACTTTGCATACAGTTTTAGTATTTATACAATTATTGTGCAAATATTGCTCTGAAAGTTCTATGCCAGCAATGCCCTTCCAAACCAATATATAGTCAATCAATCCCAAAATACAGTGATGGAGTGTAAGCACTGAGGGGAGACCCCAGTAGAAAGAGATCTGAAAATAGAGATATGCCCAAAGGTTTCTGCCTTATAGGTAAGATGGAGATCACTGAACCTGAACTTCCTCAAGGGCCTCCCCCAAATTCTCCTCCTTCCATTTCCACATTCTCTTCTTTCCCAGCTGTCTTTTGAGAAGATGTCTCCCAGCTGCTCTTCAAATCTCACTTCTCCACCTATTTGCTGAACCCTATCCAGCACTTTAAAATATCTGCTCTTACTGCTATTTCTCATCTCAGTGTGATGTCTTCCCCCTCTGCCTTCAAAAACCTTCATATCTTTACCACTTAAGAAATTTTCTCTTGATCTCACCACATTTTCCAGCTACCACCCATGTTCCTAGTCCTGTCCATACTTCTTGGGAAAGCTCTGTAAACCTACTGCTCAAGTTTGTTATTATTGATATGGTACTCTTTAAGTTAATTTTGAACTTTTCCTATCACTCTTCAAGAAGCAGTGGGCCTGGAAGTCAGAGGACCTGGGTTGTAATGCTGGCTCTACCACTTACCTGCTGTGTGATCTTGGGCAAGTCACTTAACTTCTCTGTGTCGCTGTTCCCTCATCTGCCAAATGGGGATTCAGGACCTCTTCTCCTTCCCTTATAAATACAGGTGTCCCTCAAGGCTCAATTCCAAATCCCCTACTTTTCTCTCACTGCATTGGTTTTCTCAGAACCTCACATTTAGATAGCTTGGACTATTACCTCTTGTTCAAATAACACCCAAATTTACTCACCATTCCTGACACTTATTTGTTTCCCAAACTTCTATTTCCTCTTGGCCCCAGAACATCTTCACATAAAGCTAGTAGTATCAAATTCAATATGGAAAATGAACTCATCTTCCTTCCTAAATATTTTCATTCCACTAATTTTGTGATTATAGGGGGCACCAGAAGCTGGCCATCCTGGTCTCCTATGTCCAGTCTTTCCATAAATTCTATTTGTTTTAAATCCATAATGTTTCTGCCCCTTCCTCATCTACCTTTACAGCCACCATCCTGCTCCAAAATCTCATTACTTCCCAGCTGGATTATTGCATCAGCCTCCTGACTGGTTTGCTGTGGACAGGGAATGTGTCTACCAACTATGTTATGCTTAGTACTTTCCCAAGTGCTTAGTACCATGCACTGTACATGGTAAGTGCTCAAATGCAATTGATTGATTCAGTTTATTCTACACTATGCGGTCCAGATGATCTGCCTAAAATAATATTCATTTAATTACTAGGGGGTCCTCCATGATGGTTTGTGGGCTGTGAACACTTTGGGGACTGGTTTAGCACAATAAAACAAAGAATAGGGGAACAAAGAAATGGCTAGCACAAGGTTTTTGGAAGCTAAACTAGGAAATAGTGTCCAGTACCATGCCAGCAATTCTCCAAGCTTCGTCCACCTTCCCATCAGTGATCAGAGAATAATAAATCACTTGTCAGAAATGGAATCTGCTCCAGTTGGCAGACAAGAGCCCAAATCACCAGCAAAGTCCAGTCACTCTAACTTGAAGGGATCACAGAGCGGGCAAAGTTGTGTTTGCCTCAAAACTGTTCACATGCTGAAGAGACCCGAAGCTAGAGACTATAGATTACTCAGCTATATAACAATGATATTTATATCAACCTGCCCAGAGTGCTGTATGTCAGCTTGTAACGTTACATTCATCTTTACATCACTATTATACCCATTATGTTTTAAACAATACAGATCAGCTATAATAATGCTTGATATTTATTTTATTTCAACTATCACTCTTTTTTGTCAAGAGTATTCTCTTGCACAGCAGGTGTACCCTAATGCTGTTAAGGAATAAACAGAAAATTGATGGACGTACACACCCATTAGCTAATGGATTACTAAGCAAAAGGGACTACATTTAACCCCAGTGCACTTAGCCCACCGTTGGTGGGAATTTTAAAGACGATCAGCTAACACTCCATCTTCACTTTGTGGACCCAGGGGAAGCAAGCTCAACCCTGAAGGCAGTTCCTTTGATAGACAGGTGAAAGAATGTGGCTATCATTATGTAATCACATATCCCGGGATCTATTTATCGCCTATACAACACGCCCCGGGAAATCACAAATGCTCTTGACCTGCCTGGTTGGGGACTGTCATCAGTGGCATGACGACTGCGGAGAAGGGGTAAAGCAAAACAAAATGATAGCAGTGGCTGTTGACAGTCCCCATCTTATTTCACCTGAGCAGAGCTCAGTAGAGAGCTACTCTGGAGTAGGGGTGGCAGCGAAGGAAATGCCTTTTGCTCCAGAATGATGCTTGAAATTCTGTTATCTGAATGCGTATACACCTTTGGAAATTAACCACATGCCATGTTACACTAAGATCTCCTTTCTCTGGTCTTTAATCAGTTGTTTCAGATATATGGGCCTCATTAGCATCTGAACAAGGCAATCACTTTTTTTTCCAAATCCCATGATTTTATTGGCCTATTAAGGGTTTGATTTGTTGGCAGCAGGAACAGGGAGAGATCCCATACCATTGATCATATTATCCTACAGATTTCCAGCAGAATGAGTAAATGAGGTAGTAAAATCCAAGCAATTCGCACAGAGGTTATGCTGGCAAATTCCTTTAGCCTTTTACTGCAAATAATAGTTTATCCTTCACATACATGCACATACAACTACAGATTAGATAAAGAATTTGTATCATTGTGCACGGGGCTTTATAAATCATCAGCTCCCAGAGTAATTTTGTCATATCCAGCTACAGTTTATGAGGAGAGAAAAGAAACCATATTTTCAAAGGCTCCTTCTCCTGCCTAGCGTAAGGGAACAGAAATAAAGTTCAAATAGGAAAAAAGCAGACAAGTTCTGTGCTAGTTCCTGCTGACACCCATCCAGCTGAACACACAGACATCAGCATGACAACTTCACCTCGACTCCCAGGACCTATTAAGTGTCTGTCATTATGGATCCCACCTTGATGGCAGTAGACTCCTAATGAGCCTTCTTGCTTCTTAAATGGCAATCTCATTCCCTGAAAAATTACTGTGGAAGCAGAGTTCATTGGCATCTTTGTTTGGGTGAAAGGGCATACTTAGGGAGTTACAGAAACACTGCGCAGAAAAAGAAATCAACTTCATAGCAGCACCATGGTTCCACAGTCTTTCCGAGGGTTGCCAAGTGTGAACCACACACCCACACCCACCCACCCACCCACACACAAACACACACACCACACCCCATCTCCCCCTTTTGGACTTTGATGAAAGCACAACCACCCTAAAGATAGAATGCTTGATGATCCACTTATCTGGATGCTCTAGTGACTGCTCCCTGCTCCCATCATCCCTGGAGAGGACCGCCCTGTCCCCTGGAACCAGGCTTTCCGAACACCATCCTGGAGCACGCACCTGATGCTCTCTAGACCCTGAGTGGGCTTTCCCTGAAAGGGCTCTCGGTCCCCAAGACACTGACCCTGCCCACTTGTCAGGATTCCTGGGACAATAGATCCCACAAGAGGTGGGCTGAGACCTCAAGCTCACAGATCAGGCCTCATATATCAGTAATTCAATAGATTAATTATCTATTTTGATGAAGTCACCTGCCAGGGAAGTTGAATCCCTAATCCAAATGGGTCTTTTCCAGATGGCAGTATGAAAATTATACCATTATTCCCAAGGGTGAGGTGAGGAGATGTACAAGCACCCAACAATCATTCCTCCACATTAACATGAATCTAAATGAAATGGCTGACACAACCACAGAATCTCAGTAAACAGTGCCTTCTATTATTTAGTATATTAAAACCTAGTATATTGTAACCTGGGAAGCAGCATGGAAAAAACACGGGCCTGGGAGTCAAAAGACCTGGATTCTAATCCAGGCTCTGTCACTGGCTTGCTGCATGATCTTGGGCAGTTCAGTTCACTTTTCTGTACCTCTTTTCACAACTGTAAAAATGGACATTCAATAACCTGTTCTCCTTCCTACTTAGACGGTAAGCCCCACTGGGGCAGAGACTAGCTCTTACCTGATTTTTGTATTTACCTTAGCACTTAGAACAGTGCTGATGCTTAATAAACACTTAAATACCTTAATTAAATCCATAGAAAGCTTACAGTCTATGAAAAGAGGCTAATTTCTCCAGCTAATCTTTTGAGTTATGAAATACAAATGTATAATAAGGGTTTTGCTTTCAGTACAACCCTGAATTCAGACCCACAAAGCATATGATGGCAGCTTCACCTCAGAGTTGATAAAACTCCTGTTCCTATCCTCATATATGCTGGTTTGCTAAACTGTAATGTTCAGCTGGGTACATCAGACCAAACTAGGACCCAAGGGAAATTAGGGGCAAGTACAATGTTGGAGAAAGCCCAAATGAATGAGTGATGCATGAGCACTATATTGCCTGGCTGTAGCTCACTTCTACACCATCTCTGAGATCCTCGAAAGTGCAGGAGGGTTGTTGAAAAATGCGTCATCATGGGTGAAAGTAAAAATTGACTCATACAGAAATGGGGATGGGGGGGTATAAAGGGATTTTAAAGAGCTGTCACTGCTGCCATGGCAGGGAGAGCTATTCCAGCTCCCCCTGCAGCCCAGGGAGGATTGCAGTGAGGGGATTCCACAGACCCTTGACCTGGGACCAGAAGATGCATCCTCCTGCCTGAAAGAGTGGGAGTTAAAGCAATGTGAATCGCCTTTGCCCTGCATCCCAAGTGAGGTCATATCCTCTCAGTGTGGGTTGCTTAGGTGTCGCAGTTGGCCGACTGGCCACCTGACACATTGCTTCTGGGGCCCTGTGCCATGGCTTATGTTAGGGACAAGCCCCTCATTGGCAGATACTCTAGTGAAGCAACATGGCTCCACTAGTGGATAGAGCACAGGATAGTGGATAGTGGATAGGGTCAGAAGGACCTGAGTTCTAATCCTAGCTCCACCATTTGTCTGCAGTGTGACTTTGGGCAAATCACTTCAGTTCTCTGGGCCTAAGTCACCTCATCTGTAAAATGGGGATTGAGACTGTGAGCCCCACATGGGACAGGGACTGTGGGCAACCTAATTTTCCTGTATGCACCCCAGCACTTACAGTGCCTGGCACATAGTAAGCGCTTAACAAATACTCCTATTATTATTATTTTGGGCAGGGAGCCCCAGCTTTGTCTTCTGGAATCCCCAGTCCAGTCAGTTCTAATTAGCCTCTAAAACAACCACTACTGCTTTGGAATCCTTCAAATGGGGAACAGGAGCACGTGTACTGGTCCATACCAGCTGACTTCCACCTGTGAGTAAGACAGTACAAAGTTTTGTGGGCTTAAAGAGTTACCAAACCTTTCTATGAGGCTGCTTTCACCAAAAGACTAACAGAGAACAAAGAGTGGGAGTTAAAGTCTGCATTCACTTTCACCCAGAGGTACTATGCTAGGATACAATTTGGAGAGGGGAGCACTTTGTACTACTGAAGGGTGGCTGCTTTCTATTCTAACTCCCCTTTTCCTTGCTTTTTCTCCTTATCCTCCCATTTCCCTCTCTGCTCTTCTGCTAGCCAACCCACAGCCAACAGGAAGCAGTGTGGCACAGGCCTGGGAGTCAGAGGACCTGGGTTCTAATCCTGGCTCTGCCACTTTGCTTGCTGTGTGACCTTAGGCAAGTCACTTAACTTCTCTCTGCCTCGGTTTCCTCATGTGTAAAATGGGGATTAAGACTGTGAGCCGTATGTGAGACACGGACTGTGTCCAACCCAATTTACTTATATGCACCCCAGTGCTTAGTACAGTGCTTGACACATAGTAAGCACTTAAATACCATAATTATTTTACAAAGTAGGTAACTGAGGCACAGAGAAGTTCAGTGACTTGTCCACAGTCATGCAGTAACAACCAGTGGAGGCAGGATGGGAACTCAGGTCCTTTGATTCCAGGTCCACTAAGCCATGCTGCTTCTACTCCTTGCCAACTTCTTCTGTTCCCTTTCTATTCCCCTCCCTTTATCCCTATCCTTTTCTTTCCCAATCTGCCTCTGGATGCTCTTCCTATTCTGTCTATTTCTTCCCACCAATCATTTCCTTCTGTTTCCCCTCTATGGTTTCTGAAGGCACACCTCCTCCAAGAGGCCTTCCCAGACTGAGCCCCACTTTTCCTCATCTCCCACTCCCTTCTGCATCATCCTGCTTGCTCCTTTTGCTCTCCCCCCACCTCAGCCCCCTAGCACTTATGTATATATCTGTAATTTTATATATTTGTATTGATGTCTATGTCTCCTCCCATCTAGACTGTGAGCTCATTGTGGGCAGGGATTGTCACTGTTTATTGTTGTTGCTCTGCACACAGTAAACGCTTATAAAATGATTGAATATCCCAGCACTTAAAACAGAACAAATACCATAACTATTATCCTCCCTATCTCCCCTTGCTTGTTCCTTCTATTGCCCTCTTCCTACCCACCCCCAATCTTCTCCTCTGTGCCTCATCCTTTCTATGACCCCTCCAAACTCCTGGAACTCTCTAAAATGTAATCATTTTAACAGTGCCTGAGCCTGCACAGAGCAAGCCTATATCAGGTGGAGCAAGATCAGCATTTGCAGAATCCACATTTCCTAATGATCCAAACAAAAACATCTTCATTAGCCAGCTAACATTTGGTGGAGGCGGGGAGGTGCCATTAGCACTTTCACTGGCAATTCAGCCCAGAAGGATCCAAAAGCAGTAGGTCAAGTTTGTGAGGCAAGTTTCTTTTTTCTTCCTGTAAGATTATATCATTGGCACACTTTGAGTGACCCAGGAATCTCCTTGATCGACATTTTCTGCCCAAGGATGCTGTGGTTCAATCAGTGACATTTTTTAAGTGTTTACTGTGTGCAGAGCACTGTACTAATTGCTTGTGAAAGAGCAACACAAAACAATAGGTAGACGAGACAATTCCTGACCACAGGGAGCTTACATTCAACCATTAGTCTGCTTGAGGCTTCCAACTGGTGCAGTGAGGAGATGGTACAATTTTGGAGGTTGGAAAAACCCAAATTCTGTTCCTCAATCAGAAAAAGGGGTTGAAATTAGTTGATTCCCACTAAGATGGCTTAAGATGGCTAAAAATATGGACCCCAAAGCATTCATTTTGTCTGAAGGAGCAACCCCTACTATTACAATGTTGGTGTTAGAAATTAGGTTTCCCTCAAATTTCATAAAAGAAAGTGGGGTCTCATGTCAGTACCAGAGCCCCAAGCATTTCTGGGATAAGTGGTCGGAGAAATACTGCCCATTGAGTCTTTGTGTATCAGAATTACTATGGCATAGAAGCCTTGCCTTCCTTGGCACCCCTCTATCTTCCCCTGCCCTCAGGCCCACACCCTTTTCCCAGGCTCCATACAGATAAGAACAGGGAAGCCTGAAGCCTGTTCTAAATCCCTGATTCCAAAATTGCCTTTAATGGCTTTAAAACACTCAATAAGCTTTCCCAGTCCTATATTACCTTGCTAATCTACCACAATCCAATGCACACACTTTGGTCCTTTAATGCTCATATTTGCTGTACCTCAGTCTTGCCTCTCTAGCCACTGGACCCATCCTCCTTCTGGCTTGGAAATCCCTTCTAGACCCCTCTAGACTGTAATCTCATTGTGGGCAGGGAATGTTTCTGTTCGGTATTATATTGCACTCTCCCAAGTGCTTAGTACAGTGCACTGTACACAGTAAGTGTTCATTAAATACAATGGTCTGACCATATATGATAGACCATCACGTGCTCCATCTTCTAAGTTTTACTAAAATCATATCTCCTCCAAGAGCTTTTCCCCAACAAAACCCTCATTTCCCCTACTCCCTCTCCCTTCAGTATCTCTTATCCAATTGGATCTGATCCTTTAAGAACTTGTATTAACCCACGACAGTTATGTACATACCAATCATATTTATGGGGGCTTACTGTGTAAACAGCATTATACTAAGCACTTGGGAGAGTACAATACAGCAGAGCAGAGACATCCTCTGCCTCCCAAGAACTTAGTACAGTGCTCTGCAAACAGTGAGCATTGAAATAGCATTGATTGATTGCCTTAAAAAGCCTATGGGCCACATATCTGACTTCAGATAGGAGTGTTGAAGACGACTATAAATTCACTCTTTCTTTGTGAATTGGCTCATTGCTTTAAAATGTGCTTCATATTGGTCTTACAGAAATTGCCTGGTCTTTAGGAGCCTAAATCCTCTTCTGGTCCCAGAGGAAAGAGGGAAGGAGGGAGAGAGAGGGAAGGAGAGATTTGCTCAAAGCAGTGAGAGAGAAGAGGAAATAAGAAGGGCCCAGGAGACAATGGGAGAAAAAGAGACCCGAGGAAGGAAGAGGAGGAATGACTGTTGTTCAGATAAGTTCTATCACTATGCTTTGTTTCCACTCGCTCCTAGCTTTCTGAAAAATTGTCCTCTGGGGCTGAAACTTTCTCTGTTTAGTCTAAGCCCAAAGGTGAATTTGTTGGAAAGTTTGAGCAAAATTGTTTCAGGCATTACTGAGTTTATGCATGCAGGCAAAAAAAGAAAGCCAATTCTTTCCACTTTGAAAATAAAATAGAAGACTTTTTTGTCATAGAAAGCTCAAAAATGGCTGAACCTTCAAACTCTTCATGAGTAGTGTCCCTGATGAGAAATGGGATCTCAGAGACTTGGGAGGGAAATGTTTAGAACAAGAAGGATGCTGGGAATTCGAAGAGGATTATATGTACAAAGCGAAAATATTATTCCCCACATACTTCTCCGAGAATTGTCAGAGTCCTTAAAACGTTAACCATGTCTGGCATGAGGAATTCACCTCTTTGTGGTTAAGATGCAATGTGGCTTTCTTTTCACAGGATCACTGCTCCTTTAAAACATAGAATTGCACAAGTACACAACTGGGCCATTCCAAAACACTGCATCTCCTGCTCCTTTGTCTTTTCTTTTTCCTTTGGGAGACAGGTCTTCGGATTTCAAGTACAAGAGCTCAAGGGAGAGACAAATGGTGACTTTGGGCAAATGCCTCAAAGTCACATTATAATCAGAGGTTGGGATTACTAGTTGTCTGCCCATATGCACATTTTCTTTTTTTTTATTAGTACCCAAACTTTGGCAGCTCTTATGTTTGCACAGTTTTAAATGGACATTTCCATGAATGCAGCCCGTGGCTGCTGGGGTCAGGGAGGCAGGTAGAGTCAGGGGAAAGGGTGTAGGGAGCTTCTTTAATTTCAATATGGTATTAATACAATCACCTGAATAAATGGTTAGTATTTCGGTTTTCAACCTACAGTTCTGCTACATCTTCATTCCCTGGAATGCACGCCTTTCACTTTGCATTGCAAACTGTAGATAGAGTATAAGGCACCAGCTGCGGTAAGCTTTCCCAGAGACTTTTTAACATCTCAATATATTACCAGCATCCAGAAAGCTTTCTGGCCACTCCAGAGCCCATTTTATCCTGCCTTCTCCTTCCCTTTGATATGCATGAAGCTGAAGAAAGTCCCCTTTGCAATTTCTAGGTCTGCCTTTTGCAGGGGAGGTGGTTTGGGAGAGAGGTGTGAGTGACCCAGATCGGACTTTGTAATGAAGCATTAAAAGAAGAGCAATTTTGAAGAATTGAATAGGCTTTTGGTACAATTTTAAACTGATTTCCAGGAGCTCAAATATTCAAATCCCTGAACCCTATTTGAAGACACATCAGAAGATGCACCCTGCAACCTGTGTGTAGCAAACTCTTTTGAATCTTGTCCTTGAAACAAAAAATTAGTGCCCCCTGGGAGCTTGCCAGCAGAGACAACCAGTAACTGCAGAATGACTGAAAAGCAGAGCCAAGAGTCCTTGCAGCTGGAGGGAGGAAGGGGATGAGAGAGCCAGGAAAGATGAGAAAAGCCTTCAGGAGCCATTGGGGAGACAGTCACCGGGAAGAAGAAAGGAAGACATGCACTAAAAACAACAGAAACACAGGTGGAAATGGCCTACTGGGAAATCAGCCTGTCAACAAACAAAAGCCGAAGGCCAGAAAGCGGTTTCTGCATCAGCCCCCACTACCTGGGATCGAGAGTGTTCAGTAAATAAATTAGCAGCAGCTTTGACTGGTTGGAAATTAATACTGACACCATGAAAGCAGCAAACGACTTGCTTTTATCTGGAGTGGAAGCAGTAAAGTTCTAAAGAGATCCTTTCCTAGGAAAGGCGAAATGGAGCCAGGAACATCAGTGCAGGTAAAGAAGGGGAAAAAAGAGAGTTTCATTTCATGTACCAGTGGTTTAGAACTTCATTTAGAGCTAATCAGACCCGTCTACCTCTGAGCCATTTCTGACAGAAACCTCCCTCGAACAGTTTTCCTTTCAGGTTGTGCAATCCCCCAGCACTCCCATAGAAGCAATGCAACATGGAAAAGAGGTCTGTGCACATCTGTACGCATGTGTGTGTGTGTGTGTGTGTCTGTGTGTGTGAGTTGAAAAAGGTGAGGTCAGCTGAAAAAAATCCTTTTGTCAGTTCAGCAAAGGTGTGTGGAGTTAGTTAAGCAATCCAAGAATTAGTGTAGCTGTAAACTCTAGTCTCAACTAGGTCTCTGCTCCTATGGTTTGCCCAACTCCCTTTCTGGTGACTTTGTCAACTTGACACATATATTTTTGAATAACTTTCTTATCAGTCTAGAATGATACACAACAACACAGCCCTTCAGCTGGTTGGAGGAGAGGGAGTGAATGGCATAGCCAATCCCTTTGCCTCCCATTTTCTGGACAAAGGAACTGGATGATATTCATCTTCCTCTCATGGGACCTCCCACCACTAAAGCTGGTGGTCTGGCAAGGCTGCTGGCTGTGGGAACCAAAGTACAACCTTCAGACCAGGCGGGAGTGCCTGGCTCACCACCGCTACTCCAGCCGCTGTTGCCAGCCGGAAATATGGGGAGAAATCTCCCCAGGAAATTCATTTATTCATTCAATAGTATTTAGTGAGTGCTTACTATGTGCAGAGCACTGTACTAAGCACTTGGAATGTACAAATCGGTAACAGATACAGTCCCTGCCCTTTGACAGGCTTACAGTCTAATGGGGGGAGACGGACAGACAAGAACAATAGCAATAAAATCACCAAGGTCCTACCACCTTTTGACCAGCTCTGTCTTGACGAGTGTTAGAATCCTCAAGGAGAAAACGAGGCCCAAATGTTTTGTTACCCATTTCACAAAACTAAAATGCTTAACATCTTTAAAGTGCTTCCTCAGATTTAGATGTTCTATGAGTTTTTTTCTAAGTATAAATTATGCTGCTAAAATGCGGAAATAATATAGACTGACTCTTGAGAGAGTGTTTTAGAATTGTAAAAATGCCTAGTAACTAGGTGACTGAAGATAAAATATACTGAATAGGTATTACACCTCAAACCCTTAACCTGGAAAAAAACAGATTCATGGTGAGGTCAGACAGTATCCTTCATCTCTCGGAGCAATCAATCAATCAATGGTATTTATTAAACACTTACTGTGTGCAGAGCACTGTACTAAGGGCTTGGCAGAGTACAACATGACAGAGTTGTATTAACATGATTAACACGTGTTTAACATGGTCCCTGTTGACACATACTCTTTGGCTCCCTCTGACCAGTAGTTCCAGGAGTAAGTTAGCTACTCCTCTAACCTTCCCAACCAAACTTTTAAACACATTGTACCCCTGCAACACTACATATTCCAGCTAACTCCCTTTATGACACTTCCTAGGTCTCCATTTATCTTTCTCCTCTTCTAGCTAATTTTTTGTTTCTACCTCCCTCTTAGAATGCAAGTTCCCTGAGGTCAGAGGCTGTGTCTTCTAATTATTATACTCTCCCAAGTACTTAATAACAGAGTTCTGAGGACAAGATGCTTAGTCTTTCCCTTAGACTGTAAAGCCTATGTGGGGCAGGGACCATGTCTGATCTGATTATACTGTATCTACCCCAGTGCTTACAGTGCTTGCTACCTAATATATGCTTAAGAAATGCCCCTATTATTATTGTTGCCCACCATGGGAGCTCAATATAATGGATTCGTTGCACTGTGGACTACAATAACTTTAGACCGGCCCTCGGAGAAGCAGCGTGGCTCAGTGGAAAGAGCCTGGGCTTCGGAGTCAGAGGTCATGAGTTTGACTCCCGGCCCTGCCACTTGTCAGCTGTGTGACTGTGGGCAAGTCACTTAACTTCTCTATACCTCAGTTCCCTCATCTGTAAAATAGGGATTAAAAGTGTGTGAGCCCCACGTGGGACAACCTGATTACCCTGTATCTCCCCCAGCGCTTAGAACAGTGCTCGGCACCTAGTAAGCGCTTAACAAATACCAACATTATTATTATGAGAAGCAGCGTGGCTCAGTGGAAAAGAGCACGGGCTTTGGAGTCAGAGGTCATGAGTTCGAATCCCAGCTCTGCCACTTGTCAGCTGTGTGACTGTGGGCAAGTCACTTAACTTCTCTGTGCCTCAGTTACCTCATCTGTAAAATGGGGATTAAGACTGTGAGCCCCATGTGGGACAACCTGATTCCCCTGTGTCTCCCCCAGTGCTTAGAACAGTGCTCTGCACATAGTAAGCGCTTAACAAACACCAACATTATTATTATTATTATTAGATGGTTTACCTTGTTTAAAGCACACTCCTTCCCTATTTTTGAAGTATTGTGACTTGATAATGTGATTAAACCTGACTTAAATTTAGCATAGATAATGGAAGATCTAATCAGCACTGATAATGACATCTCATCTCAATACAAAGTAGCTCCTTTGTCAAAAAGAATATGAAAGATAAGTTTGTGTATATAATAAAAATTTTAATTTAAATTTTTTCATTATTGGTACATATTTACATTGTTATTTGATCAATCAATAGCTTAATGAGCACTTATTCTGTGCAGAACACTATACTGCTTGGGAGAATACAATAGAATAGTAGAAAGGATTCCTACCCTCAAAGAGCTTTCTCGGGAGTTGCAGAGACAGATACCAAAATATATTACAAGTAGTGGGAAACAACTGAATTTACAGATTTGTAAGTCCTGTAAAGAGAAGGTATGAGGCCCAAGTGTATAGTTGACACAGCAATGGGGGGAAAATATGGTGGAAAGATGAGATTATAGTCAGGAAAGTCTTCCTGGAGAAGATGTAATTATTTTAAATAAACAGAGTAGTGGTCTGTTGAATGTGAAGAGTAAGGTATTCCAGGAAAGAGAGAGGCCAAGAGCAGCAAGGTAATGGTAAGAGAGACAAGAGTGAGGCAGAGTGAATAGGCTGGTATTTAAGCAAAATGTGGGAAGGGTTGTTGTTGGAGAGGAATGAGAATTGGTTGTGGGAGAGAACTAATTGAGTGCCTTAAAGCTCAAGAGATTCAGATTCCAGAGATTCAGCTTGATGCAGAGAGGGATACGCAAACACTGGAGGTTTTTGAGGAGGGTAGATATGTGTGCCAAGTGATTTTTTAGAAAAATGATCCAGAAAGCAGAGTGAAGTATGGCCTGAAGAGGGGAGAGGCTGGAAGCAAAGGGAATATATCTATATTACTTTGTCAAATTTTTTGATGTTGGGAAGACATTAATACACTTTACGTTATTTCCTATGGGAAGCTATATTTCATTTAGCACTTTAGCTTAAGGAACCAATTAAGGGTGCAAACTGTGGTACAGCAGTATTCATACTTTCCGCATTGTAACAACTATTAAATCCATTTTCCAAGACACAATTTCCTAGTCTCACCCTCTGTAATTGTATAGCCTCTTCTACCTCTTCAAAATGTTTAGAGGAATTTATTTTCTTTCCACCTCACCCTAATCAAATTTAAGCAAAACATTTACTTCTCTCATAATTTCTCTATAAATTTGACAATCAAATAACTGCATAACAACATACCCTATTCTCTGCAGGTCTCCCAACAAACGATCTTAATTCTGAATCCCACACCCAAATTCACACTGTTTTGTTCACCTACAACTGGCCAAGTATTTATTTTACTGTAATCTGCTCTTCCTAAACAATCTGGAGACTCTACTTTTTACATGAAATATGGCACAACCAATCTAAGAAATACAGTCATCCTTGGCTGTCTGTCTTGTTTTGTACCACTCGAAGTTTTTACTCTGATGGTTACTTGGCAGAGTATCATTCATTCTACCCTGCCATGGAAATTTATAGTGCAATTGCAATAAAGCACCAAACAACGGAAACAATGTCCCTAGCAAAAGTTAGCTCGGAATGGCTGAAAAGGAAGAAAAGAATAAATATTTCAAGCCATAGTTCTTGAGGGTTTATTACATAATTTCATTGTTGAATCCAGAGTCTCAGAGTCCCGATGGTTATAAGCAATGGATAAAATTACATATTTAACTTTCCTCCACATTAAGAGTGAAGCATTGCTAAATCGTTCAACTATAAATCTTAAAGTTTCATTTTCCTCTATGCAGCCAAAATCTACCTGGAGGAGATTGGCCAAAACTCAGTGTCAAAAGCATTGGAATTTGAATTTGGCTGTTAAATTTGTGAGAAAGGCAGGGAAAACCTTTGCCTGAGATGAGTGGTTGGATTGATTCTATAGACAAGACAGAGATTAAATTTATTCCTCTAAAACTCAGATATATAATTCCTCTCCAGAGAATATCTAAGGCTGACAAAATAAACAAAGAAATAACATGTTTCTTAACTTGTGAAATGTGACAGTCAATGGCATATGGCAAAACAAAATGAAACTAAGCAACTTTACAAGTTTTCAATGTTAATAGCCTGCTAAAAGAGTATATGCCATGCCTTTTCCCTTTGGAAACTTTAATATTTATAATAAGGTAATTACTAATTCCCAAACACTGTACTAAGCACTAGAATAAATATAAAATTATTTGCTTTGTCTGGCTACAGTCTCTGTTCCACATGGGGTTGGTTAACAGTCTAAGTAGGAGAGAAAATGTATTTAATCCCCATTTTACAGATGAGGAACCTGAATCACAGAGAAATTAAGTGACTTGCCCAAGGTCACATAGAAGGTAACTGGCAGAGCAGGGATTAGAACCCAAGGTCGTTAGACTCTCAGACCCATGCTATTTCTCCACTTTCAAAATGGCCATTCTGCAAGATTTCTTTCTTAGAGATCAGGGAAAGTGTTTACCAACACTGTTTTATTGTAATCTCCTAAGTGCATAGCAAGAAATTGGCAGAGTTGGGATTTGTAGAAAATAAACAATCAATTGTATTCATTGAATGCTTAGTCCAATGATTCCCAGATATTATAAACAGAAATCAGGAAAGTCAGCGTGGCTTTGGGGAGAGCCACAGATAGTTTGGTGAAGTTCAAACTCTTCTAGTACCAGCATGCTCACTGTGCCCCAATCTTGTCTATCTCACTGCTGACTCCTTTCACATGTCCTTCCTCTGGCGTGGAACTCCTTTGCTCTCCATATAGACCAGAGTGCCTCCTTCCCCACCTTCAAAGCCTTAATCAAATCACAGATCCTCTAAGAGACCTTACCCAATTAAGTACTCTTTCCTCTGCCTCCATTTTTTTTTATGGTATTGTCCTTCTCCAGTCCATATTTCATTCTGTGCCTCAGTGACCTCATCTGTAAAATGGGGATTAAGACTGTGAGCCTCACGTGGGACAACCTGATTACCCTGTATCTACCCCAGCACCTAGAACAGTGCTCTGCACATAGTAAGCACTTAACAAATACCAACATTATTATGGTAGAAGCAGCATGGCTCAGTGGAAAGAGCCCAGGCTCGGGAGTCAGAGATTATGGGTTCGAATTGTGGCTCTGCCACTTCTCGGCTGTGTGACTGTGGGCAAGTCACTTCACTTCTCTGTGCCTCAGTTCCCTCATCTGTAAAATGGGGATGAAGACTGTGACCCTCATGTGGAACAACCTGATTACCCTGTATCTACCCCAGCACTTAGAACAGTGCTCTGCACATAGTAAGTGCTTAACAATTACCAACATTATTGTTATTATTCCACTGCCCAGATCATTTTTCTATGGAAACATTAAAAAACTCCAGTGGTTGCCCATCCACATCAAACAAAAAATCATCATCATTGACTTTAAAGCACTCAATCACCTTGCCCCCTCCTACTTCACCTTGCTACTCTCCTACTACAACAAAGCCCACACACTTCACTCCTCTAATGCCAACCTTATAACTGTGCCTTGATCTAACTTATCTCCCTGATGACCCCTTGCCTACATCCTGCCTCTGGCCTGGAACCTTCCCTCTCCTCAAATCTAACAGACAATTGTTCTCTCCCCTTCAAAGCCTTATTGAAGGCATACCTCCTCCAAGAGGCCTTCCCTGACTACTCTCCCTTTCCTTGTCTCCCACTTCCTTCTTCATCACCCTTGCTCCCTTTGTTCTCCAACCCTCCCAACCCCACAGCACTTAGGCCTTCCCAGACTGAGCTCCCCACTTTTTCCCCTGCTCCCTCTACCCCCCCTCCACCTCTCCACAGCTAAACTCTCTTCTCCCTCCTTTCCCTCTCCTCCTCCCCCTCTCCCGTCCCCAACCCCTCAGCACTGTACTCGTCCGCTCGACTGTACATATCTTTATCAACCTATTTATTTTGTTTATTTCGTTTAATGAGATGTACATCACCCCGATTCTATTTAGTTGCCATTGTTTTTATGAGATGTTCTTCCCCTTGACTCTATTTATTGCCATTGTTCTTGTCTGCCTGTCTCCCCCAATTAGACTGTAAGCCCGTCAAACGGCAGGGACTGTCTCTATCTGTTACCGATTTGTACATTCCAAGCACTTAGTACAGTGCTCTGCACATAGTAAGTGCTCAATAAATACTATTGAATGAATGAATGTACATATTTGTAATTTATATTAATGTCTGTCTCCTCCTTTCTAAACTGTAAGCTCTTTGTGTGCAGGAAACAGGTCTGTTTATTGTTGTACTGTACTCTCCCAAGCACTTAGTACAGTGCTCTGCACATGGTAGTGTTCAATAAATATTATTGAATGAATGAACGTCAAGCACTTATGTGGCAGGGCACTGTGCTAAGCACTGGGATAGATACAAGCTAATCAGGTCAGACACAGTTCATGTCACATACGGTGCTCAGTCAATCCTCATTTTTACCGATGAGGCAACTGAGGCATAGAAAAGTTAAGTGACTTGCCAAGGTCACACAACAGAAAAGTGGAGGAGCTAGAAAAAGAACCCAGGATCTTCTGACTCCCAGGCCCATACTCAATCCACTAGGCCATGTGGTTTCTCTCTCCCTTCTGTGTCATCCAAGCACTTGGATCTGTGACCTTTGGGCATTTTATATTCATTTCACCCTCAGCCCCACAACACTTATGTACTTATCTAAAGTTATTTATTATGTTATTGTCTGTCTCCCTCGTAGACTGTAAGCTCATTGTGAGCAGGAAACATGCCTACCAACCTTTTTGTATTGTACTCTCCCAAGTGTTTAGTACAGTGTTCTGCACACAGTAAATGCCATTTTGACAATCAATCTTGGAACAGGCATTTAACCATGTTGTGTCTCACTTGTCACACCTATGAAATAGGGTTACCTCCTCCCTGCCTCAACACTTCCTGAAATGTTTCCAAATAGAAAAAGTTCACTAAAAGCTGGTGAATACGAGAGTCAATGTGCCAGGGACAGCTTCATATGATAAGCAAGGTAAGCAGTAGCCTCAGGTGGCATACATTAGTAGTGCTGGCACTCTTCCCAGTACACTCAAAATGGCTCCTAACCTAGAGGTCCATTACAATTGCCACTTCCATCTCAATGACACTGCATATTTGGGGTGGCCATCTTTACTTAATTTTCAGTAACCATCCCTCCCTTTTATCTCTCTGGCCAGAGGTGTTTTTTTTTTATTTAGATGCTGCAAAATCTAGGTGGCAAGTGGGGGATTAACACTGGGATGCAGATGTGTTCAGTGGTAGATCGCAGAGGACATGGGCGTGTGGGTGAGCAAGGAGGTGGAGGAATGGATGGTGATGCAGCAAGTGGAATCAGCCCCTACCCTAGGTAGTGGGGACCCTACAGTGGCCTTCAGCTGTCACCATACTCACCCTGATCCTGAAACTGGGCACCAGGGGATTCTGGGGACTCAGAGACCAAGGGAACTCAGTGTTGTACCTTGTAAACAAGTTCAGACAGAGCTACCTTCCTTCCAGGGATGAGTCCACGCTCAGGGATCATGGAACAGGGCAGAGATGGGGAAGTGTGACTAGCTCTCCATCACAGTCATCAGCCCATGCTGTGGATGCTCATCCCTATTCCTCCTTCTCTGGGCCTGATACCTGATCTACCCCTTCTTTCCAGGCAAAATGAGTGGCCAGGCACTGTCCTGGACCAGAGTGAGAACAAAGATATCTCCCCATTTTCTTGTACTGGTAGTGCAATGACATCACACGACACCACCACCTGATGTTGTTGGGTCACATGGAAGGAGAGAGGAGGCCAAGTGAGAGCCTGCAACGTGACATGTCATTATAAAGGTGGAGTCAAAGAGTGTGTGCAGTACTGCCGCTGAGGATGCTAGTGGATCAAGGATTCCTGCTGATAGTCTTGTAGAAATGACAAACAACAAATAGGCCAAAAGAAAGCAAAGGATCCTATCCTTTCTAGGGGCAATTTCTCCAAAGGGGAAAGTTGCCCTTACAGTACAACCCAAGCTATGTGTGAATAAAGCTCTGCCTTTACGTGCCTATAAAAATCAGCATTCCCTCTCCACCCTCTGCCTAAGAAAATAATAATGAGATCCACGCAAATTACAGACTCCTCACAAAGTGTTCAAACAATGCAATGATTATTTTTGTTTCCCCTGTCACTGGAGTCCTTAATACACGAAGCTTCATTTTTAAAGTATGCAGTGGAGACCGTTCATTTACTTGCCAATACAAAATCCCAAATCCTCCATGTGAAAACAATAACACATTCTGTGACTTGGAGGCTTGTGCGTTTATGTTGGCACTATCAGAAATGCTAATGCAAACCGAATCTGTTCTGTACTCTCAAACACTAACAAACATCATCCATTTCCTACTGATTGGTTTCAACCTAACAAGCGTTTTGTTGAGCCCTAAAGAATATTTCATTTTCAGTATTTAGATAATGCTGATTACTCACTTATAAGCCACAGGTCAACCAACTAGGAATAGATTGCTTCAACTTATATCATAGAATCCTTCCCCCACCTTCCAACCAATATCAAGTGTTCCATTCTCAAAGACAGACAGATGTTACCCAAAGTTCAGGCGATGCTCAGCTGTGAATAGAGCTGATCATACATTGGTGTGATGTACTCATGATCAAAATTTCTTACTGAGTCCTAAGGGAGCAAAGCATGTTTGAGTCCCCTAGCTGACTATTTATGACTCTTCTAAGCTCAGATCAAGATGCTTTGCACCATAATGCTTTCCCTGAGGAAGCTTCACTGAGAAGCATGCAAATAAAAAATGGTGGCATTAGGACTCCAGTTCAGGCAAATAATGTTTAATTCTATCTGTTACAGATGTTCATAGTGTGGAAACTGACAAATCATAATTGATACCTTATTCTGATCCCGAAAATTCTGTGGGTTGTAATCTTAGCATTCTAGTGGGGAGGGAAAAGAAGTCGGGAGAGGTAGCTGAGTTTTAGGCCTGGACATCCAATGCCACTGTGTACAGTGGATGAAGAAGAGTGAATAATTTGTAGATGACTAGATTGTAAGCTCCTGTGGGCAGGGATTGTGTACCAACTCTATTGTATTGTTTTTCCCCCCAGGTGCTTAACATAGAGTTCTGCACATAGTAAACACTCAGCTAATACCACTGATTAATAGGTGACTTCTCACTGCTGAGTGCACTTTCCAGAACCCAGCAGAAGCACTATGAATAGGCAGCTGTTTGGCTCTAGTCTCCAGTGAAATCCTAGAAGCCCTGCACCCACCCAATAATCCTACTTGCCCCTTTCCCACTCCATCTGGGAAGCTGTTCTCTACTGTGAGGCAAATTTGATCATTCTTTAGCTTCAGAGTGCCCAAGAAACAGGCAGAGTACCCAATCCTTATTTCTAGCAGTGAAAGTAAGGAACAGAGAGTAGACATGATCCCATGGTCCTGCCTTGCCTCTTGCCAGCCTCTTCTCACCCTAAGAACATATGAAAAGATGGTAAAACTGAAGAAAAAACATCAGACAATGAATAAGGCTAAATACTTTTGAGTATTGTTAATAATAGGACATATTTGGATGGCAGAATCAATAGCTTCTTTAAGGTCTCCTAGAATGAGAGGAAAGACATGACAGCTAACAAAAAAAAGAAGACAAAATCTGACTTCTCTCCAATGCTTCCTAGAATTTCTCATGAAAAATTGAATGTGTCATGGTGTGGGTCACTGTTCTTTGCCTAGAGATTTCCCAGGAGGCAGTGGGCTGAGAGGACTAGGACATAGTGGGTCCACGCACCCGGCTGCACCCTTGAGCTCCACAGTATTGCCTCCCGCTTGCTGAAACCCTGTCTCCCAGAGTAATAAGACTATGATGTAAAGGGCCCAGAGGGAGAGTCAATTACTGGTTTATCCTTGCCTTCCTGGTCTCAGATGACTGCTGCAGGCCTAACACTGATTCCCCAGAGGTGGAATGGGCTATCCCATTCTCCAATCCACCAGAGGGCTGCTAATGCCATCCACTTAGATGCGTGCATGCACGCACACATACGTACACACATATTTTCCAACAATCAATAAGTGGTAGTTACTGAGCACTTACTGGGTGCAGAGTGCTGTACTAAGCACTTGAGAGAGTGAAATACAGAGTTGGTGGACATGTTCCTTGCTCACGACTTTACAGTCTAGAGGACAGATGCATCTCCAGCTTACAACAGAGAAGATTCTGGGATCCCCAAACTCTGACTTCCTAGATTTACTGCCTCTGTAAGCTGCTATCCATTCCTTGCTAGGGATTCTGGACTTCCAGCAGCTATAGTCACGGCAGCAGTAGCTGCACCAGAGGTGATGTCATCAGCCTCTTGCTGCTGCACCACTCCATGTGTCTAAGTGAATATGGTTGTATAATGGTATCCTTATCTTCCCACCCAAGGCCTGTCCTGCCCCAGACTTAACCATCACTGAGAAGAAGCGTGGCTTAATGGAAAGAGCACGGGCTTGGGAGTCAGAGGTTGTGGGGTTTTAATCCCAGCTCCACCACTTGTTTGCTGTGTGACCTTGGGCAAATCACTTCACTTCTCTGTGCCTCAGCTTCCTCATCTGTAAAATGGAGATTAAGACTGTGAGCCTACATGGGACATCCTGATTACCTTGTATCTACCCCAGCGCCTAGAACAGTGCTTAGCACATAGGAAGCGCTTAACAAATACCACCATTATTATCACTGTAGACAGCATCTCCATCCTCCCTTTCTCACAAGCCTTTCTCACAAGATAATCTGGGCATTATCCTTGACTCGTGTCCCCTCATTCAACCACATTATCAGTAACCAAAACCTTTCAGGTCTACCTTCATAACAGTGCTAAAATCTACTCTCTCATCTCAATCTAAACTGCTACTATGTTTATCCAAGCACTTTTTATATCCTGCCCAGACTACTGCATTAGCCTTCTTGCTAACCTCCCTACCCTTCCCCACAACAATCCATATTTCACTCTGCTGGTGGCTAAATTTTCTATAAAACCATTCAGTCCAGGTTTTTCCACCCCTCAAGAACCTCCAGTGGTGGTTCACCCACCTCCACATCAAATGGAAACCTTTTACCATTGGCTTTAAAGCACTCATTCACCTTGCCCCTTCTATCTTACCTTGCTGATTTCCCACTACAATCCACCACACTCGCTTTGCTCCTCCAGTGCCAACTTACTCATATACCTTGATCTTGTCTATCTCACCAACATCCTGCATCTGGCCAAGAAATCTATTCCCCTTTTCATCTGACAGTCACTCTACTCACCTATAAAACCAAGAGACCTTCCCCAACTAAGCTCTCATTTACCCTTATGTCCACTCCCCATGCCATTCCTGGTTTTGTACCTTTTAAGCACTTGGTATTCACCCACCCTCAGTCTCTCAGCAGTTATGTACATAACCTTATTTTATTGTTGGTACTTGGTACTTAAGTGCTTACTACGTGCAGAGCACTGTTCTAAGCGCTAGGGTAGAGACAAGGGAATCAGGTTGTCCCACGTGGGGCTCACAGTCTTCATCCCCATTTTACAGATGAGGGAACTGAGGTGCAGAGAAGTGAAGTGACTTTCCCACAGTCACACAGCTGACAAGTGGCAGAGCCGGGATTCGAACCCATGACCTCTGACTCCAAAGCCCGTGCCCTTTCCAGTCTTGAAGGACTGTAAGTTTCTTGTAGGCAGGAAACTTGTCTTTCAACTCTGGTGTATTGTATCCTCCCAAGTGCTTATTACAGTGTTCTGCATACAGTAATCACTCAAATATGATTGAGTAATCTGAGTATATGTTTCTGAATGGTTTGTTCGTGAGAGGACAGGAACGCTGGGTGTCTCTTCCATCCCCTATCTCGACCTCTCCAACTCCTGAATCTGACTCCCTTTGAAACTGTTTAGCATACCTCTCTTTAATTCTCTGAATGAACAACACATCTTTCTACTGGTTGAAATTAATGACTTCACCTAAGTCAATCTCTATCCTCCCTTTATGCCATTTTGGTCAACACCCACTTTGACATTTTGTCAGTGAAGAGGTTCTTTCAACCTCAATTCTTTCCTAAGCACAATTTCTTGTCTTAAAATAAGGAGTGGGGCAGGAGGAAACACACATTTATAACTTTCATTATTGTCAAAATGACTTCCTTCCATTTTACATTTCATTGTTTGGGCAATTACATCCTGCAATATCAATCATCTGGTTAAGAAATATTTATTAATCACTTCCATGATTTAGTGCTAGACAATATATACTGCAAATATATACTAGTGCTAGATATTATAAACAATATATACTGCCAGGCATGCTCTTTGAGCCCTACTTCATACAACATCGAGCACTGACATACACATCTAGGCATATGAGTGTTCTACTATGGCACAAAGTAGAGACTCTGAATCAAGAAAACATGCTAGGAGGCATTTACATTGTGGATGAGCTTCAGGGTTTGTGGTTTATATCGTTAAGTGTGGGACTTGCCCTTCAGAAGTACTGAGCAGTTTTCTCTTCATTTATCTTGGAAGCTTCAATTCTCCACTTTTCCCAAGGCCTGAATGACTGGGTTTCCAAATTATCTGACCTGGAATATTTCATTTCTAATTATTCTTTAATCAATTGGTAGTATTTATTGAGCTCTTACTCTGTGCAGAGCACTATGCTAAGCACTTTGGAGGGAACAATAAACTATACAGACATGTTTCCTGGCTACTAGGACCTTACAGACTATTAGAGTTTACCATTTAGATTACAATCTAGAAGACTACTCTGAGAAGGTCAAAAAACTGAAGAAATATTGTCAATTTTCTCCTGGGATGCCACTCAGATTCTCTTAAAGGAGCCATTTTGTCATACTACTGAAGGAAATACTAAGACCCCAGAAGAAAAGTAAGAGACATCTAAAATAATGCAAATCAACAATAGAGCTGGAAACTGAATTCTGGTGCTCTGAATGCTACTTCATTGCTACTGTAAAGTCATAGTGTAGTTGCTCTGTTCATTAAAATTGTAGCAACTCCCTGATAATAATTAGAGAATGTGTCCAGTTATTTTAAAAGTAAGCGTCTACTATGTGCAGCACACATTACTAGGTACTTAGGGGAGAACAAATAAAATTGAAAACCATAGTGGTTCCTGTTATTAAAGGAGCATACCATCTAAAGAGACTATGATAATGGAGAAGCAGCATGGCATAATGGATGGAGCAGGCCTGGAAGTCAGCTGGCCATGGGTTCTAATTCTGACACAGCCACTTGTCTGCTGTGACATTCAGCAAGTCACTTCACTTCTCCGTTCCTCAGTTACCTCATCTGTAAAATGAGGATTGAGACCGTGAGCTCCATATGGGACAGGGACTGTGTCCAACTATATTTGCTTCTATCCACCCCAGTGCTTAGTACAATGCCCGGCACATAGTAAGGACTTAACAAATACCGCAAGACATAGATTGAAGGAGCCACTTTGCCTCAGTGATTTTTTTTTCTTTAAATGCCTTCCAAAAATCACAGCTCAATCTCACCCCACATTCAACTCTTTAAGCTCTCTTGGCTTTCTTCTGATGTAACGTGTGAATTAGCTAATGAAAAATTAGCTCAGTAGAACTAATTACTAGTGAAAGAGGAAGACTATCTAGTAAGAAGCATTAGAGTTCATGAGTTTCAGAGAGAACGATATAACCTCTGAAGTACATAAATGTGGAAATAGATGAGATGAGGAACTTCTGAGAACAGACTTGTATTTATTATTTACTTACTGAAATACAATTTAACTATTTACCACAGAGAACTTTTCATTGATAAATTATATATTTAAGAAACTTAGAATTTTATGACTAATTTTTGAGAAACCTTACTTCAGTTTCTAGAGTTTGAGTCTTGGGTAGCAAAACCTAGCACAAAGCCAGAATCTGCAGAAAAGAAACACAGCCAATTATGTCCCAGGACTTGTTTTTGCTATGTGTTTTGTTTAAAACAAGATGGCAGCATTAGGGAACGTTCTTTTGACAGAGTGAGTCTGTTTGGAAAGAATGTACCATGAGGTCAAAAGAAATGTTGACTATCATGGAATTGCACTGCTCTGCATTACTGGCAAGACCCTAGCTACAGTCCTCCTGGACTCACTACTGCAGAACATCATGAATCATGCACTCTCAGAATCAAATGATAACTTCAAACCATAATAGGTCCCAGCATATATGATAAGATTTGCCCAGAAGATACAAGAAAAAGGGAAAGAATAGCATCAGTATCTGTACTTGGGGTTTGTAGGAGTACTGATACAGGTGTGATTTGCCTAAGGTTTGCCTGGTTGGATTATTGGATTATCATTGGATTAAGAAGATGGTATAGCTTCTTTTCCCTGAGTAGCACAGTCAAGTCTACTGATTACATTGAAGTCTCAAGCACTTAGTTCAGTGCTCAGCACACAGATGGAGCTCAATAAATACTTTTGATTGACTGATTGATTCTGCAGCTATCTCCCATTTTGTGGTTTCCCACTGCTTCTCAGCTATACCATATCATCAAGAAGCAGGCCTAGGGGATAGATTCCAGTCCAGGGAGTCAGGAGGACCTTGGTTCTAATCTCAGCTCTGTCCCTTGCCTGCTGTGTGACCTTGGGTAAGTCACTTAACTTCTCTGTGCTTCAGTTTCCTCATCTGCATAAGGGGATTAAGACTGTGAGCCCCATGAGGGACAAGTACTGTGTCCACCTTGATTAATTTTATCTATCCCAGCACTTAAAACAGTGCTTGACACATAATAAGCACTTAAAAAATTCCATTATTATTACTATGAAGGAAGGTGAGAAGCAGCATGTCTAATAATAATAATGATGGTATTTGTTGAGCACTATGTGTCAAGCACTGTTCTAAGCACTGGGGTAGATACAAAGTAATCAGGTTGTCCCACATGGGGGGTCACAGTCATAATCCCCATTTTACAGATGAGGTAACTGAGGCTCAGAGAAGTTAAGCAGTTTTCCCAAGGTCACAAGCAGACAAGTAGCAGAGCCGGGATTAGAAATCACATCCTCTGGTTCCCAAGCCTGAGCTCTTTCCACTAAGCCACACTGCTTCTAGTGGAGTCTAATGGATAGAACACAGGCCTGGGTGTCAGAAGGGTCTTGGGTGTAATCATGGCTCCACCACTTGTTGCTGTCTGACCTTGGACAAGTCACTTACCTTCTTTGTGCATCTATTTCCTCTGTAAAATGAGGATTAAGATTATGAGCTTCATGTGAGACAGGGACTCTGTCCAATCTGATCATCTTGTATCTACCCCAGCACTTAGTACAGTGCCTGGCACATAGTAAATGCTTAACATATACCATAAAAAGATAGCTGATTGAGTGATTAAAGCTAATGTTTAAGAATACCAGCTTTATATAGAGCAAATTGATATAGTTTCTTAGATGCTTACTACTGTATTTATTTTTCAGGAGTTGGACATTCAGTTAGCTGGATGTCCTCTTTTTTTCATTTTGCCATTAGTAAAAGTGTGGATTAAATAATAAATACAACTCAGTTGTATTCTACCAACTTTTGTATTGCATTTCTCAAGCAATTAGTACAGCGCTCTTCATACACGAAGTGTTCAATAAATACCAATGATTGAAATGATAGTCCCACATTTGAGACCACAAAGCAGTAGCAATATAAACATAGTTAAGATTTGCAGCTAGTAAAATGATATAATTGGTAAAGTGTCTCTGCTTAGATGTTGGGAATATCATGGGTTTTCTTTCAAATTAGTAAGTAAAATACAGCATTGGTTCCAACCTGCTCAGCATTCAGTGAGCAAGCATAGGTCATGGTTATTTAATGGTCCAAAACCAAGACCATTGATTTTTCTCCCTGCTACAGCATCACCACCTATTCATGCTCTGCACTGCTCCATGACGATCAGTTTGTCAAATAGGATCATTGCAGGGATGAATATGTTAATCAATAAGGAGAGGTGGGAGTGGAGAGGGAAATCCAGGCTGCCTAAGCATTCCCTTCATTCCAAAAGGTGAATCTTCCAGCCTGAGGCTTCAGCAGAGCTGTGGCAGAAAACGGAGCTTTTGGCTCAGAGTGAGATTCATGGCAATGGAAATGTAGCTATTTCCAACTCTCCAAACTCTTCCTGATCCCTCCCCTTTCTCGCCAGTGTCCAGGCAGGCCAGCCTAGTGGAAAGGGCATGGGACAAGGTGTCAGAAGACTGGATTTCAAATCCCAACTCTAGCAATGATCCACCCTGTAACCCTAAGGTAAAATCACTTAACCCACAAGACTATAAACTCCTTGAAAGCAGGGATTGGGTCAACCAACTCTTTATAACATACTCTACCAAGAGTTTAGTAGCATGCCCTAAGTGCACTAAGCACTAAAATACATAGATTGACCGATTAGGCTCCAGTATTTTCGTCGGTAGAATCATGGTAAGGTGACTCTTCCTACCTATAAGATTTTGAGTTCTGTGTGGGAAGGAACTGAATCTGATCAGAGTATCTTGGATTGATTCATTCATTCAATCACATTTATTAAGCATTTACTGTGTGAAGACCACTTCACCACGGCTTTTAACACATACTTATGGTATCTGTAAGTTGTGTCCAAGGTCTTTTTTAGGGTGTTTGTTAAGTGCTTACTATGCATCAAGGTCTGTTCTAAGTGCTGGGTTTGACACAAGTTAATTAGATCAAATACAAGCTCAGTCCCATATAGGCCCACAGTCTAAGTTCGAGGGAAATCAGGTGTTGAATTCCCATTTGGGAGTGCTCCTAGTGAAACATAAAGCTTAAAAATGTAGACACTTTGGAGTTGAGGAAATGGAGGCACAAAAAAGCTGTGACTTTCCCGAGGTCACACAGCAGGCCAGGGGCATAGGAAAGATTAGAAGCCAGATCTTCTGGCTCCCAGGCCTATAATAATAATGACGATGCTATTAAGTGCTTAGTATGTGCCAGGCACTGATCTAAGTTCTGGCCCATCCTTTATGCATTAGGCCTCACTGTTTCCTGAGTCTTATAGATTTCCTCTCTTCTTTGATATTTGTCATGCTGGGTACCTGGGTTCTATTGACTGTAGAAAAAGTCTTCTGTTTGGGAGAGACCGTAAACGCAAAAGATACTCAACATGGTCCCCAGTCAGATTTGGAAGGTTTCCAACAAGTGATTGCCTGACTTATGGGCAGGGAATGTAGCTGTTTATTGTTGAATTGTACTCTCCCAAGCACTTTGTACAGCAAGCACTTAGTACAGTGTTTTGCACATAGTAAGTACACAATAAATACTATTGAATGAATGTACTCAATAAATGATTGAAATGAATTAAAATTGAAGCCCATCCCTATGAACCTTTGTTTAGAAAAGTGATCATCTTTCCAGGAACTCTGTATCCAGTATGTCTATCCAACAGAAAGCTGCATTTTGCTCAGAACTTAGATGGTGACTGTATTTGGCTAGTTCACATGCAACAAATGCCATTTTCCATATCAGGCAACTGCTTCTTTCACATCCTGTGGTAGTTTGATACTCCATGACACAATTGTTTTCTTTGCGATTGGTAGGTTTCTGTTTGGATTCAGTCCTTTGATGATTCTAGGTTGGATGCAAATTAAAGTTGAAAATGACAACATAGGACTGAAACCCTGTTCCCTGCAGAAGCAGGGTTAGACAGAAAATGAGAACTGTGGCAACTGGAATCTCTTCTCATCCAGGAGCTTCAGAGAACGAGCAGTGCCTGGAGCAGCTTCCCTGAGTCTTGTGAGATGGAAGTCTGCCTTCTTAATACTTTGGAGCTTGGAAATCTCTAGTAATTTGTAACAAGGACTGGAGTGATGAAGAACCTGGTGACTTCCCCCTCTGAGTACTAGTTATCCTCTAATTTTCATGTTCCTACATGTTAATATTATTTTGTTCTTGGTTGCATTTTATTGTTGCTCTCAATTCATTCTATCATCCTAGGTGTCTATCTTCCCCCATTTAAAAGAGTCTGAGCTAATTGTTTTGTGCTTGTCCCTCCGCATCGAGCATGGGCATCTAGGAAGAGCTTTATAAATACTGTAATTAACTGGAGGGTCATGTACTTCACTGTCATTAGCTTTGCCATCACTTTTTCCCCTAGAAGGAACGCATGAATCTACAAAGAAGTTTGCAGATGGATAATGCAACTCAACATTATGCAAACACATCCACACATCCACCCTACACCTATGCACACATGCAGAGGTGTCCAGACACCTATTCAAAAAATGTGTCCCACCCTGCCAATAGCAGTCAGTCAGAGACTGCCTGGGAGAAGGATCCCATATCAACAACGCCAGCTTTAACAAACCACTACACATTAAATTTATAAACTGATCGTCTGCTAATTCATTGTAAAACAATTTAGCTTTAGCATCTGGTCTTTAAATATTAAAGAGCTGAAGAGTTGCTGAAACCCCAATAAGCAGCTAAAAGCTGGCTTCTAATTCATAAGAAATTTCTGCTAAGGAAGACATTTAATAGAAAGAGCATGACAGAGCTTCAGAAAGGCAAGCGTGGTGACTGGTACCTATCAAAAAAGAAAATTAGAATAAATGAATATTAAAATATTTAAATGTACAAAAATGTGTTTGAAACACATTTTCAAAGCATTATCATTGGAGGTGAGAAACCAGTGCTAAAGCAGTTACAAATTCCTTTCCCTCTTTCTCCCATTTCAGCTCATTAGCAGTGGTATTAGCTTTAAGTGTAATGGTGTAATCTTAACTGTACCGTACACAAATTACCCTGGTTCTCACTCTGACAATGTTTTGTAATAATCCCTCTTGGCAGTCCTTTAGCAATCGGTACAACATTATTTCCAAAGGAAAAATGGTGCAGTATTATCAGTGCTGCAACATTTGAAAAGAGGGGAAAAATAAAGCCAGAATGTCCAACGTATTTTTGTAACCACCTAGTTCAGACAATGTGGATCGAGACAAAGAACTCAGGAGAAGCTTAGTTTAGTGGTTGGTGCATTCATCTAAGAGTCGAGTTTCTAGTCCCATTGCCGGTATAGTCTTTATATGTGACTTTATGAAACTCACCACCACTCTGGTCTCCAGAGTCTTTGCCTGTAAATTGAGGATGAAATACCCTTGCCCACATGCCAGGGGCAAGGGCAGTACCAGAATTTATTTTAATTTAATTTCCTTATTTTTCATTTAACTCTCTGTGAAGAACAGATTATGGAATCTGGAGAAAGATTGGGCTAGTGCGAATGTATTCATTTTCAATTTACTTCTTTATTTTGAAGTTGAGTTCATAAGTATCTTCAAAATATTTTGAGAACTGAAAGCGGTAAGAGGAAGTAAGTACTCAGATGACTATGTCTCTATTGTGTAAATTAATACATTTCAAACTGTAGGACAGTGTGAGCCAAAGAAATTGTAAATCCTAAAATCACAACCATGTTCTAATTTACAACACCTTTGCTCCACACAACTGCAGGCTCCTGAATTTTCCACATGGGCAAATTAGTGCAATGTGTTATTATGATGTTTCAAAAGACAAAGAAAATGCTTATTTGAGGATATTTACAGAATATTATGGATGAGAACTGCTTTTCTTTTGGTTCCTTTTTTGACATGGATGAGGTGACTATTCAACTAATGGATTAGACAAGTCTATTTTTGTTGGTTAGGAAGCAGGAGACCAACTTCTGAAAGTTAACTTAAGTGTCTTAAATATATAAATAAACCATTAGCAGAGAAGAAAATCAAATTTCACACTCTAAATATCTTTCACTTATTTTTTAATTATTATTATTTGTCTCCTTGGTAATACACATTTACTTTAGTGATATGTGGGGTTCTTGGGAATACCAGACACTCCAAAAACTGACGAGTAAGCAAAAATAGTGCTGCTCTTTAAACCCTTCACAGTTTATAGCCACATTTACATAACATTAAATAAGTCAACAAAGGCATCATTAGCTCCCATTAAAATATGAGAGAAGAAATTTAAACGAACAAGACAAGCTAATTGGTAAGTAATGTTGTGTATCAAAAATTATGACTATAAGATACCACAGTTAATGAGAAGGCCTACAATCATGTTTACTACATATTTAAAAATTAAGTGAAGGTGAATAAAGTATACCAAAAAAGTTTTCAGCTTTTGTTTCCACTACTTTTCCAGGTTTAACATCCTTTGAAGTACAGTCAAACCCAACTGAAAAGAAAAAACTCTGAAAATGGATGCTACATTTTGCTTTTAATCTTTATCTATACCCCCAAAATGAGTATTTCTGGATAATAAGAAAGCTAGCACTCCCAGTTGGGAATAATGACTCCTGGCTTCTATTATGTAACCCACTGGGGAAGCCTCTTGATGTATTTGTGTGGGATTCAGAAATGGAGTGCGGGGCTCTATTTGCATTCTGGGGATAGAAGACCTTTGAACTCCTCCTTGGCAAAACCAAGCTGCTGCTGGTAGGGTGTGGTTCATTTTCTCCCTGCCAACACTAGACCGTGCCCTGCAGAGAGGAAGTGACCGAATTTTTGAACTTTATGTTTCACTAGGGAAACCTACATTTCCCTGAAATGTATTCAATGTATCTGAAAGTATTAAATCAGTCAGTGGTATGTATTGAGGACTTATGTACAGAGCACCACTTGGGAAAGTACAATACAACATAATTAACAGACATACTTCCTGCCCATAATGAGCTCAGAGCCACCTCCTTGCCAGTACAGGGTGGGGATCAAGCCCCACAGGATGGATTGCACTCTCTTTTAAGGAAATGTTGAGAAAAACCAGAGAGATACTAGTGCTGTGGTTACTAATTGTTAACAATAATAGCAGAGGTAGAGTGGGTAGACAGAGAGGAGGTGAGATCTCCTCTTGCGATTCTGCTAGGTAAAAGGGAGAGTCAAACAAGGGGCAGAAGGAGGGAGGGGCTGGAGAGGAGCAGGGGACAGACAATAAGAATATTGATGGTATTTTTTAAGTGCTTCCTATGTTCCAGGCACTGGAAAAGACCATTAAGAGAAGAAAATGGGAGCTGGTGAAACAGAGGGTTTGAGGATGGAGTTAAATGACATGAACAGCTGGTGTGGGCAATGGGTATGGGAGTCAATAAAAATGAAGTATTAATAATAGCAAGAGGCCTCTTGCCTCTTGCTAGAACACTCAAGAAGCAGCTTAGCCTAGTGGAGACAACTGGGGCCTGGGAATAAATAGACCTGGGCTCTAATTCCAGATCTGCCAATTGTTTGCTAAGTGACCTTGGGCAAATTGCTTAATTTCTTTATCTCTCACTTTTCTCAACTGAAAAATGGGGATTCAATACTCATTCTTCTACTTAGACTGTGAGCTCATGTGGGTCAAGGACTGTGTCCAACCTGACTTGTATCTACCTCAGTGCTTAGAAGAGTGCTTGACACGTAGAAAATGCTTAACAGATACCATAATCATGAAAATAATAATATTCCTTTCCTTAAATTGGAAGAACCTAAAAAATTGTTAAGCATTCAGACCATCCAAGACCCAATTCCCATAGTATAGTACTACCTCTTTATGCTTGGTACTCCAACTTCAAGCAGCCTGATCCTATCAGGAGAGGAATTACTCCAAGGTGTAAAATATAAAGTCTTACTGGGCATTTGGCTGCCATTCAGCATAACCAAATCTGTAATTTACTAAAATGGAAATTTTCTAAAAATGGAATTCAGTTAATACACTTCTTCCAGAGCCTGGCTCTCTAGGAATAACCTATTTCCTAATAAAATCTGTCCAGTTATGAACAAAGACTTTAACTTCCCTGATTTAAATGGTTGAAGAACATTTTATTTACGTCATCCAAGAAATACAGGTAAGCTTTCCCTCAAGGGAGTCAATCAATTGTACTTATTGAGAGCTTACTATGTGCACGGCAATGTACTAAGAAATAGGGAAGTACATTACAACAGAATCATCAGACACATTCCCTGCCCATAATGAGCCACCATGACATACAATTAGAAAACAGAAACTCAAAAAACACACTCCCACTTGGCAATTTACATGACAAGGGTTTTCATCAGAATAATTTTGTGAATATAATGCTTATTTTCTAAGGATCTCAAAGCACTTTACATGCATTTTTTTTAACAGTTTATGCTCATGTCCCACAAAGATCAGAAAGTTTCTGTCAGCTGGATGGTGATACTGCAGGAAGAGAACTCCTACTAGAGATATCAGTCAGCCAACCAAAGAATGAGGGCAAATGGGAAGTGTGGATAACTGGAATACATAGCAATGTGGCCTGCAGGAAAGAACAGTAGCCTTCAAGTCAGAGGACCCGGGTCCTAATTCTGGACCTGCTCCTTGCCTTCTGTGGGACTTTGAACAAGTAACTTGTAAACTGTGCCTCAGTTTCCTCACTTGTAAAATGGGGATTAAATGCCTGTTTTCTCTCTCTCTGAGTTCCACGTGGGATAGGTACTAAATACAATCTAATTATCTCTTATCTACTTCAATACTCAGCACAGGGTTAGCAGATACCACATTAATATATAGATAATCCGCAAATCCCATTTTTCTCCAGCTTCTCTTTATTCTCCCTTAGACCTTTACCAGAGTTACTAACAAATACCATCATCTCCCTCCCTCTCTCTTGCCCTGCACTCCACACTATCTAAAACAAAGGTGAGAACATGTAACAAAACTCTCTCAAAGGAGGGGAGGCAGAGGAAGAAAATAGCAAAGCAAAAGGCTGAATTCTCCACACAGTGGAGAATGGGCAAATGAATCAATCATCTCCGGAAAGATGGTATTTCTAAGGGAGTAAAAGGACTTTACATTTCAAATTTTGGGGGTTTAACTTGAGGGTGAGATTTTGCAAGATCACATAATAGGATTACTAACAATTAGCACATTAATAGCTAAACTTGTTTCCAGTAAGGGAAGATAGAAAAAAATGTGATCTAGGGACTTCCCTCAGTATGATATTTTAAAATAAAATAATTTTCTGCTACCAAAAGCAATATCCAATTCAATATAGCTTGATGAGAAGCTGGAGGTTTATTGAATTTTGGTTGACACCTGGGTCTACCTACAAGATAAACAATTTCTTATTAACCACTCCTATTAACTGCTCTTCTGTTTTTAGAGGTGTCTCACCAGGACTATTAAATTGAGTACACTGTCCACTAAACCATGAGCCCTGTGTAGTAAAAGAATAAACGCATTAAAAGACAAATAAATATATCTTGCTTTGAATGAGAAATGTATACAGCCCAAATAAAAAGAAAAGTATCTTTTACATTTGCCAGCTGCACTTGGAATAATATACAGAATCCTGTGAATCATTTCATGGTTTATTAAATGAAATTCAGTTTGCAACAGGCAAGTTAGGAAAAATAAACGTCCATGTTTGTTTTCATTTTATATTTCCTTGGTTTGTCCAATGCCCTACAGTCCTGTGCTTGGGCTGTGTCCTTAGAGACCCATTAGACAACCCAGTGTTTGTGACTCTGATCGTCGAGGGAAATCAGCCCCAGATTGCCATTAACCCCATGAGGCTGAGAGCAGGAAATTCTTGCCTCTTTCCCCATCGCCAGCAATCGGATCCATCTCACTCTCAAATGCCAAGGGGTTAATATCGTCTTTCCTATTGCTGCTGTAAAACAGTGTGTGACCAGTATAAGATGCTGACCACTTAATGCAGTACTATCTGCCAAAATTGGGTTAAGACTGCAAGAGATCAGGGGGCAAAACAACATAGCTTTTTCTAAAGTACACTGTATTACCTCTGCTACTTCCACCCCTCGCTTGGAGGAAATTTTTATTTTCAACAATTTTACCTTGCTCCTGGTATCGGTTTTCTTCCAAAGATGAAGGAGGAATCTAATACAGAACACAGTCAAACTGTAGTCAATGAAACGGACATATCTTGGGCTATAGAATCTGACCTAGAAATCAGTGTCACTCACCTGAGGCTCTCCCCACATAAAACCAAGCTCCAGAGAGTGGCACGTATAAAAAAGAAATCTCTTTTTTTTTTTTTACCTGAAGGACTGAAATGGGACAGGAGAGGGGAGAGTATTGGTATTTGGGCATTCCTGTACTATCTGTTCATTTTCACTATAGCTGGGTGATTATAGTGGAAAGTATTTTTAACCCGATTTCTAAGACATGAGTAGAAATAGAAAGTAGACCAAAAGAGAAGCAAAGGCCTGAATTGAGATAAAAGCACGTAGCTCGAAACATTTCCAATTTCCTTGTATCCACCCCAGGAATTAGTACAGTGTCTGGCATATAGTAAGCACTTAACAAATGCCATTATTATTATTATTGCCCACTGGGGGTACTATGGGCTCCTAGATAACACTGGAATCTGCTGGGTAGGGGAGTCCCTTGGTTGCTGCTTCTGGCCAACTTCCTCTTCTATTTTCTGTAAGCTCACTGTAGACAGGGAATGTGTATGTTGTACTGCATTCTCCCAAGCACTCAGCACAGTACTCTACACACAGTAAACACTCAAATACAATTGATTAATCAGTTCCCTCAAACTGAAATCAGTCTCATCTTGAGTGATCTGAGTTGCTCTAATGAATCCTACCATCTTACTAGCTTAAATGGAATGACATCTCCCATCCTGATAGCAATCTCCCACCAGAGTCCATAAAGAGCTATCTGGGGGCGGGGTGGGGGGGAGAGGGAGAGGAGAGAGGAGAGAGAGAGAGCAGGTGCTGGAAAAATACCCTTGATGTTGCTCTATAAGCACCTGGAAGTATTACTGGCCTACATCAATTAGGGGGAAAGCATAATTAGCTCTAACAGCAACAAGGAAAAGACTTTAGACCCAGCTGCCTTCTGTTGCAACCTTAAGATCCATGGAGAAGAAAAAAACCCAAAAAAACTTTCAGCAACAGAACCAGAGAAGTTCAACTTCCACTAAATTCTGAAAATAGCTAGCACCAGGCCATGGATAATATCATTCAGTTTAGAGAAGTATCTTAAATCCAATCCATGATTGTGAAACACAAAAAGCTACTATTGCTTTTTGCCCCACAATTGCTTATTTTGTAGGGGTTAATATATTCATACTGCATGGATAACCTGAGTTGTGTTCTTAACTAAACCTCCCAGGCCTTTGTAGTGGTCAGTAACAAGATTCTTCCCAGTACTTAGAAGCTGCCACATCAGAGAAAGGGCAATCAGCCATTCTCTGAAAAGCTTTCCCAAGATCTCCTCTTACAAGGCATTGTAAAAGTTATAAATAGATAATGTTCTCTCCCTTTGTACCTCCTGGTCCTTTCCTGAGCTAGGATAACTTATTTGTCATTAGGATACATAATACATTCTTGGATGTTTGACATACCCGGGCAGATGGAGCCAAGCACACTTTTTTCTTTCAAAAAGACAAAAAATTCAAATGGTGTTAAGCATGTGAAGAGAGTGTTAAAAAGAATTATCCATGGCGACTTGCTTGGTAGCTTGTTGTGGCTTCCATTCTCAATACATCATATTCTTTCATGCGCTTCTTTTCTTTGTGAGAGGGACAATTTCCAAGCAAAGAATATTTCTCTGCTTTGAACCAATGCCAGCAGCTTATATACATAACACAAATGCTGAAAGCTGGAGTGGTTCTAGAATGGTCTTAATAGCTCTGGGAGTGCTTTTGCTCTCTTCCTTGGTGTTCCATTAATAGTTCAGCAAGGCAAATTGAATTATTTTGATTTTTATTTCCTTCCCTTTTCAAAACAACTATTTTTGCTTTCTTGAAATAAGCAGACTCACTTCCCCACTTCAGTCAGAATTATTAAAAAATAATCTTCTTTCTCTTCCTTCAACCACCCAAGCAACCCTATTTTGAAAATATTTTTCTAGTTCACTGACCTGCACATTTCTGAATTATCGATTATAACATTTTTAATTCTGAACTGTAGAACATACTACCTCAGCCCTTTAACCTGAGAAATTAGGTGGAAACACAATAGCCAATACTTGCTTTAATGACAATACTCAATAACCAATTATGGCATGGGAGACTCACCCCCAAAATTCCTCAGCTCAAGTGGTATTCAGAGTTCAGATCGTGTTTTTGTTTAGAATGTTATTCCTGAATTTGACCTTAGTAATATATTTCAAGGTAAGTGTCTTATCTAAGGTTAAAACTGATGGAAGATTACCATACCAGATTTATCTGTAGATACAAATTCTCAGAGTAATCAGCAAAAGTTATTCTAAAAGACATTGTACTTAGTTCATATTTTAGAAGAATTGGGAATAATTTTAACATTTGATACATTTTTCATTTTCAAATTGGACTCACTTTGCACAGAATGGTATTATTTTATGCTGATATTTTTAAGACTCTTTAGCTATATAAACACTTTCATTAATGAAAGGTAGATTACCCTGGGAAGTATTTTACAAATAAAAAACAGAACTTCATAGTTTCTTCAGCTGTGGAAGAGAGTATCTATATATTCTTGATGACTAACTCTCCAAATTTCTGCCAGAGGTAGCACAGAGAAACCCAGATTCTTTAATGAACTATTCATGGGTAGCTAGCAAAGGAGCTTCTAAGACTCTGGGTTTGCATTAAATTTTAGTCTTTCTTCAGGAACAAACCAATCAGATTATATGGTCTTTAATGGGAGGACTAATTTTGGGGACACCAAATACTGAATAAAAGTCAAGTGAGAGACCATAGGGAATCCATTTTTACCAGAAACTTGAACCGGGAAGCTTTGATTCCCAAAGACCATTCCTGCTTTACAGCTTTCAGTATAATTGTACAGTTTTCAGTAAGAATTACCTATACACTCTGACCAGAATGTACTGAGGCTTTTATGACTTGTTTCACTGAGTATTCCCTTAGTTACTTATAAAGTTGAAAAAATAACACTGACCCTACCGAGGAATAGGAAGCATGGTGACTGTTTTCCTCATTTTATAATGGCTCTTGAACCACATTCATTATTCTTCCAGAGAAAGCTCTTTAGACATGATTGATTATTTGGAGAGAAAAATTCATGGATACGAATCATCTTTTCAAAGAACTGATGCAGTCACATCAACTCCCTCCCTGAGATGTCTCAACTCTGAAATCAAATCCAAGCTCAACTTGAACTTTAAAGATTTTACCAGTTAGCTCCCCTATTCTAGGAGTCCTCACCTCTTAGTCTTTCCAAGCAAAACTCCTAAACACCAGCCTCATGTGAGGATCCTGCCTCTGGTCTGCCTCATACACCATTCCCACTGTTTGACATTTTGTTTTTTTTGTCAGCCAGACTATGACCTGTCTTCTCTTAAATCCTCTAAATTGTAAGCTCCTTGGGGCCAGGTAACATGACTACCAGATCGGTTTTATTCTACTCTCCCAAGTGCTTAGTACAGTGCTCTGTGCAAAGTGTTCAATAAATAGGATTGGTGGATATGAAGAGCCCACCAACTGTCTGAAGTTTTTCTAAATTCCTCTGCCTAACATAAACATCGACTGGTCTACTTAAGCCATCAAGTTCTTTAGCACATTTGCCTTGGGCTCAAGTATACTTTTGTTTTTCTCCTGTGGAGTTTAATAGGATTTCATGTCTGACTGTTTAGAATTCCCTGTCTCCCCCATTAAATTGTAAGCTCCTTGAGGAAAGAAACCATTTGCCATTTCCCTCGGACCCAAATATAATGTTCTTCATGAAGTGAGCACTCAATATTTCCATTAATAACAATGATGATGATGATGGTTGCATAACTTGGGAATTTCCTTTTGGATCTGGCATTGGAGTGATTTTAATTCTGGGCTAAAATAGATAGGGAAATGTGAAATGGTTTCTGATAATGGAGTTTCCAATAGGGAATGAGAGATGAGCTTGTGCCTTAAGACTTCAGGATCAAGATTCGGCACAGAGGAATCTAATTTATTGTTAATGGTCTATGCTATATGACTTGCACTTTTTTTCCCCTGTCAATCATGTCTCACTGGGGCACAAAGTGAAATGAGTGAGTAGGTGGATGGAGTGCAGCCTAGTATAAAGTAATTTTACCTGCAGGACCACTCATGCTGAAGTGACTGCAACATAGTGTCAATGCTGTGCCTGTCTGCAATGACTTACTAAACTGCAAGACCCTTGAAGGCAGGGATCAGGTCTACCAATGCTAGTGCATTGTATTTTCCCAAACACTTGATACCATGTTCTGCACAAAGTAAGGATTCCATAAATACCATTGATTGAAGCCCCCAGCTGAACATCACTGTAGTAGCCACTATGGTTTTTGCCACCTGTGTTGGCCAGCTATTTTTCAGAATTCAATCAATGGTATTTATTGGGTGCTTACTATGTGCAGAGCACTGTTCTAAGTGCTTGGGAACATACTGCTGGCCCTGTCCTTTCCAAGAGTATCCTAGATGATTTTGGCCTGAATCCTTCCCAACTGATGGCATAACCTCGACCTGCAGAGCCAAGGCTAGAATCCAGGTTTCAGGAATCTCAGTGCAGGGCACTTTCCACTGTAACCACAGTAGGGTTATTGCTACCCCTATTGCACTAATGAAATTCACTGACTTCACACCACATAGTTGCAACAGTTTCAGCAAAGTGTTCAGTGTGTTGACTCCTCTCACATTGATCTTTGGGCTACTTTGTCTCACCACCTCTCGAGTTAATCACCATTAATTCTGAATAGATAAAACTACTTGTCTACAACCAAATGTCAATTGATGACAATTCACAGATGCAACAATACCAATTCACTAATATCTCAACTGAGTAGGCACTCAAATGCTATTGATGCTGATGGGAGGAGGAAAAGATGGCCCCGAGACCCATCACGCAGACATGTGGTACTTTCCATCTCAGTTGCCCAGAGCACCACTGACCTCAGGTCCAAGGGAGAAGAGTTATCCTAGCCCTATTGCAGCCATAACTGTGGCTCCATCTACACTGGAATTGTGCCTTGCTCTTCTTCTCCAGGCACAGTGGGAAAGGAAAGGGCTAGATTTCTTCCTGGGGATTTCTGTTCCCTGTCTGATTGTGGGGGGAGGGGCGGGGGCGCAGAAATTAGCAATTGGTGGGATTCAGTAAGAAAGTTATCTTGGGAGGATTGAAGAATGTGAGCAGGAGTGAAGTGAGAGAAAAGAGTGGCTCATTAAGAAAGAAACAGCTAGTGGAGACCCTTAAATCCAAGAGTCAGGAATTTTTGTTGAATGCAGAGAAATGAATAGCCATGGGAGATTTCTGAGAGAGAGGTGATGTGTTCTTTATGGAATTTTAAGACGATCTAAGCAGCTGTGTGTCATATTGAGAAAGCAGAAAGGCCAGTATGGAGGCTATTGCAATGATGTATTGAGAGATGGTTAGACCTTAAACTAGGATTAATCAAGAAATGCCTTGGGGAACAGATGACATTTTAGGAGAGTTTTGAAGGTGGGACATACCGTGTTTTGATGGTTTTGAGGGGAAGGGAATTCCATGTAGAGGAAAGAAATATTCAAGAAAGGAGACTCACAAGTAGGATGCAGTTAGATTAATAGCTAATAGGGTGAGTGGAGGGATAGAAGAAAAGACCAGGTAGATAGGTAAGAAGGAGTTAGTTGTTAGAAAGTCTTCAAGCCAAGAGTCAGGAGTTTCTACTTTATGGTTAAAGACAATGAAGTTTGGGAGGTTTTTAAGAAGTGTAAAGTATTCTAAGAGTCATCTTAAGAAGATGAAATATGCAGTTCCCTGTAGGATTGAATAGATTTGAACTGGTGAGACTACTAAGGGGACTACTGGCATTGTCCAGCTAATGAGAATTTGAACCAGTGCACTGGTAATAAGGATGAGCAGAAATGAACAAATCTGTGAAATATTCAAGAGGAAAAGTAAAATATATTATTTAAAGGCCAACTGAATGGACGCCATAAGTGACAGAGGAGTCAAAGACAACACCAAGCTTGTAAGCCTCTGGGGCAGGGTGAGTGATAGTTTTGTCAACAATTATGGAAAAGTTAGGTGGAGAACATTAAGCAGGAAAATGAGAAGTTTGATTTTGTACAGTTCAGTGCTAGCAGATCATCCAGATGGAAATATCCTGGGGCAAAGGGGTGGAGATTATATAGGAGATGAGAGGATAGAGTTGGAGATGTAGATGTGGTAGGCCATCTTCCTAGATGGCAGCTAGAAGCATCAGAGTGGATGAGCTCCCCAAGAGAATGAGTAACTCTGGATTCACTCAAGTATGACAAAGAATACCCATATGCTCCCTCCTCTCCTTTCCTGAATGGTTTTTTTTTTTGTATTAAGCACTAATTCTAAAAATTGTTCCAGAAACAACATTTCCAGGACACTATTTTAAAGATGATGCCAAAATGAACGTGTCACATTTGTCTTTGGTGGGTGTTAATCCACAAGGACATTTTAGGTACCGCTGAAGTTGCCTCAGCCCACTTGAGCCCATTGTTCACCCAAACAGAATTTTTCACTTTCATATTTTTTTTTCTTTCCCTGTGCATGAGGGAAAGGGAAAAACAAAAAGATAGAGGGCCCATTTCGAAATGGATGAAAGTTGGATCCTCCCAAAATTCCAACAAGATTACACAAAAATCTCATCTGGTAAATATTACATTCTGTTTTTGTCTTTGCTTTAGTTTTTACACAACTTGACAGCTTGTGGTATTGTGCCACATTTCAAAGCTAAGGTTTACAAACATCTGGCTTAAGTTCAACATTCCACTCTCCATGGTCCACTGTGTCTCCAGCATATACTGTTTGCATGTACCAACTGAGGTGGAAAATAAGAGTTTTCCTAGAGAACAATGGGGCTAAACAAGCAGATCTGTTTTTCATGATTCATCTAAAATAGTCTTGGCTCTCCCAGGAGGGATTAACCCTTTGGCTACTATTCAAAAATTCCCAGTGCAGCCCAGTATCATTCAACCTCTGCCCTGGGTGGAGAGCTGGGTGTTGCCCATTATGTCATTGCAGAAATGCTCTTTTAAAAAAGCATCATAAGTATGAAAATGATGTCATGTTCTGGATCCTCTCTCACAAGAATCATTTTCACCTCGAACCTTCTCCAAACTCCTCTTTGATAAAAAGTGGAACCATTTTCTACTCATTCTGCCACCCAACTAACCAATCAACAGGAAAGTTAGTCTGGAAGCAGAATCAGAATGTCTGTATGTCACACCAACCTCCTACATGCTCATTTTTAAAGCTCCCTAGCAGTCCCACTACAGAATGTTTTTGAATTAGCAATAATTTGTTTGGGGTGTTTCATTCTTTTTTTTTTCCCCATCCCAGATTTATCATCATGTATTTTTAAGTGACACTGGGTTCATTATCTTTCACCATTGCAATAGAGGGTAACTATTTAAATATATGTGCATGAAGGTAAACATGCATACCCTCTAGCTACTGAAGGTCCCTGCTCCTTTGTGTAGGCCAGGCCAAGGATAAAAACTTTTCCTGCCCAACTCATATTTTTCCACTTCAGACAAAGAAAGCACCCAGGTACTTGTCAACTTCCCTCCTGCCACTGAGGGTCCCTACTGCCACCTAATCTCGGATTTCTCCATCACCACCGAGTCTTTGAGTCTATTTCATCCATTCATTTATGTTGTGTGTTTTAGTGATTCTTCATTCCTGATATGTCTGACTACAATCCCTTCTCAAAAACCTGTAATTGTGAGAGACAAGGACTGTATCTATTTCCCACCTATGTTTTCTCTTCCAGCTCTTAGTACAGTGTTCTGGACCCAATAAGCACTTAATAAATACTATTACTACTATTAAACCATCAACATAAATACAGGCATAACTGCAGAGATTACTTGAAAGAGTTGAGGGAAGGAGTGGGTCACAGATTGTCCGAGACCACTTGACAACCTTACCACTGACTTACGGAAATGCATCTCTTCTACTTCCCCCTTGGAAGCAAAATCCTGGAGATGAAACACTTGCAACTCAGATATATCAATCCCTGAAACGTCCACCAGCTTCCTTCAAAGGACTTCCATTATTCAAAAAAGCAAACAGAACTCAAACAATTATAGAATGACTATGGGTTTCCTATAGAACTATAGGAAGTCTGTATTTTCATTATGTTCTTTTCAGGATACCTAGCTGTAACACAACTTCTCCATTTTCTTTTCTGCATACTTGGGAGCACAAAATATTCTTATTGCTTGGATTATTGGAAGAACTATCCCTTCTGAACAAGATACATGGAATCCTGGGAATGAGGCACCTTTAATGAAAGTAAAGAACATTTTTTCAAAGCTTGAATCGTCTCATGGCTGGGAAATGATTAGGAATCTATAGATTAAGGGCTTGACGTGGAGATTTGGATCTGCCTTGTTCTTTATTCATCCTAGATTTTCAACACAGCTTGCCAACATATCACTGCTGCAGCTGTTAGAGATCTTGTTATGGCATTCAGCTCTGACTCAGACACTGATTTCCTTCCAGAAACATTCTGGCATTCAGCATAACCATACTAATACCCCCAATAAGGAAACCACTGTTAATGATGTTGATGACAAGAAGGTTATCGAAGAGGGCAGATCGAGAGGAGGATAGGGAATATGGATCTGGAGCAGCAAGGAAGGATTAGAGGGAGTGTGCCCCTCATTATGAAGTTCCCCCTATTAACAATTTGTGGCAACAATGTCCAATAGTAGAACACCTGATATCAATCTGGGTACAAATACTACTTCTAAATAGTGTTTTGAATTGTTTTGTTTTCTTGAATTCCCAGGAAAGAAAAAAAGATAGATAGCTCTATCTACACTGAGAAACTTTGACACTGCAAAACTTTAGTCCCAACTCCCATTTAAGAAAGTAGATGGAATTCTGAGCTTTCCTCTAGTCATGCAAGATGTTCCTATTACTGTTGAGGTGAGCTACGTACACCTACAGAAGAGAATACAGTTCCTCTTAGGAAGGTCCCTCAAAATTAGTGAAAAATGAATTTGGAGGCCAGTAGTAAAAGAGAGAGAATGAAAGCCTTCTCTAACACAACCTCCCTTCCCAGTTTTGTCTGTTGTCCCCCAATAATGAGCAAGTAAAAGATCCCTAGCCCAAATGGGATTCTTTCCTTATGATGGATAACTATAGAGTTCTCCTTGAGACCATTCCTGTATGTGATCAGTTTTTTTAAGCTACTCTCCCATGCAGATTTCTTCTCTAAGAAGTAACGACAGGTCTGTTCTTCAAGCCAGTCTTTTCCACTGTTCCAAAGGAGAATTGCTTTTCCAGGGATTATGCCAATGAATTGTGCAAGTCCTATAAGGCCCATATGGGCTAACCCTCCAAAAATATTGCTGTACTTTGTGTGTCTTATATTTCAGGTTGAATGAATAAAAGAATAAAATGCAGTGTCTGTTTCCACTTTCTTTGGGTATCCTTCACTGACTGGCAAATAAAACTCCAGCCCCAGGAAAGGGACAGAACAAGTATTTTTTTTTTCCTAAAGAGTTCAAAACATAGAAAAATTGAGATGAGTTAGCTTCTCCCAGCCATGGAACATAGTCAGGCTCAGACCCCTCAACAATTTCTCTCATGACAGCATCTTGGAGATGAGTTTTTGGCTAAAACAAATACTTTTGTTACTCCTTGGGTGACTGCACACCAAACAGAGCAGTGAGCACCAAATTCTCGGGAGTGAAATCTGCTGCTGTGTTGCTTTCTCCATTATGAATACTCTCAAGAATTTGGTCAAAGGTATCCACCACATGACAGGAACCTGATGCCAAAGAGCTACAGTGGAAGAAAAGTGCCTATAATCCTGTGAAATTTTTCACTTGAAAAGCAAATAAAGGGAGATACCCCAAGCCACTCCTCACCCCAAAGAGATTTTTATGCTTGTCGAAGACTGTAGCTAGATTTTCCCTCGAAAACTGTATGAATTGCTCTGAGAGTGAAAAGACTTCTCTGGTTTGGCAAAGGGAATTTCCCAGAACTAGAGAATATGATCTCTAAAGTCAGTACTGTTAAATAATAAACTTATGTCTTAATAAAAGTATTATGGACTTCTAGGGTGCCATTTTTTAGTAGTAGCAATAGTATTTAAGTGCTCACTGTATGCTTGGTACATTGATTTATACATAGTAAGCCCTTAACAAGTGCCATTAAAACAGAACAAAACAAACAAAAAAACTGTACTAAAATCTGGGAAAGAATACACAGATGAGAAGTAGTCATGTTTCCTGGCTCTCAGATTGTTCACAATCTAGGAATAAACCTGGGGACAAAGGATTGATGACAAAGAGGAACTCAAGGTTTCCACACTAATTATTTCACTTTTTCCCCTTTACATCTCTGCAAGGTTAAGAAGGGGACCACCTCAAATCTGTGCTAGTTTATTATGATAGAGGTTTCTTCCACTTGTCTCAGCTGTTTGTGTGAAGGAAAGCTTGCTAACTCATCATGTAAATGCTGCATTGGGGCTGGATCAGGAGCAGGTTCATTTTTTTGCTGGCAAGCACAAAGCAGAGGGCTTTAGAAACTGAGCCTGATCTGTCTACCCTTGAGTGTTTATCCCCAAGAGCTCTTTATGTGCTACTGGGGACCACTGTCATTTACTAAGGGTTTGTCTATTTACCATGAATGTCAAGAGGCTGAGCACTTGTCTATTTACCATGAATGTCAAAAGGCTGACATTCATAAAAATGTACAAATACCTCCACCTTCAGTCATGCTGACTGAGAAGATCGCTCCAGAGCAATGTGGGATATTTTTGAGTCGATTTTCTGCCCTCTAATCACAAGGGAGGGGATATCCAGGTGGGAGATTTTAAAGCTAACTTCTGAATATTGCTCAGGATAATAATTGTGATATTTGTTAAGGGCTCTATTCCAGTCCCTATACTAAGCACTGGGGTAGATCACGAGAAGATCAGGTAGGACACAATCTCTGTCCCACATAACTCTTGTCTAGAGCTCCTCTATTTTCTCACAGGGCGCAGTTTCAGTCACATTATCTATGGTATCTCTCAGACAGGTAGGGTTAGAAGGCAACATTTTGGGATTCGCTACCCACTGAACTACACTCGCAGAGATAACCACAGTTCTCTGGGACCTGACATCTCTGGATGCTCTCAATTTTCAAAAACCCAAAAGAAGGCAAAGTTTTGTCCTGTGGGAGCCTCTTGCTAGCACCTTCCGGTACCCCTTATGCCAGCTGCCAATTAGCTTTGTTTTCATTTGGTTTCCAGTTAAACATGGATGAGAGCCAACTTTTTTATTCATTATGTTTCATATTTGATAGCCTGAGCTTAGGTTTGCAGAGCTCTTGGCATTTGGTACAACAGCAAGTCCTGGATCCTGAGGGAGAAGCCTGCAATTCACTCCCCCACTCCCCCTTTTTTAAAAAAAAAAAAAAATCTATCTCTTCTCTGACAGCTGTGTTTCCTAGAGGGACTTTGTTGGTCAGTCTTCATTTTGTCCAGGCTTATTATGGGAACAGATTGAAAGACTCAAGCCTTAGGAGTTTCAGGGTTTATTGCCAATATTCCCTAATGCAGGAAGAGATGTGACAAAAGGAAATAGTTACTATATGTTCATTTAAATAACTTTGGGAGCCTGCTCTTTCCAGGAGGGTCCAGGAATGCCCCAGTGACATTCCTTTCTCCCCACCAGGCCAAGCTACCTTTAAGAGTGCACATTTCATGAGCAGTATGAAATGTTCTCTAAACAGCATGGATTCTTGGAAATCAATTCAAGGTTAGGGATACCAAGTATGAGTGTAAGAGGAATAACTATTCTCCTGTCCAGCCTGCTGTTTCAACAACTCCACTCTTCCTCTCTCCCTCCTCCCACCCCTTGTGAGTGGGAAGGCAGACAAGGAATTATTGAATGGGGGCCATTTAATTTGGCTTTTAAAAAGATCAAAATTCATCGCTGTTCTTAAATTACAACTAATGCTATTTACTGAGCACTTACTATACTCAGAACACTATATATATTAAGTAGAGCTGGTAGACATGATTCCTGCTCTTAGCCAGTAAGTGAGGAATTTAAGGCTCCGCATGATTACTGCCAAAGAGTAGGTTCAAAGGACTATCAAGGCCAATGATATTTTTAATAACTCTTGGATTGATGTTAATGTCTCTCCTGGAAGTTGGAAATTGCAGCGACACAGACAGGCTTATACTCTGATTATGCATGACAAAAGGAAAAACAATTTTTAAACCTTTAGAAAGTGAATAGATTTAGTTACTTTGTTTTGAAATCCATCTATCCCAGGGAAGAAGAAGTTTATATCAAAATAAAGGTGAACCAATTTTAATGTTTCCATACTGGTAGGTCGTGTTTAATAAGAGCAATTAAAATAATATTGATAATAATAATAATAGTAAAGAAGCAGCATGGCTCAATGGAAAGATCCTGGAATTGGGAGTCAGAGGTTGTGGGTTCTAATCCCAGCTCTGCCGCTTGCCAGCTGTGTGACTTTGGACAAGTCACTTTATTTCTCTGGGCCTCTGTTACCTCATCTGTAAAATGGGGATTAAAATGGTGAGCCCCACGTGGGACAACCTGATCACCTTATATTCCCCCCACACTCCAGAGCTCAGAACAGTGCTTTGCACATAGTAAGCGCCTAACAAATACCACCATTATTATTAAGTGCTTAATATGCACCAAGCACTGGAATAGATATAAAATAATCAGACCAAGCAGAGTTCCTGTCTCACATAGGGCTCATAATCTAAGTAGGAGGGAGATTAAATCCCTCTCTTACCGATGAGGAATTTGAGGCCCAAGATCACCGAGACAAGTGGTAGAGCTTGTATCAGAATCATGATCACTTAATGGTATTTACTGAGTACTTACACTATACACAGTACTGTACTAATGCTTAGAAGAGTACAATACAATAGAGGTAGTAGAAACAGTCTTTGCCCTTAAGGACCCTACATTTCAGTGGGGGAGACACACAATAAATGTCAGAGATAAAAGAAGTGGTGGGGTCTAATACTATATAAGTGTTATGGAATGATATCAAATGGTTATAGGGTACAGATCTGAGTTCATAGACAATTCAGAGGGGAGAGAGGTTTTGGGAAATGAAGACTTATTGGGAGAAGACCCCTTGAAGGAGATATAAGTCTAGGAAGATATTGAAAGTAGGGAGAGTGGTGACCTGACTGATATGGCTCATTTTGGGCAGGGAATGTCACCGTTTTTTGTTGTGCTGTACTTTTCCAAGTGCTCAGTACAGTGTTCTGCACACATTAAGTGCTCAGTACTTATGAGTGAATGAATAAAGGACTGAAGCTGTGGGAGGATGTGAGTGAGGGGTCTATGGCAAGACAGAAGAGATCAAGGGACAGGGAATAGGTTGGGTTGTAATGGAGTTGGGTAAAGAGAAAGAGTTGAATGTATGACCCATGTTCTTTCCACTAGTTCATACTGCTGCCTTTATCACTTTGTCCACATAATAATAATAATAATGTTGGTATTTAAGCGCTTACTATGTGCAGAGCACTGTTCTAAGCGCTGGGGGAGATACAGGTTAATCAGGTCATCCCACTTGAGGCTCATGGTTAATCCCTATTTTAAAGATGAGGTAACTGAGGCACAGAGAAGTTAAGTGACTTGCCCACAGTCACACAGTGGCAGAGCTGGGAGTCGAACTCATGACCTCTGACTCCGAAGCCCAGGCTGTTAAAACTGAGCCACACTGCTTCTAGACTACTGATGAGGACATTACTAAAGCATATTCAGTTCATCTTGACTCGCTAAAGTTGTGTCCTGTCTGATCCATTTTTTTTTTGTTTCCAATGGGGTGCAATAGGATTGAATTTACTGAATTTTTCTGTACAGCTCTAATGGAGAATGTCACCAGGGACCTAAACACTATTGTTAGAATTCACTGCTAATCCTCTAGGAATCTCTTCCAAATCAACAGTCATGAGCATCATTAGATGTCCTACAAATAGTCACTTGGAGTTTTTATTCATGACTGTGTCCTAGAAGCACATGTGTAAGATGCTGTGCCAAGATTCTGCAGAATCAATCTAGCACTAGACTCAAAGAAAGTAACATAGGTTATCTGGCCCATGAGAAATCCTACACAAAACTAGTGATCAGCAGCCATTTGGAACTCAGTGCTGTCACAATTATGGACAACTCATCATCCAGTGGTGCTCAGAGTGATACAGAAAAAAGAAACAGAATAAAATCATCAATATTTCCTTTGGAAGAATTTCCAACAGAGTGTGGTAACAATATGTCATCAATCATTGGACCAAGCTGAAGTTTACTGACATTATAGGCAGGGAATGGGTCTAATTTTTTTAATTGTATTCTCCCAAATACTTAGGATAGTGCTCTGCACATAATAAGGGCTCAATAAATACCACTGATTAATTGTAATGCTAAACTTGTATGTTGGGAATTCTGAATCTCTCATATGCCTTTTCTGACATCTATCATGGAACAGTCCCATCACTACAACCTACATTCCCATGCTCAACATCAAGTGGCAATAGGGAACAAGGATCTGGAATGAAGTCAGTCTATCAGCAAAGGCACCTGCACCTCATATCTTTGCTTGTTGGACAAGGAGAAAGAATGACCAAGTAAGATACCCAGCATCCCTTAAATGATGAGCTGAAATGGACAGAAAGGGGGTAGTGGAAGGCAGCTCTAAGTCTCTCTCTTTGAGCAGAAACTTCAAGAGGATTGTAGAATGGAGGCAAACCTTCATGCATTTCTGATAAATATGATCAGGGAAAAGTCTTTATGGGTGCATTGTGTGGTAGGGATTGTTGCTGCCATATCAGTTTCCTTAGGCTCACCCACTCCAGTGGATGTGTCAATATCAATGCCATCATTTCAATATGAAAATCTGTATACACAGAGAAATATTTTTCTATCTCATAATCGCAAATTTGGTTACTCCTATTTTAAGGTCAGTAGTTTGGGAAGGAGAGTGAAGTATGGACTGAAGCGGGGAGATACAGAAGGCTAGGAGGTCAGCTAGAAGGATAATGTAGTAATCAAAGTGGGATAAAATAAGCACTTAGATTAACATGGTAGCAGTTTGAATGGAGAGGAAATGGTGGATTTTAGCAATGTTGTGAAGGTAGAACCAAAAGAACTTTGCAACATTATATGGGATGAGAGAGATAAATTGTGGATAATGCCAAGATTACAGGCTTGACAGACAATAAGGATAGTAGTGCTGACTACACTGATGACTACAGTGGGAGGACAGAATTTAGGTGGGAAGATGAGTTCTGTTTTGGGTATATTAAGTTTGAGGTGTGAGTGGGACAATTAGGTAGAGATGTCCTGAAGGTAGGTGGAAGTGCAAGAATGGAGGAGGAAGAGGAGAGGTAGATGTGGGAATCATTCACCAGGAGATGTAAATTGAAGCCATGAGAGTGAATGTATTCTCCAAGGAAGTGGGAGTAGATGGAGATTAGAAGGGGACCGGAACTGATCCTTGAGTGATCCCCACAATTAAAGGGTGGGAGGCAGAGGGGAAGCCAGCAAAAAAGACTGAGAAAGAATAGCCAGAGAGATAGGAGGAGAACCAGCAGAGGACAGTGTCAGCAAAGCCAAGGTTAGATGCTTCCAGGAGAAAGGGGTGGTGTCCAGTGTTAAAGGCAGCTGAGAAGTAAAGGACAATTAGGATGTAGTAAAGACCACTGGACCTGGAAAGAAGGAGATCACTGGGACCTTTGAGAGGACAGTTCCTGAGGAGTAAATGGGGTGGAAGCCAGATTGGAAAGGGTCAAAGAGAATCAGAGGTAGTTGGCATAGGCAAATCGCTGAAGTAGTTGGGAAAGGAGGTACTAACTGGAGGGAGCTGTGGGGTCAAGGGAGGATTTCGTGGGTTTTTTCTTTAAGATAGGGGATACATGAGCAGTTTGAAAGCAATGGGGAAGAAGCTATTGGAAAGTGTCAGTCAGGGAGGAGAAAAGGGAGGGGGCAATTGTTTTGATAAGGTATCAAGGGATTTGGTTGGAGGCATGGGTGAAGTGGGTGGATTTTGAGAGGAGGCAGGAGATCAAGATACTGCTGAGAAAGATGGGAGAGTTGAAGAAGGGGCAGGAGGATGGAGGGACTGGAGAGAAGGGAGGCTAGATTTTAGGGACATCACACCTGGTTTCAATTTTATCAATAAAAATATGTAATAAACTATTAAACAAGCCTGTTAAATACAGTTATATTAATAAATCATATGACTAGTTAGCATCTATTATGTATAAATCAGTGAGCTGGGTCTAGGGAACATGCAACAGAAGTCTGATCCTTAAGAAGCTCGTGGTCTAATGGCAACAAATGGGGTTGGCAGCTAGCCCAGAGCTGCCTATCGAAGGTAGGAAGCTCAGTTAAAACCCCCAAAACTTTGGCAAGAGTAAAGACAAAATAGAGAAATATGGAGCCCAAGACCAAGACTGGCAAAGAGGAAGGAGAATGTAAGAGAAAAAACTACCTGAATAACAGGGACTGAAATAAGAATCTGGGTGAGCCAGTAAAGGGGGAGATGAAATTAAACCCAAGACAATAAATTCCACTAGATTATAAAATTCTTGAAAACAGGGATTGCATCTATTAACTCTACTGTCTTCTCACAAGCACTTAGTGCAGTCCTCCGCCCAGAGTAAGCACTCAAGAAATACCACTGATTGACAGTTCAGTGAGAAAAACTGGGAAGAGGAAGATAAGGCTGGGTGAAAATTGCTTCACTCCAACTGCAGTTTTCAATTCTGCCACTATCAGGCAAAAAAAATTAAAAATCAATGTGTGATCTGTCACATAAAACCATCACACTTTTAATACCTTGAGAAATCATAGCCTGACTCACAAGAAGGAAAACCACTGCAGTTCTCTTCACAAAGCATTTTCCTCAAGTCTAGCTTCCTCCTCCTCCAACAATCTAGTCTTGGCATCCCCAGGTATCATGTATTCTGTGGATGCTGACATGGACAGAGTTGACAACCACACTGAAGGCAGTAGTCTTGCAAACAGTAATCACTGAAGCAATTTCTCAACTGGCAAGTTCATCATTAGACAGAAAGCAACTGCCGGTCATATACTAATCTTGTCAACCACATTTGAATTGCAGTGGACATAGCAGGGTTGTAATTGTCAGACAGGAAGAAATGGGAGGTGCTTTAAATGTAGGCACATTTTAAGCTTCAAGCGTATGTAGTATTAAGACATTTCTTACATGCTTATAGGACATAATTGTGTAATGTCATATGGATATACTTAAAAACAATGTATGCACTATCAGGAACACTTTAAATTTTCTAGGATCTCTCTCTAGATAACCCAAAACATTTATAAGTTTGAAAAAATCTTTTACCTCAGTCCCTGATTTAAGTAGCAAGGATTATGAATGATGCTTTACATATGGGGTAATTGAGGTCCAGAGAAAATCAGATTCCCAATATTTCTCTAGCAGAAGTAGGGGAAAAAGTTCATTTTTGTCTGAATTATCCAGACAATGATCTAAACTCTGCTTATTAGTGGAGAACTTGAGGGAGTAGCCAAAGACAGTGTGTTAAGGGAAGGAAACACAACACATGTCTTTTTGACTTCCCTTCCAGTCCGCAAATCACTACTGTGCTGTCTTGGTGGTCCTATCGCCACAGATTAAACTATGATTTTTAACTTTCATGTGACAAACATGAGTCTTCTATGCATAGGCTAAATGCATTTACTGCCTTTAAGAGAGTACTCACTATGTGAGTATGAAACTGACGAAGCTCCATTCCTTTAGGAATCTGTAGCTGAATTGAGATTAGCTCACAGAGGCTGGTTTATTTAGGATCTTCTGCTTGATGTAATTATTTTGCTTGAGGGACCTTATCTTGGAGCCTACTTGAGGTGCTCACAGCTGTTGGGCTTCCATCCATGGAAGTCAGAAGAGTCAAGGTTTATTTTCCCCTTTCTTCCTTCAGTGAATAATAATAATAATAAAAGATCTCAACAATGTGGGACCATGTAGGCTAAAGGAAAAAAAAGTCAGCAGCAGTATCCAATACTTTTATTTATTGGTCAGAAATGCAGACTCACATTACCGTGGTTTGGGAATTAAAATTCTGACACGAGCAATTAAATTCTGGTATTTATATTCCTAGCAATTTCATCTTGTCATTTGTGGTTTTCTTCAAATTACAAAACAATTAAATGAAGAATTTGGCAAAGAAATTGAACCAGATGCAACAGTTTCTTCTTACTTTTTTAAATGGCAGCAAAATAATGTAATTTGAGTCTACCAGAGACAAAGCTGCAGAGCAGCTGAAGAGGTATCTTGAAGGGGAAAAAAAGTCTTTCAACAGGAAGTGTGATCTAGTACTTTACCATGCAAGGAGTGTGATAGAGTATTTTGTCTACCATGCCATGTTGAGGAGGAAAACTCTTGATAGCAAGACACCTAGAAGCTCAATGTTTTTCTTCAGACACACAAAGCTTAAAAGTTAGAGCTTTAAATTCACTTATTGGTTAGTTTAGAGAGGCAGAGCACAAATATTATTTTGGTGAATTAAGATTAACCACTAAATGTAATGTCTCAGTCCATTAAAATTATTTGGCTTACATTCATACTAGAATACTGGATTATGTTGGCATATATAATCATATCTAATCCTCTTTCTTGGGTTATTGAGTTTGTTTCCTTTCTCTTAAACAAATCAATATATCTTTTTCTGATCACACAGTAAAAGGTACACCATTTGGGTAAGGTACCATTTGCCTAGTATGACAGAGTAAAGTTTCAAAAACTTTGGACAAAGTTCCAAAACGTTGAAGTATTGATTCACATTTTATTCTAAGAGAACATTGAGAATTGTCACATAGTGATTTCCTATGCTATTATGAAAAAAGATTTTCCATCCTCCTCATCTATAATACACTATCAGGCAAGATGACTAGGTGGTGGGGAAAATCCCCTTTATTAAAGTGTTTTGATTGTCTAGCCAGGAGAAATAAAGCATAAAACCAGTGACATTTCTATTGGTTGCCATGACAGGTATGCTGTGGAGTCCACTCATCTCAATGGGCCTGGAGAAGAGACTTTCAGAATTACAGCCTGAGCAATCAGTAGTATTTACTGAGCACTTGCTGAGTGTGAAGTATTGAACTACGTGATGGGGGAAAGTGCAATAGAGTTGGTAGACATGATACCTGCCAACAAGGAGCTAATAGTCTAGTGGGGAGACAAACGTTAGAATAGGTTAGATATAGGAGAAATGATGGTGTGTAAGTATATGTACATAAGTACTATGGGACTGAGGATAAGGAATGTATCAAGTGCTTAAAAAGGTACAGATCAGAGGGGAGGGTGTCTGGGGAAATGAGAGCTTAGTCGAGGGAGATCTCTTGGAGGTGTGATTTTAGTAAGATTTTGAAGGTGGGGAGAGTGAACATCTGTCAGATATGAAGGGGGAGGGGGCTTTCCAGGCCAGAGGCAGGGCATGGGTGAGTGGTCGGCAGCGAGAAAGACAAGATCAGTGAGTAGTTTGGTATTGGTAGAGTGAAGTGAGCATGCTGGGTTGTAATAGATCAGCTCTCTCTCTCTACCTCACCTCCCTGATTGAGAGCCTGAAAGCTCCTTAAAACTGATGGTAAGGAGTTTCTGTTTGATGTGGAGAGGGATGGGCAACCACTGGAGGTTCCTGAGGAACGGGGAGATATAGACCGCACTTTTAAAAAAAATTTTTGAGAAAAATCGTCTGGGCACCAGAGTGAAGTATGGACTGGAGATGGGAGAAACAGGAGGCATATAGATCAGCAAGGAGGCTGATGCAGTAGGCAAGACAGGAACTTATAAGTGCTTGTATCAGCATGGTGGCAGTTTGGATGGAGATGAATGGTGGGATTCTAGAGCTGTTGTGGAGATAGAACCTACAGAATCTCATGACAGATTAAATGTGTGGGTTGAATGAGTCCAGGGTAATGCCAAAATTATGAACTTGTGAAACAGGAAGGATGGTAGTGTCTTCAATGCTAGGAACGTCATGGGAAGAAGAGGGTTTGGGTGAAAATGTGAGGAGTCTATTTTAAATAAATTGGAGGCATTGACAGAACATACAAATAGAGAAGTCCTGAAAGCAGGAAGAAATGCAAAACTGCAGAGAAGGAGAGGGGTCAGGGCTGGAGAAGTATATTTGGGAATCATCTACATATAGTTGATGTAATTCAAATTATATTGATATAATTAATTATATTTATATAATTAATTGATATAATTCAAAATAAATGAATTCTCCAAGAGAGTAGGTATAGATGGAGAATAGAAGGGGACCCTGAACTGAGCTGGAATGGCCCTAAGAATTAGAGGGTGGGAGTCAGAAAAGGAGTCTGAAAGACTGAAAACTAATGTGGCCTGGTGAAAGGAACAGGGGCCTGGGAGTCAGAGGCCCTGGGTTCTAGTCTCAGCTCCACTGTATAGCTGTGATCCTGGGCTAGTCACTTAATTTCTCTGTGCCTTAGTTCCTACATCTACTAAATGTGGATTCAATATCTGTTCTCCCTTCTACTTAATCTGTTAGCCCCATGTGGAACCTGATAATCCTATTTCTATCCCAGCACCTAGTACAGTGCTTGGCATATAGTAAGTGTTTAAATACTACAGTTATTATTATGGTTATTAGGAGCAGTCAGAGAGATAGGTGGAAAACCAGGAGAGGAGAGTGTCAGTGAAGCCAAGGTTAATGTTTCCAGGAGAATGAATGTGAACAGTGTTCAAGAAGAGAAACCCATTGGTTAACTTGGTACCATGGCAGCCTGAAATAATAATGGTATTTGTTAAGTACTTACTTTGTGCCAAGCACTGTTCTAAGCTCTGAGTTAGATACACTCTAATCAGGTTGGACACAGTCCCTGTCCCACATGGGGCTCACAGTCTTAATCCTCATTTTATAAATGAGGTAACTGAGGCACAGAGAAGTTATGTGACTTGCCAAAGGTCACACCGGAGATAAGTGCCAGACCAAGGATTAGAATCCAGGTCCTTCTGACTCCCAGGCCTGTGTTCTATCCACTAAGAAATACTAGATGGGAAGGGGACACCCCAACAAGAGTCCAGCAGTGAGGGTTCAAGCATTCAAACATTCTGTTTTCATTCCCTCAAGCAGAGGCTATAACACTGGAGCTCAGTTAGCCCTTAGAACAAAGCCAGCATCCTCAGTGGTCAAATGTGATGTGTTTTTCTTGGCATGGCCAACTTCAATGTATGTCATTCTCTAAGCAGACGCCCACCAAATTGGAAACATTAGGATAGGCAATTTTACTGATGTTTTGGTTTCAACAGTAAAGATCTGCAATTATTTCTCCAAACAAAATGAAAGTGTTTGACACAGACATTTAAAGACCCTAAAACAACTTCCTTATAGGAAACACATGCTTTAGTCTCCAAATTAAAACTCACCATTATGCTAATAAGAGCATAAATATCAACTGGAACTTGCAAAAAAGGGTGTGCTAATTCTTCCAGGAGACAGACAACTGACTTTTGTTTGGTGTTGAACTGATGCCAAAAGAGCGGAGTCCAGCAAGTGTGCCCTTAGAATGACCTTATTATGCACATCAGGAAACTGTCTTTGTAGCTTTTCATGGGACTGTACAAAGTTAAGCATCAGAATAAATCACTGGTTTGTATTAGTCTCTTCTCACCTAGCTCTTATATTGGATTATACAGTCTAAGAGTCTGAGATACATAGAGTTTGATTGGGGTCAGGTGACTGGATCTGATTTACTTCTAGGCTCATGCCTTGAGGACACAAATGCCAGGGAATTCTGAGAAGCCTCGTATTTGAAATAAAATAAATGATCATTTTTTCTCCCCTTTCATTTTAGACATACTCCACAACTTATCCATTAATGGATAGAAATTAGAAGACCTCTCTAATGTGATGCACATACTTGGTAATACTAGTGAAAATACATTGAAATTGCACTTATAAAGCACAGTGATAATGGACTGAAGACAATTTCTCCTTAACCTCTAGACTACAATTAAATGCTTTCAGCAGTAACTGCACTGTGCTTCTGTAACATCACCGGTAGAATTCTTGACATTAATCTACACTCCTAGATTAAGCATGCTGGGTGGGCTAGTCAACATTAGGGCAGAGCTGGCCCTAGGCCTCTGATATCATGATGTCACCGTATCACGAAGATGCTCATTTCTGAGTAAATCAGAGATGGTGACTGATCAGATCTCACTTCCTTCAGTTTCATTTCATTCGGCCTCTTGAATCTGTCACTGAGCCAGGGCCATACCTGGTCCCCAGAGGGGCACTGGTTCTGGGCTTAACTTTCTTGGGGACAGGGCACCTAGAAGGGGGCAGAAGATCTGGCCACAGCAGTCTGTGTCAGTGGGTGCAACCTGGAAGCAGAGGTCAGCTGAGAATCTGAGCTGCTATTGCTTTGGGGATTGCCCCAGGCTCAGTGAGGTTCCTTGGACACCCACCCCCGATATCAGAGTATGCTGCCCACCTGTAAGGGAATTGAGCCTAGACAGGGACAATTTATTGGGGTAGCAGGAGTCAAGGGACAGTATGAGTTTCATTCTAGGATCAGGAGGAACAACTGTACTTCTTCACCAATCCTGGGACGCGGGGGAGACGATCAGCCTCCAAAGCGACTCGGTCCTCTCCTTAAATGCAACTGTGCGTAGTTCACCAGAAGTCCATCTCACCATCCCTCCTTCCTCTGGCTCCAGGTTGGGGTGAATATCGGAAGGGGCAGAGAGAAAAGGATTGTGTCCAAAAAAATTAATTAACCAGATTTCTTCTAGTGGAGGTAAGCAAATCTTGGAGACCTCGAACCAGGGCAATATCCCTTTAAATGTCCAGGCCTGAAAATCAGAGCTATAGCATTGTTGTCCAGCTGCCAATATGATTTAACCAATAGAGCAAATGCCCACCAATCCCTCAACTTCCGGTCAGCATTGATAGAATGTCATCAGCCCTCATGATTACAGTTAGATAATGTGGATTTATTTCACTTTTAAAAGAGGCTTCCCAAGAAAAAGGGGGCAGGGAATATGTTTTGTCACCTTCAGGCTAAATCTATTGTATTGTCCCTAAAAGCAATCATCTATAGACATTAAAATGACATGTGTTGGGCATTGCATAACTTTTGTTTTAATCTGCTTGCATTGCCAATTCAGTTCCTAGATTGCATGCATTCTTCTCTGCAAACCTTTCATTGCAAAGCCCAGATTTTCCTAAGATATGACATTTGGTTTCATGAACATCATGTTCAACTGTACCGAAGGACAAAGTCAAGAACAGATGAAGTTTAGTAATGTAATTCTAGCCTTTTAGGAAGATGAGGAATACCAGTGGCCTTGATATGTTGTATATCTTTCACACACATTTTAAGAGTTAATTGTTTCCACCTGTATCTTTTCCACCACAGGTTTGGGACCAAAGGGAGGGAAAAAAAATCATAGAAAACATTTTTTTTTTTTCCAGAGAGCTTCCTATGAAAAATTTATATTGAAAAGAAACATCGCTAAGTCCAGGAGTAATTGAACATGTACAAATAGAAGAACATACTTCTAGAATTAGTTCTCTCAATCATTTATATTTACTGAGTGCTTACTGGGTGTAGAGCATCGAATACTTGCTATATCTTGCTCCTAATGGTAAATAATTTGTCTGCCTGTTTCCCTCTTTAAATGTAAGCCTCTGGAGGACAGAGATCATCTATTTTGTACTTAGTACAATGTTTTGCATTCAGTAGCCACCAATTCAGTAGTCGTTAAGCCACAGTATATTACAAAGATTTTTTACGATGCTTGAGCTGAAACTCTCAGAGGCACAGAAGCACATTCTGATCTGTTTTCCAATTCCTCACAGCATTCTCAAGCATGGTAGCATAGAACTGGCCTTGCCCTCTACACCTGCTGATGACATCATGATGATAACAATAATGATGGTGGTGATAATAATAATGGTATAGCTACTTACTATTTGCCAAGCATTATATTAGATGCAATTCATATTGGACAGAACTGGGAGGAAGAACGGGCAATAAAATCCCCACTTTACAAATTAGGAAACTGGAGCACAGAGAAATGACTCACCCAAGGTTTCACGGCTGGCCACTGGTGAAGCTGAAATTAAAACCCAAGTCCTTTGACTCAGAGGCCCTTGTTTTTTCCATAAGCCATGTTACTTGTGGTGGTGGTGATCCCCGCTTTCAACTCCGACTCAACTGACCACATCAGCATTGAAGAGCCTAAGAATCTTGATGAAATTCCCAGAGCAGCTGAATTTCTGGTGGACAGCATGTCTTGGCATTCCACAACTGATCATACATGTTTGGTTGTCGGTTTAATCACAAGTACCTACAATTCTTCCTTTTTAAAAAATCTGAACCATTTTAATCAAGCCAACCTTCATGGGGTTCCTTTGTCTTAATTGGTGTTGAAAGCTACCTGATAGGGTTTTGGAGAAGTACATACTCACTGTTCATGGGGTTACTTGTAGCTGGGTTTCTTATTCCATTAGAACCACTGCACTGTTGTCTCAGCACCTGGCTGGTTTCTCTAGTCCTCACCCCTCAGTAGTTACTCTTTATGCAGGTCTGAAGCACACTTTTCAAACCAATGGTCATATTCATACCTTGAGTTTGGAGCACATGTATTGCTTGTCCGTCCATTCAGCCCACATACAGCTACAGTGGTCTACCTATACATTTTTCAAGTCCTCTAATGGATGGTAATGGACCCTATTAAATCCTTTTTTTAGTCTTTGGGAGCATCCATGATAACATACAACTAAAATACCTCATGATGAGACAGGCATTCAGTGTTTTTTCAAGAGAAAACAAGATAACTCATTCAGTATTAGATCCAATTCAAGCACATATGTTAAGATCTTATATTAGTGGTGTAATAAGTCTACCTGTATAATAAATAGGAAATTTTAATTGTGTGAAAAAAAGAGTATCACATTAGTCCCTAACATATGCTACTCATAAATCTAGGATCCATTTTGTGACAAGTGACAGATGCTTATTTATGACATCAATTTAAATTTCACTTTGCCATTACGTAAAAATAGCAGTACCATGCCATGTAAGATGATGCGATTGATCCATGTGCTGAATTATTCATTGCACTTCAGTTGTTGACTTCACATCAGATGTCTCCCATTGTATATTGCATAAATTATAATGGATCATTTTGCCACAGCCACTCAAAGTATATCAGATGTTTGTTACATCAATTTACTTATACACCATAGAATTTCTGGTGCTTTGTCAATGATATCCAAAGTGCTAACATGTATCAACTGTTGAAGGGAAGAGCCCTGGAGAGGTGACCAAGGAACATTTTGGAGGAGAAACTAGAAGGCCTTCCCAACAAAACAGGAATCTGCTTCAAATACACTTTGCAATTTTGAAGTTTAGTTGTGCTGCTGTCTCTGGCAAAGTAATAATGATGGCAAAAGACCAAATGGGTATATGGTGTTTAGGCATTTTAGAAAATTGGAATAAAAAACAAATCCAAGTGTTTCAATAAAACGATTTCCAGTCCCCACGCCTGATTTTCAGGTAACAGTGGACAGAAAGGAATGGAGTTCCATGTTCTTAAAGATAAAACCTGGCAAAATGCTTCTGAGACTGTCCATTTATCAATGTGTGACCCCAATTTCTTCCCTTGCTTTCTGGTCACTAGCCTTTCTTTTGCCCTAAACAATCCAGTAATAATTCTTCTCCATTTATCTATTTTTCTCTATGAAATTCTTTATAAACCTAAATCCTCATAAAAAAGAAAATCAATCCTGGCTTTAGGCAAGTAATCTATCAGTAGTATATATTGAACATTTCCTGGGAGCAGAGCACTGTACTATGCAGTTATGAGAGTACACATGAGTAAGAGATGGGGTCTCTGGCCTCATGGAATTTACAATCTCATTCATATTTTGATGATAGCTTAAATATAGGGTACTCTTTTCTCCCCCACTGTGCAGCCACATGATCTGGAAGGCAGGGTAGGGTAAATATTAAACTCATTTAAAAATCCTGAAACTGAAGAAAATTTGCTCAGGATTACAAATCAGATTAGTAGCAGAGCTAAACTGCAATGCTGCTCTACTGCCTCTCAATTTCAGAAAGTGAGACAGGTCGCAGGTAGCAAGACAGATTTGTGAATCATCTAAATGGAAGTGGGAATTGAAGCTGTGGGAAAAGATAAGCTGCCCAAAGGAATGGGTATAGATTGAGAAGGGAAGGGGTCCTAGAACCAAAGCTTGAGGAATACCCACAGTTAGGCATGAAAGGCAGAGGAGGAACTGGGGAAAGAGACAGAGGAGTGGCCTGATAGTAAAAGGAAAACCAGTAGAGGACAGGGTCAGAAAAATTGACATTAGAAAGTGTTTCCACGAGAAGGTAGTGATTCATATTGTCAAGAGGAAGCTGAAAGTTCAAGGAGGACTAGAGCTAAATTTATTCTCTTAGATTTGGCAAGAATGATGTGGCTGGTAACTTTGGAGAAAGCAGTCTCAGGAGAGTGAAGGAGGATCAAAGAGGGAGTTATAGGAGAATAAATGGAGGTAGTCAGATAGATGACCTCTGAGGATCTTGGAGAGGAATGGAAAGAAAGCTTGATGGTACAGTGGAGGTGGAAGAAAGTTTTTATATGATGGGGAGACATGGGTGGAGGGGAAGGTGCTATCCCCTACTTGTCTTCACTCTTCTCCCACTGTACCAATTTGCACTCTATTTCATTCCAGCTAATATCACTGTGCCCCATTCTCATCTTTCCTGCCACTGATCTTGCTCATGTTCTTTCTGGAACTTCCTCCCCCTTCTCATCATTCATTCATTCAATCATATTCCTTGAGCATTTACTATGTGCAAAGCACTGTACTATTTACTTGGGAGAATACAATATAACAATACATTCCTGCCGACAATGAGTTCACAGTCTAGAGGGGGAGACAGACATTAATACAGATAAAATAAATTACAGATTTCTACATATGTGTTGTGGGGCTAGAAGGGATAATGAATGAAGGAATAAGTAAAAGTGGCACAGAAAGGTGTGGGAGAAGAGTAGAGGAAGGCTTGGTCAGGGAAGGCTTCTTGGAGGAGATGTGCCTTCAATAAGGCTTTGAAGTGGAGTAGAGCAATTATTTATTCATTCATTCAATAGTATTTTTTGAGCGCTTACTATGTGCAGAGCACTGTACTAAGTGCTTGGAATGTACAAATCAGTAACAGATAGAGACAGTCCCTGCCCTTTGACGGGCTTACAGTCTAATCGAGGGAGACAGACAGACAAGAACAATGGCAATAAATAGAGGCAAGGGTAAGAACATCTCATTAAAACAATAGCAAATAAATAGAATCAGGGTGATGTACATCTCATTAAATAAAATAAATAGGGTGATGAAGATATATACAAGTACAAGTACAAGCAGACAAGTACAGTGCTAAGGGCATGGGACGGGAGAGGGGGAGGAGCAGAGGGAAAGAGGTGAGAAGAGGGTTTATCTGCGGAGAGGTGAAGCAGGGGGTAGAGGGAGCAGAGGGAAAAGGGGAGCTCAGTCTGGGGAAAGGGGAACTCAGTCTGGGAAAAGGAAAAGGAAAATTATCTGTCTGATATGAGGAGGGAGAAGTTTCAGGCCAGAGGTAGGATGTGGGCGAGTGGTCAGCAGTGAGATAGATGAGATTGAGGTATAGTGAGAAGGTTAGCATTAAAGGAATGAAGTGTGTGGGCGGGATTGTAGTGTGAGAGTAGTGAGGTAAGATAGGAAGGGGCAAGGTGATTAAATGCTTTAAAGCCAAGGGTGAGGAGTTTTTGTTTGATGTGGAGGTGAATGGGCAACCACGGGAGTTTCTTGAGGAGTGGGGTAACACGGTCTGAATATTTTTGAAGGAAAATGATTCAGGCAGCAGAATGGACTGGAGTTGGGAGAGACAGGAGGCAGGGAGGCCTGCAAGGCGGCTGAAACAATACTCAAGACAGGATAGGATAAGTACTTGCATTAATGTGGTAGCAGCTTGGATGGAGAGGAAGAGGCAGAATTTGGTGATACTGTGAAGGAGAAATGACAGATTTTAGTGACTGCTTGAATACATGAGTGGAACGAGAGAGAAGAGTCAAAGATAATGCCAAGGTTACGGACTTATGAGACAGGAAGGATGGTGGTGATGTCAACAGTGATGGAAAATGGGTGGGAAGATAAGAAGTTCAGTTTTAGCCATATTAAGTTTGAGATGATGAAAGGATATCCAAGTAGAGATGTCTTGAAGGCAGAAGGAAATGCAAGACTGCAGAGTGGTAGAGAGATCTGGGCTGGAGATATAGATTTTGGTGTCATCAGCATAGAGGTGATAGTTGAAGCCTTGTGAGCAAATTAGTTTTCCAAGGGAGTGGGTGTACATGGGGAAAAGAAGGGACCCAGAGCTGAACCTTGAGGGACGCTTCCCCCCCGCCATTAGGGGATGGGAGGCAGAGGAGGAGCCCATGAAAGAGATAGACTGAGCAGCCAGAAAGATAGGAGAACAAGGAGAGGACAATGTTTGAGAAGCCAAAGTTGGATAACATTAGACAGATCACTGTTCTCTAACATGAAAGCCCTTCTGAAATCACATTTAGTGGGTGCTTTCTGATTAGTCTCCTTTCCCCGTTCTATATCCTTCTCCACTCCCAACTGTCACTTCCGCACACCTAAACATCTGTACATTCACACCCCAGAAGAAACTTCTATAAACATGTTCACACTCTCCTGCTTTCCTACTTGTACTTCATTTTAGCAACTGTCTTTGCACTAGACTGTACACTCCTTAAGGGAAGGATATTATATGTACTAATCCTATCAGTATTCTCCCAATGACTTAGTGAAATGTGTGACATACAATAGGTATTCAATAGATACTACTGATCAATTCATCTTTGCCCTTGATCCTCCTATATTTGGAAAGAGTGGCTAAGTGCTTCAAGTCATAGAAGCAGCATGGCTCAGTGGAAAGAGCACGGGCTTTGGAGTAAGAGGTCATGGGTTCGAATCCCGGCTCGGCCACTTGTCAGCTGTGTGACTTTGGGCAAGTCACTTAACTTCTCGGTGCCTCAGTTACCTCATCTGTGAAATGAGGATTAAGACTGTGAGCCCCACGTGGGACAACCTGAGTCCCCTGTGTCTACCTCAGCGCTTCGAACAGTGCTCGGCACATAGTAAGCGCTTAACAAATACCAACATTATTACTAGTTTGTCAACGTTAGGAATCTCCAAATGGAAAGTAGACACACTCTATTGAGGACACTAAATCGTGGACCAATGTAAAACTTTAATTATCCCTTTACTTCACCAGGTTACACAGCATGACTATGTGACAACAGTTGATAGACAAAAAAGGACTGTTGACATCAGCAAATTTAATCTGCCCCCTCGGGCCAGGAGCCAGTCTCTGGATAAAAAGAAAAACATAAGGACTTTGCCAAGAGGTTGGGGAAGAGGCCTCTCTCCATCCCTGTGAGGACCCAGCATTTGGTTTGCTAAGCATATGTTGTGGTTGAGGCTTTGGGGTTGCTGATTTCTGTTGAAAACATTTTGAATTATTCTAACAATTTCACTGTCTGTTGTTTTCCTCTTTTCTCTTCTTTCTGTTTTGTGTTTCCACACACAGATGATTAGTACTAACACTAATCAGCAAACTGGTAAGAAAACAATGCCAAAACCAGCTCTGCCAAAAGTGTGCTAATAGGGCACAGAGCTCTGATTTCAATTAATCCTTGGACTTGTGGGGGGTACGGGGGAGAGAGAGAAAATGCAGGGAAATGATCTTCTGGCAGTTTAAACAACATCAATTTCTTTCTTTCTATAGTTATAATATCCACAGTCATAGGAGTTTGTATTCCTTTATTTTTTCCATATGTAGATATGTAATATTAGTTGGATCTTTTAGAACGCAACTAGATTTAAGTCTAACTTGGGTTCCCTATCTGCAATTGACTTGTAAATAATGTATTTGCACTGATAGTCAAAAAATACAGACAGCTGGCATAGAGTTTCCAGATAGGCCTAATTACCTTCCAGGTGTCAGGACAAGAAACTCTGCCTAGTTAGCCTACTCTTTCTGGGTTCACTATCTCTGCCCACATTGGGTTCTCTTTTCCAATGCAGAGTATTTCAATCTAGGCTCATTTTCCTCTTTCATTTGGCAGCCTTGCTCTTTTATTTAACATGATAAGTATTCCAAAGAATATATTTTGCAATTCCACAAACCCTTTTAATCCAGGATCCCTACCCACATGTGCATGTTCAAGTTCTGCCCTTGGGCTTAACATTGAAGGCTCAAAAGCATCAAGAGGACCTGTGGTTGTGTTTTTGCCATACATATTTGCCCTAACATCTCACATCATTCCTGGAAGAATGTCACAGTTTCCCTGACCTTAACCAACAGCCAGGCCTGAAGTGAGATGCAGCACCTGTTTTGAGAGCTCACAGTTATCAGGCCCGGCCCGGCCCCACAGTTTTGGTTGGAGGTGAAGAGTGCTTTCTTTTTAGTATCCAGAACCATTACATTGGGCACAGGGCTCAGGAAATAGCACTTGGGTTACTCCTTACCCTATACTAGGCAGACAGGGCCAATATTATTGTTAAATCTATTTTATAGATGGGGAAAAAAATAGATGAAATTACTTACCCAAGCAACCACTTGTATATTTAGGGAGTAGTTAGAGAACGGGTAGAAACCCCAAAATTTTGCCTTTGGAAGGCATCTGGTATTGCTGAGGATAGCCAGGCAGCAAATAGAACACGCTCATGTTGAGTTATTTCAATAGCAGTAGGTCAAATTCCTGCCTTTATTCTATTTCAACTAGCAGTTAAATCACAACTTAGATAATTTTAAATAGGTATCTTCTGGAACCTCTCTGCTCATGAAATTCACTTGAGTTTGCAAGAAGCCTTCCAAACGCACACCTGCCAGTTCCACTGTATCTTACCAACCAGAAGTCATTACTTTTGGTTTGAACTTCATTTAAAAATAAAAACCCACCCTGAGTGTCCAAAAATGCCATTATTCCATCATTCGGCTTTTACATGATGCGTATTCTTAATTGATACTGTGAAAATGGAATGTTAATCAGAAAAAGCACTAAATGAAACATTGCTTCCAATAGAGAACAAAGTAAAGTGCATCCAAGATCACCCAAAATTGGCCAAGGAAACATAAATAGATCTTAAAACAGTGATTAAAAAGCAGAAGTTATACAATCAAATAGTAATGTACATATATGTTAATGATAAAAGGGTAAGTTTGTTACTGGCTAGATGCAAACACTCAATTTCCAAAATGTTATCTTGACTAAGAAAACTGACTATGATAGTTGGCATTATTTATGAATATATAATTCAAAGTAATGCTAAATTGAAATACTTTTACTATTCAAGTCAAAAAACTTCAAAAGGAGAGAAAGAGAAGGGTTTAAAACCATGGTAAGCTTGCATCTCTCATATTTACTCTACAAAAGTGCCAGCATTAAAATTCAAGTGTGGATAAAGTGCTACAAGAAAATTATAACAAGGGATCCCTGTCCTCATTTCAACAACCAGAAAATCTGCCCCATCCTAGCTCCAAATTTTACATTAAATTTCAAAGTTCTCTCAACTTGAAGAAAGCTTGCTAGTAAATGCTACTTTTCAACTCATCCCTCGTGACCATATCTCTTGGAGACTGCTATGAGGTGATAAATTTTTTGGATTAAAAAGGGTATGGGTCTCAAAAACAGAACCACATGTAGAAAACTCTTTACGTGCAAAACATGATAGATGAGATTCCAGGTAACCTATGCAAGAGGAAGAATGGAGATACCTCCACTCACAACCCTTAGTCTCTGCCAGCTGCTAGACCATTAGCATGTGTTTTCACTGGTTCTCTGAGTATCCATCAGGAGTGTTCCTTCAAATGAAAAGCTCTTCAATCAATTAACAGTATTTATTGAGCACTTAGTATGTGCAGAGCACTGTATTCATTGTTCAGGAAAATACAATAGATTTGGTAGACAATTCCTGCTCTCAAGGACTTTAACCCTCACTGGGGAGACAGACATTAAAATATATTACAGATAAGGACTTGTACATACTGTTCTGTGGGTCTGGGGTAGTGAAGGGCTTAAGACTGATGTGGGGCTGCGTTAGGAGATAATCAGTGCGTTTAAGAGGTACATACTCAAGTGCATAGGTGACCCTGAAGGGAGGTAAATATAAGTGGAGGAAGGAGGGGATAGTGAAAAAAGGATTTTAGTAAGACTTCATTTAGTAAGACTTCATTAAGAGAAGAGCCAAGAGAAATGACAGAAAAGAAATGAAAGAAGAGAAACTAGGCCCATCTTTACTCTACAGATGCTGCCATGCAGAATATATAACCACCCAGCCCAGTTGTCACGAATACTTACCCAGCAGAGTCAGGCCAGGAGCAATACCTAATCATCCTTGGTTTTGTCCTTGCCCTTGCCTGCTGGAGCATTGTGCTGGTTAAATTTGTAGCAGTAACTGAAGAGATTTCTGCTCCAAATAGTAGAGTTTTCTCGTGAAGAAGGAAGAAGGAACTGGCCTGAACTTGGTTCTCACATAAAGACACTCCACATAATGTCCATTCAGAAAGGGACTGTGAAGGAGGTGGGTTGGAGGCAGTGTTGCCTGGGCCCTGATGCCTGCCATGTCTTTGATCACCAGCAGCCATAGCCTGGCCTCTCAATCAGTAGTATTTGAGTGTTTACTGTGTGCAGGGCTCTGTATTAAGCACTTGGGAGACTACAGAGCACTAGATTAAGTACACATGTTCCCAGTCCATGAGTAGCTTAGAGTCTAGAGGGGGAGACAGACATCAGTCATATTTATTGAGCACTTACTGCGTGTACGGCATGAGGCACTTGGGAGAGTACAACACATTCCCATACACAGCAAAGTTTACATGAAAGTGAGTTATGAGTACATACATAAGTGCTGTGGGGAGAATGATGATGGTATTTGCTAAGTGCTTACTATGTGCTAGGCACTATACTAAGCACTGGGATGGATACAAGCAAATCTAGCTGGACACAGTCCCTCTCCTATGTGGGGCTCACAGTCTCAATCCCCATTTTACAGATGAGATAACTCAGACACAGAGATGTGAGGTGACTTGTCCAAGGTCACACAGCAGACAAGTGGTAGACCTGGGATTAGAACCCATGACCTTCTGTCTCCCCCAGGCCTGTGGTCTATTCAGTACACCATGCTACCTCTCAGGTACAACAGATCTAAGTGTATAGGTGCTGCAGAGGAAAGAGCAAATGACATTCCCTGTACCCTGCTGCACCCCACTTCCATTGCCCTCCATCTCTCTGAAAACCTATCCCCTCTGGGGAGACAGAAGCTGGAAGCCACCTCCCTGCTGCCTGGAGACTTTTTTTTTCCAATTACTTTCAGCACTGATGTATCCCCACCCCCACACAGCACTGAGTTATAGACCAAACTAATCTCTTACAGTGTTATTGTTAGTAATCAGTTAGCACCTCAATGCTGCCTTCCTGAAAAGTCAATAACATGCTTGGTGAATTAAAAGCCTCTTTCATAAGACATACAAGCAGTACAGTCTATTCCCCAGAAAGTTCCAAGACTTTCACAAGAATATACGATACAAAATTGTCCACATCTAAGAACAGTTAAAGAGAAACAAAAACAAAAAACATAACCTTGTTTAATTTAGGTGTGAAATGGTCTCTCACACACACAGACACACACACACACACACACAATGGCACTTCCAAAAGATTAGATTCTCTCTAGCAAGGCACCTAAGGACAATTCATTCTCTCTCACTATCATCAATCATCACCATCTTGGTGTTATAATGAGAGGTAACCAAGCAGTATATGGATTCCCAAACCAGCAAATGTCCGGGGACAAAAGCTGAATCAGGGATTGTGAACTTCAGGCTTTAAGTGCCTTTCTATGAGGAACAAAGCTTTTAGATCAATATATTGTACAATTGTATAGAGCCAATGTTTAGTTTTAACAAGCATGGAGGTGGGTCAGGAAATTCCCTATTACTAAAATATCACCCTAACTCTAGAAATAATTCAAATTTATAACCAAAAAAATTGCATTATGCAAACCTCAAAGAAAAGGAATAAACAGATTAAGCAATTCTTGCTCTATGACTACATGCAGGTGAGATTTCTTCTGAAATTTGCTCATCCCCTTAATGGGGAGAATATTTCCAATAGGTTTTTATAATCATTGAAAACTAATCCTAATAGAAAGCAAGGATACTCCACCTCTTAATTTATCATAATAATAATAATGATGATAGCATTTGTTTAGCACTTACTATGTGCCAAACACTGTTCTAAGCACTGGGGGGAACGAGGTAATCAGGTTGTCCCACAAAGGGCTCACAGTCTTAATCCCCAATTTACAGATGAGATAACTGAGGCACAGATAATTTAGGTGACTTGCCCAAGGTCACACAGCTGATAAGTGGCTGAGTTGGGATTAGAATCCATGACCTTTAACTCCCAAGCCCAGGCTTTTTCCACTGAGCCATGGTACTTGGGATCATCTGAGTCCCAAAATCATGAGAAGCAGGACTTTCTAGCACTCTGGGATGGAGATCCTCCCCAGGACAGGGCCAGGAGGCAGAGCTGCTGCTAAGGCCAGGGGCAGCTTGGCCTTGGTAGAGACAGATAGAGCAGGGCACTGAGCAACAAGAGGCAGTGCCTTTTGGACAGAAAATCTGATTGATACCAAGACATGTGTTATTCATTGATTGAGCTATTACTGTCATCCTTCCCTCTTGTTAAATTCCACCTTCCCTGGGAAATCTAAATTTAAGGTAGGGGTTGATGACATGTTCCCATATCCCAAACTTAATCATCTCACTTTTTCTTGCTAAATGGAGCTTCAGTAGGTAAGTTTATACATAGGCCAAAAAACAGTCCATAACTTTCAGGCCCTGCAAATAACCCTCAAATTTAAATGAACAAAGAACACCCACATACAGAGATCTTACATACCCTCATTTTTCCACCTCAGCAATCAGTCCCAGAGGGACGCAGGAGATGGAGCTATTAGGACATGTCAGATGTTGGGCAAACCTGATACGGGCACACCCTAAATTGGGATATTTTAATTGAGCATCATCAATAGTATCTGAATGGCTATGAGGGTAATGGGGTATAGCATTGTATTGGGTGCTCAGGAAGCATATAACTGGAAGTAAAACACATTGCCCACAACTTGAAAAATTTGAAGCAAAGAAAATGAACGAGGCCACAGATTTGGTAATATTTTGTTCTAGATGTTCTATTGCCCAACTCTGTTGTATTGAACTCTCAGAAGTGATCAGTACAGTGGTATTTACACAATAGGCACTTGAATACCTTTGATGTTTAAGTACTCTGCTAATGCTTAGAAAAAGTTTCGAGCTCCATTTCAAGGCACACCCTAAAACAAATTGCCTCAAAATCCTTCTGATTCTCTCCATACCAAACAAGTGACTTTTGGTTTCAAAGTTCTCACCAATGACCTCTTTTAACTTTTCCACATTCTTATTCTGGCTTGTACTCTTCACTCCTCTCAAGTTAACTTCATACCTGTAATTCCCTCTTTTACAACACATCTCATTGCACAGACCCTCCCCATTATGCAGAACTCCTTCAAACCTGCCAAACCATATCATTTCCTACCTTCAAAGCCTTTCTAAAAACCACCTCTCCAGGAAGCATTTCCCAACTAATCCCCACTTAACTTCAGCCACCATTAGCACTCATGTGTATAACTGTTTATTCTTTCTTGTGACTTGGAATTTTCTTTTCTTCCTCATATGCATGCCCTTATTAGAGTGTAAGCATCTTATGGACAGAGACTGTCTTCTACTTTGCTTCCATGTGGCTAGTCCATTGCTCTTCAGCCAGTAAATGCTCATTAAATACTTGGGATGAATTATGCTTTCAAGCCCTTATTTAGTGATCTTGTACTTTAACACAAATTATAGCCCTTGGGGCAACTTTCTCTCTCTCTCACACACACATACACACACACACTCTCTCTCTCTCTCTCTGTCTTTCACACTCTCAATGGAAGTTGAGTACTGAGTGTGAAGATTTTCAACCTTGGCACATTAACAAAGAAAGGATTTTTTGGACTGACTGTACTCTGTTACCTTGCTTATTGCCTGAAGCCAGTTTTGCTCTCAGATCACATTATGCCTGTGATGGAGCTGGGCTGAGAATTCATAATTAATGTTCATTCCACCACATTCCACTCATGCTATGATGGCTATCCCCATGGAACATAGGGGTTTTGATTTTTCAAGGATGACCTTCAGAGATCCTATTTTGTCCTAGGATTTACTAAAGGAATCCCGTTTATTCCAGCATCACTGCAACTATCTCAGATTATACTTTAAAAAACAAAAACAAGCCAGATGTATTCTGATAAGATTACTTATTTTATGGAGCCATTTTAGCTGGACTCAAATGAACAGCTCCTTCTATTCAATTCTCCTCTTCTGTCTTTCCACAGACTCTATTGTTCCTGGGTTTTATTTTAAGCAGTTGAGTATCTATCCACTGAAATTGAGAAGGCTGCTAACTCTATACCTAATATTTTTATAATCTTGGTCATAAAGTGGTATGACATTTGAAAGTCAGAAATACTTTAATATTTTGTTGCTATTTTTTCCAGAGATATTGGTGAATGATGCTGGAGAGGGAAACCAAGTAATAGTGTTGCATTTATTGGGCAGTCATTTGGAACAGTGGAACTGTATTAGGCCCTTGGAAAATTCAGAATAGAGAGAAAGACACGCTTGTATTTACAAGCTTGAACTAGAACAAAGCTACTTTATGTAGATGTGAGGGTGTGGGATTATATTTTGTATTTACTAATTCTTGATTGAACACTCTAGAAAAGCACAAACATAACTTTAAGGATGGCCACTTTGTCAGGGGAAAAAAAAAAGCTAAGTAGCTAGGAAAGTAAGATTTTTCCAGACTCTTGGTTCTTATTCCCTAATCAAATATTGGCAATAAATTCCCATTTACATTATACCTTATTCATCTGAACTGATTAGTATCTACCCCAGTGCTTAGAACAGTTCTTGGCTCATAGTAAATGCTTAATACTTAATACCACTTATTACTCCATATACCAGATGTAGCTACCATTCTTCAAACCCCAGAAATTCATCTTCAAGGCCAGTTGACTGCTCTCAAGAACCAAAAGTTTTCAGTCACCCAAATCAAAGTGTTCTATTAAATGTATTCAAAACAAAAACCTCCTTCAGTGGCCAAAAAGCTCTGATGTTCAATATTGATACAATCATAGACTAACTTACATAACTATGTACAAGGGCACTAAAACCATATCTTATGTGAAGACTTTTCACATTCTGTAAAATAAGAAGTTTAAATGAATGCTTAGGAAGGCAAACAACTCTGAACAAATCTCTTAGAAAGCTCATGCCATGCTCTCCCTCCTAAAGAAGAGCAGCAGGGTAGATAAAGATAGATCAGATAGGAAACCTGGGCTTTAAAAGTAGAAAAAACTCCTTTCAATTGTCTGTCTAGCCAAATGTCCCCAAAATGCTTCACTTCCATATCTCTTCTGCAGAGAACAAGTTAAAGCATTACAGTTAAGAACCCAATACTAGCAATTTATTACACATTTTTTTCTACTTTGCACAATTTTGTAGAAAATATTTGGGTTGTGGATTACTGAGCAAACAAATCAAGAAGAATAAGGTATATATCTCAAAATATAGGTTTAGAAAAATGCATTTAATTGCCATTATGGGTTTTCCTTGTTTGAACTGAAAACCCCTTGGTGTCAGCTGATAGAAGAGGTGAACCGTGAAAAATTCTGGGTTTGAGTCAAAGTAATTCCATTAGGGACAGAAATGACTTGCTGAAACATGAGTAAGGGAAATCATCTGTAGAAACACAACAGCTGGGCCCAATGACATCACTCACCAAAATCAAAGGAAATGAGCTAATAAGATATGCATAAAGGCTTTTTTGTTTGCTTGCTTATAAAGTTACAGTGGGTTTTGTATATGAAAAAGGAGTTTTGAAAAACTTGGCAGTGGTATTTTGTTCTTTTAGATAAATTGTTTTGCAACTATTGAAACTGTCAAAAAAATAAAATGCCTGAAATTGTCTTCATTTGGAAGCAGAAAAAGTATTTCTGTATGAGCAATGTCACCACTCATGCCCCTAAATTCACAGTAGCTGAGAAGTTAGATTACCCACTCCCCACACATCCCAAATGTAGGAAAACAGATGAGAATGTGACCAATTGCAACTCCAGAATTGACTCTCCTTCAATTCCAAAGTTAGTTCTCTCCCAGGTATTATAGGCATCATTAACAGACATTAAATTAGTGGCAAATATGTGCCTAAAATAGCCTAAATGTCAACTGAAGAGAATAAGTAAAAATCAGGAAATTGGAAGTTACTCACCTACTCATGGTGAAGTGTGGCAGCATATTTAGGAAATGGAAATCCCACAAGGTACCCCAAAGGACCAGCAGGAAGGCTCCTGGTTCTTGTAATGTGGTAGAGTCAGTAAAGAACATTTAGGAGAACTAGGAAAAGCACACTGAAGGGCCCACACAGCACAGTCTAAAGTCTCCACTCCGGACTTTCAATTCTCTGTGTTATTTTGCCCTAGGTTAAGCTACAAATTTAAAAAGCATTCACCTGGAAAACCAGAACAGGCCAAAGAACTGCCAGGGTCAACATTTGTATCCCAAGGTGATGGAATGAAGGGCAGGTGTGGAACATTGAATTAGGCTTTCAGATTTTACCAGTGATATTTCCCATTTTCAAACTGAACTGACGGACTTAGAGAAAGCTGGGTCAAAGATATTAGCTACGGGCAAAGTTACTGTTACCATATTTTCTGTGTCACTGAGTGAGGCTGGTGTGCCAGCTGAGAAAGGGAAAGAACAGAAGATGGATAAATACCTTACTCACACTTTTTATCTTGTCTCCTCTGCCCTAGGTTAGAAGTTACAATCCAACTTTAAGACCCTTGTTCATAGACTGTGGGGAAGGAAGAAAGACCTTCATTGTTAGCCTCTTACCTGAAGTGGTGAAAGATAGTTAGTAGCAGTGATGATGGTAAAGTGATTCAGCTGGAAATCCCAGGTGGTCTTACACCCAGTGTAGCCCAGCCCCGAGATCAAACAAAATTGGGTTCCTTCAGGTCAGGATCCTGGAGATATCATACCATGAGTTTAGAAGAATTTCCACAGATTTGTCAGTTATCATCACAGCTGGAATATTAATAATACATTTCCTACTGGAAAGACTATAAGCCTGGGAGTCAGGAGACCAGAGTTAGGTCAAGCTTTGCCATTAACCTCCTGTGTGACTTTGGACAGGTCATTTATCCTCTCTGTACCTCATTTCCCTCATTTGTAAAATAAGGACAAGATGCCTTCTCTCAATTTTTGACAGGAACTGTATCTGAAATAACTATCTTATTATCTACTCCAGTGCTTAGCACAGTGGCTGGCATATAGTAAGTAGTAACTTTTCTCCTTAGTATGTTCACTGCAATTCTTTTAACAGAAATCTAAAACTTCAATAAAATGCTACTTTTAAATGGACTTAAGAATTGAAATTAAAAACACCTTGAAAGGCAACTATTTAGTGGACTTCTAAAATGCAGATTACTTATACAGAGAGGTCAGGTTTGTTTTGTACATACAAATTTGGGCAGTTACTCCTGATCTGACTCTGTGGCCTCTCTTGTAGCTGCTGTATCCCAATTATTAAATAGTATGAGACAATTTTAAAAGGAAAAACAGGATTAAGAAATGTATTAAAAACTTCGCTGGCTCCAGAAAGCCAATGAGGAGTTAATAATCAGTTGGTGTTCTTTTGTAGAGATTCCTTTTAGAAAGGGTGGAGTGAACCTCTATTTCATTCCTCTACATTTTATTAAAATATGCTTCTTGTCTGTAACTTGTCTGGATCTTATTACGTGTCTTGTATCTGACTTATCATTGCCTCAGAATGTGACTTGTCTCTGACTCGTCCTTCTCTGTATAGGGTCAGGTCTGATTTTTTTTTCTTCTTCTAAAGAGGTATACTGTTATAGGGCTTTAGAATCAAAACAAATGGAAAATTGACTTTTCTTTTTGCCCTCAAATCTTTGATACATAGGAGTTAGGAAATATGATAAGGAAAGAGGAAGTTCTACTTCAAAAAATGAACCAAAATAAGCTAAGAGAAGGCCACGAGGCAGCTATGTGTTTAAGTAGCTAGCTTCCAGTCTAGGTGGAAAATGAAAAAATTTACCATCCAATCCCTGTCCTTACAGTTATATTTACTTTCTTCTTCCTTGCAGACCCTAAGAAAGATGTCACAGAAGATAAAATCTAAATCAATTGAGGCTCCAAGAGCTACATAGTATTTCCTTCAGGACCTAACATTGTCTTAATCCCCATTTTACAGATGAGGGCATTGAGGCCCAGGGAAATTAAGTGGCTTCCCCAAGGTCACACAGCAGACAAGTGTCAGAGGTGGGATTAAAACCCAAGTCCTTAAAATTAGATGAGTTAAAAAGGAAACATACATCTAAGTGCTCAGTGATCCTTCGGCTGTTACACTAGCAGGGCTAGAAAGAGGGGCTTGAAGCCCAGTGGTGACAACTTCAGTTTGGAAAGCAAAAAGGTGTTAGTATTTGCATTTGAGGAAGTTATATAGCTGGTATGAAGACAGAGAGAGAAATCTTACATGGGTGAAATAGATTTGGGGAGGGAGAATGGCTAGGAGTATCTTACTAACGGCTTTGGAGAAGACATTAGAGTAATTGGCATGATCCCGACCCTTGAAGAGCTTACCTTGTAGCATCAATTTACAATATAGCAGGTGTTTTTCTTCCCCCAGTGTTTCTTCTCACAGCGTTTATGCATGTGACTTTTGCTTGCCTTCAAACTGAGCATGGATACCTTTACTGTGAGCCCAGCTTCCGGAAGTAATTATTTTCTCTAGGACCAAGGTGAACCACAGATAATAACCGTGGAGTCATCGTGCTGATACAAACAACATGGCTTCCTCTCAGGAGATTGTGAATTTTCCTAGTTACCATTACAGACCAGCTAGGCAAGCTCAGAAAGATGCTTTTGGCTACTGAGGCACCGTAGCTGGTTAAACGAAAATAAGGCTGAAGAGTTTACCTGTAGAGAGTGTAATGAAAATCCTTATTGGCAGAACAAGATTTGGAAATAGCAGCATGGGAGTGTGATTATGTGATCAGTGATAAACAGGCAGCGGAATCAAGATATAAAGCCAGAGAGTATTGTTTCTGAAACTCACCCAGAGATAGAACTTCATCCCGTACATTCAGGCCTGCCTTCATTAAATGCTTTCCAAACAAATTTGTGAGTGAAGTGAGAGAAGGAGCAGAGTGTTTTATTTCCCAGCTTTCCCAGTGCAAGTCTGGCTGGAGTAAGAGGTGAGATGCCTAGTGGCAATTTCCAGGCTCAAAGGCTTGCTCCGACCTCAACCATACCTCACCTCCGGCTTTTCAGGATGCAAAGGATTCACAATCCATTTGCCTACTGGGCCCTGGGCTGTTGAGAACAAGCAAGTCCTGGCTGCCTCCAAAAAGGGAACCTTTTCCAGCAGCCATTCTGTTTCCAGCAGCAACCGCTGAAGCTAAGCCAGGCCTATACACAAAGGACCAGTTTACCAGATGAATTCTCACCAAACACAAGTAATGCTATTCAGAGTCCCATAAGCGGTAGGTCAAGGAGCAGGGTGTTGGGGCTCTAAAGTTTAGTAGGAGGGAGGTGTGTGTGTGTGTCCCCTGGCCACAACCAGCAGGCAGTCTTCCAGGTCTAATTGCTCCACATTCCTGAGGAATGTCGTCACTGAACCATGATGCTAACTTTTTAGCATTGTGGGTGGAGAGGACTTATGGTATCTATGAAAGACACAAAAAAACATGTGCTGACCCTTTAAAACCTATTACCGTATACTAAATGGAGCCAAACTAAATGAAGCTGAGGTCTCTGTCCAGTGTTTGGGAGCCAGTTAAAATAGGAACTCAGTGTTTCTCTAAATACACAGAGTATATTACCTTAGTCATAAAATTGGGGACTTTCAAATCTAATTTGTTCAGCACTAGTGCTGTTGAAGGCTGGGAAGTGTTCCAAAGGAAATCACCTCCACGCAAACAGAGATTAGCAGCTCTCCATTGCAGACATATGGAAATGATTCGCTATAATCTCCGGTAATTGTGGCTGTATTACATTCAAATCCTGTTTTCAATTTTCTTAAACTTCTAGACTGATTGTGTTATTAAATCATGCTGGCTGATGTGTTTAATAAGGACCTATTAAATGTTTATAAAATTAGGGAAATAAATATGGGCTTTTAGTCAGATTGCCTGATGTATCTGGTAACCTATTGTTAAAATAACAGCACTGCTGCTTTGAAAAAAAGCGTCTAAAGCATCTACTTCACTACACCCTCTTTTTTCTCTAATGTTGAACGAGGGTGTTTTCCCAGACTACCTAGACAATAGATTTTGTCCAGAAAATAAAATGCTGTAAAATAAAGAAATGTAATTAGAATTGTATTATTGGAGTTGAGTGGGGTTACTTTCCTTCTGATTTGATAAATAGACATAACACAAGGTCCAAGCGGAATTTGGAGAAGTGTTGAGAGTCAGTGGGCGGGGGAGGGAGAGAATAGAAACTGGGGGAAACATGCGTGACTCAGACTCGACCTTACCTGGCTAATCTCTAGCTGGAAATCCCTATAAAGATCCTCAAAGGCTTCCAGAAAAAAAAAAATGAGAAAGGCTTCAGCTGTGAAGGAAGGCCTTAACCTGTGTCTACTCTTCAAATGAGAAAAAGCACTTTGGAGAGGAAAATAGCTTTTGACAATGCATTCTATTGTCTATTAAAGAGTATAAACCAGAACTTTTAAAATCCTGAGTCCCATTTGGGCTGGATTGGCCCTTCAAATGAGGAGATATTTACATTATTAGAGAGATGTTCTCTGTCGGAAAGTGACATTTTCTGGGTGGTCCAAATCTCCACCAAAACCTCTTTATTCAACAGTAACCGCTGAAACGTAGTGTAGTAGATTTAACCTCGAGTAATATTTAGGAAAATAAGGGCAGTGTGGCCTCATGAACAGAGCATGGCACATAATAAAAATAATAATAACACTAGCATTTAAGTGCTTACTATGTGCCGAGCAATGTTCTAAGCACTGGGGTAGATACAAAGTAATCAGGTTGTCCCATGTGGGGCTTAGTCTTAATCCCCATTTTACAGATGAAGTAACTGAGGGCCAAATAAATCAAGTGATTTGCCCAAAGCCACACAGCTGATTAATTGCAAAACTGGGATTAGATCCCACGACCTCTGACTCCCAAGCCCGTGATCTTTCCACTATGCCACACTGCTTCTCTTAAAGACATGCACATAGCTCATGTCACGTGGTACCTCTTTGAGACTCAGAAAAGTCAAGTTACTACCTGAACTAAAGCATGTCACTGGGAGTCAGGAGAGTGAGATTCTAGTCTCAAGTAGTAACTTAACCTCTTTGAGCCTCTGTTTTCTCATCTGTAAAATGGGGATAAAATAAACTGTGAGCCCTGAATGGAACAGGTCCTATGTCCAGTTTAACAGCATTGTATCTCAATAACACTTAGCACATCATAAGGATTTAATGAGTGGCATCATAAAAAAATAAAAATAATAGGCTCTGTCCAGATCTGTGTTTAGTGTAGAAGACCCCACACCTGAATTTCCATGACTCAGTAGTTAAACATGATAACACTCCTTGGTGCAACAACAAAAGATAAATCTTATGGCTCACATATAATAACTGAACATTCCCTCTGCATGTAAAACCCAACACCCCCCATCTATGTATAAGGTCTATTTTACAACTGTTTAATGGTTTTGATAAATGATCAATATCTGCTTTCCTCATTTCCAGCTTATTCTCCCAGTGGCCATCACCTGAATAAAAAAATGCTAATACTTTGCTTGCTAAAATCCATATGGCAAAACCAGATGTTAAAGTAATTCTGCCCTTATCTTTAGGGCAAACTCAAATCTACTCTCTAAGGCAAATTAATCTTGAATTTGCTCTTTCAGAGGAAGTTACAATCAAATAATTGTTGTGGCATAAAACACTTTGGTGGTTATCTTTGAATAAACACACCATTTTAAAAAAATATATAATATTCTCTTCCCCCCATTCCAGAGTATTATAAAGTAATGAGGAACTTGCCTGGTTTATATTAGGGAGTTTGAAAGGTTTGAAGAGAATTGGATATAAGGTTAATATTTGGCAGAACCTTGTAAATAGCTTGATTGTTATTTTATATTGGCTGAGGTAAAAAATCTGTGTTGCATGCCAGAAAGCCCAGGAGTGTGGCCAGGTAGTTACATGGCTCTGTTGCTAGCCTATTTCATGTAGGAATGTTCTTGCACATTTGTGTGTGTGTTTGTGTGTGTCTGTGTGTGTGTATGTGTGGTGTGTCTGCTTATACTCAGCCAAAATAGAGCAAGGACCCTGCACAGCAATTATTTTTACGAAATTTTTTTTTTTGGTGTACCCTCAGGGGACCTTCCCCTAGTTTAATTGTTTGAGGGGAGAGTTGCCTTGTGGGATTTTATTTCAAAATGTTCCAGTTAGAATTTCTTTCTGAGCAGAGGGAGGTGACTAGAGTTCTTTTTTAAAAAAAATCTCAGATATTTAAAATGTACATAAAAATTCACCAAACTGTGGGTCTTGAAATTAATAGAGGTGTTTTGTGATGCATAGACTTTTAAATTATTTGTCTAAAGATATGTTTAGAATTGATTACATTAAAGGTGTATAAATCTCTGGCTCCCTTCCCCCACCCTTGAGGTTTGAAAATGAATTCCAGCAACCTAACTGAATTTTAAGTTAAGACAAACAGAGAAAGAGATCATTTGTCTCCAGTTATACATGAAATAGCTTATAATAGCTGATGCTGAGTTCATGAAGTATATGGCTGATCCCTTTTGATAATAAATCCCATCATCAGTTCACATAGAAATTGTATTTATGCATAAGATGGTGTTCTCCAACATGGACCCCCATAAATTATGGGAAACAGAAAATCAAAATTTATAAGATGCCATTTCTGGATTTATTTATATTGTTCCTTACATATTACCAAACAAATATTGCATTAAGATAACATGAAAGGTTTTCACAGAAATCGTTAAAGCCTAGAAATTCACAGTTAAGGTCTTTCCAGGGCCTAAGCACAATAGAAATATGAAAAAGGATCTGTGATGCACCAGGGAAATGGAGAAAACTGGGGAAGGAAAGCAAGGTTGTGCTTCGAATATTTGACAGCCTATTCTTGTCCCTGTTTAGGGCATCAGGCTCTTTCTTCTGAAGAAAGAAGTAATTTGGGGAATGAAAACATAACTGCTGTCTAACAAATTTAATATGGTCTGTGTCAAGATCTTCATAACAAACATTTTCCTTGTATTCCTTTGATATGGTAAAACCATGAAATAGGTCCACTATATATCATTGAAATGTGGACAACTGTGTTAGTGCATTAGAAAAGCAGAATACTGGGTTTTTTTAGTTCTTCAACCAAGCGTGTCTGGTGCCTGGGTTAGATTTTGAAAAACAGTTATATCTCTGGGATTTAATAAAGTAGGTACCTTTTGTTAGGGCATTGGTTGTTCATTCCGCGGCTCTAAATCTCATCCATTTAATTATTTAACTAGAAGGAATGCAAATGTACTCATTATCCAATAGTAATGGCAGAACGTAATAGTAAAGGTAGAATTACCCCAGAAAAATTGCCCTAGATCTTTAAGATTGAGGAAAACAAATATTACTTCCTAAAATAATTCAAACTTGAAGTGCAATGGACTTTGATGATCAATAGTTCACTGTACATTTCGGGGATTCAGCACTCCTCTCCTGGAGTCTTCATCACCAAAACTCCAATTGGTTTGCCAATTGGTAAACTTTCATAAGGAAGGGTTGACCCTACCAGAGCTCCTCAGAGTTTAGTCCTTCTAAGCAGCCTTCTAATCACTAATGGAGAAGAGAGAAAGAAAGGGGAAATGAAGGATGTAGCATTTTATTGATACATATGTTTTTGGTGGCAGTATGGGGATAGAAAAGAGCAAAATACATCCATCTCTTTCCATATCCCAACTGCCACATAATAATAATAATAATAATGAAATTTGTTAAGTGCTTACTATGTGCCAAGCACTGTTCTAAGCACGGGGCGGGGCAGGTACAAAGTAATCAGATTGTCCCATGTGAGGCTCACAGTCTTAATCCCCATTTTCCAGATGAGGTAACTAAGGCTCATAGAAGTTAAGTGACTTGCCCAAAGTCACACAGCTGACAAGTGGTGGATCTGGGATTAAAACCCATGACTTCTGGCTCCCAAGCCCATGCTCTTTCCACAGAGCCATGCTGCTTCTTGTATACATACTCTCAATTGTGGGGAGCCCTCAGTCAGGTAGAAGGAATTAGAGGCATGTGTTTAGCTTTTTTCCCATCCCTAAATTTCTAGCTAAGTGTGATGATGAGAAAGATAAAAAGAATAATGAGTACACCACTCATTCATTCATTCATTCATTCAATCATATTTATTGAGCATTTACTGCATGCAGAGCACTGTACTAAGCACTTGGGAAGTGCAATTCAGCAACAAAGAGAGACAATCCCTGATCACAATGGGCTTGCTCTTATATTTGCTAATGCCAGCTATTGCCTAGGCACATAAAGTCCATTCATGATTTTCACTTGATTAACCCAGCCTGGGCCCTGAGAAGACTGTTCAACTTTGCTCCCCACCTTCATTTTCATAGTTGTTGTCAAGAAAACAAACAGAAAAAAATCTAAGACTAACATATAGCCACTTCTCTACACTATCTGCCAAACATAGTTTAGTTAAAAGAGCACAGGCATGAAAGTCTGAGGACCTGGCTTCTAATGTGACTCTGCCATTTGCCTTCTGTATGACTTTGGGCAAGCCACTTAACTTCTCTGTGTCTCAGTTTCCTCATGTGTTAAATGGTTTCAATACCTGTCCTAGCTCGTAGTTAAACTGTGAGTACAATGTGGGACATGACTGGTATAGTGGATAGAGCATTGGTCTGGGAGTCAGAAGGTCATGGGTTCTAATTCCAGCTCCAATACTTATATGCTGTATGACCTTGGGTGAGTCATTTAACTTCTCTGTGCCACAGTAATTTCATCTGTAAAATGGGGATTGAGATTGTAAGCCCCACATTGGACAAGGAACTGTGTCCAACCCGATTTGCTTGTATCCGCCCCAGTGCTTAGTAAAGTGCTTAGCTGTACTATCACTATTATTAATATTAATAATAATTCAGCCTCCTGCCTAGTCTCCACACCTTCTGGCCGTCTCCATTTCAGACTACACATGTAACCTGTTGTCCAGTTTATCTTCTTGAAACATCACTCAACACATATCTCCACTCTCCTAGAATCCCCAAATGAATGTCCATCTCCCTGACTAAGCCCTCCTTTCCTCTTCCCCCACTCCCTTCTGTGTCATCTTGACATGTTCCCTTTATTCATCCCTCCATCCAGCCCTATAACATCTATGTACATATCTGTAATTTATATTTACTTATATTAATTCCTGTCTCTCCCTCTAGACTATAAACTCATTGTGGGTAGAGAATATGTCTGTTTATTGTCATATTGTACCCTCCCAAATGCTTAGTACAGTGTGCTGCACACAGTAAGCTCTCAATAAATACAATTAAATGAAATAATGAACTAATATTTTCTGAAGATGGTGGCTTTGAAGAAGAAGAGAGCCTGCTTCGGTGAAACATTGCAGGGGAAAAGCATGAGAAGTGAGTTGGCATGGAAAAGATCCACAAAGGAGGTACAGTTAAGATTAGTTTGAAAAAAGTGGAAAGCATGAGCTGGGCTGTATCAAGATGAAAGAATGGATAAGTAAATTGATAAGATGAACCTTGAAACCAATCATTAAGATTTTCTGTTTTAGTTGTGAAGAAACTGTTTCCACTGGAGATTGTTTCCTCTTTTTTCCCATTTTCCTTTTCTTTTCCAGGCCCCAATTCTCCTACAACTAGAGCAGACAGTTGCTACAGTAGCAACCATTTTGGGACTTCTTTCTGTACTCTGCTACAGTAATGAAATAGAGGTATGCAAGACTAATGGGATGCTGCCAGCATAGCCAAAATCAAATATGGAGCCCACCAATTTTCTTCCTAAATTCCAAAGGAGATTCTTATATTACTACTAACAATAAGAACCACTCTTTAAAATCATTACACATAGAATCTGAGGCTTAGAATCAGGAAACAAATCTACTAAAACCAACCTGTGCAGAGGCTGATCTAGAGCTATAGTCCAGAGTTTCTAGATATTTCACCCATACTTTCAGATTATAAATTTCTTTACGTCATAGATCATGTCCTTGTCATCAGAGAAACAGCTTGGCCCAGTGGAAAGAGCAAGCACCTAGGAGTTGGAGTGGGTTCTAATCCCACCTCTGTCAATTGCTTGATGTGTGACATTGGGCAAGCCATTTCACTTCTCTCTGCCTCAGTTTCCTCAACTATAAAATGGGGAATCAATCAGTCATATTTATTAAGCACTTATTGTGCACAGAGCACTGTACTAAGCACTTGGGAGAGTTCGGTATAACAATATAACAGACAATTTCCCTGCCCACAAGCTTAAAGTCTAGAGGGGGAGACAGACATTAAAATTAAGAAATACATAATGGATATGTACATAAGTGCTGTGGGACTGGGAGAGGGGATGAATAGAGGGATCAAGTCAGGGTGAAGCAGAAGGCGTGGAAGAAAAGGAAATGAAGACTTAGGGAAGGTTCTTGAAGGAGATGTGTTTGAAAGAGATGTGTCTTCAGTATGACTTTGAAGGTTAAGAGAGTAATTGTCTTTCAGATATGAAGAGGGAGGGCATTGCAGGCCAGAGGCCGAACAACGGCAAGAGGTTCGTGAAGAGATAGACGAGGTTGAGGTACAGTGAGTGGTTTCACTACCTGTTCCCATGTGGAGCCCCATATGGAATAGGGACTGTTTCTAACCTTATTAACCTATCTACCCCAGTTCTTTGGATGAGGTTTGACACATAGTAAGCACTTAGATATAATAAGGATAATAATTTTTAAAAATCTGGTTAATGAACAGTAGTGCTAGTCACCCAAATGGATGCTAAAGCAGCATGAGACACTGCAAACAGCAAACATGACTGCAAAACAGAAGACTGCCAGTGTAAGGAGTGTGTACTGTGGAGATGGGACTTTGGGTTCTGCCTTGGCCTTTGTAGCCACACAAGCACTCAAACTGAATTTCATTCTCAGTGATGCCTTCTTTGAACTTGAGGAACAGCTACATATACTTAGCTAGTGGAGTGTCTAAAAATATTTGTTGATGATGATAATGGTGTACTGATCACTGCGAACACTCTTTCATTTGTTATGCATGAAAGATGTCTCAGTGGAATGTATGATTTATTCTATATTATTTGTATTTATATTCTATGAGCCATTTATAAACTACATGAGTCACATATATTTGTTTATATCTATCTAAAGCTATGTCTATTCCTATAGTTCTATCTTGTCAATTAACTGAGCATTACACACACACACACACAAAAAAAAAAACCAAAACCCCTCAGCAATTCAGAAGCCTAACCAGGCTGTGATTTTCTTCTCAGGTAAGGCTAAACACCTTTCTTCCAAGGGCTGCTTTTTCTTTTTAATGCCGTCTGTTAAGTGCTTACTAAGTGTCAAGCACTGTTCTAAACAGTAAGGTGAATAGAAATTTATCAGTTTGGACACAGTCCCTTGTCTTGCCTGGGGCTCACAGTCAAGGTAAGACGGAGTAGAATTTAATTCCCGTTTTCCAGATGATGAAAGAGGCACAGAGAAGTTATGTGATTTGCCCAAGGTCACTCAGCAGACAGGTGGCAGGCCAGCATTAGAAGCCAGGCCTTTGCTCTTTCCATTAGTCAATGCTACTTCTCGGGACAGGTAGTGACCACACCAAAGCAGGTTGGTTGGATGCAGAGTAGTTCCTTTACTTGCTTATGGACAGCCCAACTCAGAGCACCTGACCCTCACTATATGCGAAGTACTTTAGCCCAGAAGCCATGATAGAGGAGAAAACAGCAAGAGCATTATAGAGGCATGCTGTGTAGACATGCTGATTCCCCTCTACTGGAAAACATTCAAAGGTTTCTGTGTTACTTTCCTATCAGTCTGTGCAATCAGTCATACAATATCAGGAAACTCTTAAACTGCCTGGATTCCATCTCTCTCTGATCTGCCTAGAACTAAAAAAAGTCTCCTATGCTACCATGAACCCTGTTCTTAGAAGGCAGGGCAAGCTTTTGACTCAGTAGGGAAGTAGATGAATGCAATGGACTGACGTGTTAGTCATGGGAAGATAAAGAATAATCAAAACAGTTTCCTGACATCCTGAAGGATGGGTGGAGGAAGTAAAGTGGGGATAGGGTTTAGGAGATTCCAGGCAATTTAAAGGAGATTAAGGGCAAGGAGTGGTGAATAAACAGGAGTAGGTGAGTTTCCTATGGGCAGTAGAGTTTCCAGAAAGCATATACCACACCCAGAATTATTTCATGTATGCACAATAGGGTTTTCAGAGAAATTTCAGAACACAGTAAGCACTCAATAAATACAACTGAATGAATTCTAAGGGTTTCAAAGTCCTCCTCTGTCCATATGCTCAAGTATCTATTGGCTACACACCTGTAGCACTTTTGATTCCTCTTAAGGGTTAAGGACACAAGGGCTAGGAAAGAAAGCTCCTCACTCTGAAATTAGCCTTTCTGCTAATTATAATAATAATAATGCTAATTACTTAGTGTCTACTGTGTGCTAAATACTACTAAATGCAGGGTTATATACAAGATAATCAAGTCTGACACAGTTTCTGTCCCACCTGGGACTCTAAGAGGGAGGGAGAGTAGGTATTGAATTCCCATTTAACAGATGAGGAAACAGAGGCACAAAGAAGTTAAATGACTTGCCAAAGGTTACACAGCAGGCAGCTGGAAAAGTCAGGATTAGAACCCAAGACTCCCAGTCCTAAATTTTTTCCACTAGGACACATTGCTTGATTCTAATGCTGACTACACAGCTTTGAGGATCACAGAGTGATTCTTACTGATGAAAATTCCACAGCCACCCTCAGTCAGCTCGTAGGCTGAGATCATCAGGAAACACAAAATTCTTCTGGTAGTTATTGTGGGATTTCCATCTCTGAATCTTTCTGAAATAAGCAGGCAACCTCTTGCTCTGGTGGCTTTAGTCATTCACCTACTGGAAGATGATATATTGAGGTGCTTTCTTGTTGCATGTTGTGCCTAATTGCTTGAATTTCTGCAAAGCTGAAGCTGAACAGCTTTTCCATTAGCCAAGCAATGGGACCTCCACCTGTGGAAACCATCCTTTTAGAAAGGCCCCGTTCTGTTCCTTGAAGCTCTGCAAATACTGCTAACAAGGATTTCAGCTGGGATGTGCAAAACTAGGAACCAAACTGTGGATCATAAACTCATTTTCCATAAGCTGCTGAACAGCTGTTGGATGTTAATGATTTGAGTCAGGACCATTCTGAGCTAGAATGAATTGTGGGACTAAGGTGGAAAGCCTCAAAAACTATGAAAAAGTCACTAGAGCTCTCAATTTGTTCTAGAGGATGTTAACTTTCCAAAGCAGACTAAAGGTAATTCCTTACTAAGATACCCCTGGGCATTTGGCCTTGGACCTAGCCCACATTCACATTTGGTAGCTTTTCCCATGGTGCCTAAATTGTGAAAGTATCATAATTGTTTTTGGGAATCCCTGAGCCTTTGGTGGCATTGTATTTAGTAGTTTTTCCCCAGACATGCCCATCCCATCCTGCTCCTCCCCTTCCCCACTCTTCCTTCACTCCTGTATTTATTGTAAAAGCTTCCCACCATCTCCACTAATTATCCTGGGGTGACCAGTCCATTGGCCCAGACCTATAGCAAATATGATGCTTTGGAAACAGAAATCCGAAAAGCCATTGGTGGTGGCTGATCTCATAAAAAGATATATCTTAAATGTATGCCACTCTGCATAAAAACCTCATTAACCTTTATAACCATCTGGAGCAGGAGTCCTTCCTCGTATCATGGCAAACCACGTCAGGGGAGGGTGGGATCAGAACTTCAACAACCTGGTTTTATGAGAGCAAGGAGGGGTTGGTGCCAAGACAGCTTGCCTGGCAATACACCCTGGAACTATTAAATAGGCCGGGGTGGGGCTGAGATGGAGGAAGCAGGAGGGAGTGAAAGGAATGAGAGTAGAGCTACAAGTCCATCTAAGAAGGACTTAAGACACCATAGGACCACAATGGTGCTGGATGGGGAAAGCTTGTGGTGGGTGGGTTCATTAAGCCCCTGTTAGGAAATATTACCTGGACTGCTTTCAGAGGCGAAGTGGGGATGTTTTGTTTCCTGCTATTTGAGTGTGTGTGTGTGCTTCACTTGGTGGTATATAACCTCAGCCTTCTGTTGCTATTCATTTTACATCAGACAGCAGTTTAATACAAAGAGCGGCTGCTGTTCCTCTAACAGCAGCCACACATTTAATGCTTCAATTTCCACATTTTATTTTATATGTAATTTAAAGCCCATGGTGCCTTAATTGTAAAATAGGCCTTATTAAAATAATAGCTTGAAGAACAGTGGGATACCCTGTGCTGCGCAATGAAGGTTTCAAGCTTAACTGCTGTTTACAAGAATTTAAAAAGAGACACAGCCAAAATAAAGCTGTAAAGACATTTCCAGTGTGAGTGATGGACCAAAGACCACCTGATAATTAAGCTCTTTTTCGGTGCTGTCTCTAGCTCTTCTTAGAAACCCAAAGCACACCCTTTGCTGTTTTATGATTGATGATGCAGCAGGGATACTTTGGTACTAGTAAGCAACGTGGGGCTTTGATTAATGATGCTGGTGGTGCTCCCAGAAGACCAGAGAGAATAATATTGTTATCAGGAAAACAGCTGAAGCTGCCGAGAGTGATCGGAGGACTCCTGCATTTCCCAAACTTTTAGGCTGCCACCACTATCCCATCTAGCTTCTATTCCCACTGTTTCCTCACACTCCCGAATAAGAACTCACCTCTCTTCTCAGAACACCTGGTTAGAAACCAGGGGTACTTCTTTACTGCAACAGCTGGAAAAGATGGGTGCCATAGATTAATAGCTCTTTTTTTTAGGTTCCTTCAAAATTCCTCTTGGAACTCAAAATAGCAGAGTGGGAAAATGTCCACATGCAAATGGGAGTGACAGCACAATGGCACAGCCATTAACTGTTCTTTCAATGTGACCGTTAACATTTCCCTTCTAATTTATAGTAGTTCAGATGTGAAATCCTCTTGGAGAGTAAAAGCTCAATCTCGACATTTGTTCCAGCCACAACGCCAAGTCTACCAACATATAAACTGCCCTTTGAGTTCAGGCTCATCGTTCCAAAGTTGTTCTCATATTTGCGGGTTCCAGAGGCAGCCAAGTGTTTTGGATTTAGATTTTCTCTGTGCTGACTCTAGGCTGCACACACACTTCGCTTCTCGGTGTAGAAGCAAGATGGCTATGTCTCTGTACATCATCATTACAGACTCAAGAAACCTTTTTTGTGCAACTTCCTGTCCACCCAGACCTTTGTGGTGTTATAGATTGAAAAAAGAAATGCAAGTCCTAAAGAGAGCCCGAAAGCATGTGCACAAAGGTTTTGACAGTCTGCATGACTGTCAATAGGAGGACCACCATAGGCCTTTTGAGGTTGCATTTTGAAGAACCACACGGGTACTCTTAATAGTTGTGAGAAATGCTACCAGAAAGGAATAGTTGCACCCTTGTCATTCTCTAGTCCAGCTAAGCCAGGGTGCTTTCGATGAGGAAGCTTGATCCCTAGGTTTTTCTATATTTCCCAACAACCAGCATTACCTACTGGGAAAAACATGGGTCTGGGAGTCAAAGGACCTGGGTTCTAATCTTTCAATGGATATTTCAGCATTCATACTTTAAAATAACTTGTTACTTGTTCCCAGGCTTCTTGCTTATACAGTCCTTTTTCTCCAAAGAAAATTTGAGACAAGAAATAGGGAAGTGAACTGAGTTTATATTCTTACATTTGACATTTGTTCCACTCACAACACCAAGCCTACCAACATATAAACTGCCTTTCAAATTCAGGCTCAACTTGTTTGCTGTATATACCTTGGGCAAGTCACTTCTCTTCTCTGTGTCACAGTTACCTCATCTGATTAAAACGCTAAGCCCCACATGGGATATGGACTATATCCAACCTGATTAGCTTATACCTATAACTCTTAGTACAGTGTCTGGCACACAGTAAGCACTTAACAAATACCATTAAAAATATTTTGACATTTTAGTTAACCTCACACGAGTGTATAAAGAGGTAAACAGTAAAATGAGGTGAATCTCAACTGTGGAGCTTTGCTTACATCTGGTGCCATTTCTCTTGCAGAGAGTATACTATTTTAATGTACTTAATACAGAGCTGTGCATACAGTAAATACAATTGATTGACTGATGGGTTCATTCGGTGAAGAGAAAACACCATCACAGAAGTTAACCTTCAGAAATAATGTGCAGCTGCATAGAGGGAAAGAATATAAACTTATTTCACTTCCCTATTTCTTGTCTCAAATTTTCTTTGGAGAAAAAAGACTGTATAAGCAAGAAGCCTGGGAACAAGCAACATGTTATTTTTAATTATGAATGCTGAAATGTCTATTGGAAGGCACTGGGAGTCTTACACCCTAACACTGAGACTCTGAGCTTTATAGTACTTTATCCCTCCGTTGCTCTAAGTGCTTGCAAATTGTCAGGAGATGAGCTCTTAGTTTTTCAATCTCTGCCCTCTTTACAAAAATATCTTGGATATTCCTGAACAAGGTTTTTTGATGTTTGGAACTCTGGACTTCAATAAACCTTTCCCCATTTCCACATGGCAGAGTGAAGGAAATAACTGGTAACATTTTAATTCCCACCTCATTCATTGTAACTTAGATAGGTGTGGTACAATTGAGGCCAATACAGGAAAAGCTTATTTCAAATTCTGGCACAGTGATTAGCTGATTCACAAAAGATGTGAATATAAATTTCTTCCCGGCACATCTGTCCTGTCTGTTTTTAATTTTAAACCACCAGTTTTAATTTAGTGGTGGTACTATAAGCCTCATTTCTGTGAACACAGAATGACATATTCTGTGGAACAGAGGCCTAATGCCAAAATTTGACTCTTGAATAATCAATGACTGGTTACTAACAGGCAAATGCTTAAACTCTAACTCTTTCCATGGCAAAAACTCTCTCATTTCAGCTGAGTTACAGTAAGATCTAAATTGTTCCTTCCCCCTTTAATCCATTCCTTGTTTTAAACAGCTAGTTTAGTTGCATAACAGGAACCTTCCAAACCAATGATAAGCATCAGGTTTTTTTTTATTTAATGGTATTTATTAAGCCACTCCTATGAATCGACACCTTATCATAGCAGGAGAGTTTGTATACACTGATGAAGCTTAGAGCTATGCTATATAGGGCTACCCATATGGAAAGTTCTAAACTGAAGCATCAGACTAAGTTAATTCACCTGTGCTGGGCAGCAGCAGCAGCATGGGAAAGAGTCAAAGGTGGGTGATCAAGTGATCAAAAGTTGATCAAAGACAATGGTAGAGGCTCAAGATTTTAATGTGTGGAAGAAGGCAATGGTAAACCAGTTCCATATCTTTACCAAGGAAACTCTAAAGATACACATACCAGAATGACTTTGTAACAGAAGACTCTGAAGAGGGTGTGTCCATGGAGCCACTATGGGTCGGAAACAACTCGATAGCAATTGAAGAAGAAATTTATTAGGCACTTACTGTGTGCTAAGTAATGCGGTGCATACAAGAAAATAGATCAGACATAGTCTCAAGCCCACTTGGGCTCACAAGCTAAAAAAGAAGAAGAGCCCCAATGTATCTTATGCCCATTTTACAGAGGAGAAAACAGAGAGGGATGTGGGAAAAGGAGATTAGAGTCACTGGCTAGACTCTCCTATGGATCCAGAGAAGTGCTGACACTAGTCTTGCACAGTGACACCCCCAGACATTGTGATGCTGTCACAGTCCTGCAGGTGAAATAGAGTTAACTGAAACTTGACCTGCCCTCTGCACCATCATTGATGTCCCTGTAGTTTGCCAAGCTGATTGTGGGCAGGGAATGTGTCTATCAACTCTCCTGTATTATACCCTCCCAAGAACTTAGTACAATGCTCTGCACACAGTAAGCAATCAATAAATACTGTTTATTGATTGATTGAACCCAGAGAGCTGAGAGAGAAACCCTAATCCAGACTGAACTCATATTTCTAGGAGCAATGATGATGACACACTCTACTCAAGTCAAATACGTTCTACTTGGGAGCATGAGTAATGTCATAATGATATTATTTCGTTACCTCTGACCCCATACAAAGCTCCAGTCAATTCAATCTTCCTATCCATATCCTTCTTCTAAAGTCCTCCCCTCGCTTTCATATTCTGCTCTCAGGATATTCAACTTGTCTGGGAGTTAATGGTACAATCCACAAATTTCATCATCTTGGGAAATCTACCGTACAAAGAAAGAAACTTCAGTGTCAGAGGTTATTTTGTTCTGATGAATACCCTTCTCTTTTCATCGCATTCAGTCCATTTTTTTCCCTCTCTGTTTATAACCCATTTCCAATATTTTTGGAAGAGGAAAAACAGATCCAGCATTACATAACCCCATAACTTGGTCTGTCCTTACCATCCTCAGGAGGGTGGTCAGAAAGGTGTCAGAAGAAGGTAGAGGGAAGGGAAGGAAACACACACAGAAGACTGGTGCTGAGGAAAGGCAGACTCACAGGTACAGTTTGTAGTACAACAGCCCTATGTTGTTATTTGACCATTTATCTGGAGAATATATTTTCTAAGCATTACACTTCAGGCAGAATTTCTTTCTTCCAAATTAATTTACTGCCCTCTATCTACATGTTGATTAGTTGTTTGAGTCTTATCAGTGGTAGAAAGTATGATGCAGTGTCATTTTTTAACAATGTGATTATCAGTGCCAGTACCACAGGATTTATTTCCAATCCATAGATGGAGAACCCAAGGTTAAAGGGCTGCCACTAAGTTTTTTGTCACTTAAGTAGCAGCAAAGAATCGTTTTCATTCCTTGACCAAATAGAACCCAAAGCATTATCTCTGGAAAGCGAACATTGAAAATTCACACAATTTTTTCACAGCGAAACAAAACCAACAAGGCACTAATAGGCTAAATGTTAATTTACCATCCTTAAGCTTTTAGTAGTAATAATAGTATTTAGGTGTTTACTGTGCTAAGAGCTGGGAAATACATGGGTGAGAAGTAGACACTCTCTCTCTGCCCCTCAAGGGGCTCACAATCTAAGTATAAAGTACACTGCTAAATGCTTAATAAAAAAATGATATTTATTAAGAGCTTACTATGTGTCAAGCACCGTTCTAAGCACTGGGGTAGCTATAGGCTAATCAGGTTGGACACAGTTCCTTTACCACACGGGGCTCACAGTCTTAATCCTATTTTACAGATGAGGTAGCTGAGGTACAGAGAAGTTAAGTCACACAGAAGACAAGTGGCAGAGCCGAGACTAGAGAATGACAATAGTAATTGTGGTATTCTCCCCCTCTAGTATGTGAGCTTGTTGTGGGCAGGGAATATGTCTGTTGTATTGTACTTTCCCAAGAGCTTAGTACAGTGCTTTATGCAAAGTAAGTGCTCAGTAAATATGATTGAATGGTGTTTGTTAGGTGCTTGCTGTGTGCCAAGCACTGTACTATAAGCTCTGGGGAAGAGACAAGCAAATCAGGGTGGACACAATCCCTATCCCTCATGGAGCTCACAATCCCCATTTCCTTCTGACTCCTAGGCCCGTGCTCTATCTTCTAGGCCGGTGCTGAGCACATAGTAAGCATTCAGTAAATACCACTGATTGATCGATCGGTAGAGGGGAGAAAGGGACTGGCTGGCACATCAGAAAAGATGAAACAGTAAGAGCACCAAAACAACATCAAAGATGAGGACAGAGATAAAAAGAAAATTCAAAAAGCAGTAGGGTACTGCGGGTAGAAGAGCAGAGTTTCAGGCTTCTGGCAACTCAGAGTCCAAAACTCACAACCCGCAGCCACAGTAACTGCCACAACTACAGCCTTCCCAACAGTTTACATTTTGTGTAAACTGCTTGCTGCCGCTGCTCCTCCTGCTGTCCTCCATCCTTGTTTTTTCACATTAATGTGACCTGGTATCACTTGTTAGATTTAGAAAACCACATGCTCTTAGCATCAGAGAGGTTCAAGAGTCTAGTGAGAGTTTTCAATTAATGATTTCCCAGTTGGAGAAGCAACATGATCTAGGGGAGAGAGCATGGGCCTCGGAGTCAGAAGGTCCTGATTTCTAATACCAGTTCCACCGGCTACCATATGAGAGACCTTGGGCAAGTCACTTCACTTCTCTGTGCTTCAATTTCCTCATCTGTAAAATGGGAATTAAAACTGTGAGCTCCATGTGAGACATGGACTGTGCCCATCCTGATCAGCTTGCATCTATCCCACTTCTTAGTACAGTGCCTAGCACATACTAAGCACTTAACAAATGCCATAAAAAAAAATTGAGGGTGGCGGAACTCGGATGCTGCTTGGACGAGGGAACATCCCAAACGATTTGTAAAACATTTTGGTTTTTGCCAAACACATTTTTCCTTAATTTTCAAACCCATGTGTAGTTTGGGAGAATATAATCCATATGTTTATGATTCAGAGAGATTTTTCCCGATCAACTGATTATCAGGGTAAAGGGTGGAAAGTATCAGAAATCTGAGGACAGGGGCATGTAACCATTCAATGCTGAGGTTTAGTGCAGAACACTGATCTGAGTGTCTTGCAAAACTGGACTCTCTTCCCTTACATACACCCCTCTCCCTCCCCAAACCTGTCCCCCAGGCCCCTACCAACTTCTTTTAGAGACTTGGAAAGCATTTTGTAATCCCTTTGTGCCTCTGGTGCTTTCTCTGAAAAATGGATAGCAGTCCCTTACTTCACAGAGATGTCTGAATCAAATAGTTTTTTGAATCCCTTGGAGAGAAGGTCCTTTAGGAATGGAAGTGGTTACTTGAGGTTCTGAAACCTTAAGGATCATCTTCTACATAATCTTGACAATAGACACGATGTCTGTGCTTCATGTTGGACTAATAAAGAACTGGCCTTTTGAGTGGAGCATTTTGTTTTCATTATGATTCCTTTTGGATCCAGAGATATATTTACAGCAGAGATCAGATTTGCTTGGGTTTTCCTCCTCCAACTTTTAACCAAGCTCCTGATCTGGATAGCAAGATGGTCGTTTGGGTCAGGTAATACTTATTCAACAACTGTAACCACTTCCCCCCCCACAAAAAAAATCATTCCTCACTTCTCTCTGCTTTGAGTACCCAGATCTCTAATCATCCATTTGAAAGATAATGGTGACAATAATTCAGAATTAATTCATTATTTTGCATCAGAGAAGGCTCAACTCAACATAAAGTCAAGGAAATTACAGAAACTCACAAGAAGGCAAAACACCATTGTCACATAGTCCTCCTCACTCTAGGCTTCAAGGCTCTACATCACCTTGCCCCTTCCTACCTCTCCTCCCTTCTCTCTTTCTAGCGCCCACCCCGCACGCTCCGTTCCTCTGCCGCCCACCTCCTCACCGTCCCTCGGTCTCGCCTATCCCGCCGTCGACCCCTGGGCCACGTCCTCCCGCGGTCCTGGAACGCCCTCCCTCCTCACCTCCGCCAAACTGATTCTCTTCCCCTCTTCAAAACCCTACTTAAAACTCACCTCCTCCAAGAGGCCTTCCCAGACTGAGCTCCTCTTCTCCCTCTACTCCCTCTACCACCCCCCCTTCACCTCTCCACAGCTTAACCCTCTTTTCCCCCCATTTCCCTCTGCTCCTCCTCCTCCTCTCCCTTCCCATCCCCTCAGCACTGTACTCGTCTGCTCAACTGTATATATTTATTACCCTATTTATTTTGTTAATGAAATGTACATCGCCTTGATTCTATTTAGTTGCCATTGTTTTTACGAGATGTTCTTCCCCTTGACTCTATTTATTGCCATTGTTCTTGTCTGTCCGTCTCCCCCGATTAGACTGTAAGTCTGTCAAACGGCAGGGACTGTCTCTATCTGTTGCCGACTTGTTCATTCCAAGGACTTAGTACAGTGCTCTGCACATAGTAAGCACTCAATAAATACTATTGAATGAATGAACATAGTCCTCGTTAATCAAGTAAATACCTTTTATGCCCTGTGCAGTTTTGAATATCTCACGTACATTCTATGAGACACTGCCATGGTGGATTAAATTCCATTCCTTCTTTGAACACCCTGCTAAGTTCTGGTTTAAAAAGAATCCATTTGCTCCATCTGTCAAGCTGTGGAAATATGTTTCTTTACTCTGTTCACTTCATAAATCATCATTTCCTGTCCGAGTATCCTATGGTCAGGCTTTTCTGAAGCTTCGAAAGGGAATAGCAGACCCTCTTGCCTCTGGGGGCAAAGCAGGAGGAGAGGCATAAAAATCATGCCTCTGAGTGGAAGTTTATGTGAAAGCTCCTTGGTCCCCTTAAAAGCAGAGTTTTTTGATTAGATACATTTCTGAGCTGATTTGCGTTAACCCTGCTATTTTTATGAGCTGTGAATTCAAATCTTTGCTCCCCAAGTTAAGTTGAAATTCCAATTCATAGCAGGAAAGGGATGTTGTAAACCCTTAGTGTGCCAGGCTCAGGTACAAAAGGGAAAACTAAGTCAAGTGAGCAAGATTAGAATTCAAGTCACTTGTTGGGTTCAACAGTGAGATGTGGCCTGTGAGAACGAGGCATCAGGCATGAGGCAAGAGGTTAAGTGACATCATCCAGACAAGACATGCTGTAACAACTTAGCAACAGGTGACTCTAGACTGTAAGCATCCCTCTAGACTGTAAATTCCTTGGGGGCAGGGGAAGTGTCTACCAAATCTATTTTTATGCTATTTGTTAAGCACTTTCTATGTGCCAGGCACCAGGCGCTGTGGTAGATACAAGATAATTAGAGTGGACACAGTCCATGTCCCACATGGGACTCACAGTGTTCCCTACTTTACAGATGAAGTAACTCAAGTATGGAGAAGTTAAGTGACTTGCCCAAGGATACCCAGCAGACAAGAGGTGAAGCCAGGATTGGAACCGAGGTCATCTGACTCACAAGCCCATGCATTTTTCACTAGGCCACACTGCTTCTCTTCTACTGTCTTGTATTCTCCCCAGGACTTAGTTCAGCTCTGCACACAGTCAAAATTCTTAACTAAAATCAATGACTGATTGATTTGACCCATTGTATTTCATGACTGTGGACACTGGCCTCCAATCAGCTTGCCTCTCTTGACTACTGCCTGCTCAGTGCATTCAAATTTCCACTCTACATATCATTCTACCTCTTGTACTAAGCATGCATTTTCTCCTGGTCTCACAATGCTGCATATTTACAATTGCTGTTATGTGCAGTCATGCTGGATGACTCTAAATGTATAATCAGAGAAACCTGCTGTTTGGAGCAGCGAGCCATAATAGAGTAAAGCAAATGCATCCATCTTACCATGCAACTTACACTCTACATACAATGGAGCCCTCTAAACACCTACAGGCATTATTTCATGATACTTACATTGTAAGACACCGTTGTATTCTTCTGATCTTGCAATAGACCAAATCCAGTGTACATTTTAATTTCCAAATAGTTCTTCTGAATTAAAATGTTTCATTTAAGAACAGTATCAAGCAACACACTACATTGGTATTTCAATGGCACCAAGCCCAAGGTCCAATCTGACTGAGCTTTTGCTAAACTGAGGGTTGCCAATTTTTCTTGGAACAGACTCAGAGCCCAGCTTGGGGTAAAAGAAGGAGGGGGAGAGAAGCAGAACTTTCTCCTCTTAGTGGTTCCAGAGAACTTGTTCCGCCCTTCAGACCTGAAAGGGAGAATTTGTTCAAATAATATAAGGAAGAGCACTTTTTAGTTGCACAATCAGTCAGTCAATCAGTGATGTTTGCTAAGAGCTTTCTGCTTGCAGAGGACTATAAATGTTTGAGAGAGTACAGTGCAACAGAGTTGGTAGACACATTCCCAGCCCACAATGAGCTTACAGTCTAGAAGATGGTATATGGGTGTTTTTATAGTGGTTATTGTGCCCATTCTTTCACATTCCATTGTAAATGCATGATCTGTGTTCATATAGAACCATTTTCATTCCATAGCTATCATGTCTACTAAATCTGTTGTAATGTACTTTCCCAGGAGCTTAATACATACAGTACTCTTCACACAGGAAGGGCTCAATAAATACCACCGATTGATACTTACTCTGGAAAAAGTAAGTGGGACCAGGCATCCCTGTGAGGTGTGGTTGTTCCTGGGTGAAGGTTCATACCTTTAGGCTTACTTAAGGTTGCTCAAATTTCCCAGATAATGACCCCAGAATTGGCTCTTTTTGCTCCTTCTGTACTACCACTACACTGGTGATATCCTGGTTTGATTACTGTACCAGCCTCTTCCCTGACCCTCCTGTCTCCAGTCTCTCCCTTCCCCTGCTTATACTTCATCCTGGTGCTCAGATCATTATACTAAAACATTTTCTGCACCTGTCTCCCCACTTCTCAAAACCTTTCAGTGGTTCCCCATTCCTGTCCACATCAAACAGAAACTACTGACCATCGGCTTTAATGGACACAATCACACATCCACACTCTTCTTCTGTTAAACCTCAAAGCTCTATGAAATCATATCTGCTCCAGAAGGTCTTCATGAATTAATTCTAATCTTTTCACTTTATATTCCCCCATTTGCCACTTCAGCACTCCCACAGCATCTAGGCATATGAGTACTTGAAAGTCTCTGAAGCTTGTAAATACATAACTCAATACTCAATTACTTCTCCTTATCTATAATTTATTTTAGAATATCTCTCCCCCAACTAGATTGTAAACTCCACGAGGGGCAAGATTAAATAAATTCTATTGTACTCTCTTATAGTGCTTTGCACACAGCAGATACTCAAAAACTACTGCTTGATTTAATTGACTACTGATCATAGATGATTAACCTGAAGATCTCCATGAATTTTAGAGAAAAATAATAACTGTAGTATTTGTTAAGCACTTATTACATGCCAGGCACTGTATAAGCAAATTGGGTTGGATGCAGTCTCTGTCCCACATGGGGCTCACAGTCTTAATCCTCATTTTACAGATGAGGTGACTGAGGCACCGAGAAGTGAAGTGACTTACCCAAGGTCACACAGCAGACAAGTGGCAGAGGCTGTGGATTAGAATTTAGATCCTTCTGACTCCCAGTCCCATGCTTTATCCACTAGGCCATAAGGACAACCATATTTACTAAGATTGCCAGAAACCAGTTGTCAAATGCTTGTATCAATCTATAAAGACAGTTTGGATGGTTCCCTATATGTTCCCTTACCTGACATGTGCCAAAGATCATGCAATGTGATTCCAAAGGCACACAGTTAATAATATGCTCCACTAGTTGGTCCAAAAAAATTCTGGGTAGGATCCTGATAACAATGGAGAGCATTATACTATGATGATTACAGCATTCTGCTCTTTGCCCTTTCTTCCTGAAAATGGCAGTGCTTTAAGATCTTGAAACACCATAGCATTCTACAAGCTGAGGAAAAGAGAGAGCAGTTCTTCCTCAAGTACTGAAATAGAAAATATATAGGGTGAGAGGTTGTCAATCTAGCATCTCCTGGATTTCAAATTCTGGGAAACTGTGTTTTAGGAGAGTCAGTTTGTTTTTAATTGTTGTAAATATTTCCAACTGCCATAAGTCTACTATTCCTCCTTAATTGACTCACATCCGCATAACCCCCACAAACTTTCCCAAATGTTCAACTTCCTCCTGAAGCCCCCATTCCCTCTACTACCCCCATTCCTAACTCCTGATGATGGGGCCAATTACTTTGTAAAACTGAAGACATAATAATAATAATAATGATGATGTTTGTATTTGTTAAGTGCTTACTATGTGCAGAGCACTGTTCTAAGAGCTGGGGTAGATACAGGGTAATCAGGTTGTCCCACATGAGGCTTACAGTTAATCCCCATTTTACACATGAGGTAACTGAGGCACAGAGAAGTTAAGTGACTTGCCCATGGTCACACAGCTGAGAAGTGGCAGAGCCAGGAGTCGAACTCATGACCTCTGACTCCAAAGCCCAGGCTCTTTCCATTGAGCCACGCTGCTTCCATACATAAAGCATGTACTTACCAGCGCCTCCCCAGTACTTCTTCAAAACTTCATTCCTCATCTTTTTCGCACTTTTCAATCAATCGATCAATCATATTTATTGAACACTTAGTGTGTGCAAATCACTGTTCTAAGCACTGAGGAGAGTACAATGTAACTAAGTTGGCAGATGTCCTGCCCAAAAGGAGCTTACACTCTAGAGGAGGAGACAGACATTAATATAAATGCATTATGGATACATTACAGAAGTGCTGTGGTGCAAGGATGGGGTGTATCAAGCTTCCAAATCCAAGTGCATGGGCGTACAGAAGGGACTAAGAGAAGCACTTTTTCAAGAGTAGTCTCCAGGAGAAGCAGCGTGGCTCAGTGGAAATAGCCCAGGCTTGGGAGTCAGAGGTCATGGGTTCGAATCCCGTCTCTGCCACTTGTCAGCTGTGTGACTGTGGGCAAGTCACTTCACTTCTCTGTGCCTCAGTTACCTCATCTGTAAAATGAGGATTAAGACTGTGAGCTTCACGTGGGACAACCTGATTACCCTGTATCTACCCCAGCACTTAGAACAGTGCTCGGCACATAGTAAGCACTTTACAAATGCCAACATTAGTATTTATTATTAAATCACCTCCTTTATCTGTCCTAATTCTTTCATCTCCTAAAATCACTTGCTCCCACTCTCCTTTCCTCCCTCACTATTATTTTCAGCCTCTCCACTCTTCCGGGAAGCTCCTTGAAGAGCTCCCTGAAGAACAGTTCCTTCCCCTCTGCCTTTTTTTATGTGGTATTTGTTAAGCACTTTACTACGTGCCAGGCATTGTTCTAAGCACTGGCGTATATATAAGGTAATCAGATTGGACACAGTCCCTGTCCCACATGAGGCTCTCAGTCTTAATCTCCATTTTATATATGAAGTAACTGAAGCTCAGAGAAGTTAAGTGATTTGCCCAAGGTTACACAGCAGACACACTCAATCACACTCAGTTCCCCATCCTGAAAAACCTCTTTCTTGACTTCTTGGTCTTCTCCAGCTATCAACCTATGTCCCTGCTCCCATTCCTATCCAAACTACTAGAACAGGTGGAATAACATCCTTTATGTTTATTTCCTTTTCACCAATTATCTTCTAGACACACTATAGTCAAGCTTTTGATCCCTTCATTCCTCAGAGATTACACTCTCAAAAGCCATCAGCGTTCTCTTTATAGCCAAGTCCAAAGGCCGGTATTTCATCCTGATCCTCAACCCCTCAGCCACTCTCAACACTATGCGCCATATTCTCCTCCTTGAAACACTATCTGGACTCAGTTTTGCTGACACTGTACTAAATTGGTTCTTCTATCCCTATGAGCAGTTACTTCTCAGTTTCATATACTGGTTTTTCCTCTGCCTCTCATTAAGTACACTATAGGTTTGAGGTTTGCTAATATAATAAAAGGCTTCCAGGAAATTTGTTTTCTTGCTAGGTTTCCTCCATCCCTCATCTGATTGGTCACCTCATGCAAGATATGATTGATGGAAAATATCTGCCTGCAGAGTGTTTGCCAGGCCTAGGCTGGATTTGGATGATGGGAAAATATTCTTGTTTAGACTTTTGTTCCAATATCACAATCATCTGTGGATCTGAATTCAGGAGGATGGGTACAGTAGGTATTCAGCAGCCACTTTTCATGACATCAGGCACTCTTGTTTCCCAGGTCTCCTGACTACCAGTCCTGTGCACTTTCTGAACAAAAACAAAAATTCTGGGAAAAAGTATACCTAAAACTGTGGAAGTCCGGTAGAAGTTGGGACAGTCTGGATGTGGTCACCAGAGTTTGAAATAGAAGGGGAAGGAGGAGTTTTCTCCCCTTAAAAGCCTGGTGGAGTCCCAATACCTTTTGAAGTCCAGTAATAAACTAAAAATTAGTGGGAAGGAAATCAGAAAATAATCTTCAGCCCCTGACCAAGGATTGCAGCCTTTTGCTAGGCACAGGCTACCAGTGAGACACACTTGCTCAGGCCCCAGGTTCAAACTCCAGGAAAATTGGAGGCAAATGGAGGGGGTCTACGGGGAGTTGGGGCAGAGAGGTGGTTCTAGGAGAGGGATACCTAGAAAAGCTTGTGAGGCAGCTTTCCTTTTGACTCCCTGAAAAAAAAAGAAACCACAGGTTTCTCTCTTTCTGGGAGCAGAGCAGGGGAAGCACAGAGAGGTTAGCAGTTTGAATCCTGGCTTTGAGTTCCAGGCAAATGAAGGGTAAATGGGTGGTCTCCAGATAGACAGTGGGCAGGCAGCCCTCTGGCAGAGCAGACAGGACCTGATCCATCCTGCTTCTTCCTCCCGCTCACTCTTCGCTAGGAATGCTTCACTTCTATTCCCTTATTTATACTGTTTGGAAGTCCTTCCCTCTCCAAATTAAACCACAACTCCCCCTACATTCAAGGCCCTCCTAAAATTCTACTTCTTCCAACAAGCCCTCCCTGATTAATTCCCAGCACACTAGGTCATATATCAGTCATCTGTAGTACTTATGAACTTCAGCACATTTGTTCAATTGTACATTAAACTATGTATGATTAGCTGCGCTATTTTTAAATACTTTTAGGTGTGTCTTCCCTGTAGAGTGTTAGGTCTTTGTGAGCAAAGAATATGTTCCAGCTTTCTTTTGTGTTTCCCAAGGATCAAGCACAATGTAGCGTACGAAGTGGAGGCTACCTTTAAGACCAGTGCACTCCATGACCTTATCGTTTAGGATGCTGTTATCATTTTTTATAAGTGAAGCAAAGAGGTGACATAGGTACAACTGTTCTAGAAGTCAGAATGGACATTTATGGAAGGTCTAGGTCTCACACCATGAAGAGAGTTGGATCCTACAATTGCTCTACAGAGAGAGACACCAAAAGGGCATGAAAATTCAAACCAAACTGGAGCTCACTAAGAAAAACATTAATGATAGCTATAGCAGGGTTGACTCAGATCTAGCCCTCCAACTGATATCAGATCCAGACCATCAATTGATTTGTGGAAGCTGGTGTACTTCCAGCCACAGTGACTACCAGCTGGCTCCAAACCTGCCACGGATGCCGTCAGCAACACCCTCCGCACATCTGTGGCAGACTCAGAGCCAAGAGGAGCTGACACGGGTGAAAATACACAGTCACTTCTGCATCTCACAGAATTTGGTGTTTCCGGCCCTCGACACCCTGTGAAACTGGGTAAATTGTCCTCCAGCCAAAACAGTTGCACAACTTAGATCAATGTGCTCGATCCTACTGGTGAAATAATATTCTGTTGTTCACTTTTAAGTGAACTCCCCTGTCAGGCCTCTAGGGGTCATGGAATAAATCATCCTAAACAGTACTTAAGGGGGTGGGAAAAAGTTAATTTGCCTCCCGAAGCTGAGCAATTGATTACCAACTCACTGGTAGGATCAAACACTAATGGTAAAACAAAGACTGAAGCTCGAGTTCTTGTTTCTTGGGGATAGTAGTATTGAAGATTGTATGGGAATAATTAGAAAAAGGGAAAGAAAAGTCATATTGGTGTTGAAACTGGGCACTGACACAATATGACATAATTGGCATGCCATCAGAAAGTTTCATCTGGATGCAGCATTCTAACCCCATTTCGTAACAATAATTAACATCTGCTCAAAAGAGTAGTAATGTAACCAGGCAGAACCACGTGAGGGGAATGGTACAGTAGGGCGTGTTTTCTTAAACTGTAATAATATGTTATTAAAGTGTCAAATGCCTACATTCGTGACAATAATTATATAAACAGACCTACGAGCTCAGAAAAGGAAGGGAAACTGCCACAATAAAACCCAAAGGAAAGATAACCTCAAATAACAAAAAGAGGCCTAGTCAACTTTTCCAGAGCTTGGGCTGAACATATTTGAAAGGAATGAAGATGATTCTCATGGGTTTTTTTTTTCTTTTTTTAAAGACTAACTTCAAGCAAGAATTATTTATTAACAAGTGGAAATCATTACTCCAGGATTTTATTCAGTGCAACACTATACAGAAGAAAATAGGCTCCCAAGCTGATTGAATGTCTTGGGGTTTTTTCTTCCAATTTGAGTTCATCCATAAATTTTCAGAAACACTGGAAAACTTCAATAATTGTGCCCCCCAAGAAAATGTTCTTCACGTTTTGATTCAATTGTTAAGAGGAACATTTTTCTCCTAACAAAAAAACCGGTTAAGAAAGTATGGATGATTGGAGGAGATTAACTCTCCAAGAACTTCTTCAGAATTACAATTGTTTGCGGACTCATTGTATCTCTAGGGAAGACTCAAGTTGTATTCCATCAAATTCTTACATCCTCATTCTGAATGAAGACAAGATGCTGAATAACCATAAATGAATTTGCACTAGGTCAACCACCTTGGTATCAGGGCTCATTTTCTAAGTTTAATGAAGCCACAGGTTCTCATTTGGGGGTCTTATTTATTTCCCACTGGATTACCAACTTTTAGGGTGCGGTAGTTCTGGAAAGACCAGAGGGGTGTCAAAGTGCTTAGCAACTCTTCAGAGGTCTCAAATGGTAATTGTTCTCATCCTTAGGACGACAGGGGTGGGAGAAAAGAGCCTTCTGCACTTTCTAAGCTCCTATTTACATTGCCCTGTGCCAAGGAAATGTTCAAAAAATGCTACTACCATGGTAGCTAAAAAATGGTGAGGGAAATAAAAAGGCTGAGATATGATAACACAGACCAGTTACCCAAGAAAGGTATACACTGAAGCATAATGGGTAGAGCTATTTGTAGAGCTCATGTGTAGAGAAGCAGCATGGCCCATTGGAAAGAACAGGGGCCTGGAAGTCAGAGGACCTGGATTTTTACTTCGGCTCTGCCAAAGCTTACTGTGTAACCTTCGGCAAGGCACTTGACTTATCTTGGCCTCAGGTCTCCGGTTCTCCCTCCTATTTAGACTGTGACCCCCATGTGGGGCAGGGATTATGTTCAGCCTAGTTCAATGGTATCTACCTCAGGGCTTAGAAAAGTGTTTGATACAGACTAAGTGTGTAACAAATTCCATTTAAAAAATAGAAGATTTAAAGATGGGGTCACATTCCATTTTTAAATGGGTAAGTACTTGTAACTTTAAAGGGTTGGGCATCCATGAGCTGCATATGAAAAGGTGTCATCTTTGACTTGGCTTTCTCTTTCACCCCTCACATCCAATCCTTCACCAAAACCTGCTGATCTCACCTTTATAATATCGCCAAAATCCACCCTTTCCTCTCCACCCAAACGGCTGTCTTACTGTTATGGGCTCTCATAATATCCCGGCTGGATTATTGTGTCAGCCTTCTCTCTGATCTCCCTTCCTCCTTTCTCTCCCCACTCCAGTCTATTCTTCATTCCGCTGCCCAGCTCATCTTCCTGCAGAAACACTCTGGGCATGTCACTCCCCTTCTTAAAAACCTCTAGTGGTTGCCTATCAACCTCCACACGAAACAAAAACTTCTCACTCTAGGCTTCAAGGCTCTCCATCACCTTGTCCCCTCCTACCTCTCCTCCCTTCTCTCTTTCCACTGCCCACCCCGCATGCTCTGCTCCTCTGCCACCCACCTCCTCACCGTCCCCCATTCTCACCTATCCCACCGTCGACCCCTGGGCCACATCCTCCCGCTGTCCTGGAATGCCCTCCCTCCTCATCTCCGCCAAACTAATTCTCTTCCCCTCTTCAAAACCCTACTTAGAGCTCACCTCCTCCAAGAGGCCTTCCCAGGCTGAGCTTCCCCTTTTCCCTCTGTTCCCCCTCTACCCCCTTTCACCTCTCCTCAGCTAAGCCCTCTTTCCCCCCTTTCCCTCTGTTCCTCCCCCTCTCCCTTCCCCTCCTCTCAGCACTGTGCTCAACTGCTCAATTCTATAAATTTTTATTACCCTATTTATTTTGTTAATGAGATGTACATCACCTTGATTCTATTTATTGCTATTGTTTCAATGAGATGTTCATCCCCTTGATTCTGTTTATTGCTATTGTTTTTGTCTGTCTGTCTCCCCGGATTAGACTGTAAACTCATCAGTGGGCAGGGACTGTAAACCCATCAGTGGGCAGGGACTGTCTCTATCTGTTGCTGATTTGTACATTCCAAGCACTTAGTACAGTGCTCTGCACATAGTAAGCACTCAATACATACTATTAAATGAATGAATGAATAAATGAAGTCGTGTTTTGTGGAGATAGTTTAAGTTCCTCAACCTTTCACATTAACTGTAAGAAATTGGAATTTTCCAAGTCAGGGCTTTGAAGTGAGAGAGTTTTGGGAAGGTTTAGCATAAGATTTCACCCTGAGTTAGGAAAGCACAGGCCAGGAAGGATCCCTTGCATTGGCTATTCTCCTGAAGTACTTTGAAGATCAGATGTGGGGGTTTGGTCTAGTCCTTAGATTAGATAGGGAACCAGTGCACCAATGGTGCATTACTGATAGGGGTTCTCATTTGCCTACACAGTTGATGAAATGCACTGCTATCTAGCAGCTCAAAAGTACATACAGCTTCTAAGATAGAGAACGTTGCTGTTGGCCTTATCAGATTGTGGAAGGGTAGGACATCACCTAATGCCCACTTATAGATCTTTCTGGATAGTGATGCTACCAGAATACTAAGAAGCGTTGATGACTATAATAAGGCCTCAAGATGCTTCTCTATTCATAGTAGGCATGAATCTAATTTAAGACTACAGCCTGCAAAACCTACTTCATAGCAAAAGAAGCAAATCAGATTTAGGTCCACAGCTTCCATAAATACCTGCTTGGATAACTCTAATGGAAATGATTATGTGAGCAACTGGCAACTGTATGGCAGGGATAAGATTATTATTTCCACAATCAAACATTTTAATTATTTACAGCCAAACTTTTAGTATAAATTGATTATGCAAACTTTGATTGATCAAAACACTATGATCTCTCTTTAGCATGTGCATGTTTTAGAACATGACTGAAATATTTTGTAACAATTTATATAGATGCCCCTTTGAATACATGAAAGAGGCCTTTTTTCACCAAAAAGAAAGAAAATGGAATAGGAATGTAATAAGTCTGTGAGCTTTTAGTTTGTTTTCAAAGAGGATATTATAATGGAAAGCTCTATAATTGAAATCTATGCAAATTTTATGTAAAGAAAAATTCAATTGACAGGAGCCTTAGGCTGTGTCCAAAGCTATAATAGGCTTCAGGGGACAGATATCTTTCCTACTTTCCTCCTTTTCTGTGCCAATTGCTTAATATATAATACTAATAGCCAGGAGGAGACTAGGTGAGAGTGTGGAAACGGTTCAGCAGAACTTACCACCCTACTTCTCTCATGGTAGAGTACTTCTTTCCCCTCCTCCTCACCTCCTACACTAAGGTTCTAAGAGAGTAGTCAGCTTAATACTGGCTTTTGATTAGGAAAAAGGAGCAACCGCTCTTGGTTTCATCATTTTGTGTACCTAAGCACTGTGTCTATTTTGAATTGTACTGCTTTGGCACTAATTCAGCGAGGGACAAAAATGGTATCCAACTATCTTCAAGTGCAAACAACAGGGAAAAAAGTGGGTTTTCTTCCAAATCCATCCACAGGAGTATTATCCTTTTTGAGGCTTGTGTCCTTGAGGCTTATTTCTCTAGTAGAGATCTAGCATCAGCAGAACCTAATGATGTCAATCAATCAATAGTATTTGAGTGTTTACTGTGTGCAGAGTACTGTACTAAGCACTTGGGAGAGTATAATGCAACCATGTTGTATGATATCATGGAAAATTCTGTTCAAACCTTGAATCTCTAGTGTTTCTCTGAATGAGACCCAGGCCTTCAGAACCATCATATTTCCAACCATCGTATTTCCTAACAGGTGCCTGTTTGCAAGTGCGCTGCTTCTGATTGGGACTTCATATTTCTAACCATAACTGACTCACCTAACCTTGCAAACTGAAGTGGTGCTTCACTCACTCATGACATTCAGTCAACCCTGAATATAGTCCACTTCCCAGTGGAAGGAAATCCCCTTCTCCTTTTTCTTCTTCCACTTTCTTCCTTCTCTCCCATCACCCTCTTCTCCCATATCAGTGATTGTTCTCTAAAATTCTGAGGCATCCGTAGTCAGTCATGAAGACTCCTACCATTCTCTCCTTTCATCTATTGGAAGAGAGTTGAAGCCAACTGAAGGATTTCATTAGGGGACTGAAAGAAATCTACCCTGCATTGGAGTTAAACTTTCAAGAACAAGTGGACTTGTCCATTCACCAAACCTGAAAAAGAGAAAGGCACTTTCACCAAAATATTTGAGCATTATTTTTCTTACTTTCAATTTTTAGCTAAAATAATCTGCTATTCTCTTTCCCAAACTGATGAGGCAAATAAAAATTCCAAATTAGGTTCTCTTCCACTCTCATTTTCCTGTGCACATAAATCAAAAAACAAGAGAAGTGCAGGGTGCTCCGTGATATTTTCTAGCTCTGTGACCCTACTGGAGCCACGTAGTCTGTTTGCAGCAGTATCAAGGGACTGCAGATCACATAAATGGGAGCTAGTGGAGCAACTAGTTCATAAAGATCATCTCAAATAGGTCACAGTTTCCATTTCAGGATCCTATTCAAAATATTTGATCTTTCTTCCATATAATTTCTGTTTTGTGAGAAGATCAGTGCTTTCTACTATTCCCTAGCTATTTGAAGTATAGGGAACAACTGTGGAAAGAACACAGGCCTGGAATTTAGAGGACCTGGTGACTCATCCTGTCTCTGTCATTTCTCCACTACGTGACCTTAGGCAAGTCACTTAACTTCTCTGTGCCTCAGTTTCCTCATCCGTAAAATGGAGATTAAATCCTATTCCTTCCTAGACTTAGACTGTGAGCCTTATGTGGGACAGGGACTGTGTCCAACTTGATTACCTTGTAACTACCCCAGTAGAAGCTTGGCACGTAGGTAAGTACTTAACAAATACCATAATTATTATTATCATTATTACATTTGCCACAGGATGTAGATGAAGCTAGGCTAAGTTAAAGAGGCTGAGAGACCTCTTACTCCAAATATCCTTGCTCCCAGGAGATTAGTCAGACTTCCCGTTACTAAGACAGAAAGAATTCCTTGCTGTCCTTGGATGCATGCATGTGGCTCCAATTTTAGTCAGTGGGAGCCATGAATGTGTAGCCAAGAGTAGAGGCTGGCACTGGGTGTGATTAAAATATTTTGTTCCTCAACTATGGTTTAAGAAACTAACAATGCAATTGTAGGGTGTACAATAAAGAGGTTTCCTCCCTTGCTGGGTCCTCCATGCCAGTCTTTTAAGTTTGAGGTGAAGGTATGCTAGACAATCACGTGTCACTGACGCTGGGAATGGACTTCAGTTCTGGAGTTCAAATGGCAATCTTTACAAGTAAAATTTAATTGTACAGAAAGGTAGCTATAAATAGTAATAGTCAATATCTTGTTGAAAAAATGAAGAAAAGATTTTTATCTTTGAAATATAGCTTTGAAGCACAGATGGTAAACGTAACTACAGAATTAATTCTCCATTGAATAGGCCTTTTTATATGCTTCTTTCATAATTCATCTTCTATTCCATTCTCTTAGGAATGGGCAATACACATGACTTTAAAAAACTCTATGTAAAACATTTTGGTGACCAGTTGCTATTTTTCATAAGAAGTCTATTTTCAGGATATAAATTAATATTACAAATATTCTACTTGCCACACCATACCACACAGGTTTGACACAATTACTTTGTGCAGTGGTTTGTATTCCGTCATTTCAAAATCTTAGCATTGTCTACTCCACCAATGTCTGTTAATTGGTCTAAAATATGTTACCACTTGTGTATAGAAGTAGAAGATTTCACAGAAGCTAAAGTCTCCACAATCACTTTAGGCAGGCATAAAGTCTCTTTACTGTATAATACTTTTGAACCTTACTCTTTGGAGGACAAGAAGTGGGAAAGGAGCTACAGTGTAAACATTGTCCTGATACCATACTCATATATAGTGTCATTCTGCTCTAATGTTGTAACTGAGTGGATGACAGACCATGGAGCTCTCAAAGTTGCCATGTTCTGGGACATTTCTGGAGTGGAATGAAGCCTGCAGAAGAACTCTGACAATATCCATTTTTTAGGCATTTACCTCTGTAACACCTATAAGGGATGTCAGTATTATAGCAGCATGGCCTAATGGATACAGCATGGGCCTGGGAACCAGAAGGACCTGGATTCTAGTCCTGGCTCCGTCACTTGTCTGCCGTAAGATCTTGGGCAAGTCACTTAACTTCTCTGGGCCTCAGTTACCTCATTGTAAAATGGGATTAAGACTGTGAGCTCCATGTGGGACAGGAACTATGTCTAACCTGATTAGCTTGTAACTATTCCAGCACTTAGAACAGTGATTGACACAAAGTAAGGGCTTAACAATTACCATTATTATTATTATTACCCTTCTTGGAGGAAAAACTGAAATCACAAAGGACGTCTATGTCAGCAGAGGCCTTCACTCTAGATTTTTTCATATTTGCCTTGTGCTCTTTCCTCGGCAGCCTTTTACTGCTTTTCAGAGATGGCTACAAGGCATTAGTTCAGTTCTGTGGAGGGCCTGCACCATCATCATCAACACTGCCATTGTCTTCATCATCATCCTATGCAGTAGGAACAGCATCAGAATTTAGTGAGTGCTTTGTGTGGGCAGAGCATGGTATTAGGTTCATTAGACCCTCATCTGTAATATGGGAATAAAATACCTGTTTTTCCTACTTAGATTTTGAGCTCCATGAGTGACACTGTATCCAACCTACTTAAATTGTAATAATAATAATGATGATGATGATGATTATTATTACTATATTTTACATCACTGAAGACAGTACCCCTACCCTCCATATCTCACAAACTTGTAAACCTGGCATCGTACTCGACTCAGTTCTCTCATTCCACTCACATACTTGATCTGTTACCAAATTTTGTCAGTTCTATCTTCAGAACATTGCTAAAATCCACCCTTTTTTCTCTACTACCATGCTGATCCAGGCACTTATTCTACCCTGCCTTGACTATTGCATCTGCCTCCACACTGACCTCCCTGCTTCTTGTCTCTCTTCCCTCCAGTACAAACTTCACTTTGCTGCATGGGTCATTTTTCTAAAAAATCATTCAGTCCATGTCTCCTGACTTCTCAAGGACCTCCATTGGTTGCCCATCCACCTTTACCTCAAACAGAAACTCCTTACCATTGGTTTTAAAGCACTCAATCAGCTTGCCCTTCCTACCTCACCTCACTGATCTCCTTACTACAGCCCAGCGTACATACTTGGCTCCTCTAGTGTCAGCTTAATCACTGTGCCCTAATTTTGTCTATTTCACTATCGACACCTATCCCACATCTTCCTCCTATCCTGGAACTCCCTACCCCTCCATATATACCAGACCACCACTCTCCCAACTTTCAAAGCATTAAGACTACATCTCCTCCAAGAAGACTTCCCCAATTTATCCTTCTTGACCTCGGCTCCCTCTCCCTCTGTGTCGTCTATACGTTTTGATCTGTGACATTTGGACATTTGATATTCACCCCTCCATCAACTCCATAACACTTGTGTACATATCCTTAAATTGCTGACTATACATTGTTTATTTATATCAATGTCTATCTTCCCCTCTAGGCTGTAAGCTCATTGTGGCTAGGGAACGGTTCTGCCAAATCTATTGTAATTGTCTCTCCCAAAAGCTTAGTATGGTCCTTTGCACACAGCAAAAACTTAATAAATGCCATTGACATTGAATAATAATTGTATTAATTTTAAGTTTTTACTATGTGCTAAGCACTGTACTAAGTACTGGGGTAGATTCCAGATACTCAGGTTGGACACTGTCCTGTCCCACACTGGGCTCGCAGTCTAAGAATTTTGTATTTCACTAGAGCTTAGTATAGTGGTTGGCACATAGTAGGTGCTTGACAAATACCGAAATTAATACTTCTTGTTATCTCGGACCAGTCTTAAAGAATCTAAGACTGAAAATCTGTGCAAAGGAATTAATTTTTTTTAAAATGGTATTTGTTATGCACTTACTATGGGGTCTAACACTGTTCTAAAGCACTGGGGTAGGTGCAGCCTAATCAAGTTAGATACAGTCCATGTCCCACATGGGCTCAAAGTCAATCGTCATTTTAAGGATGAGGTAACTGAGGCACAGAGAAGTTAAGTAACTTGCCCAAGATTACACAGCAGACAAGTGGTGGATCCAGGATTAGACCCCAGGTCCTTCTGACCTCCAGGCCCATGCCCTATCCACTAGGCCATGTTTGTTATCTGCCCAGCACTATTAGGATTCTCTTAACCCTGTCAGTCACCCCAGGTAGGTAAGATGGTTACCCTTAATGGCTAAAGCATCTACTATAGAATACTGAAGCTATGCAAAAAGCAATAAAAAATAAGAATGAACAAACAGGATGACTGTCAAGGTGGGCTAGAGGGAAGACATGACCAGAAAGGTGGAAATTAATTAGAGAGGGCTCTTGGAGGCCTTTAACAGGACTTTGAAGTTTGGGGGAAGGGGAGGGGAGATATGGAAGCAGAATGACCTAGTATAAAGAGACCAGGCCTGGGAGTCAGAGGACTTGGGCTCTCATCCCCTCTTTGCCCCTTGCCTGGTATGTGTGACTTTGGGCAAGTCACTTAATTTCCTCAACTATAAAATGGGGATTCAATACCTGTTCTCCCTCCTACATAGACTGTGAGCTCCAGGTGGAACTGGGATTGTGTCCAACCTGATCAACTTGCATCTAATCCAGTACCTAGAACATAATATGCACTTAACAAATACCACCATTATTTATATAATGGTTTAGTAGATTTGAAAGGAAGGGAATTCCACGACATTTCAATGTCACAAGTCCTCTAGAGCTGGGCACATCTATCTGTGCCCCTCAACTCTATGTAATGGCTGTTGCAGCCTCCTAATCAAATATTTTTTTCTAAGCTAGGGGTCTAGGTAGGTGGTAGGATTCCTAGTCCAAGCTGTAGGTTTTGTATTCTGTTCTGTGGCTCATGGGGTGCAGAGACTCTCTGGCCAGTTCAGTCGCCCTGGGGCATCCTTCATTTGTGCTGAGGTGGCTGGGTGTCTGTTCTGGCACTCCTAGACTTGGGAGTTCACAATTCTGCCACCTCTGCTCTCATCATTTCTTATTATGTGTCTGGAGCACTTCACTGCAGCTCATGTGAACCTGGCACCTCATTTATTACAAATTAAACTGTCCCAGAGAAGTTGCCCCAGTCACCATTCTCCCCTTATGGTGGCCGATTTCCTTGTAAATGGTTATGAGGGTGAGTTTCTGTTGATCCAGGAAAGTGAGAAAAGCCAAAAGAAAAAAGGGGAAAAAATTTAGATTATGTGGTATTCACATTTACAAGTCAAAAGGGAAAGGAAAATCTGGGAATATAAATGAATAGCTTCATAGCTAGACCTTGCATTTTCAGGTTGAAGTGGGATGAATATCCCAGGAATTCAGACCTGGTATGAAGTGGAGGACATGAGTGCGAGAAGAGAATAGGAAAGGAGCCCCAGGGTGACAAAGTGAAAAAAATGATCTGTTGCTTTTTTTCTCCCCATTTTTTTAGTAAATCACCAAACCTCTGAGTCTAGTTTTCAAATAAAGCCTCATTTGAAATCAACCCCCCAGCCTGTTTTCCTTGTCTTTCTTCAGAACACAAGCAACTCTCAAGATGTCAACCAGTTTTTCTGATTTATCTTAATATTTATTCCGAAACTTCCCAGATCACACTATAACTCTGAACAATTTGAAAAGGCTGTGATGTGGCATTAACCCCCAAGTACCCAAGCTTGTCATGAAAAGGCTGAAAGTCACTTCATTATATCATTAATACTGCCCCATTAAGCATAGTAAAAAATATATTTCCTCTAGCACTATTGAACCATGGGAGAGATATTATTTTCTAAAAGATACTTTCAACATTAGACATCAACATGCTTTCCTCCTTTGCTCCACCCAAGGAACAGGTAGCAGAAGACATCAGAAAAACAATTACATATCTCTACTATCCCCTTTCTAGGCACGAGTTTCCCAGATACAGTGGAGGATAATAAAAAACGTATTGCCCTTCAGATTTAAAAGCAGATGCACTTGTGAGTTGCCAAATGGAAATTACTGAGCATGGAGCCACCTTCTGGGTCGCTGACTGTTGCAGTAACTCCCTAGCAAACTGAGGGATCAGTGATATTGACAGATTCTTGGATTCTCTTCTGATAGCTGTGTCCATGCCCTTTGATGTCACCGTCCTGATACCTGCTTTGTGCCGGTCATAAATTCAAAGCGTAATCCATATACTGTGTATGAAAAGAAGCTGATGTTCCAAACTGACTGGTGCCTGCAGAGAGCATGCTGGCTTTGAAATGTCTGTGTAGCTATCCTTCATGCTCGAAGATGACACTTCTGACGTTAAGATTTTATTAACGTGTGTGAATGAGGTTGGTCAGATCGATGTGTGACTGACAATCCCTTCTACATTGTGTAGCATGTCCTTTGCTTTTCTGCAGTGATTCGTGCTGTTCTCCATTGTCCCTCTGTCCTTGGTCTTGCTCTAAGAAAGCCACCCCATTTCTAATAGCCTCATGTTGAGTGGGTCTGTCTGTTGCTGCTGCTAACCACAGCTAAAAAAATCTGAGATTTTACTTCTTCGAGTCCTTAAACGTTTCTTCTGTTCTCCTTGTTTGCAGCCTGCACTCAGCTTATCCTATAACAGCAGTTTGGATGGCATTCCGATTTCTGTGGAAGAGTATGGAACTGAGAGTAATGAGACCTGTGTCCTAAATCCAGTTTTGCCATTGGCCTCCTGGGTGACTTTGGACAAGTCATTTAACTTCTTTGTGCCTCCATTTCCTCAAACAGGATTTTCAGTCAGTAGTTTTTATTTAGTGCTTTGTTTATGAAGAGCACTGTACTAAGCACTTGGGAGATTACAGTGCAAAAGAGTTGGTAGAAACATTCCTTGTTCATATGAGCTTAGAGTCTAGAGGGATCTTGTCAAAATTAGGGAACAGTGAGATATCATGACCATTTCTCTAGTCAACATAGATGCTTTCTCTTTGAAAATGGCTATGATCAATCAATCAATTAGCTAACTGTATTTATTGAGTACTTACTGTGTGCAGAGCACTGCACTAAATGCTTAGGAGAGTACCATATGACAGAGTTGGTTTCTCACAAGGAGTTTAATCTATAGGTTGAGATCTTTTGCAGCTGCTTTAACAATATACCCCATCCCTTCATGTCAATTTCATTAGTTCTGCCATTACATGTGGCATTTTAACATTCTGGCACTATCTATGACAATAACAAGTTAACTATTCTTCATAAGATGTCATTCTCAGTAAGGGAAGACCTATTAAGGGTATCATTGCAGTGATGTTAACAACTCTCTGTGATTCCCTACTTGTGTCTGTTGAGTAAGGAGTCTTCTGTAAGCTTCTTGTGGGCAGGGAATGTGTTGCCTGTATTACTGTGTTGTACTCACCCAAATGCTTAGTACAGTGCTTTGCACATAGCCAGTGTTGAATAAATGGGAATAATTGATAAACTCTTCCAAGATTCTTTGGGGATGTGTGTGGGTCTTTAGAAATCCATCAGTGATGCATAAAAATGCTTATTTGGATATTAACCTGGTTAAACCTGAATCTCTTCAGTCCAAGGGACCCATTACATGTTTCACAACTATTCCTCAACGTCTCCATATGTCACAGCGTAAGCTTGAGTAAGCATCCCTTTGGTTGACGTTATGAGGAGTAACAGAAATGCTGAAGATCTTGCTTGGCTGTAAGTAGCTCTTTGTCTTCAAAGTCATTTTCATCAAACCAGTACTGATGCCGTCTGCTAATAGTGTCTCCAGTCTCAATGGCTGTTTGGGAGAGAGTATTTTGTTCAGAGATAGCCACCCATTCATTGGTCACACCAGTCGATTTTTTTCTGTTCGGTTTCCGGTACATTATTGTTGTTGCTAAACTTCTTACAGGTATTTTCATTCTCTAGAAGTTTTACGTTCCGCCATCTGGACAGTTTGCGTGCCACTGGGTGATACATTGATTTTATCGTCAGTGAAAGTTTGTAATGAATCAAGCAATTATTAGTCCAGCATGCAGCATTGTGAATCGCAGCAGTAATATGACTATCCTTCAGGTCTTGCTGTTGGACACTGTCAGGAAGGTGCCACTGTTTAGATTTGGAAGCACTGAAAATGAGGAAAGAGAAATGAGCTGTTAAATGAGGTGACTCTGCTGGGTATGATGGTTTATGAAGACAGGAGTCCCAGAGGTGCATGAGAGTGGCGAGGCAAGCTGATCAAAAAAGCCAGGCTGACTGAAGAGGATGGGAAGTAGTTTGGGGAGGGGTTTGGCAGTGATGGCAAAAATGATTTCTCTCCATTTATTTCTGCCTTCCACAGAGCAAGTCTTACAAAAATAAACATTTAGAGGTCAAAGACGAATAGGGAAAATTGTCATTAAAATCTGGTTCTCTGTTTGGAGATGTCCTGTTGTCCTTCAAATATGCAAACCATGGCCTAAGGGAAATCATGAATTAGACTGTTGGTTCATTTCAGGGTTACTTGGTATCCTAAAAACATGACAGCAAACAGAACCTTTCCAAATGTGTCCTTAGCCCTCTCGGCTCTCAAGAAATTGTGGGTAGATAAACACACATGGAATGTGCACCAGGTTTGCTTCATTGCTGGGAAGTGTAATTTGATATAAGGTTGTGGCGGTCACAGTGTAGATGAGGAGAGTAAGCAAATCCTTTAAATGGAGTTATTGGAAACTGCCTTCATTAGAATACTGTAATTGGTCCCCGCAGGGTATTACAGGTTAGTGACACGGGAAAAAGAGGAGAGAGAGAAAAAAGAGGAAGGGAATTACTATGTATCGATTTTTTTTCCCCTTTCTTCTAGAGTAGAGAACCGCTAGCAAGCCTTGTTCAGAATGCAAGAGGTACAAGCCACCCCTACAGGATGGGACACAAAGACAGGCCTGTAGAAGTCTTTCTACTTAGAAGCTTTCTACATAGGGCTGAGGTTAGCTGATTAGAAGTCTGGACAATGGAGACCCTACAACATTTTTTGCCCTTCAAGGAAATGTTTGAAGAGGAGTGTCATTTTTCTCCCTTAAGGAATCTTCAAGGAATTCCTGATCAAGTATTCATTACCAACCAACTGTGGGGAAGGGAGTGATGGGAGAGAGAACTTTCTCAAACATTCTAGAGCCCCAAAGTCTGATGGGGTCCCACGAGCCATTCCTGGGCTTTCTTCTTGCCCCATCTTGAACCAGGGAGAAGGGTGGAAAAAAGAGACTCACCCCTTATTTCTATTCTGTAGTATTTTTTGCCCTGAAATGCATTTGCTTTTTTCACCTGTGCCTTTGAGAAAATCAAATTAACTTGAGTTTTCAGAGAGGTTGTTGAATTTTAGTACCTTAATATATTTTGCCCACAGTTCTTAGCCGAACCGCTTCTCCGAACACCATTCTAAGGGATGGTGAGTAAAAAGAAATTGAAAGTAAAAAGAAAGATGGCAGTAACAAGAAATTAGCAGATTCTAAATAATGAGTGGGGTGGTAATGTGGATTCTTAAAGCAATAGTAGGCATGATGTTTTACTTTACTACATGTTGGTATTTAAAGAAGGATATTTTTTTAAAGGGATCTGACTGAAAATGAACTCCAGTCCATGACCAGAGAGGAGGGAGAGTTGATCAGGGTTAGTTTGGTCTCTTTCTTCTCTTCCTCAGGAGAAAAGCCCCTGCAAAGAGAAAGGGGAAAAAAGAAAGATGAGAAAAAGAACCAGTAGGAGGGGGAAAAAAAGAAAAAAATAGAGACAAAAAAGAAAGAGAGAAGACCACATGAAAGAAAAAAGTAAAAGATAAATGGAAAAAGAATACCTAATAAGATTTTTTTTAGAGACTGCTGTATTAAATTAAAGTCATACATAGGTTTCAAAGGAAATCACATGTCGGCAGAATGGTGAGCCCACCTGACAATGCACGCTAACAGAATTGTAAATGTAAAGGGTAATGCTTGTCAGCTCCTGACAGCTCTAAATGGCCTTTTAGTTCAGTACGCAGAGCTGTCATAAAAAAACATAAAAATGCATATGCAGACAGCTGAAACTGCTATGCACATCATTATCTGCAAATGGTATAAGTATCCTGAACAAAGGGCCTTCCAGTTTAAGGACATGCATAAGACATTTTTCTGCCTCCAGCCTTAAAACAAAGTGCTGTCAAGAAAACAAGATTCCCAGTGCCAGAACTGAGGTTTTTCTGTCAATCAGCGAGGTGCTACATTTGTACATATTTTTCTGACCCTGCATATGAGAAGAGCATCCTTAACAGATGTGTATTTAACTTCTGGCAGATACATCTGTTTCTTCTGCATTTTTCTTCTTATTTCTTTATCATTTTCTTAACATACCGCTGAGGAGAGCCGTTGCGTTGTGTACTTATTAGTTTCATTGTGTTCTCTTTTTTTTCTTAGTATCTATTAGAATGGCTTTACCCCTTATTGGCCAAGACATCTGGAAGCCTATGAGGCCTTGCCTTTCCTGATCTAATATATGACAAGATTTAAGAGTCTTGCACAAATCTGTGGTGCTGCCTGCTCTGCTCTTATTCAAAATGTGTTATCTTGGACGGTTTTCAGTTGTGTCAGCTATTTAAACAATATGGCAGATTGAATTGACTTCCACAGCACAGTGGAAATGTTACACTATTGAAAGGTAATTGTAGTTGCATTCTGAGGCTATTTTGAGTGGGGCATGACTGGTGAGCTATTCATCAGCTTTCTGATTCTCTAAACCAGTTTTCCAAATCCTAGTTTACCTACCCAGTCCCAGCCATGATGTGGGTCAGGTTGAGAGTGAAGAATGCTGATTTTATTTATTTTATTATGGTGAGGAGGATGTTGTTTATTTGCTTGCTTGGGGCAAGGAAGCATTAAATTCCTAGCTCAAATCAAGGCAATGGCTCACAGTGAACCATCATAAATGGATAGAGGGGGAATAATACAATAATAAAAATAATTCCAATAACAATAATTGTGGTGTTAACTTTCCAAGTGCTGTACTATAAGATGATCAGATTGAATACAAGTGCTATCTCTCATAGGGCTCCAAGCCTAAGGGGGAGGGAGAGTGTCATTTCATTAGCCATTCTATGAAAGAGGAAACTGAGGCACAAAGAAGTTAAGGGGTTGGCTCAGTTGGAAATTGGCAGAGCTGAGAAATGAAAGATGGACAAGAAACTGAGAATTTCCCTAAATCAATCCATCCATCAGTTGTTTCTATTGATGACCTACTGTGTGCACAACACTGTATTTACTGCTTGGGAAAGTACAATTCAACGAGTTAGGAGACCCAATCCCTGACCACATAATGCTTACAGTTTACAGGGCAAGTGTATTTATTACGTTTATTACAATTATTGTAGTCACCCACTGACTTCTCATAATTGCCACTGAGTGAAATAACAGTTTAGTAGAAAAGGATAATCCTTGACAGAGGAACATAACTCTTGTAGATACACCCAAATCCAAGCACACATATACAAACAATTGTTGCAACTGGAAAACTGGCTGTTTGAAAAAAAGAACTAGAATACAAGCAGATTATGCCCATAGTCACATTCTCAATTGAATAAACACGAGATTGCTAAGTAGCACTATCTATCTTGTCACAATTTGTTATGGTTTGGCATGAGATCGCCAGTTTGGGCTAATGGAGGCAGCAGAGGTGGTCCAGGGGATAAGTTTCTTTGAGAACTGATTTCCACCCTGTTGAAACTGAACTCTTCTAATTACCCTGGAAATGGACATCAGTAACAGTTGATATCTTGCTAGAAGCCAGTGACTCTTTTCTCTTCACCCTCAGGACTCACTGAAGCCAACCAGGTTGGCAGTGGAATGGATGGCAGGGATGGACTAGAAAGATGGGCAGATAGAAAAGCCTGAAGTGCTTTCTGATTTCAGAATTGGATGAGGCAGGCAGAACAAGGGCTGTCTGATTCTTCCTCCAGCCTTTCTGAACCAACCAGTGTACAATCACTGGAAAAATTGGTAATAATAATAATAATGTTGGTATTTGTTAAGCGCTTACTATGTGCAGAGCACTGTTCTAAGCGCTGGGGTAGACACAGGGGAATCAGGTTGTCCCACGTGGGGCTCACAGTCTTAATCCCCATTTTACAGATGAGGTAACTGAGGCACCGAGAAGTTAAGTGACTTGCCCAAAGTCTCACAGCTGACAAGTGGCTGAGCCGGGATTCGAACCTGTGACCTGTGACTCCAAAGCTCGTGCTCTTTCCACTGAGCCACGCTGCTTCTCTATTGGTCTGGGGTGTTGTGTCAGAATTGTTCTGGAAGAGACTGTGGCTTAACAAGGACATTCTAATTTCCATTAGAAATTAGTGAAGAGTTACAGTTACTAATAACATTAGTGGAACATGACAGTACACCAGATGGTATTTAACCTAGGCCTAATTCCATTGAAATTTTTTCTCCTTACTAAGGGAAAATCAGGTCAATCCTTTAGTTTCCTTGTTTGCTAGAGTCTATAGGTGACCGGTTTATCTTAAAGGCAAGTGGATCATTCACTGGTACAGTTTGCTAGGTCCCCAGAAGAGTCATCTGTTATGTGTGTATCTGCTTTCCTTCCCCCTTCAATGTTCTCCCCCCAAAAAAACAAATACTGGAAAGCATCACTGGGGTGTTGCTGCAATTCAAAAGCCAAAATATTTCCATGATTTTCATAAAGGTAAGAGAATAAATATCACATATACAAGTATGGGACTCTTTTTATGAATTCTGTTTACAAACTGCTTTGAGTCTGCAATTTTCTAGTCTAAAAATTACCCTGAACAGTTGCTTAATGGCCCTTTCATCTTTTCTTTAATCACTTTGAGAATTTCTCTCCATTTCTTTGTTAAAGTTCCCATTCGTCACTTTGATCACTTTGCTTTCCCTTTTTCTTCCCAGAGAGGAGCATAGCAAATACCAACAGGGGACCCCTCAAGATTCAAAATGAGTTTTCTTGGAACTCTGACGAAAGAGATGGCATTTGGTCCAAATTGGCAATAGACTCACATAGCTTCAATTTGCCAAGAAATAAGGATAAAGGACTTATTCCATTAAAGGGGTAGCATTCCCCTGCAGGAGCAGCCTGGTTCCCATTTGTGGGACACATAGCATGACATGCTTGCTTTCCACCAAACCTCATTTGCAACATTTTCACTCCCATGGCTCCATGTCGTGCTTCTGGCTCTCCATCATGAACCCCACTTCTCAGCTCTTCGTGTCTCTTGGGATATTCTAGTAACGAATGAAGTATTTTATGAGCACGTATTATGTGCCCAAGCACTGTGCTAAGTACTGGGGTTGGCACAGTACAATCAGTTTGGACATAATCTCCATCCCACACAGGGTTCTAATGGGGAGGGAGAGGACTAACAGGTATTCCCCAGCACTTAGTACAATGCTCTGCACACTGTAGGAACTCAATCCATACCACTGATTGATTGATTGACTGACTGATTGATTTAATAGGCATTTTGCAGATGAGGAAATGGAGACACAGTCCAGTTCAGTGACTTGTTCAAGGTCACAGAGCAGGCACGAGGTGTAGTTGAAACTAAAACCCAGACCTCCTGACTCTGACTCTTACTCCCCTTCCACTAAACCAAGCTCCTTTCCCTTTTTCTGGAGATGAAGCAGAGCTCCAAGGGAAATGGAGGAGTAAGAGCTTGGTGAATGAACCTGAAAAATGCCCCACTCAATGCCCACATTTAAGGCTCAATAAATACCAATGAATGACTGAATGATTGACTGATTTATAGCCAGAAGGGGGCACTCTTGTTACAGGGGCAGAAGAGAAAAGCTTCACCCCTGGTAGGTAAAAGATTTATTGAGACCTTGTATAGCCTTGTTTTACTTTATTTACAGGAATTTCCCATGAACTTGTGTGTGTTAAAAATCAGACTCCTGATTACTAGAACATTTGTCAGTCTTTTAAAAGGAAAAATTATGTAATCTGCATAAGATGGATTTTATACATAGATTATGAACAAAGCATACTGCATCTTTCCCATTCTCATTCCATTAAATACAATAGAGCCAATCTGTGTGTGTGTGGGAAAGTGTGTGTGTATATGTGTGTAGGGTGTGTGTGTATGTGTGTGTGAGTGTGTTTGTGTGCAACTCACTGCTAGCTACTCAGCTGTTCCCTTTGGTAACATTTTAACACCCACATGCATCCTCGAGAAGGTCAAAAGGGAATAACAAAAGTAAAAAAATATGTTTTAAAAATGCTAAGTGGTTTATACTTCCAAAATTCCTTTCACCCACATTAAAAACTACATCTTGCATATTTCTATAAGTTTCTTGTGGATTTAATCAATGTGTGGTGATTCTATTCATATAAAAATTTGGAAACAAAATATTTTTCATATGATTCAAATATGAGATATGGTACATTGGCAAAGATGCAAAAAGGAATCAGCAATACATTTAAAAATATTAAAAATGATCATCCTTTATTTAACTATTTTTCAACAAATTTTTTTTCTCCTTATAACCATTCTAGATTTTCTAATTGGTATTTAAATATTGGGAAATTTCATCATTCCTGGGAAATCAGCACCTTCGCAGACATTAAAAACCATTTGATTTTCAGAAATGGAAATTTAGTAACTATCAGCAAACTGAAAAAAGTCCAAATTAATTCCATCACAGGACTTTCAGATCTGGCCCTCCTTTTCAGCCACACAACACATTGGTGAGCTTCACCATTAGTGAGGTCTTCTTTGAGCAAGAAGAATAATTTTATAAATATTTTAATAAGAAAGAACAGAAATATTTTATGGGAAGATCAAGAAATTGACAAACACATTCACAGATGTGTGCTAAATTTTCAAATGTGAAAACATCTGAATTACAGGAAATGTGTCTACCAACTTTATTGTACTGTACTCTCCCGAGCACTTAGTAGAGTGTTCTCCACAGAGTAAGTGCTCAATAAATATCACTGATTATGATGATGATTATAGTAGTTTGCAAATAAATTTAGGTAATTATCCAACTTGTTGGTATTAATCAACCTGACCTCGCCAAGAGGATGCATAAATTGTAAATTGCATTAGTATTTCTCCTCTCTCTTTCACATACATATTTATAAACATATCTTTTCTCTCTCATTTTTTCTTCTTCTTTCTAGAAACTAAAATTATGAAACTCATTCTTGCCCAGAGCAGGTCAGCACCCAACCATTTAACTGATTCTGTTGGCTTCGGTAAATCTTATGACTAGATGGGAAAGATTATCTCAGCACATGTATTTGTTTTGATCTACTGTTTCTGTAAATCCAACTGTGCTGGCAAAGTAGAATGACACAAAACCCAAAATATTTCAGGGTTTCCTTTCCCATGGAAGCTTTGAGTTTTTTGGTTTGAATCAATATACTTTCCTGCACTTTCCCAGAGGTGCTATACTCTGGCTAAAATTTCTAATTGGTGCTCTCATAAACTGTGTTTTAGACATATAGAAAGGGAGTTATTCCTATAATCAATAGAGAACAATTGTCCTCATTCCCTACGCATCATATTGAATTGAGGCATTATTCACAGCTAGCCAACAAATTCCTCTCAAACCTGAGTTGTTCCATTTCCTCTGGCCAACGTCAAAACCTAAGAGGGTTTTGTTGTTGTTGTTGTTGTTGTAACCAGCGTAGGTTCATGGGACAGAACTGTCAAGCAGGTGAAAAATGTGAAGCAGCAACTGTCCCTTGAGCTAGGTAAAAATAGTCCAAAAGATCCCGTTCTTTATCCAACTGGACTAAGGAGTGTTCTGTAACTTTGATAATTGGATTATGAAACATGTCATAGGATTTGTAAAAAAAATTCTGCCAGTGACCTCCCAACACTGTGGCATGATTTCTAAGTCCAGAAATCTCTGATGATTAGGAAATAATTAATGTCAAAATAGAAGAAAAAAAACAACATGGGTCAGAAGACCAAGAGAGACCCTGTACATAGGTCTCCTGGTCCGTAAACAGTTCTCTGCACGTAACACTAGCCAGCTCTAATAAACTTTCCATTCGATTCTTGGGCAGAACTCAGAGAAGCCTTTTTATGAACAAAAATATTTTAGAAAATATTCTCCAAAGCTTAAAATACAGGAAAGTAATATACTCTCCAAGGCTTTACCTTTTCTTTACCCAACAAAAAAAGAATACAGGGAGTATTCACCAAAATGATATTGATGGCTTTAGATTTTATGAGAATTCACCTTGCATGTGCCCTATAAAACTTCCCTTTGGCTTGTTCTCACAGAGCTTTGTTCTGCCTCACCATTTCTCAGGCTACCATCCTTTCCCCATACCAAAAGGAAAAAATGAATGACACCTCAAACAACATTTGATAGTCTAACAACAATTTCCAACTTCAAACACTATATACATAAAAGTTGAAGACTTTTGCTGCACACCAAACCACTGGGAAATCATTTTTGAGCTGACACCAATTCCCTAGTCAATGGAAAGTCTTTACAAAAAACACAACTTTTTTAGGAGTTCTGTAACATTTCAATCTAGGACACAGATGGGATATGCAAAAATATAGATAATGTTACCCTTTAACCCCAGAATCTGGAGTTGGCCATTTCACATAGAATTAAAACCCTCAGGATTGGACAAGGGGAAAGAGAGGAAGAACAGGAAACCATTCAATTGCATCAGTGATTTGTTTCTTCATCAGAATCAGTCAATCAATCAATTGAAAGCAGTGTCACCTAATGGAAAGAGCATGGGCCTGGGAGTCAGAAGATTTAATCCTGACTCCACCACTTGTCTGCTAGGAGATTTGGGGTAAGTCGCTTTACTTCTCTGTGTGTTAGCTTCCTCATCTATAATCAATCAATTGATTTATCATATTTATTGAGCACTTAACTGCATACAGTGTTCTGCAAATAGTAAGCACTCAATAAATATGACTGATTGACTAACATACTGTGTGCAGAGCACTGTACTAAGTGCTTGGAAGAGTACAATACAATGAAGTTGGTAGATGTGTTCCCTCCTTTTGGAGAAGGAGACAAACATTAAAATAAATTATGGCTGGGTACATAAGTACACTGAGAGTGGGATGATTCAAGTGCACAGATGATTCAAAAAGGAGAGAAAGTAGAAGGAATTAGGGCTTATTTGAGAAAGGCCTCTTGGAGGAGATGTGATCTGAGTAAAGTTTAGAAAGTAGACATGAAGGAGGAAGTTGAGGCAGTCCACATCTCTGTGGAGTGAAATAGAGTAGGGCAAGTAATCAGTGAATCTTCAAGATGAATAATTCTTGACAATGCCACCTGAAAAGAGTACAGACCTGGGAGTCAGAGGGCCTAAATTCTAATCCTGGCTTCACCACTTTTCTGCTTTGTGACTCTGTGTGTGACCTAACTGCTCTGTGCCTCATCTGTAAAATGGGGATCAAGTCTGTTAGCCCTCTGTGAGACAGGGATTGTGTCCTGCTTGATTATCTTTTATCTACCCCAGCTCTTAGTATATTGCCTGGCCATAGTAAGTGCTTAACAAATACCATTAAAAAAAAAGATCCCCACCGACAGAGCCCGTCAATCAGTCTAAAATAGGCAGTGATTTTTTCCTAGATGAGCTTATTAATAGAAAGTTCCATTTTAGCCACAAACCCTTAAGGGAAAAGTCTAATGTTTAGCACTGAGCACTGCTTTACTGAGGAGATGGAACAACTGTTTGTGGAGCAACACATATATGGTGGCTCCTCTGAGAATGCCACAGAACACTGACATCAATATGTAGAAATGAAGGGTTGGGCTCTTGGGATTTTCCATTCAGGCCATTTGCTTCTTCCCTGCTTTCCTCCCAGTCTGAATGGCCTAGGGTAGTTACTTCCCAGAGTCTAGGAAAGCAGGCAGAGGGAGAGAAGAAGAAAGAAGGGGCAAATAGGCTATTAAATTTATCACCTCCAGATCAGTTAGGAAGTTCACATGCTGAAGTTGTAAGATAGAGCTGCTGCCTGACTGTGCATATTTATTCTGCCACCATATCCTGTTTTTGTACCATCCCTACATACATATCTAGAATCCACCACCTTTCTTCTCCACCCAAGTATTTATCTTATCACATCTTAACTATCTCATCAGTCTCCTCACATATCTCTCTGCCTTCTGCTTCTCCCCACTCCAGTCCATATTTCACTTTGTTGCCCAGAACACTTTTCTAAAAAACTGTTCAGTTCACATCTCTCCACTCCTCAAAAACCTCCAATGGCTGCCCATCCAATTTTGTATCTAAGAGAAACTCTTTGCCACAGGCTTTAAGGCACTCAATCAGCTCATTCGTTGATCTCCTATTACAGCCTAGACACTTTGCTACTTTAACTCCAACCGAATCCGATACTAGTGTGCAATTTATATGAGATTTGTGGTTGGCTTACAAAGTTGTCTGGTGGTTCTATCGGTTTTATCAATCCTGAGGTGAAGGGGTTGAACTGTTGTCCAACTTGAAGCTGCCTCCCCACTCAGTCATATGATGCAATCTGACGCCGGCTTGGAACTTGCCCTCCCCACTTCCCCGCATCCAACAGAGCGTGGTCCCACTGGTAGCTGCCAATGTTACTGTCACCACTACCAGTCTGTGTGGTTTGAAGTGAGACACATGGGCATGCACATTAGGGGTCCTTTTCCCTCTCCCCAATGCAGGAAAGTGTCACAAACCAAATCAGCTATGTATTAGCTCCTGGGGAGACTTCGTGCTGTCCAAAATCTGCTTCCCCATTCATCAGAACAGAGTGGGAAAAGCAGAAAAGTACCTGTGAGAAACCTCAGATTTTTAAAAATTTAAAAATTAATGAAAGATAAATCCCCCAGCAGAGAGGGAGAGTGGAGGTGGGGAGAATTTTTTCTGTCCCTCAAAGCAGGATAGTGGTGTAAACCAAAGCGGCTCCATCCCAGCTCCTCAGGAGGATTTGCACTGTCTGAGGTCCATCTCCACACTTGTCAGATCAGAGAAGGAAAGCAGGAAAGCATCTGCGAGAAACCAGAACTTCAGGCAGCACAAGTTCTCCTAAGGATCTGGGAGAACCCTGGTTGCAGTGGCCCAGACATGTTTCCCCAGAAGGCAGAGGTCAGCTCCAGGTCCACACACACATGCTTCAGTTTTAGAGGAAAGCTTGCATGCACCTGCAGTCAGATTAAGTTCCTTCTTCCAGAGATTCACAGAAAGTCCCACCTCCCTCTTCCCCTTTCTCCAAAGTTCCAGTGACTTTGTAATTTAAAGTTTGCTGAGGGACATTCAGGAGGCTCTATCATAATAATTATTATTATTAATATTAATATTTTCATTATGCTCTTATTCTGTGTCAAGTACTGTTCTAAGTGCTGAGGTAGATACAAGTTAATCAGGTCAGACACTGTCCCTATCCTACATGGAGTTCACAGTCTAAATAGGAAAGAGAACAGGTATTGAATCCCCATTTGGCAGATGAGGAAACTGAGGCACAGAGAAATTAAGTGACTTGCCCAAGGACACACAACAGTGTGGGCAGGGAAGGTGCTTACCAACTTTGTTATACTGTCACACTCTACTCGCTAAGCCCATAGTACAGTGCTCTGTTTACAGTAAATGCTCAACAATATGATCGATTAACTAGCAAAGCTAATTTTAAAACTCAGGTCCCCTGACTCCCAGGCTCATGCTCTTTCCACTACTCCAAGCTGCTCCTGAACATAAAGCATACTTTATAAAGTGTTGTTTTATTGGATCATCTTGAAGGACTTCACCTAATTAACATTTTGTACAGCAAAATCCTCCAACGTGTTGTGTAATCCTCTATCCTAGTTACTGTACCTCAATCTCATCTATCTTGCAGCCAATACCTTGCCCACATCCTCCCACTGGTCTGGAACTCCTTCCCACTTTATATCCAACAGACCACTTTCCAAGCCTTACTAAAAGCACATCTCCTCCAAGAGGCCAACTCTAAGCAACGCTAAGCTAAGCAACGCTAAGCTAAGCAACTCTAAGCAACACTGAGAAGCAGCGTGGTGCAGTGGAAAGAGCACGGGCTTTGGAGTCAGGGCTCATGAGTTCGAATCCCAGCTCTTGTCAGCTGTGTGACTGTGGGCAAGTCACTTAACTTCTCTGTGCCTCAGTTCCCTCATCTGTAAAATGGGGATTAAGACTGTGAGCCCCACGTGGGACAGCCTGATTCCCCTGTGTTTACCCCAGCGCTTAGAACAGTGCTCTGCACATAGTAAGCGCTTAACAAATACCAACATTATTATTATTATTAAGCATTCATTTCTCCTAGTCCCCTTTCCTTCTGTGTAACCTATGTACTTGAATTTGTACCTCTTATCCACTTGACAGTCACTCTTCCCTTAGCCCCACAGCTCTTATATTCTTATACTCTGCCATTTCTCCTACCTGTAATTTATTTGTCTGTCTCCCCGTCTATACTATAAGCTCCATGTGGGCAGGGATTGTGTCTACCAACTCTATTGTATTGTATTCTCCTAAGCATAAGTAATTTAAGAGTATGTACAGTATGTACAGAAGTGCTATAAGTGAGTAGCAATGTGTTATTGGTATAGAAGGGGAAGCATCATGGCCTAGAAGAAAGAGCACAGACCTAGAAGTCAGAGGACCTAGATTCTAATCCCACCTCTGCCTCTTGTCTGTTTGTGACTTTGAGCAAGTAGCTTAAATTTTCTGTGCCTCAGTTCCTCATCTGTAAAATGGAGTTTAAATCTTACTCCTTCCTACTTAGACTGTGAGTCCCATTCTGATTATCTTGTATCTATTCTAGGGTTTAGTACAGTGCTTGACACATAGTAAATGCTTAAGAAGTCGGGGAGCAGTGTGGCTTAGTAGATAGAGCAAGGGCCTGGAAGTCAGAAGGACCTGGATTCTAATCCCAGTTCTGCCGCTTGTCTATAGTGTGACCTTGGGCAAGTCACATAACTTCTCTGTGCCCCATTTCCCTCATCTGTAAAATGGAGATTAAGACTGTGAGCCCTATGTGGGACAGGGACTGTGTCCAACATGATTACCTTGTATCTACCCCAGCACTTAGTGTAGTGCCTGGCACATGGTAAGTGCTAAGCAAATACCATTATTATTATTATTATTATTATGTACCATTTTAAAATCAACAAAAAAGCACTGAGATTTCAGTTGGGTGATTATGAGCTGGGAAGAAGAAAAATTAATCAGGGAAGACCTCATGAAGGAGATGTGATTTCAGAAGGGCTTTCCTTGAGGAGACTGTAATTTAACGGTTCCACATCAATCAATCAGTGTTATCCCCTGAGTTCATATTGTGTGTTCAGCACTATTCTACATAATATAGTGGAGTTGGTAGAAATGATCCTTGGGGCTGGTGACAGGAGTGCTCTTTGCATAACAGGCATTTGGTTGGTTTACAAATTGTCTGGGTGCCCTCTCCATTCTACCAGAGCCAAGGAAAAGGGGTTGAACAATGATCCAACATGGCGCTGCCTCCCACTGGCAGTAATAGGATGCAATCTGATGTTGGCCTAGTGCCTGCCACCAAGTGGGACTGAGGTAGACATCAGGGTGGGGGGTTAGTTATGGGCCATTCAGGAAAGGGAAAAGAAAAGTCAAACCTGGATTTTCTTTTCATCAAATTTTTCAATAAAGGAAAGCAAACATGAGGGGTGGGCAAGCCCAACTTTTCTGCTTTCCCCTCTCTAGATGCTGCTTCATAGCTCAGCACAATGAGTTGGGAGACACTGGGCAGCAGACGATTCCCTTTTTACCTCACTCTGGCTGCTGCTCCAGCACCTGGGAGAAAGAGCCAGAACACTGGAGGAAAGCAGGCTTTCCTGCTTTCTCCACTCCAGTTCTGCTGTAGGGGAAACTCCTCTTGTGAACGTGGACCTGGTGGAGAGTCCAAACCCCTCAAGCAAAGCCCTGTCTCCTAAGGTACAGCACAGTAAGCCCCACTCCCCTTTTTCCTGGTGCTCCCACCTGTTCAGAAGATAAGGTAGCTTAGTAATTAAAACTACAAGATGATTGATCAGTGGCCACTAAAAACCATTCATGAAGAAGCAGTGTGTTCTAGTGGATAGAGGACATGCCTGGGAGTCAGAAGAATCTGAGTTCTAATCCCAGCTCTGCCACCTGTCTGCTGTGTGACCTTGGACAAGTCATTTAACTTCTCAGTGCCTCAATGTCCTTTTCTGTTTTCTATCTTTTCAATTTCTCCCATTCTGTAACTTTCCCTGCATGTCTTCTCTTAACACTTCTCTGATGCCTTCCACCTCTTCTTCCTTGAAATGTATTTACCTTAAATACACTTCTCTTCTCTTCTACTTCCCCCATTCTTCTGATGCTGACAGGGGAATGCAGGAAGCTTATATTCCCTTCTCCACCAAGAATCCAAGCTGTGGAGACATACCGAATTTAACTTCCCCCACTTCCCACTAAGTTAAGTGAGTGCATAAAAATACCACATTTGGGAAACATCTCTCAGTATACTTTTGTTGTTGCAGTCATAAATGCCAAGAGCATGAGATCGTTTTGTGATGATTTAATGAACAAAATGTCCAAGTAATCATAGGCAAAGCCCCAAGGAAACTGACAAGTCTATCTCTATCATTCTGTCTCTGTCAGTGTTATCATCCTCATCAGCATTCATTGAGTGTCTACCTTGTGCATTACTTTGCATAGGTGCTCAGGAGTATAAAGTAGTAGTGCGAGATACAGGCCCTGCCCTTGGGGAGCTGTTGATCTAATGGAGATGACTTTAAGAGACACAAATTAAAAGACAAGCTCATACAACTTTGGGAAAGATGAATAAACAAATTATTTTTTCAGTCTGAAGCATTCAGTTTTAGAGACCATTCTAAATCCGGGTGGTGGTGGTTTCAGAACAAAACAGTAGTTTCCAATAATGTGATCTTGGATGTAAAGCTAAAAAGATAATAATTTGCAAATTGGCTCAGTCCCTATTTTATTATACTTGACAATGAATGGTTCAGGGAGAAGGTAGTAAACTGGTGAACCGGTGCACCTCTTAGATTTTTCAAGGATTTCCCTTAGTAGTCCATATTAGGCATTAGGAAAATAACATCTAATTTATGATGCAGAACTGGAATCAACTGTGAGAATAAAACACGAGAACTCCATTAGAAAGCGATTTTAAAATGGTTCAGAAGACAATCGGGCCAACTTGTTCTCATAGCTCTGTGAGTGAAAGTGCAAGGAGAGAACTCTGCAGCCAGGTGTTCCCTAGCAGGCTTTAGCATTTAAAAAAATGAGAAAGGAAAGGTCAGATTTCTACCCACTCTCCCATTCATCTCTTCTCTTCCTCTTTACCTCTCCATATCTTTCTGATCTTTCCAGCTCCTTCCCCTCCCCATCCACCAGCCACTTCTTTGGGAGTTAATTGATAAAATAACACTGGATCTGAAAAACATGCCAGTAGTCTCGTGGAAAGAGTATGGGCTTGGGAATTAGTGGACGGGAGTTCTAATCCCTGCTCATTCACTTGCCTGCTGTGTCAGGCAAGTTAACTCTTTTGTGCCTGTCTCAGTTTCCTCATCTGTAAAATGGGTACTAAATCTTACTCCCTTCTATTTACATGGTAAGCCCTATGTGGAAAGGGATCATGTCCAACTTGATTATCTTGTATCATTCATTCATCCATTCAATAGTATTTACTGAACGCTTACTATGTGCAGAGCACTGTACTAATACCTTGGAATGTACAATTCGGCAACAGATAGAGACAATCCCTGCCCAGTGACGGGCTTACTGTCTAATCGGGGGAGACAGACAAAAACAATAGCAATAAATAGAATCAAGAGGATGTACATCTCATTAACAAAATAAATAGGGTAATAAAAGTATGTACAAATGAGCAGACGAGCACAGTGCACAGAGGGGAAGGGAGAGGAGGAGGAGGAGCAGAGGGAAAGGGTGGGAAAAGGGGGCTTAGCTGAGGGGAGGTGAAGGGGGGGAAGAAAGGGAACAGAGGGAAAAGGGGAAGTTCAGTCTGGGAAGGCCTCTTGGAGGAGGTGAGCTCTCATTAGGGCTTTGAAGAGGGGAAGAGAGTTAGTTTGGCGGAGGTGAGGAGGGAGGGCATTCCAGGACAGTGGGATGACGTGGGCCAGGGATCGCCGGCGGGATACGCGAGAACGGGGGATGGTGAGGAGGTGGGCGGCAGAGGAGCAGAGCCTATGGGGTGGGCAGTAGAAAGAGAGAAGGGAGAAGAGATGAGGGGGCAAGGTGATGGAGAGCCTTGAAGCCTAGAGTGAGAAGTTTTTGTTTCGTGCGGAGGTTGATAGGCAACCACTGGAGGTTTTTAAGAAGGGGAGTGACATGACCAGAGCATTTCTGCAAGAAGATGAGCTAGGCAGCAGAATGAAGAATAGACTGCAGCGGGGAGAGACAGGAGGAAGGGAGATCAGAAAAAAGGCTGACACAATAATCCAACTGGGATATTATGAGAGCCTGTACCAGTAAGATAGCCGTTTGGGTGGAGAGGAAAGGGCGGATATTGGCGATATCTTCTGCGCTTAGTATGGTGCTTGGCACATCCTAAGCTCTTAACAAGTACCATGATTATTAATTACTGGGCATGGAAGGCCTGAGGTAAACTTCTCACTTGAATGCTGATGGCACTTGAATCAGTCAATAGACCAATACCTACTGGGTGTAGGGCACTGCTCTAAGCTCTTGGGAGAGTACAATAGAATTAGAATAAAAGATCCCTGCCCCCAAGGTGCTTGTAGTGAGAAACAGACACTGAAATCAATTAAAGGTATGAGGAAGCAATGAAATGTATGAGATTGACATAAAAGCTACAGGAGATTGTCAGTACTTGAGTGCTTAGGGGGCACATGAGGGCTGAAGTGGCAATTGGAGGATGTAATAGACTAGAAATTAATGGGGTTAGTCCTCCTGAAGGAGCTATATTTTCCAAAGGGCTTTGAAGATGGACAGAGCAGTGCTCAATCAGATATTAAGTGGGAAGGACTCAAGGCAAGAGGAAAGTGAGAGGTCAATGGTGGAAGAAATGAGAACACAGCACTGTGAATAGACTAGCTTGAAGGGAACACACATTGCTAGCTGAGGTTGTAGAGGGAAAAGAGAATAGATAGGTAGGAAGGAGATAGCTGTTGTAGTGCATTTTTAAAGTCAGTGGTCAGAAGTTGCAGTTGCAGGACATGAATAAACATTGGAGGATTTTTGAGGCGAGGGGAGTTTTGTTTTTTTTATGGCATTGGTTAAGCACTATGTTCCAGCCTCTGTATTAGTGCTGGGATAGACGTAAGTTAATCAGGTTGGACACAGTCCATGTGTCACATGGGGCTCATAATGTTAATCCCCATTTTATAGTTGAAGTAACTGAGGAAAAGAGAAGTTAAATCACTTGACCAAGGTCACACTGCAGACAAGTGGCAGAGCTGGAATTAGAACTTGAAGAGAGAAGGATTTGGGTTCTAATTCAGCCTTCTCCACTTGTCAGCTATGTGACCTTGGGCAAGTCATTTCTCTTGTCTGTGGCTCAGTTACCTCATCTATAAAATGGGGATTAAGCCTGTGAGACCCATGTGAGACAGGGACTGTGTCCATCCCAATTATCTTGTATCTAACCCAGTGCTGAAACAGCATCTGACATATAGTAAGCACATTCATTCATTCATTCGTGCAGTTGTATTTATTGAGCACTTACTGTGTGCAGAGCACTGTACTAAGTGCTTGGGAGAATACAGTACAACAATAAGCAGATACATTCCCTGCCCACAGTGAGCTTAAAGTTTGAGGGGAGGAAGAGATATCAATATAAATAAATAAATTTCAGATATGTATACAAGTGCTGTGGGGTTGCAGGGAGGGGGAAGAACAAAGGGAGCAAGTCAGGGCATAGCAGAAAGGAGGTGGAGAAGAGGAAAGAGGGGCCTTTATCAGGGAAGGCCCCTTGGAGCAGATGTGCCTTCAATAAGACTTTGAAGGAGGAAAGTACTTGTCTGTTGGATTTGAAGAGGGAGGGCAATCCAGGCCAGAGGCAATACATGGGCAAGGGGCAGGTGGCAAGTTAGATGAGATCAAGGCACAGTGAGAAGGTTAGCATTAGAGGAGTGAAGTGTGTGGGACAGGTTGAAGTAGGAGAGGAGTGAGGTGAGGTAGCAGGGGGAAAGGTAATTGAGTACTTTAAATCCAATGGTGAGGAGTTCCTGAAGTGCCTGGAGTGAGGAGAGCCAGGAGAGAGGGAGATCAACAAGCAGGCCGATGCAGTAATCCAGATGGGATAGGATAATAGCACTTAACAAATATCATTAAAAAACAAAAAAAAGTGGTGGATCAGGATTAGAATGTATATCTTTCTGTCTCGCATGCCCATTCCTTGTCTGCTAGGCCTCACTACTCTTTCTAGGTATGTGCAGAATGATGCAAGATGGATGATCCCGGCAACCAAATGGAGTGTGGATGGAGATGGGAGAGACTGGAGGCAGAAAGAGCAGCAAGGAGGCTAAAAGAGTTGTTAAACTGGAATATGACAAGATCCTTGACCAGTGTGATGGCTGTCTACATTGAGAGGAAGAAGCAGATCCTACAAATGTTGTGAAAGAAGAACTAACAAGATTTTGGGAAAGAATTAGTATGGGGATTGAAAAAGAGGGAGGAGGTAAAGATAATGTCAAAGTTGTGGGGAAATTGGTGATGTCAACTAGTTAGATGGGAAAGTTGGATGGAGGAGAAGATTTGGGAGGGGAGATGAGCTCAGTTTTGGATATTGAGCTTGAGATTCCAGTGGGACATCCATGTAGCGAAGTCCTGGAGGCCAGAGGATATGAAGATTGCAGATCCATTAGCCTTTGCTAAGCAACAAATTGTCACTGAGAGGATTCTAGGCCTGTGCTTGAACACATCATCCATATAGGTAGAAATAGTGACATGTTCCATGGTTCTGTACCCCATCGAGTCTCTATCATGTGGCAACAGTTCAGGACAGGATCCAACCCATAATCCATGGCCCCGATCCTTCCTTCAGATATATGTCAGTGCAGGCTTTGTGAGAGAATGCTGGCTGCAAATTTTCAAATTGTAGTTTCAAGTTTTATGACCTATGGACTTAGAAACAGGTGAGTCTCTACTACGATGGCATCATAAAAGAGGAAAGGTCAACGGGGAGCTGTGAAGTGACAAAACCCAGGGAGTGGGAGAAGGGAGTGTTTGTCATGAATAAAAGTAGTGAGCCATCTACCAGGCTGAGAAATGGACTAGGGCCCTTTCCTCGCCATCTGTTTCATACTTGAATGTGTCTTGATAGATGGTTTTAGCTTATTACCCACTACGGACGTCATCCTTCATATTGAACCTTGTTACTTGAAATATGGTCCTCTTATTTGAATAGCAATGACTAAGTACATTGGAACCCCCTTAAATATACTCTAAATGCATTAAATTGGTAACATGCACTTCTGCTATGTACCAATTGCAAGCTGAATAGTAAAAGTTTAACTGATTAAACCAATTTAATGCATGAAACCTGCACTCAGTAAGGCAGAGAAGTAGTAACTTTTTCCAGAATAATTACAGACTGGTTAGTGGTTAGTGCTCAGAAAGGGTTGGCAATGGCGATTGCCAGGAGAAAGTGACATAATTGATTGTTTTGAAGTCATTACTTTGTTCCTCCAGGTATCTTAAGATAGTGATGGCCCATAAACCAGAAAGACAACCGTTCCTTATTTTTCCTTGACTTCAAATTCAATGTATGCTTATAAAGATATCAGCTAGTACTCCTAATGAAAGCTCTAGTGGAGAATCAGAGTCATTTTTTAGAATAAGTAATTTTACCAAGAACTGGACAGTCAGGTCTTGGTGTTGAGCTCTTTACTTCGCTTTCTGTTTTGCTGAGAAGCAGCATGGTCTAGTGAAAAGAGCTCAGGGATGGAAGTCAGAGGATGTGGATTCTAATCTCAGCTCCACTATCTGTCTGCTGTATGACCTCGGGAAAGTCACTTAACATCTCTGTGCCTCAGTTACCTCATCTGTAAAATGAAGATTAAATTCTCATCCCTCCTATTTAGACTGTGAACCCCATGAAAGACAAGGACCGTATCTAGAATGATTATCAATTATTTATCCCAGCCCTTAAAACAGTTCTTGATGCATAATAAGTGCTTAACAAATACCATTAAAACAACAACAACAATGAAAAACATTGCTTTGGTGCTGCATTTTGGTTCTGCAACCATATTACATTTCAGGGACAGCATGTTTAACAAAATTCCTCATTTGCTGTTGATAGAATGGAGATCAGTAGGTTTCCATGATAGTTTTCAGTTAGTTCTCTCACTTTCCTTCTTGAAGATGGCAATAGTTATCACATCTGTGAAATTCTGGGGAAGTTCCTCTATAGCCCAATTGCTGAGAAAAATCCTATATAGATGACTTTCCAGATCATCCTCATTTGGGAGGTTCTGTTGTCCCAGGTGCTTAGTACAGTTTTCTGCCCACTGTAAGGACTCAATAAATGCCATTAATAATGATGGTCCCATCTGATCTAGGCCACTGAGGGTGACTCATTGAATAATAGCTAATCATACGTGGTTCTCCAGCAACCAATTAGGCATATTGTGAAGTTAAAGACCAGGGTCACAAGTGCATCTCTTTGTGTGCCCTCTCCAGTAGCAGATCCTGCTGTGTCCTCATCAACATTACATGCTGTTGATTATCCTATTTTTCACTTAGGAATCATTTAGATTTATACTATTTAATTAGCAGAGTGGAATTCACTACCTAGGCTATTTAGATGGGTATGTCCTTCTAAAACTATAACCTAGTTTGTATATGCCTGGGAATGTGACTCTTGGAACTATAATGGGATGTTTGGGGGAGAATGAATGGAAGAAATATAGGGTCCCAACCCAGTTGTGTTTTTTTTTTAATTTCATATATAAATAATACTAAAATTTTTACATTAAAGTAAGATATTTCCAAAAACCTATTTAATGAAAGAATTATCTATTTGTGCAAATCATTAATTGCAGTTTGATATAATTGATATACTTGTGAATGACTACTTCCCATGCAAGAGAAATGATAATTTGACCAATTTTCCAGTGAATCTAAGAATGTATTCCCAGGATATTATGCCTGAATCACATATCTATATACCTACATCAATATCTGTGATTGCCTCAAATTACCAATTCACTGTACTTGTACAGTCAGAGCTTTAAATCCTCCTAGATTCCCAAACTATATCCCATTCACCTTAGACTCTGAAACTGGGTTAGAAATCTTGTAACAAAATATTTCTTGTATGATATTTAATACTTCCTGCATCTTTTAAACCCAAAATAGCTTCAGAACAGCTGCAACCAGGAAGTTTCAAGAAAAGGGTGAGGTTTGTTAAAAGCAGAGGATGTTTTAAATTATTTTTGAATTAAATAATTTTAATGAGTTCTGCTTACAAAGCTCTATCACCAAAAATGAAATGTCTAACTTAGATGGTGTAATAGTGCAAAACATTTAGGTAGTACTCACAATAAAAGCCACTTTAGCAATACAGTTAATATCAGATGACAAAGTTGTGGAGTCATTCTCTACACTAGGTAGATCTTCAGATATTAAAGCAACATACTCATATTTAAACAACATTAACTTTGTTATATTGTACTCTCCAAAGCACTTAGTACATTCCCCTGCACACTGTATTTCTCTACTTGTGCCGCTCATTTGCAATTCTTAAATATAATACTATCTTACTATCTTACAGGATGACTGATTGAGCCTTTCCAAATATATTCTGCAACCTTGCAAACAGATGCATGTTTTTTGTGTTCACAGCACAGCATCTTTGATGTCCATATTGTACTATGCAATTGATAATAATAATAATAATAATAATAATCATGTTGGTATTTGTTAAGCGCTTACTATGTGCCGAGCACTGTTCTAAGCGCTGGGGTAGACATAGGGGAATCAGGTTGTCCCACGTGGGGCTCACAGTCTTAATCCCCATTTTACAGATGAGGGAACTGAGGCACAGAGAAGTGAAGTGACTTGCCCACAGTCACACAGCCGACAAGTGGCAGAGCTGGGATTCGAACTCATGAGCCCTGACTCCAAAGCCCGTGCTCTTTCCACTGAGCCACGCTGCTTCTCTACATTGATACATTGATACATACGGTGTCATCAGCTGAAAACTTAATCAAACTTGTGGAAATTCCAGACGTTGCACCATAACCTCCACAAAGTTTTTAGAAATTTCACAGATTTCTGTAAAGCCCCAAGCTATGTAGAGGAAGTTTTAAGCTCATAAGACTGTAAATATGTAAAAAATAAAATGTGGACGTTTAAGATGAGGGTGTAAATTAAAAAAAGTAAAATTCTGGGGAAAGTCATACATCTTTTATACTCATCTCACATGCAAAAAACTTTACACATTTACATATGCAAGTGCATGCCCAAATTCCACCCAAAGGCAGCTGCCACATAAACACAACTTCAACAACAAAAAGTCCTTTAAAATTTAATGTTAAAGAAAATCAATAAATAAAACATGTTCCTCAAATATGTTAGATGCACATCACTGTGGCAAGTTGCTTTTACTAAAAAAAATTATAACTCTTTGCTGTTGGGATGTGGGCCTTGAAATTTGAGGTTACCATCAGTTCTTGTGTTCTGGACAATTAGTGTAGAAGTACACAGTTAATTTTTAAAGGGGTTCTTATTCTTCCTAAATAGACTGATGTATTAACTCCTTGTGATTCTTCATTGTTCTCTCCACCCAAGAATACAGCCCTAAAGGTAATCTGGAAAGAAGTATGGACATTTACTTGTAATAAGAATATTTTAAATTAGCGAGATCATGGGCAGAAAGACAAACTCTTCCCTTAAAGAATCATTTGGAAGGTTCTAAGAAAGGTCTGGCTCCTCTGCCAATAGTGCAGAAGACAGGGCAGGGCCAAGTTCTCCTGAGGCCAAAGCTCAGGAAAGTCAGATAGTTGTAGCTTCCTGAGTGATGAGTGTTCCTGCCTGGTCTTCCTGGGAGTCACATGAAGAGGAGCTTCTTGTGGTAATAAATTTGTCTCTAGTTAAGCTATACCTGAGGTAAAAAGGAAGGTGGAGAGGCAGCCTGTTCTAGTGGAAACAACATGGAGCTGGGACTTAGGAGATCTGGTTTCCAGTCCTGACTCCACCACTTCTCAAACAGTGGTATTTATTGAGAACTTACCAAGAGCAGAGCACTATACTATGTTCATGGGTAAGTACAATACAACAGAATTGGTAGATATAATTCCTGTCCCTGAGAGTTTATTTGTGCAGTCTTTAACTTCTCTGTGCCTCAGTTTCCTCATCTTTAAAAAGGGGATGATACTTCTTCTCACTTCCCCTTCCCTTCCTTAGCCCCAGAGATGTGGCTGATCTACTCAAATTAATAGTCAAGTGCTTGGCACATAGTAAGCATTTAACAAATGCCACTAATAATGTAAGCTTATTTGGTCATTTCCATAATTCTTGGGTCATTTTGTATGAAACTATATTTTCCAGCCTTTCCACCCTTTTCTCCAAGTAAAGTTCTCTAGGAGCCAACCACCCAATCAAAACAAACAGTGTCTGACTTCTGGGAGATCATTGACGTGGTCCTGACAGTTTGGAACATCAGCACATTTAAACAATATCTTGAAAACCCCAACTTTTATGTTATTTTATGTTATAATCCTGCCAAATTGGTGGTACAAATTAAATCTCAATTTTGACATTATCTTTGAGAATTGGGCTCAGCCAACTTCTGGGGCCCACACAGACCTCACAATGCCTAGATGGAGTTCCTAACTCCATCCTTTTCCTTAGGGGCCCTAAATACAGGATGGTTGATTTTGGACCTGATTTGGGGATATATAGTAAGAGTCCCTGATTTTGATCTCCTGGGGAAAAAGCTTTATTAGACTCTCAGGTATTTATAGAGTGAGAACTTTTCCTTCTAAGCACTTCATATCCCCCAAAATCAGCCCTTCAGAGCATTTAATCCTTTTATCTTCACAGACATTTAAAACATAAGGATACAAGCAATGCTATATATAGATTGATGGTCCATTTGCTTCATTATTCTGTCTCCAAAAGAGGCAAAAGAAGAATGCTTAGAAGAGTAGTGTGATCGGTTGCCTACACTGATGCCCATTCTTATGGTTATCACTCTAATCTCCCATCTTTTCCCTCTAATAAACCATTATCAACCTCTCATCCAAACTCCTCTTGAACGTATTGATCTTTTCTTCATGCACAACTTCCTGTAGTAACAAAATCCATATGCTTAACCACCAGCTGTGTGAGAAAGTTTTTCCCTGTGTTTGTTCAGAACCTATATCACCTTCAAGCTTCAAAGGGCTTCCTAGTTCCAGAGGTGTGGATTTGTTAAATAACATTTTTTTTGCACTGTTCACACTCTTCTCGATTTTGTTAAAATCAACCATGAACCCACTCAGCATGCATTTTTCCAGAGAGGTGAATCTTAATCTCTTTAGCGAGTCCTTATATGTTGATGTTGATTTTTGATGTCCTCTTTGGCACTGTTTCTATCTTTGTTAATGTCTTTTTTAATATTGTAGCAACCAGAATTATGGGTAACAGTCTATATACATAGGGTATTTAGTGTAATCATGGTTCTTGGTAAGTGCTTACTAGGGCCAAGTACTGTGCTAAGCACTGGGTAGATACTAATCAGATCTGACACAGTCCCAATTCCACACAGCACTCGCAGTCAGGCAAAACTCTGCTTTTGGTTATTAATTCTAGTCCCTCCCCAGTGTTAGCCAGCATTTCCTCACCATGGTAAAACATTGCCATAAGACAGAAAGAACAAAGAAAGAATGATTGCTTTCATCCCAGGAGAGTGGACAGGAAAGTGTGCCTTCCATTTCCCTTACCATTTCTGTCCTGTTACTCTTAATTCCATATTCACCTCTTGTCCAAGCAAATGCCTAGCAGAAAGGCAGGATGAGCACTTCAGAACTCAAACTATAGACAGAAACATACCCACTCTCCATATTTTGGGGTGAAGTTGTCCTCCATACCTCTCCTCAGTGGGAGCCTAAATCCATGTCTGCAGTCAATAGATTTATGATATCCATCCAGGCGGGTGTCCCATGCACTTTCCCTACATCCTGAATTCATCAAGTGTTCAGCCAGAAAAAAAGAAAAGTTTGAATTCAATTAAACTAATCTGATTTTTCCCTCTAAAAAATTCATAGAGATCTGGATTCCAGGGACTTCCACAGAGCCCGCTGCTAGTGACCACAATGAACCAGGGCCTACACTTCAGAGGCTTTCAAGCAAGACAGAACTCTACTACTAAATCATTTCTGGTGTTCTCCATCCTATTGCCTCTGGGTTCTCTTGGACTGCTTCTCTGGCAAGGACCATCTACTCAAGATTATTCAGACTGATTATCCAGATCCTTTGGCAACCCTTCATTTCCCTCCTGCCTGCCTTCATTTAAGATTATTTCCATGCTCATTAGCACCTCCACCAGGAGGTGGATAGGGAAAGGAGAGGAAAATAAAATTCTGATTAGTCAGCTTCTACTTGCCAGAAGCTTGTGGGTAGTGAGGTTGAGGTTGAAGTTTTTGTTTTAAATGAGATTTTAGGATCATTTGTGGATTTCGATTATCCATGCTCCCCCAGTGACCCATTGGCCCTAATAACAAAAAGGAAGTTCAAAGCCCAACCTGACTCAGTTTATGAAGTTTGAGACTTACCTCCCAAGAGGTGGATAAAGAAAAAAAAAAAACCCTTCCATTCATCAATGAAATAACTTCCTTTAGCAACAACCTTCTTGTCAGAAAAAGACCTCAGGTAGGGTTTTGACTGACACCATATGATCACACTACCTTCCAATGGTGGTGTAGACATAGCCCAAGAAATCTAGTGTAGTAGGCTGAAATCTATACTTTCACATAGCATTGATGTAGTTCTAAGTAGTGAGAGCTAGGAAGATAGGGAGTTTGAGATTGGCAGCTTCACAGAGGGAAGCGTGGATCAGACAATTGAGCTTGAAATATGTATAGTACTTAATGAAATCTTGGGCTTTTAGAGGCTCTGTGACCTTTCTCAAATTTAACAGAATTCTAAATCTTTGGGTAGGTGCAGTATACAAGCTTCCTCTGTGAAAACATCTATGAGGGCAAAAAATCTCCACAGCTTCCTAATAGAGAGAGCTGCTCATTCACCTGAAAGAATCCATAGTCTGACACTGTTCTTGTGGAACTCACTGCTGCCAGTCAACGTTCACCTCCAATACTTGTCCATCAAAACTATTGGGTGAATGTAGCTTATTCTTTGGCTTCTGCAACTTCAGAGTGCATTTCAGACAGTGCCAAGTCTAAGAATGGTCAGTGTCACATCCTTTATTTTCTCAGTCCTGCAATACTGGTGTAGAATAATACAAGAGCTAGAGAGAATTGTATTCCCCTTTAAGAGATTGGCATTGTCTTCCCAGTTATAAGCATAAGCAATAAGACATAGGAGAATCCAGAATAAGATGAGGATATCATGGCTCCTACATAAAGAATATTGTGAATAGGCATATTGGAGACACATCCATAGACTCTGACACCAAGCTTGAGTGCCTTGCAGTGCTCCTCTTTGCTATTAAATGACTTCCATAATTGTGTTCATGGTTTCCAACTCTTGCAGCTATGATCTTTGACACATTCCATTCACTGTTGCCAAATTCCAGGTAGTCATGGTTGCCAGAAAGCCAATGTTTTAGACTGGCTTGTGGGTGGAGAACAGGACTAGGCACCACTACAGCAGGACCCAGTTCTGGCTCCCGGGCCTGACACTATCCACTTCCATTTAAAGCAGTTCATGTGATCAGGAAGCTGAATCCAGCTTCTAGATCATATGATGTGGGAGAACAATGACAATAGCAGTGGGAATGGGGAGAGGTGAGGAAGAGCTGTGGGAGTGGCATGAGAAAAGGCAGAGCATGTTCTTTTGTTCTCCACTTTGGAAAGGTGGTCTGCCAGGCACAGGCTATGGCCAAATTCCTCTCCAAAACAAAACAAAAATTGAGGTCTGGTCTTCATAATTACATTTTCCAGGGCTTTGATAGCTAAAAGCAAACAAAGGTACCAGATGCCTCTCCCATCCATCAATCAAGGTGTATTTCTTAGTCATCCACCATCCTGCACCCACTCAGATAAAGTGCTTCCTCTGAGATCTCTGTCCAAAATCTCTTTTATAAATAAATTTCCTTCTCATTTTCATGAGTTAACAGCATATTTGTTTGGATAACTTTTCACCCCATCACTTTTGCTCTTTAAGAATGAGGAGTTCAAGTAGAGATAGGGTAAGTCGTTCTATACTCTCCCAAGCACATATTACAGTACTCCACATACAGAAAGCACTCACTAAATACCATCGATTGATTGCTCTATAGAACAGTACTTTCCTATGAACCTGACCCTTCTTCTCTTCCCTTCAACCCTTCCCCACCAAGTTCCTTTGTTAAACCTTGGAGGGTGATGCCCCTAGTTTTAGCCTGCTGTGTTCTTCACCTTACTCCATCAGATATTCAGACTGAGCATTACTATCTCCATCTCAAACTGCTGGAGCCTACTGGAGTTGAAATCCCTCAGAGGTGACATAGTGTTGACAAGGACCCCATTCTTTCCTCAGAATATCCTGATTCAGGGTACTGATAAAAAGCAGGGTACATGGCCACATTTTGGGCTCATCAAAGATTCCAAACTATCTTTCAAGGGCTTAAAGTTTGGCAAGCTCAAAGTACATTTTGTGAAGCATTTACTCCCTTCTGTGCACTGGGAAAGGAAATTTTTTCCATATGTTTTTGATTCACTTGCACTCAGCTCATTACAGGGGAGTCTGTGAGAGCTATCTGCTATTCATGTACTCTGATGTGTCTTTTAAGGCTTAAAACTGTGGCCTTATTTTCCAAAAGGAAAACCAAAATGAACCTCCAAAGTTTTGAGTTAGGTTATAAGCCCCAGCTTGGTCTAGTGGAAAAGGCATGGGCCTGGGACTCAGAGGACCTGGGTTCTAATCCTGGCTGTGCAACTGGTCTGCTGGTGATCTTGGCTAAGTCACTGAATATCTCTGAACCTCTGTTTTCTATTCTCTAAAATGGAAATAAAATCCAATTTGCTTCTTCTTAGACTGTGAGCCCCACACAGTCCCACTTAATAACATGTATCTACCCCAGCCCTCAGAACAGTCTTTGGCACATAGCAAGTGCTTAACAAATACCATTAGAAAAAAAAACCCAAAGTTCAGAAGTGCATGCAGAGTCTCTGCTTCCTGATATTAATGTCAGATCTCATTATCAGGACTAATGACATTCTCCAGAGTCTTCAAGTGTACGAACAAAGCCTGCTCACTCCCGCAACCTATCATAACACTGACAATTGCTTCTTTGCTTGAAATATGTCGGAGATCAGAGGCCTACCTAGGTCAAACAGCCAATACCAGCCATGGGAAGCAAAGGTAATAGCCTGCCTCAGCTCAGTTTAATAAGTGTTGACAAGTTGACTCTTTAGTTAAAATTTGAGCTCCACAGAAGAAGAACCAAAACCCAAGTAGCAGCATGAGATGACAATAACAATACTGAGCCCTGAACTCCCATGAACCACAGCAATTGTATGAAACTGTAGAGGTGAATTTTAAGATGATCTGTGGCAGGAGAAGGGCTGGTAGAGTGGAGGACAACACTTCTCCACAATGCCCCATATAGCTTTGCTTGGTGCTGAGTGGTAGCTCTGTGCTCAGTGAATTCATTCTTGTCATCATCATCATCGTTACCAGTATTTACTGCATACCTACTGGATGCAGGTAACTCTACTGGGCACTTGGGGATATGCAGTAAAAGTAAAGCAAAAGACCCCTGCCTTTGGTGACCTTACAGTCTAGTGGCCCAAAAGTACGTAATGGTCTTTGAAACACCTGGTAGGTCAATTGACAGTAGAGATGCAGAGGAGGGCATAATTAGTACTCTCCCAAGTGCCTAGTACAGTCCTCTGCATGTAATAAGCCCACAATAAATACCACTGATTAAGTGACTGATCAATGAAGAAAATTTACATTGTGACAAAAGATTTAAGTTTACATTTATTCTTCTGGGGTCCTTTCCCTAATTCCCTTTATTTATTTCTATTTGGTTGTTCATGTATGTCTCATATTCAATGAGAAAAAGCTTACAGTGTCCTTATGGTGTTCTCTAGAAGCATCATTCATTTTTTAGGCTTGTATTCCCATAGCTGAGTTCCAATGTAATTATCAGATGGCAAGAGCAAACTATTGATAAAATTCCAACATTCATTTTCCTAAATAGCCCCTAGAAATGCCTTGATGCTGTGTAAGAGGACAGAGATACAATCTTGACTTGACACGTTGATTTAGTTTCCAAAACAGTAACTTTGGTAAATAAATCATTTCAGCACTTGATTGTTATTTATACATGCAAATCTGTTTTTCATTTGTCAGACAAATATAGAAGGAAAAGTTAATATTCCCATCAAAAGTGGAGTTCTGTCCATTTTGGAGGTGACTGTGTTTATAATTATGATGACTGAATTCCGCTGTCAATTGTGGGAACAAAACTTCTCTGATATTGCCTATAAACAAAATACAGTTGGGATATTTGGAAACTGGGGCCTCTGAGAGGGTGAGGGTAATGTCCAGGCATTAGTTGTAATGGTCTGGATTTAATTTGTATCAGCCATGATAACTGTCTCCACTTCAAGTCTTCATCATTGAATCACCCTTTTCCCAATTGGAATGTTTGAGCAGAGGTATTGTAAGGGTCTGGGGGAAATTTGAGGACCAGGAACTCTTTAACTTCTGCTCCATAATGTTGTAAATAATGTGAAGAGATGTAGTCTCAGCTCTCTTGGCCCTGTGAAACTTGATCCCAATAGCAAAGTTTCCCAACATAGATGTCCTCAACCAGGTAGGTGATCCTGGGACTCAGGACTGGGGTTCTGTCTAATGTGTGGGCTTAACCCCCAGCACAAATTAAGCCCTGGTAATGCTACCTTAGCAGTCACAGCAAATGACCCGTTAACAGAAGTCTAGGAAAGGGAAGACAATAAGAACACTGAGGACTTAGATATTTTGGCAGAATAATGGGCATGGACAACTGTGCTGAATGTCAGCATCCAAGGCATATCTGGCTCCTTAAGTGAACTAATAACACAGATTCATGAGAGTATTTATTGCAGAGAGAAAGGAAATAAAGCACTGGCTACGTGGAGTAGTGCTATGTCTGCAACAGAAAATCATCCTTCCGGGCCACCTTCTCCCAAAGGCACAGCTGCTCTGATCCCAGAGCCATCTGGACAACTGCCTGCATCATGATTTTTGTGTCTTTAACAGGTATCAAACAAGGCATGGTGAAAATGGAAAAAAAATCTAAGTGCATTTCAGCTTAATGCCTTTAGATTTTCAAGCCTTATTATCAATCCTCCCAAAGAGGGAGGATTAACTAGTACTTTTTGTCATAATTCATAACAATTCACCTTGCAATTTTTAGGTAAAGACTTATGGAGACTAAGGACGTGGGTCCTGGTTTAACTTTCAGATGTACATTTGCTGATTGACCTGGGTGTGTATATGATTGACAACCTAAGCTCAAGGGCTACTGACTACCCTGCTCTTCCCCCAAGCCCTGGCATCAGATTTTGGACTCAGCAGGCTGCCCAGGACAGCCAAGCTGAGAGCAATATTAAGGAACCAAGTTATGGAGAAAAACCTGAGTTGCTATCAAATCAGTGTGCTGTTGTCAAAGATACTGAGATCAATTGTAGAGGAGAAAAATCGTGCAAACTTCCTCAATGAATATGGAATCTAGATAACCATTCTTAAGAGCCTTTGTAGATGTCAAGCATATGACTTGTTCTGTGATAAAATGTAATTTCTTATTGAAAAATTAATTTAGGAAATATACAAAAATTTATTGGAAAAACACATGCAACATTATCATAAACCAGGGAACATAAACAGAACTGACTATAGTCGAGATGTCCTGGGTTCTGAAAAGCAGTGTCTATGTTGATGCAGTCTCGTATTCTCAAACTAATTTGGAGCCAAACTTCTTGCAACTGCTTTAGACTGTGAGCTTTACCTGGGCCAGGATGTGTCCTATTTCTAGTGTATGCTCCCAAGGTAGTAATTCAGTGCTCTGTATATCTGCACACTGAAGGACCCCAATAAATTCAATGGTTAATTGAATGATATACATTTCAGAGCAGACTTGGTGAAATCCTTGGTGAAATGGTAAGTTTAGCAACCCCAGAGGTAAGTACAAATTAAGGGATCAGATGTAGGTGGGTTGTAGTATGTCGCTGTTGGGCAAAAACTCACTTGCAATCCATGCCCCTAGAAGAAACATGGCTAGCAGGACAAACCACTAAAACTATAATACATTCCTCTATGCAAGTTCGTGGTCCCATTGTCTCAGGACAAAAGCTCATTGGTCATTTGTGATAGAAGTCGCAATCATTATCACCCTTGGATCCTTAGATGTGTACGCTGTTATCTTTCTAGTGCTTATGTGGTCTTTTTTTGTCTTTATTTTATATTGGTACTTTCAGTTTAATTTGTTTCAGTTCTAAGAGGATTATGCTTTTAGTACCGTCCTTGTGATGATTAATGTATACTAATTGTTTTACCTCTGAATCATTATGCTTTGGAGCTGTCTAGGCAAAGTCTCTCTTTTGTAGCAGGCTGATGAGGAGGAATCCCAGTGGCATCTCAGCTCTGCTGCAGGTTGATACAAGGAGGGAGATTAAAGACTCTATGTTAGAGTGGTTTCCTTTTTGATTGTTCCCCAATGGAGACTAAGTTGTCCCAAACATTAGATTAACTCTTCTGGCTGCTTAAAAAATAGAATCTGTCTTGGCACTTAGAAAAGCCTTAGTAAGAATCTTTACTGTTAAGAAGCTTACTTTTATCACATTACGGAAAGTATTCTCACAATTAACCTGTAATTTCAGCTGCCACTAGTTGCCACAGGTTGCCACAGTATCTTAATAGTCAACGCAAGTCCTATCCAACAAATTTGGAGGGGTGGTCATGAAGAGGAATGATTGAGGGATAAAGTCTTTTACCATTAAATGCATCTTTAAATTAACCTAAAAATCTTCATAATCTTCATTATTTTCAAGGATTGTGTCTTTGACATTTAGGGGAGTTGGAGCAGAGGATGAACATTTTGGCATGTAGAGTACCACCTGAATAAGTCCATCAGTGCGGGAAAAAAGGGTCAGGCAATTTAGCAAAGCCCCAATAATGGGAAATTGCCATCCTGACATCTACCATCCAACTAGGAACTCTGAAACCCCTTAACCAACTTCCCTGGTCATATCATTCCAACAGCCATACTTTGTACTTGCATTTATGGTGATTTATTTATTCATTCATTTTTTATTTTTTTTTATCAGTTGAATCTATGTTTTCTATCAGTTCCTACTGTGTATACTATAAGTGTCTGTCTTGTCTGCCTAAGAAAGTATAAGATCATTGAAAACAAAGCCCAAGTCATGTATTTTTATTATAAGCTCCCAAGTGCCTATACCCATGTGCTTTCCAAACGATGGTGATAATAATGATAATAATAATAATAATAATGTTGGTATTTGTTGGGTGCTTACTTTAGTGAATACTAAGTGCATAGGCGTTGCAGAAGGGAGATGGAGTAGGTGAAATGAAGGCTTCAGCGGGGAGATACAAGGTAATCATGTTGTCAAGGTAATCATATTGAGAAGCAGCGTGGCTCAGTGGAAAGAGCACGGGCTCTGGAATCAGAGGTCATGGGTTCTAATCCCAGCTCAGCCACTTGTCAGTTGTGTGACTTTGGGCAAGTCACTTAACTTCTTGGTGCCTCAGTTACCTCATCTGTAAAATGGGGATTAAGACTGTGAGCCCCACGTGGGACAACCTGATTCCCCTATGTCTACCCCAGCACTTAGAACAGTGTTCGGCACATAGCGCTTAACAAATACCAACATTATTATTATGTTGTCCCACTTGGGGCTCACAGTCTCAATCCCCATTTTACAGATGGAGGTAACTGAGGCACGGGGAAGTTAAGTGACTTGTCCAAGGTCACACAGCTGATAAGTGGCGGAGCTGGGATTAGAACCCATGATCTCTGACTCCCAAACCCAGGATCTTTCCTGTGAGCCACCCTGCTTCTCTATTCTCATTATTCTTATCATTCTCATCATGGTAATGATGATGATCATGGACCACCTGGATCTGTGACCTTTGGAATTTGATAATCATCCCACCCCCAACCCCACAACACATATACATATCATTAAATTATATATTGTTAATTATTTGTTCATATTAATGTCTGCCTCCCCCTCTAGACTATAAGCTCATATAAACTCATTGTGGGCAGGGAACATATCTGCTAATTCTTTTTTACTGTACTCTCCCAAGCTATAGTGCTCTGGACATAGTAAGCACTCAATAAATACTATTGATTGATCAACTGATTGATGAACCAATGTGGAAGCGTCTCTTTGTGGATGAGAGCTATGACTTAGTAAATGGTAACAATTTCATCATGAAATCAAAAGAACCATTTTCAAACATAATGAAGCCAATAGTTTATAAAGGAAGCCAAGTCTCTCAAAAGCCAACTATCCTGGGGGATATTATGTTTCACTATTAGGAAAAAAGCAAACACAATGTGTGCTGCTCCAGAAACTGTGTTCTCAGTGTTCTATGGACATGGCAGAGAGGTGGAAAAATTAGTCCACCTACTGGGGATGTTCCCAGACATACCCAGACAGTGACTAGTTCCCTGAAGGAGCTCTTCATTGGCTTTCTGATACAGACTTTCAGGGTCCCAGAACCTTGGAGAATGATTGATTGATTGATAACTCCGAGGTTCTGTGACCTACAAAGTCTGTGTCAGAAAACCAATGAAGAACTCTTTCAGGGAACTAGAAATGCCACTGATTGAAGGGACAAGGAATTTTTGTATCTTCCACTGTTGGCCTTGTTGCTGAAAATTCTTGAACTCAATATGTCTGGAGACAGGAAAATAACTGAACTTTTTAAAATGAAAACTAACAATGACTTCAGAAGTGTGTGGTTGTTATCAGCTTTAGTGCACTTGTCATAGCTTTGGCCTGAGGCTAAGCCAAGGGAGGAATTTGAAAAAAAATCTTCAAGAAATATCTTCATCACAGTTTCTTCTGCCTAATTAGAAAAGAGCTTGTCTTATGGATTTCAGAGCTTTCTGGATTTGTGGTTTCAGCAATGATGTTATTTTTCCCCTATATGACCACAACAGTTTTTTTTAAGGTTTAGTAATAAGAGAAATAACTGTGGAAACTTAGCTACAGGAATGCAGACATGATGTTAGTGACAGAGGGTTTCCCCTACTGGACAACTGAAATGAAGATGAGTCCAGTCAATCCATCAATCCAATGGCCTTTATGAAGCACTTACTGTGTGCAGAACACTGGACAAAGCACTTGGGAGAGTACTGTACAGTACAGTTGGTAGAAATTTTTCCTGCTCACAAAGAGCTTACATTGTAGAGGGGCTTGAGTCTTGTTTATGTGCCTATTTGGAAGTTTGAAGTTTTTCCGTATCAATGAATTAATCAGTGATACGTATTGAGTGCCTAGAGCTTACTATATTAAGGGCTTGGGAGAATACAACAGAATTGGTGGACATGTTCCTTGACTTAAAGGAGCTTACAGTCAGGAGGGAGAGACATACACTGAAATAAAGATAGGTATATAAGTGTTGTGGAGCTGAGGGTGGGGTTAATATCAAGTGAATACTAAGTGCATAGGCGTTGCAGAAGGGAGATGGAGTAGGTGAAATGAAGGCTTCAGTGGGGAAGGCTTCTTTGAGGAGATGTGATTTTAATAAAGCCTTGAAGGTGGAAGAGTGGTCGTCTGTCATATATGAAAGGGTAGGGAGTTCCAGGCCACGGGGAGGACACAGGGAAGGGGTTGAATGAAGTAGATTAGATAGAGGTACAGTACCTATGTTGGTAAAAGAGAAGTGAAGTGTGTGGAGTGAGTTGTAGTAGGGTATCGGTGAGGTAAGGTAAGAAGGGGCAAGCTGATTGAGTGTTTTAAAGCCAGTGGTAAAGAGTTTCTGTTTGATGTAGAGGTGGATGGACAACCATTGGAGGTTCCTGTGGAGTGGACTAAATTTTATAGAAAATGATCTGGGCAGCAAAGTGAAATAAGAACTGGAGTGAGTAGAGTCAGGAGGCAGGGAGGTCAGTGAAAAGGCTGATGTGGTAGTCAAGACAAGATATGATAAATGCTTGGGCCGGCATAGAAGCAGTTTGGGTGGAGAGAAAAGGGAAGATTTTAACAATGTTATAAATAATAGGATTTGCTGACAATTGAATATGTAGGCTGAATGGGAAAGATGAGTCAAGGATTATGCCAAGGTTATGAGCTTGGGAGAATGGGAGGATAATGATGTCAAAAGTTATGGGAAAGATGGGGGAGGACAGGTTTGGGTGGGAATATGAGCTCTTTTTTGGACACGTTAAGTTTGAGGTATTGGTGAGACAACCAAGTAGATATTTCTGTCCCATTTAAATCCACTGCTTATACCTTTCCCCTTGCATGGAACTCTATCTTCCCCAAATTCACCAACCACATACCTGTCCACATTCAAAGCTCTCTTAAAAATCCACTGCCTCACTGAGGTATTCCCTAATGAATCCCCATCTCCTTGATCATTTCACCCTATTAGTAACTCTTGTATTACCTTTCTAAGTGTCTTTTTTGGCTTTATCCTTTGTATCTATGCCTACTTTTATTATATGTTTGCAATTTGGGTTTGCTTCTCTTATCCTTTGGCAGTGGGTTTCCGGGTTCTAAATTGGTAGTGGGAGAGTGAATTAGGCTCTGAAAAAGGCCTCTTCATCTTTTCCAACACACAATCCATCTGTGTGTGAGAATTCCTCTTTCTCAGATTTGGAGTATATATAGCCTGAATGATCAAGAAGAACTTCATGAAGTGAAGAAAGTGAGCTAGGGCTGGGCTCAAACTTCCCTTCCTCTTAGGAGCAATTTCCCTTTCCTCAGGTACACCACTGATCCTTTACAAAGTCCATTTTTCACTCTATCTTCATTCACAGTCCTTTTCCTGAACAACACTTACAAGACCTTCCTATCCTTTCATGTGAATGATAGCAAATGGTTTGTTGGTTAATGTCACTTAAGCTCTCCCCTGCAGAACTCTGCTCCATTATCCCCTTGGCTTGCATGGAATTAAGGTGTTACTGTTGAAGCAGAATATTTCCTGGCTGAAGAGCCCTTTAGGTAAATAAATTGTAGCAGACTGGCCTGTGCCCGCCACATGTTCAGTCACTGTCAAGTGGTTTTGGAAGAGTTTCCTGGACCTTTCTCCCTTGACTTATCTACACAGTAAAAGAGAGAATTCTTTGAAACAAATAAGAACAAAATGATTGGAAAGTACTTAAATAGAGTCCAGGGTTTGGTTAGAAAAATGATCTTTTTTATTTCAGTTTCAGAGTCTTGTTTCTCCCAAAAGGAAGCAGACAATACTCATCTTGCAAATCAGTTGCAATCATGAAAGTCCATTCCAGTTTTTGTGTATGGTGAAAACCCCAGGATCAGGGAAAGAATTCCATGTTGCCCCTGGAATTCCAGAGTTTTCAACAGTCTCCCTCTAATAATAGTACCTTCTACTATAGCAATTTCTTATCTGGCCTTACAACATCTTGTCTATTATGATCCCATTTTACAAGTGGGGAAACTGAGGCATGGGAACAGCTATTTGCCCAGTGTCACAAAGTCCATGGCAGGCTCCTGATTCCTCATCAATGGTACTAGACATTAGACCTTAAGGCATTCCTTGACTGTCAAGTTAAGGTTGAAGGAAAGCACAAAAGTTTTCATTCCTTACACTTCTCATTCTAGTACTCGTGTCAATCAGTGACACCCATAAAAATCACTGCAGTCCCAGCTGGCTACAGTGTTCATGACAGAGAAAGGAGCTATTGCACACACAATGATTTGCATATGTGATTTTGCACCTGCAAGCAATTGCCCTGGCATAATGGATGCGTGCACCAATGAGCCACTCATGCAAAATCTGGCCCTACAACTATGGCAAATTTATTGCTTATAAAAGTAAGAGACTGAGAACATTGGTTCAAGCCAGATGTTACGTGGGTAGGAGTTTATTGTACCGGCACTGCAGATTCCCATAACTAGAACTTTGTGTATCTGGGATGCTAGGACATAAGATCCTACCCACAAAATATTTTTGAACTATGTAGTTCAATTGCTTAATCCTTGTTATGCTATTGAATAGAACAATCTCCTATATACAGTATTATAAAAACATTATGCTGCGTCTCAGATTCTGGGATATCCTGTTACAATAGCTTTTTCCACATTTATATTCTCTCCATTTTGTTTAATTGCTCTTAACGTTTCTGAGTGGATTTATTGTTTATGACACAGAGCAACCTGAAACTTTAAACGAGCAGGCACGAGCTGTTTCCTGCCTCCCCCCACTGCCCTCATCTCACACCTCCATTCTGACTTGTAACCCACTTGATCTGCTCACACTGGCTCTTTTAGGAAGAGATTGTCAGAGGATAGAGCACTGCAGGTAATAATTCACTGGTTAAATATAGGGATCATTTTCATTTGTCAACTTGTGTGACTCTACACTGATTTAAATTGTGCATGCGAAGTGCAACAGGCAACATTTTAAGTTAAGATACATCAGCACGTGACCCATCAGATGAAACACTGTTGGTGCAAAGATGTAGATTTCACAGCAGAAACCTAGGTTCTGAGCCTAGCAAATGATAATAGACTCGCTCACATCCTCTCCCTCTCACTCTCTAACCTTCCTTCATGCTGGGTATGCAATGGGAATGTGCTTTTCATAAGAGGGGTTTGGTTGGATTATAAATGAGCCTGGAAGTCCTCTCAGATCTACCAATCCCTAGGTGAAGGGGTTGAATGACAGCCCAACTTGGTGCCTCAACTCCTATGATTGACATCTGCCAGTCATATGATGCAATCTGATAGTGGCCTGGTGCTTATCCCCTGGTCCCTACCCCAGTTAGCTCTGGAGAAAGCTCTCATAGCCAGGCAATTGTAGGTACTCCTCCCTCACCCCCTACCCCTCAACCCTCCCTTCAGTCCATTACTCGCCCCCGCAGTCTACACATACATCACTATTTGGAGGACACCACATGTGCTTCTGAAGATGAGGAAACAGTGCACCAGAGACTCTATCCTCCAGTCCCTGCCATGGGGGTGAGCTCTGGAGAAAGTGACCCAAGAGAGGTATGAAAAACATAATCAAAACAGGATGGCTTCCCATTCATTAATTCTTAAATAACTGAAAATGAGATAAGAGCATAATTCAAGTATTCTTAAATTCTCTTCCTCAACCACCCTTCCTCCACTGATCCCACCACCCATTAACTGAGGAAAAGGCCACCCAGAATCACCAAAAGTCCCACCTCCCTCTTCCTCAGCACTGTCTCCGCTCACTAGATTTGTGACTTCATCATTTAAACTATGAAACAATCGATCAAGAGTCCATATAAGCCGCTTGTTCATCGGAACATCTTGGAGGATTTTACCTGATTAATATGTGATTGTGCAAATTGCACCAATCCATCATGGAACCCTTAGTTCCAATTTAACTGAAAGGTACCATCAATTCCAGAATTTAGAATATCATTTAGCTTGAATATCAGCCATTTAGAAGAAGGGACAAATAACAAAAACTTCCAATCTTTAAGCTAGGCTGGAAGTGCAATGGAGTCCTAGTCTCATTCCCTCTTCACCTATGTCCCTCTCCACTTTATCATTTAGGGATTGGAGATTCTAGATTCTGTATCTACCGCCTACCCACCTATATCTATGACTTTTTTAGAAGTGTTACATGACCACAGTGGACCCCCCTTCCACAAAATGGGTATGTTGGTACTTCGCTTTTTTAATCTCTTAAGAAAGCTTAATTTTTATTTTCTTTGAAAGAGAGAAGAAATACTTCTAATCCATCTCAATGAGAAAAATAAAAATGGGTTATCACCTAATGAGTCACCTCTCAGGGTCGCACCTGGAGAGTTTCCAGTACTCTACCAGTCTCGACTTTGGGAAGGACAGTCAAGCCGAGGCATATCCATTCCATTCCTAGCTTGGGCAGTAGCTAGAGAGTGGAAGGTAATCTGCTACAAGTCAAAGCTCACCTGTGCTGGGCAGCAGTGGCATGGGACAGAGTCGAGGGTGGAGACTCAGGTTTACTTTGTGGAAGGAGGCAATGGTAAACCGCTTCCATATTTTTACCAAGAAAACTCTATGGATGCATTACCAGAATGATTGCAGATGGAGGTGGGGCGTGCTGGGAGAGATTTGTCCATGGCGTCGCTATGGGTCAGACACAACTCAACATCATAAGCAAACAACCTGATGAGTAAAGAGAACTCTGGGATAATAAAATATGATAAGTTTTGGGAGTGAAAGAGGAGAGAGAAGTCAGTAGAGGTGAAATTCAGCCTTCAGTGCTCAATGGATGAGTGTTTCCCAGCTAAGATAGTGGCTCTGACAGAGAAGTAGCATGGCATAGTGGATAGATCACGGGCATGGGTCAGAAGGTTGTGGGTTTTAATCCCAGCTCTTCCATTTGTCTGCTGTGTGGCCTTGAGCAAGTCACTTCACTTCCCTGTGCCTCAGTCACCTAATCTGTAAAATGGGGATTGAGACTGTGAGCCCCATGTACAGGGACTGAGTCCAACATGATTTGCTTGTATTGTATCCACCCCAGTGCTTAGTGCAATGCCTGGCACACAGTAAGCACTTAACAAATACTGCATTTATCATTATTATTATTATTATTATTATTAATGAGGGTTTAAATAGGATCTTCAACCATTTGCAGAAGTTACTGCTGAAGCATCCAAAATATTGGCTCAGGTAATTACTCTTTAAATCAGGGAAACTACAATATCAATGGGAGAGAAATATTGGGATATTGCTTTCACGAGAAACATAATGTGATGGTGTTATAAGTCCTGTCTTTGGCCTGTCACTGTATTTTTTCTCAACATCTTTTCTTTTTTTCTTTTTCAGTCTCACACTAGAGTCCTGTCCTGTTACGCAGAAGTGCATTTGCTGCTGAAATTACCAAAGTGGTCTATTATGTTTATCAAGGTAGTAAAAAGGCTGTAGTGTGTCTCAGCTGTCTGGAGATTAGAATGTGTTTAACTGGCAGGCAACCGATCCTTCCTTTCTTCTGATTTTTTTTGAAAATTAAATAAATGTATGAATAGCCCTCATGACGTGTTTTCAGAAAAATGGTACTCCAGAAGGACAAAAGGTCACGGCATTCCAAAACACTTAGATTTCAAAATATCTACATTTCAGAATCTGCTTTCCCAGATCCCACAATGGACTCTCTAACTCTTCTTTCTCACAGCCCAGAGTGTAAGAAGGATGAGAACTTGCAAGTGGGTTCCTTCCAGAGGTGAAGTCTCAACAATTCGGCTGGAAAATAAAAAATGGAGCAAGGAGACTGAATTAAACTGACAATGGTTAATTGTTGTGACTAATTCGGCTTTTGGAAGACAGAAGTCTGCGGCGCGCGAGAACTGCAAGACAGCTCCTGTTTTAATTAGTGGCACCACAGGGAGAAGATGGGCTTATAATTGAGTAGTTTGCTGATCGGTCAACTTCAACCCTCAATCAGACATGCTGAGAAGTGGACATTAACGGAGAGTTTTGACTAGCAGACAGCCTGCTCCATTAACATTGCTTATGTCATATCCAAATTTTTGCATTTCTGGAGCAGTGGAGATTAAACAATTTCTCCCTTAGACTGCACCCCCTACATATATTTACTTCTCCCCCTTCAGCAAATAGATTTAGATAACATTTAGACTTGATAAAAAAAGTTAATGTATGTGATGCTTTCGCTTATCAACTCTCTTCAATGTAGCCAAGACATAGGCATGCACACATAAACCTTAGTCACTGTGCTTTCCGGCTTCCCCTTTCTACCCACAGCAGGAGGAGGACTAGAGAGACAGCAGAGCAAACATGCAATATCTCAAAACAAAGAAAGGAAAGAGAGAAGAAGAAATGAAATGTTCGCACTAATGAGCCTGGGTTAAGTGCAGGGCAAAAGCATCTTAATTCCAGATGTTCTCCTCATGGGATCGGCTCCTGAGTCACATTCCCATGGGATTCTCATGGCAGTTTGGGATGATGACGGAAGCTTGTCCTCCCCCTCACCAATTCCTCAAGCAGGTGCTCCCCCTCCTACCCCACTAGCGTCTCGACAACAATGCTTTGGCTCCATTTAGCTCACATACAAAATCCACAAACCCACTACATGTGTCCCATTTCAAGTGCCCTTCAACACCCAGGGCAAGGGAAAAAATGCCAGATGATGAGGCAAATCCAGCATGTTTTGAGTTAGTCTGCTCATAGGAAGGCAGCCCTTGGCGTCTCTTCAGATGGGTGTGTTTGTATGTGTGTATACACTGTTACCAAGTTACCACAGGAAAACACATCCTGGCAGTGCAGAGCAATGGCCTTGGGTGTCTTCTCTGCCATCCCCTCAGGAAAAACACCCACCTTGTATTTTCAGAGCACACAATATTAAAAATTGTTGTTTCACCTGCCCTGGCTTGTAGTCAAGGGTCTTGTAAATTCCATCTGCTAGAAGAGTAACAATTCCCATTCCCTGTATTCCAAACGCTGTGCATGGAATTCTGAGTAGGAGAATGCAAGAATCTCTCTAGCTGACTAAGATTTATACCTCTCACTAGTTGCAAACATAAAAGCAAGAAAAATATAAAAGAGAGAGCACACTAAAGTTAGATGGGGGCCGCAGGGAGGTAAATTCAGCAAATTTAGAATAGGCTAAACCAGACTGGCTTGCTCAATGCAGTTTCATAACAACATCAATTCAGGGCTTTCATGGGTTTGATTTTCTTTCAGCCCAATCCACTAAGGAGTTGCACACTAGTTCTGTGGATTTTCTGCACAATTACAGATTATTGCCATGGCAACAATGGCACCATGTGACAATTTTGCTACCTCAGAGACCAGAAACAACCACTTAAAGGGAACACACATCACCTAGTAATGGGACTTCTGCTGTTGGTCTCACATTGTTTTAAGGGTAATCACTGCTTTTCCATAAATGTCGCTTCCCCCACTTTCAAGATCTTTTAAACACTTCTGATTTGCTCTAAAACAGCACCACATTTCCCTGATTTTATTTTGTCGCCTTCTGAAAAGAAATTTCGGAAGGTAAGGAGAAATGGGGTTGAAGTTTAGCATTGCTGGTGGGAGGATAGATAGGAATAAGCACAGGGGGAGCAACTAACTCAAAAGGTTTTCCTGGCACAATTTTGTTTGAATTTTAGGCACCAGTTGGATGGGACTTCTTAGATCCAGAGAAGCCCTGATTGGTCACCCAGACAACTGTTCAGTGAAGAGCACTCCCATTGTCTGGGAACTCCACTGTCAGTTCATTCATTCATTCAATCATATTTATTGAGTGCTCTCTGTGTGCAGAACACTGTACCAAGTCCTTGGGAAAGTACAATGCAATGATAAACAGTGACGTTCTCTGCCCACAGTGAGCTTACAGACTTGGACGGGGATGGGGGGTGCCAGAGGGATGGGGATGGGGCTATGTAAGACAAAATGTGATATAAGCCCAATTGTGGATGTGATTGACTCAGGGAACCAGGTAATATTTTCACCTAGGCCAAACGCATACATTTATTTCTCAGAAAATCTTAAGCACAGTCCAATGCCAAGATCATTCTGCCAAACATTTTCCCCTTAATTTTTTAACCTCTGGGTATTTCAGGGAAAATTGAATCCACATGTTTCTGATTCATTTGCATTTAACTCTCCCACTGCAGTTTGCTCAGAGCTGTTTGATGACCAGAATGCCCTGTTAGTATTTTTATGAGCTTTTTTTAGTCTCTTGTACTCTGAACCAGGAAGTGGCATTTTTAGTTTGTTTTGGAAGTTGAACCCCTGAGTATCTAAAATTGATAAAATATATTCTTTCCTCTTATTTTTTTCCTGGATAAATAAGGGAGTAATTATCTCATCCACATAAGCAAAAATATTCCATGTTAAAATGTGTTTTTTGCATCTAAAAATGGAAAATCAGAACTGATCTGGCAATGGTCCAACTTCAGAATCACATACTTCATACTTCTTAAATAGAGATGATATTTCTATGGCAATTTGATTTTTTTTTCTCATGAACATGTCTTCACCTCTGACTTAGTCCCTGATCCCATTAACAGTGATTGGGTTAGTATGACCACTTTTTTTAGAGCATACCTGTGCATTACAAGCAGAAGAACCTCATTTCCAGTGGGAAAAGCAGCAGAAAAAAGAAAACGGTAACTGAAAAGCATGTCCTTTTAAAGCTGAAAAAGAGAAGTGGGTTTTATGAACATATTCTCAGTAATGAGAGAGCAGCATGGAAAAATGCTGAAAACATGCATACAAGAGGGAAACTGTCTCTAAACCATGGATTTTTCACAGTTCGGCTGTCAGGGTTCAGCAGTTTTTATTGGGGATGTTTAATGGAATTCCACCTACGGTCCAGGACGCTTTTGTTAATGAGGCCTCAGTCTGATGAGGTCTCTCTAGATAAATATTTGTGAGAAAATAAAATTCTGCCAGAAAGCTTATTTAACACAATCTTTATTTTTCTTCCTTTATTCACTTCACCAGACTTACGATCCCAGAGAAACTTTCATTAAATTCACATGACCTATTTTTAGCTTTCATCTGGACTTTTTTTGAGCCTGAGAATAGAGCAAATTATAATCCTTTGTATTGTATTCCACGTGAGGTCATATGTAAAATGAGTTCTCTTAGTTCCCAGTAGAAATCAGTTCATTCATGTTAGTTTACTTGAACATAGGTGGGAGATGCTAAAACACAACTGCCATCACCACTGAAGCTATTCTGTTTTGCATCTCCTTCAATTAATGAGCCACCAATCCCCATGGTTTTGGAGCAGGAGATGGGCAGGGGCCTGCCCCTAGAAGCAGCTGTAATCTACTCTTTTCCTATTTCCTCTCCCTGCTTTATCCTCCCTCACGATGGGTAATTAGATCCTCCCTCTGACTCCAGACCTCAGTCCTGAGGCCCTCCAATGACAAGCTATAAGTTCAGTCCTACCTACCTTCTGGATGGAGAATGATGCAGTCACCATTCCTCTAGGACCTACCACCACCTTGTGCCCTTAGTTTCACCTGAAAAATGTTTCTGTGTATGGGGAGGATGAGGAGGAGCAGTAATAGCATTTAGTGCTTGCCTACTGAGTGCAATACACTGGACTGAGAGATAGAAGCACAAAATTTGTTTCCTGTTCACCAGGAACTGACACTCCAATGGGAGATCTAGACAAGGAAATATTGAATGTGCAACTATGTAAAAATTCTAAGTCTGGTCATAAGTAAATTAATAAATAAGTGCAAGAAGCTGCTGGACGGTAGATAAGAATTGGAGTACTGACCACTAGTCAGTAGGGACTACTGATCATTAGGCTTTGAAAGTGGAGAGGGCTGAGATCTGATGGATTTAGGCGTAAAAGGCAATTCAGGCCCTGGGGACAATGGGAACAAGGGATTCAAGGCAGGCGAGACTAGAGCTGGGCACTGCCAGGAGGTGGGCTTGATGAGGGGAAGATTGACAACCATGGAATTGCGAGGGAGGAGAGCCAAAAAGTAAGAGGAAGAGAGTTTCTGGAATGACTGAAAGCCAGCGGTAAGCAGACTTTGTTGGTTGCAGAAAGAATTAAGCAGTCATTGGAGGGTTTTGAGGAGATGGGAAGTGGTTTCTGAACAAGGTTCCAGGATGATGATCTGGGCAGCAGAGTATAGTATGGATTAAAGAGGAAAGAGGCTGGGAGGCAGAGAGACCGGTGAGGATGGCGATACAACCATGATGTGATGAAAATTTGAACCAAGGTAAGGCATATATGAGTGGGGAGGAAGGACTGGGTCCCCAACATGTTTTTTGACTGGTTGTGAGAACAGAATGACATTGTAGAGTCAAGAATGATACCAAGATCCCCTCTTTACCCTTCATTGTGCCTGGAGGAAATTGCACAATAGATGAATCGCTCTGAGGGTTAGATGGCTCCCTAACTCCCTCTCAGGCCAGTGAGCCTTCCAAGCAACCATGCAGCCAAGCAGCCAAGTTCTGTGGAAAAAGAAGACCCAATCCCAAAATGGTGGTCCAATGGAGGTCATTCACAGCTGGACAGGGTGGGGCACTTCATTTCATTTCTGAGAACTAGAAAACTTTTACCTTGTCATTCATCTGAAACCAGTTATTTTGATGCATTCTGAAGACTTTTCTCAGGACACTGGGAACAAGTACCAAAAATGGGATTCTCATAGCCATGAATGAATCAATCTGTGGTATTTATTTAGCACTTACTATATACAGAGAAATGTACTAGGTGCATAGGACAGTACAATACAATAGAGTTAGCAGGCACGTTATCTGTCCACAATGAGCTTATAGTCTAGAAGAAGTTCAATCACCTTACTCTTTCACACATCCTTCATAAGAGCACCATTTTTGACTCCTTGGGGCATCGACCACTATAGCTTACTGTATGAAAGAACACGTACCCCATTGTATGGCTCAATTCCTTTCAACTCATCTGGACAGTCACAGCTCTGGAAATACCCAGGGTGGGCAGCTCTGGAAGCCAAATGTCTCATTCCCATCCCAAGAGAGGGAGATCCTGCGAGGTCAAGACTAAGGTCCCAGATGAGGCAGGCAGAGGAAGCTCTTGCTGCAGCTGTCTCACTGCAACTTGGCTTGGGGAGGAAGAAATCAGAGGACTAGAGTTTCCATTACTACTAACCCCTTAACCTTTGCAAGCTGAACATGAATAAATAAAACCCCAAAATAGAGTCTGCTTTAAAAATAACAAAGGAAACTTTTTTCTCTTGCTCAGTGTCCCACATATGCAAATCTAGTATCTCCTGATCCAGACCTTCCTAGGAAAAAGGAAAATACCTTGCTTTCTGTAAGCTCTTTGTAGGGAGGGAACATATCTACCAACTTTGTAGTATTGTACTCTTCTAAGCGCTTAGTAAAGTGCTCTACATACAGTACACTCCATAAATACCACTGACTAATTGATTGACTTCTTGATCTGGGCTCTAGTGACATTATTGGGAAAATGTTATTATTTTAAGTTCTGCACACTGTAACTCTCAGTGAGTTCTTCTAAACAAATGGTCATTCTACCTAGATGATATCTAGGAGGTTCATTCATGGGGTTGTTATTGGAGACAAGAGTTATGCAAGGGAATTTTGGCGTTTTGGCATTTGAAGGAGTTGCCTTCAGAAAAACAGGAAAACCAGACTGAGAAGAACTCATTGTGGGCAGGGAATGTGTCCGTTTATTCTTGTATCGTAGTCTCTCAAGTACATAATGCAGTGCTCTGCATACAGTTAGTTCTCAGTAAATACAATTGAATGAGGATACCCTCCTCATTCACTCTCACTCTTCACCCTCCACAGAGTGAGACCCTTCACTCTCCACAGGCCAGTTGAAAAGTATTGAGATGGTATAGTAGGGTAGCCACTCCCACTTTTAAATAATGAATGTTGAAGTTCTCAGGAAGGAACCTGTATAGAATACATCACAAATAGGGAGTGTACTTAAGGAGAAAAAGCCACAAAAATCCTCCCTGGATATATGTCATATATGGTTCTCTGGATCTAACACTGCCTAATACACATACACACACACACACACACACACACACACTGTGTTGTACTGTTTCCAGCCTAATTAGCTTGTAGCTTAGTACAGTGTGAGGTTGAAAAAAAACCAACCAGCCAACCTGACACCTACATTCTCATCCACACTGTGCATACACAAAGACTAATTTTTCTTGTGCAGTCATATTTCTTGTTTGCAATATTTTCTGTGACTCTTTTTACACTCTTTAAATGTTCCTCTGTATCCTTTTATTTCAGTTTTCCAATTTCAGTTCACCATATAGTAGCTGTTTGTGTGCCCTCTAGTCAACTATTCTCTCCTCATCCTTGGTGCAGCTGTGTTGAAGTCAGGATAACTTCATTGGAAGAAGACTTACTTCATTCAAAAAATTCATTGTTCATGATCATGCTTTATAATTTTAAAACTGAATATAATCCTAAGTGGCCAATGGAACTGCTCAGTGACCTGGTTATGGTGTCTGCTGGGAATCTAGGTCTCCCAGTCGTGCAGTTGGTTGGACAGCACTACATCTCTGAATACCTTCAATTTGGTCTGGAGTCTAATACCTCTTGCCCTGGGCTGTAGTGAGCCCACATGCTTCATTCATTCAATCATATTTATTGAGCACTTATTGTGTGCAAAACCCCATACTAAGCTCTTGGGAGAGTACAATATAGCAATAAAGAGACATGTTCCCTGCCCACACTTACAATCACTGGTGCCTCACACAGACTTTAACACCATAAAGCTTGGGTTTCACTGAAGCCCATCAATCCCCAAAACATGTGTATGCAAGTCAGAATAAGAAGAAAAAATACAATCACCTTACTGGTGTTTCAAGATGCATGGAACTGAATCTACATGGGAGATTCATGCCTGACAGGGGAATAAAGGGAGAGAGGGGAAGGAATAGATTCAAGAAAAAAACTAAACCAGTAGGAATAGAGCTATGTATGAAAAAATGGAAATGAAAATTGGACACGAATATAACAGGTGCAATGAATATAACACTCAAGCAGGCACCCGGATATCTGAGGTGCCAGGCCAAGTACTAAGGACTGGCCTGTAAATTTTTTGTGATATTTGTAAGCATTTATGTGTCAAACACTGTTCAAAGCACTGGGGTAGGCAGAGGTCAGTTAGGTCAGACACAGTCCCTATCCCGCATGGGGCTCACAAACCAAGTAGGAGGGAAAACAAGTGTTGACTCCCCATTTTACAGTTGAGGAAACTGAGGCACCAAAATGTCATTTGACTTGCTCAAGGTCACACAACAATCATTTGGCAGAACAGGGATTAGAACCCAGGTCCTCTGACTCCAAAGCCTGTGCTCTTTCCAATAGTTCATGTGGGGTATTTCTGGAACCCCAATTATGCTCTTATCTTTGCAAGTGTGTCTATTCCCACATTTGTATCACTCTGGGGGTGGATCTATGATGCTCATGAAGATTCAGGTCAAAAGTAGGAAGTTCTGCTAGAAAAATCTTCTCCAAAGAATCTACTGCTCCTTTCAGATATGATCATAGCACAAAGAAAGTAAGAGCAAGTTGATTCAGCAACAATAACCTGAGTGTGATATAAAGAGTTAGACTTTAGCTCATGTAAGACATGGAAGCCTGAGTTTTGTCTCTGGTTGTAAAACTTGGGAAGTCAAAAACCTTCCCTACACCTCAGTTTCCACACCTGTATAAAGGAATAACAATATCTGTCACTCTCCACCTCTCCCAAGGATCTTAGGAGGATACATGAGATAATAGATGGGAAAGTCATTTGCATTATTCAGAAGGTGCTTGAGAAATATAATGTAGTACTATTAATAAAGTCAGAAGGTTGGAGGTTACCAGAAACTACACTTAACATTATGTGAACAGAAATGGTAGTTTCATCAGGAGAGGAGGGGAAGGTTTAGAGAAATAGCTAAAAATCTATAGCTACATATGTGTTGATAAATACACACATGTATACACATGTGTATGTACATCTATGGAAAAGCATAGTCAGCTGATAAAAATGCCCTGAACTTAAACAAGGCATTAAGTGGTATTAACAGACTAGACATAGAAGCTCTCACAAATTCCCCATAGAATTAAAGATTGATTTCAAAGACTCAGAGATACCTCAAGGCCAGCTTCTCCAAAGAAGACAAGAGCTGATTGGAACTGAAGCCCTGCCTTGGTCTGTGCATTTGAGTGAGCACTTTAAATCTCTAAAGATTGAACTATAAAGAGAAATTAGTTTATTAATAATTCACAGGCTTCAAGAAGAAAAAATGTCAAAAGCATATACTCAGGAACATAGCTGATTTTATTTTCCCTGTTTAGAGTTGAGCAACATGTAGAAAAGAGGAAGGTGTCAAACTCGAAAATGTAATTCAGGCGTTTTTGTCATTGTTATTTTTTTCTCCAAAAAACTCAAGTAAGCATTTACTCTGACTTACCTATGAATGCTTTAGAATGCTTAAAGTTCTCCAAATCCCACATGATTTGTGAGAAGCCAGTGTAAGCACAATATTTTCTGCAGAGTTTCCACAGTTACGACATAGTTAAAGTACCGTTACTATCTCAGTTTACTTAATTGGAGATGAGAAATCTAAGACAATCTACCCAAGAACTGGTGTACGAGAATTGTTGACCAATGTAAACCCTTGAGAAGAGTGGACATTGAGACTCACATGATAGTACATGTGAGAAGCAGTGTGACCTAGTGGATAGATTCCAGGTCTGGGAGTCGGAAGGATCTTGATTCTAATCCCAAATCCACCACTTGTCTGCTGTATGACCTTGGGCAAGTCACTTAACTTCTCTATGCCTCAGTTCCCTCATCTGTAAAATTGGGATTAAGACTGTGAACCCTACGTGGGACAGGGACTGGGTCCTACCTGATTATCTTGTATCTACCCCAACACTTAGAACAGTGCCTGGCACATAGCAAGCACTTAACAAATACCACAATTATTTTAATTATTATCTTGGATACAAAGTGTAATGTGCTGACATCATCTGCTTCATTTTGGAAAGATATATCAAGGTCTTCAGAACCTAGAGCATTTTTTTTCCAGAGGGATTCCCTTACCTTCAATCCTTGCTCCAGAGTCTAAGTTTTCCCTTCACAGAATCTGAGGTGCAGAACTCAGCAGGCAGACACAAGGCAGACCTTCAATGTGCACTGAAAATAAAAATAAAGTCTATGTCCATGTCAGAGGGTAAGCTACTTGAGGACAGGATCATGTCTATCAACTCCATTGCATTGTAGTCTCCAAAGCACTTACATCTATACATGTAAGGTCTCTGCACACAGTAAGTCTTAATGAAAACCTTTAGACTGTAAACTTGTCCTCTAGACGGTAAACTCACTGTGGGCTGGAAATGTGTTGTTCTCTCCCAAGAGCTTAGTACAGTGCCCGGCACACAGTAAGCACTCAAAAAGCATGATTGGTTGACTGATTGAGAGGGGACAGACCAGCTAAAAATCGGAACATCTGTTAGAAAACTAAAAGACCAGCCACTTTGGTCGTAAGATGGAATAGGGTTGGGGGTAGCTGGTAATGGTGGTGCTTACTTGTGTCCTTGTCCCTAAGTTTTCAGACACCTCCAACTCTAAAACATGCGGCCCAGTTGGTCTTTGACAGTGTCGGAGCAGAAGGGGATTTGGTATGCTAAGAATGTGGTTAACAGCACATCCTCTCCTCTTCCAGAAGCAAGAGTTTCCTTCTTTGGATTTAATAAGGGCCCTGAGTTTTAAAATCATTTGACAAGAGAACCAGACATAAGTTTGGTCAACCAGTGACAAATAACAAGTGTCTATATAAAACATTACGTAGAAAGTAGTAAATAATGTGATATACTGGTAAAATAGTTAGGTAATAGTACCTGAGACCACCAGCAAACACACATGATGAGAAAAACCTAAACCAGAGCCAGGTGCTAAAAACAGCAAGTACGTCAGCATGACAAGGAATAATGTGTTCTCTCACTATGGCTTACTTGGGGCTTTCAGTCTCATGGCTATCTTTTAAATGACTCACAAACCCTGAGGTAACAACCTTCAGAATTCACATCTTTGAATATGGATAAATATAGCCACATATATCCATTGTTTTTGAAGATATGTTGGTAAGATCACATTTATACATGTAAGCATGGAAGAAAAGACTGCTGTAAGGATCACATTCTTACATGTTATATTGTACTCTCATAACAACATGTTATATTGTACTCTCCCAAGTGCTCAGAACAGTGCTTTGTACACCGTAAGTGCACAGTAAATAAGATTGAATGAATGAATTCCTTTCTGTGTTCTGTGCCTGTAAAGGTACCTCCTTGCTGCATTAATACATTTTTCCTGTCTGTGTTTTCAAATCTGACCATCTTTGTATCCCAATCTTTGTGAGGTCTTTGTTCAAAGAGAGCAATCCTTCTCCTTTAACCCAGTTGTTGCCCAGAAGGTTTGTCTCTCTCTTCTGGCAGTCGCCTAATAGTCCACAGGTAAGACACATTGTTTGGGACCTGGCATCACTGCAGTTTTAAATCATTTATGCTGCCCTTCCTCTTTACATTAGACTTCATGTAGCAGCTACATGGGTATCCTGCTATCACCCATTCTCTTCTGTTCAGCGAAGTTATGTTTCTGTAAACATTGCTTCAGTGCTGGTGAACTGACTAATTTGCAGAATCTTAGTTATGTTGTTCTGACAGTTGAAGTTGAATGGTGTTCAGAAGTGACACAGATGAAACCTAAAAAAATTGGATGTTTCTTCTGTGGCAGATCTGAGGTCTCACCGTCATATAGGAGGCTGAGCATCACAACTACTTTATAAACTGTATATTTAACAAATATTTAACAATGTTCAATAAATGTCATTGATTAAGATTATGATACAACTATAGCTTAGATCTTTTAGGCCAATTTTATTTTAATATATGAAAGCATTAACTTTTCAAACCTCAACCGTAAAATGCAAACATATGTTCCTCAAATTCCAAAGGGGAAATGGAAATGAAAGGGAGAAAAACTTTCCTAAAGGAATTCACTAATTCTATAACTCAGTGAGATAATTTGGCATGAATGAGCTAATCTATCATGGAGAGCCATGGAGCACTTTGTAAAATAGATAAGGTTCTGCAAATGAGTATTTGCAAAATGGGGATTTTTTGCAAATTTTTGCAAATACCCATCTTTCCACATATTTAGACTGTGGAATTCCATGTGGGACAGGGACTTCGTCCTACCTGATTATCTTTGGCAAATAGTAAGCACTTAAATACTTCAACTATTCTTATTATTACTACTATTACTAATAATAAAGTACCAATTAACTTCTTTGCAATGATTCCTTTGTCATCATCAATAGAATTTACTAAGCATTGGTCAATAAATCAATCCATAGTATTTATTTATTGAGCATTTACTTTGTGCAGAGCACTATATTAAGCACTTGGAAGGGTACAATTCAACTGAGTTGGTAGACACATCCTCTGCCCACAAACAGCTATTAGATGGTGAGATAGATATTAATGTTAATGAAAAAATTATAGATATGCATATAAGTGCTATGGGGCCAAGGGTGGGGTGAATATCAAATTCTTAAAGGATACAGATCCAAGTGTATAAGCAATGCAGAAGGGAAAGAGATTCAGAGAAAAGATGCCTTTAAACAGAAAGGTCTATTGGAGGAGATGTGACCTTAATAAGGTTTTCAAAATGGGGAGTGGTGATCTGGCCTATATGAGGGGGAGAGAGTTCCAGGCCAGAGGGAGAACTTGGGCAAGAGGTTAACAACAAGATAAGTGAGATCGAGGCACAGTGAACAAGCTGATGCTAGAGGAGCTGGGCTGAACCATAGTTGGAAATCTGTGAGCTAAAGTAGGAGGGGGAAAGCTTACTGAATGCTTTATAGCTGATGGTAAGGAGCTTCTGTTTGATGTGAGGTGGTTTGGTGACCATGTCTGAGCTCTATACTAGGCCCTGAATGAATTACAATAGCTCTGTAAATACAGATAAGCATTGGGGCTGATTCATAAATTTCCTTGAAATCAGAACTCTTGGGTTCTAGTCTTGGTTCTGCCTATAGCTGACCATTATGAACAGAGATTACACGTGCACTTCAGAGTTGCTTCATTCTGGCCCATCTCTTCACTCACTGCATTCCAAGCCCCAGTGGCAGTGTCAATTTCTTTGTGCAAGTTCTCAGTCCTGATCTCTCAGGCCCAAAGCTCATCTGTTGTTTTCGATGAGCAATTTCATCCACGAGATAAGGCCTTCGTTCTTACAGTACTACTAGTGAATTGGAACAAGACAACCAAATATGAAATACAAACAATTCAGGATCAGGAAAACACAGATATTTGTCATAAATGCTGGTCTGGAGCCTGCTACCACTATGCCACTTTGATATGCCACTTTGATAGTCTCCCAAAGGATGTGCTGGCCTTCTTGATTTCACTTTTCAACTTTCTTGTTTCTAGGTTAATATCACTGTAAAAGACTGAAGTTTGCAGTTGGATCTTATTTTCATCAATCCATTTAATAATAATCATACTGTGGTATTCGTTGAGTGCTAACTGTGTGTTAGGCACTGTATTAAGTGCTGAGGTGGTTGCAAACAAATTGAGTTGGATACATTCCCTGTCCCAAATGAAGCTCACATTCTCATTCCCCATTTTGTAGACTAGGTAACTGAGGCACAAAGAAATTAAGTGACTTGCCCAAGGTCACACAACAGACAAGTGGCAGAGTTAGGCTTAGAACTCACAGCCTTCTGACTCTATAACACCATACTGCTTCTAAGAGTAGTGTCAATAGCCAGTAGTTTAAGGGTAAACTTAGCAGGTGGATGAGCACTCTGGGGCCCAAATAAATACTCTTAAGCTATAGAATTCAAGATCTGCAAGGGATCTTGAGAGAATACCGTTTCTTCTTTTTAATAAATGGCATTTTCTATATGTCAAACACTGTTCTAAGTGCTGCGGTAGAGACAAGTTAATTAGGTCAGACACAGTTTATGTCCCACATGGGGCTCACAGTGTAAGTAGGCAAGAGAAGAGGTATTGAATTCCCACTGTCCAATAGAATAAGCTGAGGCTCAACAAATTTAAATGACTTGCCCTAGGTCACACAGCAAAGTGGCAGAGCCAGGCTTAGAAGCCAGATCCTCTGATTCCCAAGCCCATGATCTTTCCATTAGGCCATGCTGCTTCCCTATATCTGATCAACCTTCCCCAATTTATCCTTCCCCATATGGAAAGTATGGTAAAGTGTGTATGGAAAGTCGGGATGTAAACACTTAAACACCAGGGCTTATCTGATTCAAAGGATGACAAAAAAATCAATCAATCAGTGGTATTTATTGATGATGATAGTATTTGTTAAGCATTTATTATGTGTCAAGCACGGTCCTAAGTGCTAGAGCACTTACTGAACACTTACTATATGCAGAGCAATGTACTAAACTCTTGGGAGAACAACAGAATTAGCAGACATGTTTCCTGCCCATAATGAGCTTACAGTCTGGGGGGGGACAGACAATAATAGGAACAAATAAATAATTTACAATATATAATTTAAATATGCATATATAAGTACTGTAGGATTGGGGCGAACATCAAATGTCCAGAGGTTAGAGACATTAAGGCTGATACTATATTTTGTCTACAGAAAAACAGGAGATAGCACAGGAAGACTAGGAAAACAAGTAGCACGGGGATCTATGTGCTGATGACAAGATCATGGATGTCTTCTTAGCAGCTAAAAAGGTCATATATTTATGAATTTTTTTATATATTAAAAATTGATAGCAGCATGACCTCATTAAAGAGCTAATATTAGTAGAAAAGGGTAGGTCAGTGTCAAAAACAATGCCCTATTCCTAGCACAAGGTATCAGGCTTAGTCAAGCTGTGTCAACTTCAACAAAATATAAGCTGAAGTAGAATACACGCTGTCATTCCCAATTAACCAAGCCTCTGGTTCGTCCATGTTTAGTGTCAAGAAATTATGACACATCCGAAAAGAGACAGTCATTAGACTCTGAATTTCCTGTTCACACCTGTCCTGCATACAACCAAACCTGATAACTTATTAATGTCACCATCCTGGACCCAATCATATTTTTCACATTCATTTCAGACTTGCCATTAAATCTTTCAATGACATTAATTCTGCCTTAGAAGGAAACCCAGGGTCAAGATTTTCAGCTTCCTCCCAGAAACCAGTTCCATACAGATCCCAGAAAGGAAGAAAAAACATCAACTCACAAAAATTATAGAGCAACTGATCTAAGAAACATGATACTGGCCAAGCACCAACAAGGCCCTCAGAAGTAAATCTTTCTCATGGGATCCTGAACTGACTCACAGTGTGCCCCTCCCACTGAGTATCCCACAGGCTCCCGCCAGCAGCAGCCAGCAAGTTGTTGTTTAAGAGACTTAGTGCACCGAGCATGTCAAATTTTCCCAAAGATAATTGTTTGTTTATCTCCCTCAAAATAAGCCCAAGAATTGTTCCTGGAGCACAACCACTGAGATGAAGTCCATCTCATGACTATCTGGATTTTTATTTTGTTTGTTTTGGATTTTTTTTTAAATAGAACTTAAATTAATGATTTCCAAAAGTTCAGTGCCATTTCCCAAGTTTATGTACATTCCAGAGCTCTAAAAGAGCAAAGTTTTAAAATCTGATAGACTGAACCAAACTAATAAAATTGGTGTTGCAGAAACAGCTCTGGAGAGCAAACAGGGGGGCTCCTGGCTTTTTGTTAACTTGGGGTGTCCTTTTTACTAAAGCAAATGTGAAAATCGTGCTGTTCCTCAAGACCAGTGGTAAGCAATTCCCAAAAGGCTCAGGGATTTGATTTGGCTCATCCCACTCTGTTTGGTCTATGACCCAGACTGACAGGTTCTGGAGAAAAATGTTGCCCAGGAGATTCAGGGGACTTGCTACTCTCAGTTGGATCCATCTTTCCCTTGGCTTGCCGTTTTTTTCTACTCCTGCTTCTGACCCCAGCCAAAACCCAGAAGTGTGGAAAAGGGTAAAAGAATCTTCAAAACCAAACAAAAAATTGCACAGCCTTTTTTGAATTCTTTGTGCTGGATTGGAATTGCTTTGGTTAGCCCGTTTGGCTCAATATCACGGTGGGCAGGGAAAATGTCTGTTTAGTGTTTGTACTGTACTCTCCCAAGCAGTTAGTACAATGCTTTGCACACAGTAAGCACTCAGTAAATACGAGTGAATGAATGCAATCTCATTCAGTCAAGCCAGTTGACTCCTCGTGGGTAGTAGGTCTCACACTGGAAATAAGAGTTGAAAAGTCAGACTGAAATCCTGGGCATGGAGTCAGGATCCAATCAGCTTTGGGAGCTCAATACTCATCCATCATGCATGAAGCATGCCCTCTTTAGGAGGAGCCTGTTGGCCGAAACTGAGGGACTAAAGTGGAGCAAAAATCAAAGAATGAAAACCTGAGGCAGATGGACAGGACTGCTCATGCACACTGCAGCAATTTTCCCAAGAAACCTGTGATTCTTTAAATCCCTTCAGTTGCCACACTATTCATGAATGTTGAAGACAAAGACAGGTGGTGATGAGGCATTGGGTTGAAGTCCATTATTTGTTGAACATCTTTTATGAATCAATTTTAGCCCTAAACCAGTGGTTGTAAAATTCAGATGTTCAAAATGTTCCCTTAAGAAAGGTAATGGTTTAGTTATTTATGATAATACACCACAGGAATTACAGGAGAAGGGGAAATCCCACTGTAATACCCTGAATCGTTGGAGGCTATTAAAATCTGCTCATCCATCCCTCTAATGCATTTGTTCCAGAGGAGCAGTTGCCCATAGTTTGTCAGTAACAGCCCAACATATGCAGAAAATCAATCCCAAACGAAGTTCAAAGAGACTCTTTCAAAGCTCCATTCAAGGTGACAAATGGTTGCTAATGAGAGATGGATGCTGCTGGTGCATGACTGACAGGTGAAAGGAGAGCCACCATGGAAGGGACACCTGCTCTATATTGCCCCAATTAAGACCTCCAACTGTTAACAGTAATATGAGCTTCAAATTAATTGATTCTCCTTTTTAATATGCCTCAGAAAATCCAACATGAGATAGAACTCTATGGAATGATAATAAAATGAACTGCTATGGAGATTTCTAGCTTTTCCCTAGCCTTCTGCTCTGATCCGCTCCTCCCCCTCCTCACTCTTTTTACTTCTCTGTCTCTCCCCAGGTTCTCTTTTATTTAAAAAAAAAATATTGAGCAATATATTGGAACTGCACTCAACTCCTGCCAAAGACAAGTTCTTTGACTTCAATTCTGAGTGTCTTTGGGACAACCCCTAACTCGGTGTATGAAGTGCCTTTTGATTATAGCATTTTCTCCTTGGATAAAGTGGCTCTGGCCCCTGAACTTAAATTCTGCTGATATTCCTCATGTGAGCATCAAGCTTACCTTCTCCATTTCAGTATAAACTTGAATTCAAAGTCCTCCTTTTGCAGGGTTTTATGTTTATACCTCCATGCTATTTTGCTTTCCAGTATGCAGTATAGTGTATTTTGGGTGTCACAAAGTTTGTAGCACAGGGTAAGGTGAAGAACTCACTAAGCCTTCCCGTTTTTCCCTGCAGGTAGAATTTCTCTTATTTAATGAATTTTAGGAACTCTGGGCTGCATATGGACAAACCTCTGTGATGGGCTCACCAAGTACACAACTTGGTTTATGCCCAGATGAAGTTAGGTTCAAAATGCTTGCCTCACACACAGTTAACAAGGAGGAATAAAGGTCTGAAGTCACAGAGTCATAGCAGCTAAGAGGAAGTAGACATAGGGAGAAAGTTTGTATTGTCTTTTTCATTTCTTTTCTTTTTTTTCTTGTTGCCTCTGGGTGTACAGGGACATTTGGTATGGAAAGTCTCTTGCAGTTTTATATCCAGTATTTGAGAGTTTTCAAAAACAGCATGAAACAGTGTAAGCAGAACTAGCCAAACAGTTCAGGTTATTGCCACCCAGCTATTGTCATCGCAGTAATTAATTAATTAACTAGTTAATTAATCTGTACTTACCTATAGTGAATAGTACATCATGGCCTAATAATAATAATAGTAATAATGGAATTTGTTAAGCACTTACTATATGCCAGGCACTGTACTAAGTGGTGGTTTAGATACAGGATTATCAGGTTGGACACAGTCTCGGTCCCACAGGAAACTCCTAATCTTTGTCTCTACTTCACATATGAGGAAACCAAGGCGCAGAGAAGTAAAGGGACATGTCCATGGTCACACAGCAGGCAGGTGGCAGAGCTGGGATTAGAACTCAGGTCCTCTTACTCTCAGACCCGTGTTCTTTCCACTAGGACAAGGTACTTCTCAGGTTGAACAGTTAGGCATCTTCTCTGATGGCAGCACAAGGTCATATGGGTGGTGAGGGCTTAAATTTGGGATATGTAGGCTCCAACTGCAGAGGCTGGTACTGTTTGCGTTAAAAATGAACATGAATAGAAAGGAAAGTAGCTCCTACTGCACTAGTTTTCCTAGAACGAGTCGTCTACAATCGATGCCTAGAATTCCTTAACTCCCATTCTCTCCTAGACCCCCTCCAATCTGGCTTCAGTCCCCTCCACTCTACCGAGACTGCTCTCTCTAAGGTCACCCATGACCTCCTTCTTGCCAAATCCAATGGCTCCTACTCCATTCTGATCCTCCTTGACCTCTCTGCTGCCTTTGACACTGTCGACCATCCCCTCCTCCTCCATACCTTATCTTACCTTGGCTTCACGGACTCTGTCCTCTCCTGGTTCTCCTCTTACCTCTCTGGCCGATCATTCTCTGTCTCCTTCGCTGGAGCCTCCTCCCCCTCCCATCCTTTAACTGTTGGAGTTCCTCAAGGGTCAGTCTTGGCCCTCTTCTGTTCTCCATTTACACTCACTCCCTCGGTGAACTCATCCGCTCTCACGGCTTTGACTACCATCTCTACGCAGATGACACGCAGATCTACATCTCCGCCCCTGTCCTCTCCCCCTCCCTTCAGGCTCGCATCTCCTCCTGCCTCCGGGACGTCTCCACCTGGATGTCGGCCCGCCACCTAAAACTCAACATGAGCAAGACTGAGCTCCTCATCTTCCCTCCCAAACCCAGTCCTCTCCCAGACTTCTCTATCACCGTGGATGGCACGACCATCCTTCCCGTCTCTCGGGCCCGCAATCTCGGTGTCATCCTTGACTCGTCCCTCTCGTTCACCCCACACATCCTATCCGTTACCAAGACCTGCCGGTTTCACCTCTACAATATCGCCAAGATCCGCCCTTTCCTCTCCACCCAAATGGCTACCTTACTATTACGGGCTCTCGTTATATCCCGGCTAGACTACTGTGTCGGTCTTCTCTCTGACCTCCCTTCCTCCTCTCTCACCCCGCTCCGGTCTATTCTTCACTCCGTTGCCCGGCTCATCTTCCTGCAGAAACGATCTGGGCATGTCACTCCCCTTCTTAAACAACTCCAGTGGTTGCCTATCAACCTCCGCTCCAAACAAAAACTCCTCACTCTAGGCTTCAAGGCTCTCCATCACCTTGCCCCTTCCTACCTCTCCTCCCTTCTCTCTTTCTACCGCCCACCCCGCACGCTCCGCTCCTCTGCCGCCCACCTCTTCACCGTCCCTCGGTCTCGCCTATCCCGCCGTCGACCCCTGGGTCACGTCCTCCCACGGTCCTGGAACGCCCTCCCTCCTCACCTCCGCCAAACTGATTCTCTTTCCCTCTTCAAAACCCTACTTAAAAATCACCTCCTCCAAGAGGCGTTCCCAGACTGAGCTCCTCTTCCCCCTCTACTCCCTCTGCCATCCCCCCTTTACCTCTCCGCAGCTAAAGCCTCATTTTCCCCTTTTCCCTCTGCTCCTCCACCTCTCCCTTCCCATCCCCACAGCACTGTACTCGTCCGCTCAACTGTATATATTTTCGTTACCCTATTTATTTTGTTAATGAATTGTACATCGCCTTGATTCTATTTAGTTGCCATTGTTTTTACGAGATGTTCTTCCCCTTGACGCCGTTTATTGCCATTGTTCTTGTCTGTCCGTCTCCCCCGATTAGACTGTAAGCCCGTCAAACGGCAGGGACTGTCTCTATCTGTTGCCGACTTGTTCATCCCAAGCGCTTAGTACAGTGCTCTGCACATAGTAAGCGCTCAATAAATACTATTGAATGAATGAATGAATGAATTAATGAATGAATAGTTTTCTCCAGATTCACATGACAGCTAGAAGAGTTCATCCTCTTATGCCACATGGAGACCAGTGCTGTTTGTTATGCTACAGGTTTTACAATATGAATAAGAACACAGAGTTTTCCAGCTGCCACTGAGTCTCACAGTTTCTCAGAAGAGCTCATGGTTCTGTTTATCTCCTCATGTGTGATTTTTCAAACTCTTCCCCAGGAACAGTATATACAAGATGCTACTTTTCCACAGATTTTTCATCTCAGGAGAATCAGGCTAAAATACTTTCTCTCTCTGAGTTGCCAGAATATTTCTGTTTTTGAAGATCGACTGCATTGACTCCTAGATCTCCTATGCAAAATGCTTGCTTCTTTTGGAACATTCTGGGCCATCCCCATTTCTCCAATGAACATCACTGGTACTAGAAAGAAATTCCACCAGTCAGTACTACTCAACCCATGGAATACCAGAGAGACCCAGAAGTAAATATTAATCAGTCAATTCAAATAGTGATTTTTACTGAAGGTCCACAATGCATGCAACACTATACTAATCACTTGGAAATGTACATAAAGAAAAGAATAAAAGATAAACTCTGGCCAAAAGGGCTCATAATCTATAGAAAATCTTTTTTGCCTCATGTCTTTGAAATGGACCATGCCTCTTTTCATGAACCAGAAGTTGTCTAAAAAGAAATTGCTTTCACTCTTGATTTTTATGATGAACTATAAAAATATTTCTCTTCAAATTCTAAAGGGAAGTGAACTGGAGAGAAGGTAGTGATTCAATGGATTAGGACAACTAGACATCCCATCTGGATCATTCAGTGTCCCTTCACTTCTCTGCGCCTTGGTTCCTCATATGTGAAATAGAGACAAAGACATATTCAGACATATTCTCCCTTCTACTTAGACTGTGAGCCCCTTGTGGGTCTGATTAACTTGTATCTACCCCAGTGCTTAGAGCAGTGCTTTACACATAATAAGCACTTAACAAATATAATAATAATAATAACAAGAAATATTCTTTCTCCTCAGTTGTTATCTTTTTCCTTTGTTTATCCAGATAATTGCCCCAATTCAGTTCACATTGCCTATTTAGACACAGACACAGGGCACTTATTTTCAAGGTTGCATCCACCCCAGCACTTAGTACAGTGCCTGGGACATAGTGAGCACTTAATGAATATCACAGTTATTATTACCCCAACCATCAGAAGGGAGAGCAGAACATTGTCCAAAGTAAATACTCTCAGACTCTGAGCCCCATATGGGACAGGGACAGTATCTGAATTGATTGACGTGAGCCTGCCCCAGCGTTTGGCACACATTTAGCACATAAATATCATTACGATCTTAATTATCATCATCACCATCATAATCATCATCACATAATAAATAATCAGAGTTTCTAAAAATTGAAACCATGTCATGATTACTTCAATAATTGAAAAACCTCTTTAAGTCAAGCCAGGCTTAGTTTTGGGTAAGAGGACTACTTAAGAATATGACACCAGATATAAAAATAGACATCTGATTAAGATTGGGAATAAGTTTAAGGTTTAGGATTGGGAGCAGAATTAGGCATTAGGACAAACAATATGCATAAAGATCATTTTTGTCACTGATTGGACACAAACACCTGAACCATTCCACAACTGTCTAAGGTATTTGATTTTAGAAGACTTGTTATACACCAGGAGAGGACTCATCATTCTCTACAGGTCTGTCACTAACTTGTTAGGTGATCTGAGCCAAATCATTTAATGTCTTTGTGTCTCACTTTCTTCAGCTGCAAAGTGAGGGCAAATATAATGCTTCCCAGGGTTCTTGAGAGGATTGATTGCAGGTGAGTTGAGTTTGAGTTGAGCTCCCAAAATAAGTGACACAGGGGTGTACAAGTATTTTTTATTATGACAAGTGGACAGATATCCCAGTGATTGAAAAGAGGAGGCACCCATAAAATTTGTTAGGCTGTTATACTGCTGACACTGAAGTAGACTGTGATTTTGCTGGCGGAGAGACCTCAGACCTCTCTCAGTGAGCAGAAAATTTTTATTAGGAGATGTCTACACCCATACTTTTGTTTTTGTATTTAGCTTCCAAATATCCATTTAACAGGTTTCCTTTTTCACATTCTTAAGGAAATGCTAAGATGAGTCAAACTTTCAAATTCAAATAATAGGATGGTCCTCAAGCATTAAGTAAAAGAGCAATTCAAGTTAAAGAACAATGGTACTTCACAATTTCTCTTCATATCCAGAGATATGAATGTTTCTTTAGAATTTTACTTATAAGTAGGATTGAGGGATTATCTAAGAGTTGAGGGGAGGAGAGGTGGGAAGAAAAATGGGAATCTTCAAGGAATTCAAAATGATTTTTCCAACCTGATTAATAAAATAAAGAGACTTTTACCATGAAGGGGGTAATTTAGGGTAAGGAATCCTGTTCTCTGAGAATATTCCAATTAAAAACTTTAAATAACTGGAGAGTCTGGTCCACTCGTTTTGTTTCCTTTCCATTTTAATGGAAGTATAACATTTAATCTTAAGTAAGGGATTGGATGTTTTCCTAATGTTTTCCTAATGTTTTCCTATTAGATATAATTCTTTTTGGAGAGGGGGGATGGAATGTGACATCTATATGTTAATTTAGCTCTCTATATAGCCAAGACTTCTAAGGATTCAAACTCAAACTCTCAAGTAGGAGGGGTTTATTTGATGCATCATTTGTTTCCTGAATTCTGAATCCATATGTCCCATCAGTAAGCATCAATAATGTAGATAATTTTAGATATTTAAGACAAGAGTTCACTGGGGGATGGGGGTAGTGTGGAGAATTAGACTAGGAACTCTAGAACATTAGCAGAATGTCAAAAGTTAAGCGAGAGAAAAGATGAACTGGACTAGCTAACAAGAAAGAAAAAACATCTCTGACAGAGGCCTTGATTTGCTTACAAGACTGTAGGAGTACAAGGAGAGCTCTCCTGATTTTATCCTTTATAGACTGGGATCACTGTACTAGTCTATCTGCATGTAACTAATTCAAGTCAGTCCCCCAGATGAACTGTAGATTTCACAGAACCTTCTCTCAGTGTGGTTGAGAACTAAGCCTGCCCATCAAGGATTTTTAAAGGAAAACTGGGAAATTCAAAACAATAGTTCCAAAATTCCTTGGATGGGAAAAGGAAAAAAGAGAGAAAGAGAATGAAAGTTTGAGATATGAGACTCAGACTGCTCAGTATAAGCAAATACACTGTGGGAAATTGGCTGTTTCGTGTTGGTTTTCTTGCATAAAGAAAATTCAAAAGCCTACATTTATATAATAAAGCGTTTAATATAGTCAGAGTAATGTTCAAATATTTTATTGACTTTTGGCTTTGAGAGTTTAACTGCCATGTCAATATACCTGCTTTATTTTACTTTGTAAAGGATTTAAGGCAACAAGTTTGCTTCATCCCATGAAGCTCCTCATAATTAACCATAGACAAAGGAAGATTAGGGAGAAAAGCCACTCAAAAAAGTTATCCCACTCACTAGTCTTTATTTATTTATCTTAATACTTATTTCCAGGAGCAGGGAAACCTCTCTGGGAGATTATAAATTATACACACAAGAACAAAATGAGAATCCAGAAGAGTGTAGCTCTCTTGTACTACATTCAAACAAAGAGTGGAAAGAAAGAAGAGAAAAAGAAGAGGAAAAAACTAGCCCAATATTCCTTGTTCCAATTCATATGTCTGCCAAAATTAGCAAAAAGCACATAATTTTAAAATGCTCTAAACTAATGACAAAGAATACATTTTATTGGTCTATATTCTGTAACAAATACTTTTCTCTCTGTTTAATGATTCTCTCATGGCTTAGTCTTATAAAAAAATTAATAATTTGGATGTTTTGAATTAGAATAGTAATACTAAAAGCACTTTAGTGGCCCACCCAAATTCCACAAGTTTAATATGGCATCCGCAGTTAGTAGGAACGAAGCAATATTTTGGTAACTACTGCTTTTTATGAGGCCATTCAGGGAAGCTTGGTGAGTTTCCTACAACTCTGTATTGGTGATCATATTTTTAATTAACAGCCACACCTTAATGGTGCATTTTGAGCCACACCAAGTCAAAGAATTGAAATTTGCTCAGTTAAGAACACTCCTAGCTATGGGAAGGATCAAGGATGAGGTCATATTTCCTACAGTTAATGAAATGGTACTACAGAAAAGCAGAGAATAAAGCAAGTCATAGCTCAGGCAGTCAATAAAAGTGCTTATTGCCCCATTCTTCCCAATAGCACGGACACTTGAGTGTCAAGGACGTGATTTCCAACTCATTTTTGAAGTCCACTAAGTGCATTAGCTTCATTACTGCACAGACTGGTCTGAATCAAGTTGAAATTAATGTAAACTGCCCTTTTACAAAATAATGTTAATTATATTTCACTTGGGAGGTCTAATCCAGAAGTTTATTTCACTCAGCAGACTTCTCAACTTCCTTTTTTATGAAAACCAGGTTGCCTTTATTTCACACCTACAAACCAGGAGTCTCTGGTTCAGTTGACTTAACGTGACCGTCCACATAGGTGTAAACCAGTTTTCAAATCTAGCGATGTCTAGAAGATATCATTTAGCAATGGACTTCCCTTCATATTTGTGCACCCTGAAGGTCTTTCAGGTAATGAAGAGAGCTTAACTGATGGCACATATCATCATTATCCTATAAATGAATGGAACTGTAACCAGAAGATCTCCAGGCATTTGACCAATACGTAGTTGTTTTTGGAATACAGCATTAAAGTCAGATCTCTATTCGGGGCAGCCACTGTCAGCCCTTGTGGATACCAGAAAGACAGACAGACAGAAAGACTAATCACATACACCCTACTTTTCAAACAACTGGGTCAATGATAGTGCTGGCTTTACCTCTCAGCTCTAACCTAGAACAACAAATTGTAGGGCATAGTAATTCTGGGGGAAAAAATAAATTTACCAGAAATTAAAAACCCTCCAAAATATTTGTATCTCTAACTTTCTAATATTGTAAACTCCTTGTTTACATGGAAATGAGGCACTTCTTTATTTTACACTTTTCAAATGGTAGTCTGGTACAGTACTAGTAGTAGTAGAAATGATATTTATTGAGCAACTACTAAGTACAATGAACTGTACTAAAAGCTAGAGAAGAACAACAGAAGAACAAGATATATTCACTCCTCACAGGAAGCTTACACTCTAGCAGGAAAGACAAGATAGAATTATTCAGGAATAGTGGTGACAGAATAAACAAAATAGAGTATTCAGTTAAGAAGCTGCACGGCCTAGTGAAAAGAGTGGGGCCTGGGAGTCAGAGGACCTGGATACTAATCCCAGCTCTGTCAAATGATTGTTGTGTGATCTTGGGCAAGTCACAACTTCTCTGTGCCTCAGTTCCCCTCTTCTCCCTCCTACCTGGAATATGAGCTCCACATGGAACAGGGACTATGCCCAACCTAATTAGCTTGTACTAAGCCAGCGCTCAGAACAGTGTTTGACGCATAGCAAGAGCTTAACAAATACAAAAAAAAAATACATAACTGTACAAATGCTGAGGGTGGCCATAAATAAGTAAATAGAAGAGGAGGCTAAAGGGTGGATAAGATTTCAAGGACTGATTAGTCAGGGAAGGTTTGTTGGAGGAGATAGGATTTTAGGAGTGTTTTTGAGAAGGGCTAAGGTTGGCAGACTTGGGAGGGAGAGAGTTCTGAGCCTTGGGTAAATGTGAGCAAGGGATCAGTGGTGGACAAAGAGGAGGGTGATCAGGAATAGAGGATGTGAGGAAAACCCTTAAGATAGGTGGAAAGAGCTGATGGAGAGCTGTAAAGATAATATTTAGGAGTATTTGTTGATGCAGAAGGAGATGGGTGATGATTGGGGGGTTTTGAGGATTGGGGAGGCATAGTACTGAGCAATGTTTTTGGAAGGGAATTGAGGTTGAGGGAGGATAAGGTTGGAGATAGGATGGTCAAGATGGAGGCCAGTGCCATAGTCCAATCATAATATGACCAGTGCCTAGACCATGTAGTTGCTGTGTGTGTGGAGACAAAGGAGTAAACCAAAAATGTTTATGAGGAAAAGTCAACTGGCAGAAGATCGAACATGAGAGTAAAATGGCAGTGAGGAGTTGAGGGTTTTAGCAAGGCCACGGGCTTCATTTTCAGGAAGGATGGTAGTATACATTAGTAATACAAAGTATCTACACACTTTGATAGTATATTTATTTTAGTAGCAACCAAAATCTGTAATCAGTAAACCAAAAGGTAGCAATAAGCCTAGTGCTTATAAGTGACAAAATAATAAATCAGTGTTCAGTGGAGAGAAGTTTTCAGAAGGGATTAAGATAAAGTTTCATCCTAAATACTATCTAACTGTAGAAACAAGGGCTGTGTATTTAGGGGTAAAATACTCTACTTCTAGTTATGGATGAAGAAGGCCTAATCAGCTTCTCTCCAGCAATTGAAAATGTATGGAAGGGAGCTGGAAAGGATCCAGAAAAGAGATATAAAAAAAGGTCCAAAAAGGAAAGGTTAGGAAAGGGGGTGATAATATTAACAATAATAATAATAACTTTGGTATTTGTTAAGTGCTTACTATGTGCCAGACACAGTGCTAAGTGCTGTTGTAGATACATGGGACAGTCCCTGTCCCATTTGGGGCTCAGAGTCTCAATCCCCATTTTATAGATGAGGGAACTGAGGCTCAAAGAATTAAGTGATTTGCCCAAGCCCCACAGCAGACAAGTGGAAGAGGCAGGATAAGAACCCATGACCTTCTGACTCCCGTGGCTGTTCTCTAGCTACTAGGCCATGCTGCTCCTAGATCAGAGAAGAGAAGGTTAAGGAGGAATTTTATACTTTGAAATATATCCAGAGTGGTTTGGGAAGGATGCTGACCAGTTGTTCTCCATATCCACTGGGGATTTGATAATCAACAGAGAAGAATTTATTGACTATCACAGTGATATGAGACTGAGGTAGACCACCAGGAGATACTGTGGAGCCTCCCTCCTTGGAGAGCCTTAGGGAAAGAAGAGGCAGCCAACTCTTCTGGATAGTTCAGTCTTTCATTCACATGGAGGAAGCTGAACTATATGATTTTAACATTCTTTTTCAGGTTGCTTCTAGGAGTCTCGGTAGCAAATGATAATGGCTAGAAAATCATAGATTTGGTTCTGATGATTTAATTGTAGATTATTTGTGAAAATCTCGACTCCTAGATGAAAATTCAAATTGCTTAAGAGTTCTCTTTTCTCTAATTGTATCACATTTGCAAGCCTTTTAGTGGCAATAAAATGAAATAGCATCATAATTCATTTGTCATTTAACAGCTACTGTAATAATCCAGGAAATGGTCTGTTTTAAACTGTAATTCTCCTAGGTTCCACTTCAAATTTGCCTCTTCCAGGAAGCCTTCACTGAAATCAGAACTTGATATAAATTTTAAAAACACAATGTTTTTATGTACATGGGTGTCTGAGCAGATGCTTGCATGTCCATGTTTCTTGTAGTTTTTTGCTCAACAGTCTGCCAGGAGATTGCAAACCCCCAAAGCAGTGGCTGGAATGCTTTCCAGCTGGTCATGGCTTTTTCCATAGAACCTGGGGTGAGGATGATGCCTAATCCCTATTATGTAACCCCCCTCCAACTAGTCAAATGCCATATTCTGGGTTTAAGGTGAATGTGTCCATAGTTAGCACTGCATTTTTCTGGCTGCACTCCACTGTGCCCTGGTTCTCTGTTTCATGTAGCATCAATTCCACCTTGTCATCAGCATCCACAAAATACAAGCTTATGGAAGATAAGAAAGGTCAGTTTTTGTTTCCCTGCCAGACAAAATTCCCTGTTTGTTTGGGAATTTCCTTCCAGAACCTTTCAGTCTTGGATGTTCTTCAGCTGTGGTCTTGGCATTTAGTTGCTGGAGCTGTATAATTCTACCCTCTGCCCTTCCCTCATAACATAGGAATTTACATGCAGGATTTCCATTAGTGCTAATATTTCTGATAGAGCCAGCACTGCAAATTTTACTGCTCCATTTGTTAGGGCTGAAGAGAATTCCATGCCTTGTATATTATGGAACCTCAGTCCAAGGTTCCTCACTTCAGTTTTCTTGATAATTCAGGGGGCTGAAATTAAGAGGATTTTTTTTCCCTGATAACCAATTTAATGAATGGGATTGACACCTTAAGCAAAAGAGCTTTATGGATTAAATACAATCTATTGGCATTTTATAATATGGCATTTACAATCTTGCCACTCTATAATGATTTGCTTGCCTTCAGACACTGCCTGTGAAAGAAGTTCTGAGTGACAAACTAAAAAGCCCTGTATTTCTTTTCACAATTCAAACCAATGCCCTGAGTTATGGTTACAATCACTGTGCTCAGACTTCATTGCTGAACTGAGCATGTCACACTGCTAGAAGTTCGAGTTTTATTATCCAGAGCCCCACAAATTCATGAAATGATGCAATTCTCTTTTAAACATATCATCACAAAGCATGATTAAAAATTCCCCAACCAGCACCCTCATCTTGAAGAAGGGTTCTCAACCCAGGCATTTAGAATTAATTTCCCAGCCAGGAAAGATCAGTCACACTTTAAGGGTCTTGAGAAAGGATTTACTTTAGAACTAATAAGACAGTTATTGCATGTTAAATATCGTATGATTATTGAAAACATATTTCTTGAGGTTTGACATCTACGTCAAGACAATACTCTGTAAACAGCAGGAACTGTGAACAGAATGCTGTTATTGATTCTGACATCATGCAATGTATCTTGTGCATGGATGCACTTAATATCCTTCGATAAAAAAAGAATAGCAGGGCCTCTAGCCAAAAGGGTGAGGTGGGGCAGTGGATTTGTGTACATCTTGTTCACTCCAGGAGACCTAGGATCAAGTCCTGCCTGAGATGCCCATGAAAAATGAGTTTGGTGGCCTCCTCCTCATTCTTATTTGTGCTCAGTATAAAGCCAGTGCACAGTTTGGCAAGATTGATGAGCACTGCTCAAGAGAGCAGGGATGGAGTAGGAAAGCATGGGGAGGGGGAGTGAGGTGGAGCCTTAGCAGCACCTGGCTCAAGTCTCTGCTTTGCGTGAGCGCTAAATGAACTCACAAATTTTTTATAAAGGGAGTTTGAAAGAAGGACTAGCATACTGGGGCAAATTTGGAAAGCCCTCTTATTTATACAAAGCACCATTCCTTCTGCCAGTAAGTTTTTGTATTCCCCTTGCAGTTTTGGAGGCTTTGGGGCTGAAATTAGAGCCTTCTCGCCTTACCACCCAGCCTCTCCTTCCAGCTGAGTCTGCAATGATTTCACAATCCTGTGTTTATGGCATCATGAACGGCTGCCATGGCAATGGCTCCGATAGTGGCATCGTTTCAGCATGATGACTTCACAACAGGATCAAGACAGAGGAGTTAAGATGGGCCATGAGAATGAAAAGGCAGAAACCAATATCCTTAACAGTTAGCCCAGGTGTCAAGGGAAATTATTTATAAATATTTTAAGAGTGACTAGGCTGAAGTTTTAAGAAAGCTTCTGTCATTCTAAAAGTTTTCCCCAGTGAACCAGTTCTGTTTTAAAACGGTTCTGCTCCTACACTCTGAGACTTCAAACAATAAACCCCAGTCTCCTCCCTGCAACTGTTTTTCAGACAAAAGCATGCGACACCCAGATGCTGTTTTGCTGCTATGAACGTGAAGTTGAGGTGGCCTTAGAAAGATGCTTGTGTCGCGGGTTCTGATTTCTTCACACCCGTGCTTGGAATTCTTTACACTCCTCCTGAGAAGATGGAAAAAACCACTTTCTGTATGTGAGTGGAAGCAACAGAGACCTGAAATGCATCAGGATAACTATTTTTAACCATTTACCTAAACACAAGAAAGTAGTTTTTCTCAGGCCTTTTAATTAAAACAACATCATAGGTTATACCTTCATTGTAATAAAACTCCAATGTGTGTCCAAATATCAGGGGATTTATTAACTTGCTCTGAGCTCTGGAAATCAGCAGGCAGGGTCAGATGTGCCTAGTGATGATGACATCATCGTTTTTTGGCAGCTCTTTTCAACTGGTGTTGAGTGAGGTAATGTCCCCAAAATTAAAACTGACAGCAAGATTAATGATGATAGATTCACTGACTTTTTCGTGATTTAAATTGGTGTTCTGTTTCTTCCACTCGGGATTGCCAAAAGAGCATCATGCCATTAACTCAGCATATCAGCAAACACAGATAACAGGAACTTCCACTCCCCCTCCCAGCTTCTCTCTCCCTCTCTCCCTCTGTTGCTTGGGGACAGGTTACTTCGGGATTCTGAGTGATTTCACCCAGAAATTTCAAAAGCAACCTCCAATTTATTAAAATTAGTAATAATTTTAACCTGGATATTACTGTCCATGTGATTCAATGCTTGGCACTTTCAAAGGATTGTTTTGCCCATTAATCAACTAAAATTAACAAAGCAAAATTTCCTGAGCACAATATTGATGGATTTTATTGTAGTTATCCTTACTAAGGTACCATATTATAGCCAAATTACATGATTGGCTATAATATGGTACCATATTATAGCCAAATTACATGATTGGCTATAATATGGTACCATATTATAGCCAAATTACATGATTGGCTATAATATGGTACCTTAGTAAGGATAACTACAATAAAATCCATCAATATTGTGCTCAGGAAATTTTGCTTTGTTAATTTTAGTTGATTAATGGGCAAAACAATCCTTTGAAAGTGCCAAGCATTGAATCACATGGACAGTAATATCCAGGTTAAAATTATTTTTATAGAATTGATAAAGAAATTCATTTTCATAACAGTCAAGGAAAGGAGGGATATTTAAGTTTCAAAAGGCAAGCTCACCTGTGATTTTAGTTTGATGAGAATACAGCAAAATAATGTATCATGCTTTTCCCAGCTTTATTATCCCAGAATAACATGTCGAGAAAAAAATAGAATCTAGAAATTTAGGTAGAGAAGGTATATTTTTACCTGGAAGATTTTTTTGTTTTGTTTTGTTTTCTAAAATTAGGCCTTGTCTTTGAACAATTGTCCAGCAACACATATGAAGGATATGAGGCCAGGGAGATAGAGTTTGGTGGAAAAAGTACTTTGATTGGATCCATACAAGGATGGATTTTAAGGACTCTATCTGACCTCCCTGCCACCTCTATAGCCCAAATCTGGCTCAAGTGTGACAAGCAATATCAGCAAGCCAGACTTCTGAATTATGTAAAAATATGTTTGGTCATCAGGAATAAGTGGTTAAAGGAGGTGTACTCACCTAAATGGCTGCATTTAGTCTGCTCTCTGGCATTCAGGGGAGAAGCAGCAGAAGGCCAGGAAATTAGCATGTCAATGCTCCTTTTGGTTTTGGAAAAGGAGATAAACTCTTTCTCTGGAGTTAAAGCCAAAAGCAATGTGGAACATTTAAGTGGGCTTGCTACAGGACCTACAAGCTGAGCCTGACAATGCAGGACTGAAATCTTAATGGTACGTGGGGAGAGGAGATGGGAAGTGGGTAAGGATAGAGAAGAAAGGAGGTTAAATTTTGGATTTGTAATACATCATATTTATAGGTATCAGCAAAATTCTGGTATGGTGGATAATTCACTCTAAACCTTACTTCTTACATCTTGGAAAAGAAAAAACACTTTCCCTTTTTTATGGTATTCTCTAAGTCCTTACTATACTAGGTTCTGAGATTAAACAAGATAATCGATCAGTTCCTATCCCAAATGGAGCTCACAATATAAAGCATAGGGAGAGTAATTATCATATCCCCATTTTATAGACAAGGAAACTGAAGCCCAGAGAGGATGTGACTCCTCTAAGGTCAAGTCAGTGGCAAAACTTGGACTAGAACCTAAATCTTCTGATTCCCTAACATATGCTTTGGTGACTGCCATGTTGCCTCATGTTATTATTCCTAGGAGAAATCCCTGTAATATCTAACTTTCCCTATTTTAAAACAAGTCCAGGGTATAAATGCAGGCACCATTTCATAGCCATCTCAACAGGTTTCCAAGAAATTTGCAAAGCTGCAACAATGAAAAGATTCATTTCAGTTTCCATTCAAGTTTATACATTTAATTTCTAAAGATCCCAAAATGCCATCAATACAATTTTATCAATCAATCATTGGTATTGATTCAGCACTTACTTTGTGCAGAACACTATACTAAGCACCAGGAAAAGTAAAATCAGAGTTGGTAGGTGCAATCCCTGTTCACAGAAGTTACATTATACTTATACTAAATTCCTAATTACACTAATTAATTTTACTAAAACCCCTTCTGTTTTTGAAATACTCAGGTATTTGTTCAGCTCATTCTTCACCAAAGTCCTTTCCTTCTCCTGTACCAGCTAGAACCATGAAGTAGTGATCTAACATTAGTTTAATTAATTTCTAAAAGGCAAAGCAGGGTAAGTGGAACAGGAAAAAAAAAATACCAGATCCCTTTTAACATTTGGTACTCCATGTGGTTCTGCTTGATAGTTTAAATTTTAAGCAAAGTTAAGGTCTTTCTAACTTCGTTTACAGTGGCTTGTACTTTGGAAGCCCCAATAGGGCTCACCATTTCCCAAGTACTTCCTAGAATTCATTAAGCGCTTACTCTGTGGCAAGAGCTGTGCTATATAACCTATCTATCAGTAGAATTTATTGAGCACCTCCTTTGTGTAGTCCACTATTCTAAACACTGCTCTGCATACAGTAAGTGCTCAATAAACACGACTGAATGATTAAACACTTGAGAGAGTACAAAAGAGTTAGTCAGTATTATTCCTGCCCGTTTGGGGTTTACAATCTAAAAGAGGAGATGGACACCCAAATAGTTTGCAAATTGGAAGAAGGGAAGAGGATAATTAGGTGATTGAGTGTTTAAGTAATATGGTACATTCAAGGGCTATCGGTGATTGTGAGCACCTATAGGTGTGGTAGGTACAAAGTGTTGAAATATTTGGGAAACCAGGAGTTTGAAGAAATTAATTCAGAAAAGCCAACAGGTGAAGATATGATTTCCAAAAGGTTTTTAAAGAGGAGAAGAGCTGTGCTTTGTCAGGTGTGAAGGGCAGGAAATTCCAAGCAATGAAGAAGGAATGAGTAAGAGGTAGGAGGTGGGAGAAACAAGAGGGAAGCACTATAAACAGGTTCTCTTGAAAGAAATAACGATTAGGAACTGGGATGTAGTGGGAGAAGAGATTGGATAATGAGAGATTGGATATTTGAGAGATTGGAGCACTGACCCTTTGGGGAATGAGGGAAGGTAGCAGTTACCACAGTGCTTTTCTTGGAAGACTCTGTAAGAACGTGGAAGCAACTTTTATCCCCAATCTGGCATGCACAGAGCATACCAGGAACAGGGACCCACAGCAGCAGGCAGGAAGGTAGAGGATGCCCTGGACATTGCCACTCTTTGACAGTAAGTAGTGTGATGTCACTTGAATGCCATCTTGAGGAAGTCCGCTCAAATTCAGCATGAATTGGCCAGAACCTAGAATATTTCTGAGAAGCTAGAGTTTGGATTAACTCTCTCTGTTCCCATGGAGGAATGATCCAAAGAATGTAGAGAGGCTGCACTTTAGTACAGCAATTCCAAGTCTCTGCATGTGGTGGAAGCATTCTTTTTCTTACCTCCTCCCACCTCTCCACCTTCCCCTAGATGAATCCCCCAGATCCTCTAGGAATTATCCAGATAAGCAGATATAGTACAACTCTGCTCTCCAGAGAGGGTTGTTTTAACCACTGGGCAGTGGGACACTAGCCTTGGCTGATCTCCCTGTGGTCATTAGAGAGTCTACTGCAGTCATAACAGTGGCATCTGCTCATCTCCCTTCCTTACTCTTATTGCTTTCCCAGCAGGATTAGAAAGGGGAGTTTGCACTCAGATGCTGGGTGTGTGTGCCCCAGGAAGTGATAGACTTAGGTTAGAGGCCCCCTTAAAGGTATGATCTCCTTCTCACCAAATCCAGTGGCCTCTATTCCATATTAATCCTCCTAAACTTCTCAGCTACCTTCAACACTGTCAACCATCCCCTTCTCCTGGAAACATCCGACTTCAGCTTCACTGACACTGTTCTCTCCTGGTTCTCCTCCTATCTCTCTGGCCTCTCATTCTCAGTCTTCTTCACAGGCATCTCCTCCGTCTCCCACCCCCTTTCTGTGGAAGTCTCTCAAGGTTCAGATTGGGATTCTATTCTCCATCTACACCCACTTTCTTGGAGAGCTCATTCACTCCCATGGCTTCAACTACCATCCCTCTGCAGATGATTCCCAAATCTTCATCTCTAGCCCTGATCTCTCTCCCTCTCTGCAATTCCAGATTTCCCCCAACCTGACATCTCTACATAGATGTCCCACTGACACCTCAACCTTAACATGTCCAAAATAGAAATCCTTATCTTCTCACCCAAACCCTGTCTTCCCTCTGATTTTCCCATCACTGTAGGCAGCACCACCATCCTTGATGTCTCACAAATCCATAACCTTGGCATTATCCTTCACTCATCTCTGTCATTCAACCCACATATATAATCTGTCACTAAATCCTGTCAGTTCAGTCTTCACAACATCACTATAATCTGCCCTTCCCTCACCATCTAAATTGCTCTCACATTAATCCAGGCACTTATTCTATTCCACCTTGATTACTATATCAACCTCCTTGCTGACCTCCCTATCTCCTCTCTCTCAGCACTCCAGTCTATACTTCACACTGCTGCCCAGATCATTTTTCTACAAAAATGTTCAGCCTATGTTTCCCACTGGCCATACACCTCCACATCAAATGGAAACTCCTTACCATCAGCTGTAAAGCACTAAATTACCTTACCCCCTCCTATCTTGCCTCACTACTTTCCTACTACAACCTACACTTCACTCTTCTAATTCCAACCTAATCACTGTACCTCGATCTCATCTATCCTGCCACCTACCTCTCATTCACATTCTGCCTCTGGCCTGGAACACCCTCCCTTTTTATATCCAACAGACAATTACTCAATTAAGCTCCCCAACTTCAAAGTCTTATCGAAGGCACATCTCCCCCAAGAGGCCTTCCCTGACTAAGCCCTCACTTCCTCTTCTCCCACTCCCTTCTGTATCCCTCTTTTTCACTCTTTTTATTCACCCCTAGCTCAGCTCCAGAGCACCCATACATATATCTGTAATTTATTTATACTAACGTCTGTCTCCCCCTCCAGATTGTAAACTTGTTGAGGACAGGGAATGGTTCTACCAACTCTGTTATATTGTTATATTGTAATCTGCTCACAATAAGTGTTCAATAAATACTGATTTATTAATTGATACGTGAGGATGAGAGGGGGAAGGTCTAATCTTTCCGTTCCTTGAGAAGTTTAAATTTTCAGCAAAACAAGTAAAATAATAATCAAGAGATTTCTTCTTTTTTAAAAATTCTTCTTTCCCTTTAAAAATACTGAGAATATCAAAAAGAGTCAAGGATTGAGGAGTGTCATTTGTCATGATCAAGGTCAGGTACCTTGCCCTGGAAACCTTTTTAAAGGAGGGGTTCTCCAAGGTGGCTTTTGAATGAAGAAAAGCAGTCTCTAGATGGATGGAAAATGTCAATTCCAGGTTTATCTTGGGTTTTGTTCAATATGCAACACACTTAGATACTTATTTTTCAAAATGAGAAAATATGCCAAAGAAAATTATTTATATGTATTTGACTGACTATATTGCATAAAATAATGGGTTACTTTTTAAATGTAAATCATATCCCATACCATTTTGACCCTTTGAATCTTTCACTAAAGGCTTGGAACACAGTGGATGAGAGCACAGAATTTATTTTAATGGACAAACATTCACCAACTATATTCTGTTTTCTGTATACATTTTCTTCCATGCATATGTGATTCTGCATACACATACACACGCACACACACACACACACACTTACTCTAAGACACAAACACTGGTGCCTGTGGTCATGGAAATAGAAATGACAAATAATGATGGAAGAAATGAGCAAAGTTTTGATCATTGTTTAATTTACTAAAAAGAACTCCACCTAAGATTCCTTCTGCCTGTTGCCAATACCGACAGAGTAGCCAGAGATAAAGACAAATGCAATACAGAGACTGATCACAGCTGTTGTAAATGCAGCAACAGTGAAAAGGAACTAAAGGAATTTAGTTAATAGAAATGTTTTCCATGTCTATCAGGAACATTATTTGTTAAATCTTCGGTTTAATCCTCAACACTGACTTGTAGTCTGAACAGTACTTTCAAACTATTTCATGTTTGTGGAATTATTTTATTGAACAGAAGGGTCATTAAAGAAACTCACATTTTTTAGGAGGCAAGAAGCCTTCCAACAGCATTTACCAGGGAACAAGACCTAGGTTTGGGATGCAACAGCCCAAAGTGACCAGGGAATTGTTACACTTATTAAAAAAAGCTGTCTTTTCTGAATATTTTTATTCACAAACTACATTTATAAGATTTCCAGATGCTAAAAAGTTCAGCTACATCCAACATTTCCCACCATGTAGGAGGGTGTACAAATAGTGAAAAACAAAAACACAGAGAACAGGGTCTCAAGGCAAAATTAGCCATTCATTTAACTCATTAATTGATAGAAAATGTGTCCAGTGATTTAAAAATCTCCAGCCAGATGTGCAGGAAAATAACTCACCCTCAAAACAAATGCAGCTATTTTCAAGAGGACTAGAGACATTTCATAGCCATTAGGATATCAGCTTAATCCACACACTTAGACCAAAGACCAAAGATTACAACAGCCTAAACCCAGGCCCCGAAGGTTTATTCACTCAGGCAATATCAGAGAGCTAATCCTTTAGATAGTGTTCTAAAGCCATCAGGGCTCCAGGATTCATGGGGGGTTCTACCTGAAGGTAATTGTTGCCCCAAGGCTCCCTATCTTCAGGAAGAACACCCATCCTCCAAAGGAGTGGAGAGTGGAAAGAAGGTACAGCTTAATGGTCTAGAGACAACCTTCCCACACTTAAAATGCTTGAAAATTAGTGACTATTTGGATCAAGGCCAACCCTAACTGGAACTGCAAGGAGCCTGAAGACTCTCACTAATATCAATATAAGTATTCTTATTCCCAATATTTAAATCCTTCTGATTAAAAAGCACTGGTCTAAGTGCTGTAATATTGTATGAAAACCAATTATGAAACTGTTTTTGGCCACAAGGCTCTCCCGATCTAAGAGAGGAGGGGAAAACAAATTCATATAATGATAGGAATATAATCCTAATAACGGTGAAAGCAAATCAAATTTCAAAGATTGAAGTATCCACAGTATAACGAGTAACACTGGGATTGAAGGAGATCATCTTTGGGTACCAGCCCAGCCAGGCAACTGTCATTGGCATCCAAGTGAGTTGTAAATATTTTGATGTTGGTCTCTCTTATTAAAGAGTAAGCTCTCTGTAGGTAGGGAATGTGTCACTCTGTTATTTTGTACATCCCAAACACCTAGTACAGTACAGAGCACTGCACTCAGTAAATGCTGCTACCACTTCTACTTCAGGAAAAAATTGCCACTACCTTATCAGCATTCACCCTTTACCTTGAGGGGAATGGAGCTTCACTCCCTGGTGTGAAGATGTAGGAGAGAGGCTATCAGACCCTCACTGTCCAATGGTATGGAAGCCCTAGATCTTGTAGGCAATGTCCCTATTATTCTGCTTGTTGTTGCTTATTTAATTGTTGCTGTTTTGCTGAATGTACCTGTTATTCCTTCCCAGTGTGTCTGTCCTCCCTCTCTTCCCACCCAGATTGTGATGACAATATTATGCTCCCCAGTGCTTTGCACATTGTAAGCCTTTAAATGCCTTATCTACTAATATTATTCTTTCTACTACTATGAAAATTCCCCAATTGCATTCTGGGGGCAGGGATAGTTTCCTCTAATGCCTTCCTCCTTCTGTCATCTCCCTGCTCCTTACCACCACGCTTACTCAGCTGAAGGACAGTGGCCATCTGCTTGGGAGAAATGCTTTGAGGGATGTCAATCAATCGTATTTATTGAACGCTTTCTGTGCTGTACTGTACTTAGTGCTGTACTAAGTGCTTGGGAGAGTACAATATAGCAATTTAACAAACACATTCTCTGCCCACAATAGTTTACAGTCTAGAGAAGAAGATGGACATTAATATAAGTAAATTACAGATATTTACATAAGTTCTGTGGAGTTGGAAGGTGGGATGAATCAAGGGAGCAAATCAGGGCAATGCAGAAGAGAGAGGGAGAAGGGGAATGTGTCTTAACCTAGGTACAGCCAACCTTGGAGCGATTAAATGCTGATTATTCCACCGAGCTACATAGACAGGGCTTCTTCACTATCTCCTTCCTGCGGCCTACCTGAGGCCATTTCACTGCTCATTAGTTGCAAATCACTAAAGGCCTAATGCTTAAAGATCATTTGTCAAAAAAATCATAGAATAGTCTGTCATTGACAAACCAATTACATTCAGTATCAATCATCAACATGTATCCCAGACCCCTAACAAAGAGGCTTAACCCTCACCCTAACATGAACCCTAATAAGGATTTTTCAATGAATAGATTGATTTGACTGTAAAAACATGAGGGATTGAAATGTGTAGATACCAGGATTTCAGGCATTTAGTTTTGGATATTCTTATCTTATCTCCCCTAATTTGCAACTCCACCAGAGGACAGGCAGGGTTGGAGCCTTAATTGTGGCCCACTGCATGGACCATTCTAGACCTTTGTTAGCCATTCTGGGAAAAAAAAATAGTTCAAGAATTAAATCTGTTCAAGCAGGAGAAATTAGGAAACAACAGAGAAAGATCTTATTTGTACATAAACTTTTACAGTTTCCATTGTCTAGATAAGGAAAATAGGCAATACTTGTTCATCTGACCCCTAACATTTCTCAGAAAGTTACACATTTTAATTTTTTATCAAGAGGAATTCGTCTATGGAGCTGACCTAGTAAAAGAGGCAAAAGACATAAGAAATTCATCACATAATGGAAAGCCACCCAATGGAGGAAACAGGTAGGTCAGTGAAACTGAAAATGTGCAAACTGAAAATTAAAGAAGTCAAAAGGAGTTTGAGCAACACATTGCAAATTCTGGCAGAGGAAGCCAGCTATGGGAATTGGTTGGACAACCTGATGGTTGTGGGGTTTAAAGTGCATTCATGGTGGGATAGATATATCTGAGAGACTAAATTATTTTTTTTGATTGGACTTTACTGAGGATGATGTTACAGAGTCCTGTACCCAAATTGTTTTTTGAAGCAAATAAGGATGCTTTGGGTTAAATTTATAAACATTGTAACCAGTCACCAAGACCAGATGGCATACAATTTTAACTTTTGTACTTGTAACATTTACATTTTTGTATATTTGTATAATTGGGCATTTGCGTTCACTCATTTCCCCCATTAAATTATAAGCCCCTTAAGAGACTGCTCCAGTGCATGCCTTTTACTTAATGTTGGTATTTGTTGGTATTTGTTAAGCGCTTACTATGTGCCGAGCACTGTTCTAAGCGCTGGGGTAGACATAGGGGAATCAGGTTGTCCCACGTGGGGCTCACAGTCTTAATCCCCATTTTACAGATGAGGGAACTGAGGCCCAGAGAAGTTAAGCGACTTGCCCACAGTCACACAGCCGACAAGTGGCAGTTCTCTTGTGCATTCTACAAGGACCTAATAGAGTGCTCCAAGTGCATAGTTGGGCTACAGTTTAAATCATAAATTCAGGAAAGGCATACACTGGACAAACATGGGATTATTGTTCATCAGATGCCACAACACTGGGGTGAGGTGGGACCCATTGAAACGTGAAGGAATAAATTTAAAACAAATAGAATGACTTTTTGTCACAGCAGGTAGTAACATATACAATTTGTTGCAATGGGATTTTTTTTTAATGGTCAAAAATAGCAGCAAGTTTGAAGGGGATTTAGGTAAATTAATGGGCCATAGTCCATAATGGTTTACGAGAAGGAAAATGAAGGATGGAGAGGCAAAGGCAAGGGCTAGTGGTTGGCACATCTTTGAAAATTAAGATAGATATCCAACAAGGGCAACCATGATTCCTCCAGATCCCTTCCAAGCATCCTGCTACTATTGTTGGAGACAAAATTCTGAATTGGTTGGGTCACTGGTCCACCCAGTAATGGCATTTATTAGGTCCTTAAAGATTTCCTCTGAAGAAAAGCCACAATAGTAAATTATCTGGTGCTTTGGCAGAGGCTGGAACTGCAAAACTAATCTATGTGGTAATTACTAGTTACACCATGAATTTTGGTGAGTGGTGATGGAAGAGTCATGAAAATAAGCACATGCCTAAGGCCTAAAATAAATCTGCTGTAATAAAATAAGGCAGCAGGCCTACAAGGAGTTGGATGTACTCTGCCTCTTCTTCACTGGATTTTCATGTGAATCTGTGATTGTGTCTGAATCTTCAGAGTGTTTCCTGCAGAGATGCTTTATTCTCTATTTCTGGTTAGCTGTGAAGTAGAAGAGCACAGTAAAGATAGCTGTGAGAAGATAAGGGTGGCTCCAGGCAACACCGGTAGGGCCAATGCAAATTATGACATCAAAAATGAATATTTACCATCTAATCTTTTTAGAAAATATTTCCAATGGTTAATCACTGAAGGATCTTTTTTCCTGAGCTAAGGCACCATCTGTGCTTAAATATTCTCCATCCTCTGGAGTCTTATTTCTTTGACACAGGGCACTTAAAAGTATGAATTGCTTTGCCTTAATCATGGAATCATTGAATGGAGTAATCCAGCCACTTGGTCACTTGTATTTATCAATTGCAAAATAAGATTTGTTTATGGGATACTTGGTTGGCAGAGAAACAAGGCTCTGAGCGAGATTAATACTCCACCCCCTATCTTTTCCCTCATTTCTTCAGGGAGAGTCCTTTTCAAAAAAGGCTTCAGGAATGCCAAGGTGTAATGTGATGAAGCACACAGAAGGTATTGCAATATCAAACAACAGAGACAGAGGTTCAAAAGCACCTACAGCTTATCGCTGGTGTTGATTAATGTTATAATTATTATGATTTATTTATGTATTTATAGGTCTTGGTTTAGAGCAAAATGAATTTGGAAGGGGAAAATCATGTCTGTTTCCCCAGTGACTGTGGGCAGGATACATTTCTACCAACTTAGGTGCACTGTAATCAATCAATCAGTCACTGTACAAAGTGCTTGGGAGAAAACAACATAACAGAGTTGGTAGAGATGTGTCCTGACCACTGTACTCTCCCAAGTGCTCAGTACAGGTCTCTGCCACAGTATGCACTCAATAGATACCATTGATTGATTGATTGATAAATTCATAGATTCCTAGCCTCCACTCTTTCTCCTATTCAGTTTACACTCTAATTTGCTGCCTGGATAAGGTTCCTAAAATGTCATTTAGCACTCTTTTCATTCCACAAAGACCACTAAAAACTAACCATTTCCCTTGACATCAGGCAAAAACCCTGGACCAGAAGATTCAAGTTTCTCCACCAGCCTTTTCTGTTTTATAAATGTGCTCTCCACCTGTTGCTTTCAAGATCATACTTCCCTATTTCCAAGAAGTTCCAATTGTACAGTGCTGTTCTCTCCTCCTTCATGTAATTCCCCTAACTAGAATTCTCCTCACCCTCAAATCCACCATACTACAACCTTTCCCTCCTTCAAAATATTCCAAAAATTCCATACCAATACCAATACTAATAGATATACCAATGCCTATTACTTATACCTATAAATGCATTAATATACCCCAGCATACATTGCCCCATCCCTAGTATCACTTCCAATCACAACCAAGGCAATTCCCTCCCTGACTCCTCCTTCCCTGTCTCTACTCTTTCCCTATTTTCTCTATTCCAAGTAGCTTTCCTGCTTCATTTCCAATACCTCAAAATCATTCAACCCACCTCTTTCCCCAATCTCGACACCTTGCTCCAATATTATTTTTCTTTTTAAAAAACTAACTTTAGTAATTCCCTTCACTCCTGCCACAAGCTAAGAGTAGTCACTGCCATCACCCAATCAGCCACCAACCGTCTTCCCATTTAAAGCCCTATCTCCCTGCCCTGGTCATACCTGCAAGATGAGAATGGGCCAGGGCAGGATGTTGGGTGAGGGGAACAATATAATCCCTTCCTAAGCAATTTCTGCTACTGCCACAATCTATCTTTAAGAGCTCATAACACTAGTGGGGGCTAGTTAGTTTATGGGGAAACCAGGGAGACAGGGAGATGGGGTTAAATTTCCACTTCTCGAATGGGCACATAAACATTGCTAGGAACAGGGTGAAATGGGAAGGAGTAACACTGCGAGTGGACAAAGGGGTGAAGGAAGTGGAGAGAGATTTTCAACCGTCACGTGAAACTGGTTTTGTAATGGAACCTGATAAATTTCATGTAAGATTATGGGGAAAGGTGTTCCACAATATAATCATTCACAGTGCACATTTTCAAGAAACTGTACCCAGCTGTAGAACAGGATACACTTATACATCAATAAATTGACTGGTGGTACAAATCAATCTACCTATACCACTTATTTATTAAATTACTTTTTGTCTATTTCATCATTTCATACTGTAAATCTGCTTATATCTCCAATATGTGAAAAGAAGCAAGGACTGTGTCTTTTCTTTTTGTGTGTACTTTCCCAGGTGCTTGGTACAGTGAGCTGCACATAGTATGTACTGGATAAATGCTATTGATTGATGAAGCATAGAGTTGCCTTTGGGAGAACCAAACAAACCTTAGTTGATTCTATGCAAACCATCATGTGAATGAATCATCTAAAAGTACAATAAACACTTGAAAATTTGAGACAATTGACCTTTGTCAATATCTACTTAAACTAAGCTTTGTACACAACAGACAGCCTCTCTAAAATGGCAGCAAAACCTCACTGGCCATAGATGACATAGCCAACTTTTTAAGTGGTTTTAATAACAGTCTTATCAGCCATTCTGAACAGAAAATGGCAGTACAGGACCACAGACAAATTCCTCACAAGATGCTTAGAAGCATTCAACATATATGAGCTGCATATTTATTGCATTTCAAACTTCTTCTCCCAGATGTCTAGAAAGGGTGGGTATCATCTCTCATCTATGTGCCAAAACACCTTCCAAAGTGTAAGCTATTCATCCCAATATAATAATTGTGGTATTTGCTACATGCTACTATGATGAGACATTTTACAAAGTGCTGGGGTAGGTACAAGGCAACCAGAGTAGGTGCCCTCCCTGTCCCACATAGGGCTCACAGCCTTCATCTCTATTTTACAGATGAGGTCACTGAGTCACAAAAAGGTTGAGTGATTTGCCCAAGGTCAAAGAGCAGACACGTGGTGGAGGTGGGATTAGAACTCAGGTTCTCCCAACTCCCAGGCCCATGCTCTGTCCAATATCCAATATAGTGACATATCTTCAGAGTTTTCTCAGTTCATGACTCTTTTCAATCAAAACTCAAGTATAAGAATGTCAAAACTATTATAACATATTTTCATTTAACTGTATTTAAATTTTAAAATATAGCTTTTCGAGTTACAATCCAGTTCTCCATACTGTCAAGTAAAACCACTTCAGTTTTTGGACCATTTACACATAAGACCAAAATAGATTCTTCTTTCCTAATCATGAACACAGTAATAAGATGGAAGTTATAAATGTGGAATTAAACAATAAAGGTCATTGGCCCAGAGAATAGTAGTTTTCTTTTTTTAATAGAATAGTGTTCTCTGGAAAAATATGAAGGTCAGAGCTGAAGGGCTAAAACCTCCTAATGAAATTTTTAATGGAAACAGCTCCTCCATATACCCCACTGTTTCTTTTCCAAAAGAAAACTAGTTGTGCCAGAAACCAGGTTTATTTCTGATATTAAACATGCAAAGGTATTATCAGCTATACCTTTAAGAGTTCAATGTCCTATCACTGAGGAAGAGTAGAGGGATGATAGTGTTAGAATTAAGTTTCTTGGTTCCTGATGTCATTGCCAAAAAACACTTATTCACAGGTATCCTGATGCTTCTTTATCATTTTTTTCTTTCATCAAAGGCATCATTTGAATTCAGGCTAACAAACTGCAAAATGATTATTTCCTTTTAACCCAATAATTTAAATAGAACTTCATCTATAAAGGGAAAATAATTTTTCCAGCCAATCTCATGACTAAAACTATTTTCTATTGAAAGGAAACCCACTTTCCAAACTTTAGTACTGGGAGCCGTGTTGACCTCAGAAAACAAGGTGGCCCAACAAAAATGCAAAGCAAACAGGATCCTAATTATAGTAACATCAATTGGAGATCATCAAGGTTTTCTTCCCCACTGTTAAGATAGTGATAAAGGTCTTGCTTTTCTCACTTTAGGCTTCATAAAAAAAAAAAAACAGCCAGCCCACTCCTTTCTCCCACAGACTTGGCCAATTCCAGGGGAGTTTTCCAGTGCTGACCACTAATTTAATGTACAGTCACTCTGTGCGGGGGAAAATGAAATTCTTTTTTCCTTCCTGTTGGAAAAACTCTTTGGCAGTAATGCTTGGATTGTTTTCTTTGTAAATTGCATTCATGCTATTTTCAAGATGTTTTCTTGGCTTTATTGAAATTTGACCCACTTAACAAGTAATGTATAACTTGTTTCCACGTTAAAATTCTCAGGGTTGCTTGAGAATCATTATTAAAACTTCCATGTGTCCTGGAAATCCAGGCAAATCTCCTCAAAGGTTGGAAAGCCATTTCCCACTGTGGAAGAAAACTTTTTTCATACTGAGAAGGGCTGATTTCTCAACCTAGGAAGAAGGGCTGATTTCTCAACCTAGGAAGAAGGGCTGATTTCTCAACCTAGGAAGATCCGCCAAAAACGTTTTGACTGTGAACCCCATCGACCTCTTTTAGTAACCTGACCTTTGCAATGATTTAGCATTTATAAACCAAAAGTCTCAAAGCATTTACCCACCAACAAGCACCAAGTATTTCTGCAGATGAGGATACCCAAGTATACAGTAGAGATCAGGAACACAGTGGCAAATAAGAAGTAAAACCCAGATTTGACACTCTACATCTGAACTGGGTTTTTTTTTGGTGTATGTTCCCACTTTCTTCCCCGCTATGCCCCAGTCTATGTTTTTTTGTTCCTCTCTAGATAAGCTTTTCTAGATATGCCCCTCTCATTATTCACCAATCTCAATCACCAATCTCAACGCCATTGCTTCTACCTTTCCTCCTTGCATGGAACTGCCTTAATCTTCAACTCTACCAAAGCACTTCCTCCTCAATTTTCAAAGACCTTTTTAATCTCCATCTCTAAAAGACATTCCCCGGCTAATATTCACCTTTCAGGCATGCCACCCAACGTGACTTCAGTAATATATTTATTCATTTATTTGTTGCTTGTTAAATGTATAGTTATTTAAATATTTATCCCTTTTTTCCATTTAGAACACTATTTTTCTGTATTCTCTATTGAATATTTGACAGTTGGTGTCTCCTTTCTTGCCCAACTAGATTACAGACTTCTCAAGAGCAACACCACTGTCTATTGTATATTCCCAAGAGTTTAGTTTGGTTCTCTGCATGCAGTAAATTCTCCATTAACATTGGTGATGCTCTGATAATGATGACTTTTAGGGGCTTTAATGTGGGGGATACACCCAATCGAAGAAATGTGCCATGTGGACACAACCTTTCATCAACCAGATGCTTAGTACAATGCTCTGCATACAGCAAGTGCTCCATAAATATGATTGATTGATTGATTTATCAGTGGTGATTGGAAATACCATCAGTGTAAATGGAAGATGAGTGGTGTTTGAACACACTGCTCCTGAATTCACCTTTCTCTTCCTCTTTAAAAGGAATAAAAAGTAGTGGAGAACAGTCGGGAAAATAAAAGACCAATCATCTTGTAAAGCCAAGAAATTCCCTCTTCTTAAATTCTCTTGTATACAGGCTTCTAACCTCGGGAGCCTTTCATCTCAGTTGTGATGAAATTAAACATGGCTGCAAGCTGCCCTCCTCAGGGCATTAAGTGGAAGGGTCAAAAAAAACCCCAAGTGCCATGGCATGCAGGACAGGAACGACTGAGGGAACTGATTCCTACCATCACATAGTTCACTTGTGCCACAAAACTACATACAAATCAAACAAAGCCTCTTTGGTCTCAGTTCCATAACAAAGCAAACTTAACATCTGTTATATCATTATAAATACTTGACCTGCAGTTTCCTGCAGAGTTGCTGTTAAGTATCTTTATCCATAAGGGGTCCTCTATCTACTTTATTTTTGAATGAAAGAGAGTCATTAGTAAGCCAAACAATCCTCCCTAACCCTTAGACACTTAAATCAAGTGGAAAGTACAGGAAAACATGCTAAATCTCAAAACAGATTTTTTTTTAGGCCCCCAAAATTTCACTCTCATCGATTGACTTGGTTAATCAAGGCTGTCTCCAATAGCAAAAACTATCATCTCTCAGCACCTCAGTCATTTAAATATTTGTCAACTTTTTTTTTAATGGTACTTGTTAAGCGCTTACTATGTGCCACTGTACTCAGTACTGGGGTAGATAAAAGATATTCAGGCTGTCCCACATGAAGCTCACAGTCTAAGTTATTCATTCATTCATTCATTCAATAGTATTTATTGATCGCTTATTATGTGCAGAGCATTGTACTAAGCGCTTGGAATGTACAATTCGGCAACAGATAGAGACAATCCCTGCCCAATAACAGGTAAGTCATAAGGAGGAGGAGTTAATCCCCATTTCACAGATGAGGCAACTGAGGCACAGAAAAGTTATGTGACTTACCTGAAGTCACACATCAGGTAAGTGGTGGAGCCAGGATTAGAACCCAGGTCCTCTGATTCCCAGGGCATGTTCTGTGAAATATCTCTAGGCCTATGACCGCAAGCCAAAGTATATAGATAACGGTCCACCAGTAAGAATAGTATGAAAAAACCCATTTACTTCAGAAGAAAGTCACATGTACTACTTAGAGAGGGACTTGATTATAGCAGTGAAGCAAGGGGGAAATATCTGTGGTATGCAGGCCACCTGTCAAAAAGCTGAAAGCAGTCCTATTTGTTATTCGAGCTTGAAGTGTAAGGCAACTCTGGTTGTAAAGGCAGAGTGGAAAGCATTCTGCATGTGCATTTTACTGAATTGAAATACAGAAGTTGACATTTTTATGACTTTCATAATCTTTACATACAGAATGTATACTGGGCTGAGGAGATCTTCTCCCCCTGCATTCTGCTTCTCTTTGATGATAGGTATGGAGAGAGACAGTGGCTGTGTGTTATGGTAACTGTCTGGATATTAAAGTCCTTTTGCCATTCCATTGGGGAATCTAGAAGAGCTACTTTGAAGCAGAGAGACACAATGCACAGTTGCAATATTATACTAGAGATGCAGCCTCCTTGTACTTTCCTTTAACTGTGGGAAGCCACAAGGTTATGTAAAATTGTAAATATTTTTCAGTAATAATTATGCTTTTTAAAAATTGATTTTCTCATGGAATACTTTGTTCCAATCCTGCATGATAGTCTGGTGGTTAAAGGGGACAAGGGACTATAGGACAGATTCTCCCCAGCACTCTCCTTATGTCTGTTGGATAAATGTTACTAACAAAGCCCGGGTAGCTTATATTTTTTCACTTTCAATAATACATGATGTCAGCTTAGCCTGGGTTATACTGAACCAAATGGGTTTGCCTCATGAACCGTGCTGTTCCTCTCTGATTTGATACAACAAGACTGGAAGGGAGAATTCAGAAAGAGAGTGATGTGAAATGTCAGAGAACTTATTTCTCCCTTCTCTAAATTTTGAACAAATGCTAGCTCCTACTTCCCAGTAGTACTGAGAAATTTTTAATTTGTTTTTGACAACTAGTACCTCATACAAAATAGCCTACTAGGCTCAGCATTTTATAATCCTGAGAAGAGTGTGACCTAGTGAAATGTTCATGGACCTCAGGGTTAGGAAACCTGAATTCTAATCCAGCTCTGTCACTTACCTGCTACCTGCTCAGTCTTAGGCAAGTTACTTAACTTCTTTGCTTCCCAATTTCTTCATTTATAAAAAGGGAATGAAATACCTGTTTTCCTTTCCACTTAGACTATTAGCCCCTTGTGGACCAGGGATAGTGTCTGAGCAATTATTTTGCCAGCCCTTACTGTAGTGCTTGACACATAGTAGACACATAGCAAGTAGCTCAATTATTCTTATTAAGGTTCCAGGCGAATTCAAAAAGCCAAAATATGTAAGATTTCCAACAAAATATTAATAATATTGTTTAGTTTAGTGAAAGTATCTGTGTTTTTCCTCTTTACTGTATTTAAGCCTCATTAAAAGTACCAGCCTCCAACCTGGTGTCTGAGGACTTTTGATTTTCTTAACACTCAGAATCTACACCAGCAGAATTTTCTGACAGATTTACCTATTCCGTGCAAGACTTCCAGACAATCTACAGCCTCGGATCAATTGGTTGCAGTCTCTGTGACAACAATGCAATACAACAATACTTAGGTTCAATTTCAATGGTTCACAAAATATCTTGCACTAATCATATGCTCATGTAAATTACCAGAGACTCCTCCCATCCTCCCCAGATGGAATGAACCCTGCTCAGTTAGGGTCTCTCGAGCTGCTGGCCCATCTCAGAGAAGTCTTCTAGGAAGTTTCAAAGAACTTATAGCTCTGCATAAGCCCTGGTTTAAAGCATTAGTTCAAACCTCAGATTTTCTAAAAAATCTGCTGGATTGAAACATAACAAAAAAATAATATTCTCTGAGTTCTTTTTGGTATTATCAAATAAAAGTGACACATCCACAGCATTGGGTTATTAAAATGTAGTCTTGCTCAGGTATGACTGGCACTTACATTTTAAGAGAGCAATTTTACTTGATTTGCTTTTTTTTCCAGTGACACCAAAGGATGGGAGAATTCAGTGACTTCTTCCCCACTCTATGTTGCTCTTTTTCTCTTTTTGCCTTAAATGAAAATTGGAAAGATCTGGAAAAGTAGAATATGGCCTTTCCTAAGTAACTTGGGCCTACTCATGAGAGAAGAGCAACTAAACGGTTCACTGAAATGGGAAAAAGCTGCTTCCCTGCAAGAGTTAGCCAAATTAAGGCTGAGGACAAAGCAGAAGTCCTGTGTATATTTCAGAGTCACATTACCTGGGCCCAAGAGGTCAATCAAATTGTAATTCCAGGCCACAGCTGGGGCTCTCAGGAGCAGTTTCTAATGTCTTCCAATGGGTGTCATTCCATGGATTGTCTTTTGATGGCAAGCCTAAGGGAAATGGAAGCAGAGCACTAAAACCAGTTGCTAACATACCCTGCCTTCTCCAGAAAAGACCATTCTACCTTGCCTCAACTAGGTAAATGCCTGAGGTACATTGGAAAGTTTGGCCTTGCCCTTAAAGCCTTCAACTTGCCAAATTATACAATGGAATATGGGCATTCTTGCTATAACACAGTAGATGTATTCTTGAAAACCGTTATCAAATAATTGCAGTCTATTAATCATTGTTTCAGTGGCAAATAATGGGTTATGGGGGAAGATGGTTCAAAACTATTGAAATAGTACCTGGCTTCTTTTGCACTGGGTAAAATTCAAAAGGAGAAAAAAATTCTAAAGCTTGTTTCATGCATCCTTCCTGTCTGATCCTTTCTCTGACACTTACCAAGGGTTTTTTGCAAACATTTAAAGTCAGTTTCCAGTGAACACTGAATTTGAAGTAGTTGCAATTTGTTCTTTTTGTAATGCAGTGTTGCCATGTTATCCTATTATTTTGCTTGAAGCAAACCTTTGGAAGATGAGCTATAAATACCATATATATTGCTGTTTAAATGTAAAATATTCTGGGGAAAATAATATAAACTATGTTAATAAGTTCTGAGCTGCAAGTCATGATTCAGGAAAGAATTGATGGCATTACTGTCAACGTTTCTTTACATCAACTCATGTACATATGCATATTTTATTTATTTGCACAAATTATTTCAGCTAATACATCTTGATATGTTTGTACTACTTCTTATATATATCTTCAATCTTCATATTGGTTTCACTGTTTGTAAATCAGTTTTATCAATTTTCTCCCTCATTAAATTGTAAGCTCTTTTAGAGTAGGGAATGTGTGTTTTGTTGCTGTTATAGTCTTCCAAGTGCTTAGCACTTAGCACTTAGTAGGAACTCAGCAATATCTTTAGTTGATGGTATATTAATGTTATTAGTTTTAGATGCAGTGACATTGTCATTAAAACAAAGCAAAATGCATGGGTTTACTATCTTATCCATACTATGCCTGAATTTGGCTACTACATGCAGGTCTGCTCACCAGAAGTCATAACAAAGGTGGAAAAGGAAGAAAGAAGGGCTCTCAGAATGAGAGGGGTGAGGCAGCCTTTGCATGAAGGTAGGCTGAAAAGATTAGGCGACTTCTCATGAAAGACGGAGAATGGCCAAATTTGAAATTTACCAAACTCATGAAATATATGTTTAAGATGCATGTAGAAATGTTAATCAAATTGTGAAGGGAGCAGTCAATGAAGCTTGAAGTTTGTACATTCAAGGAAAGCAAAAGGAAACAGTTCTTTACACAGTGGGTGGTAAGCATGTGGAATTTATTACTACAGGAAGTTGTGGAGGCAGAAAATATCAATAAGTTCAGTCCAAGCTGTTCATGGGATCAAAACCATGGAACACGGCAAGTTGGTTACCATCTTCACAGCTGCTAGTCATGCCTAGAAAATTCTAGAGATTTGGGGACCACTTACTGGAGTCATTTACAGGGTAATACCCAGAATAGAACTAAGCCAACTCACAAATATCTCATTGAAATGAAAGTCTAACACATCTCGAGGAATTACCAGAAATATTGGCCAGAACATGGAGTTCTTTTCAGCTGTGAACACCCAGTTCAGGGACTGAAGGTTAGGAATGTTTTATTCCTTTTCTCTAGAGTGGAGTCAGTTAAATAAACACTTGCTCCTCAAAAAGATCCAAAACAAGCATGAAGCAGAACATAGCACAGGAAAGAACCTTAACAGAGAAACCCTCTTTAGCAAAATCCTGCTTTCAGGCAAAGGATTTCAGGGAATAGACTATCCTCATCAGCCTGTAAGGGTTCCATATCAGTCAATCAATCAATTGTACTTACTGAGCACTTACTGTATAAAGAGCACTGAACTATGCTTAGGAGAATACAATACAACATTGTTAGTAGACAAGTTCCCTGCCCATAGGAAGCTTAGTCTAGAGGTAAATAGAGGTAAATGTCTTAAGTCCTCTGATTCCAACTTTTGTTCCTAATGTATTCTAGTCAGGTGGGTATCCAGGAAAATGACAATTAGCCAGGGAGATTCTGCGGCCTAAATTGGTTACACATTCCATCTCTGGAGTCATTCTTCGTCTCCACTAAGGATGGAAAACAAGAAATGCTGATCCTGATATAAGATTTTCTATATTCAGGATCAATAGCAAAAGCCAATTAATGACAATACCTTTTCAAGTGTCCTGGGATTCAGATGAAAAGAGTTTCACTGTACATGAAAAAAGCAAAAAGACCAAGAATTTTTCCACTTAAAGTTAACTTTTTCTTACCAATTGAGAGGGTGCTTGTTGGAGTAAAGTGTGCCAGACCTGATAGCTAGATCTGAAACGGCAAACCAAAAAGGAGAGTCTTTCAGAATTTTCAAACCCTATATAAAGTATTTCTAGGCCAGTCACATCATGATCTATTTGCCATTTGTAAAGTAAAACACCATCATGAAAAAGAATATTTAATGCTGTAAAGAAAAACCCTACCTTCTCCAGCTAATAAATGTCAGATTACCTATTACAGCGACACGAAAAGAAGAAATCATAAAGTAATATCACAGCCTCCTGTGATTTTTGAATCAAAATGGAAATTAAGAAACGAAGGTTTAATAATCCTTAGCGTTTGCTCTCTGGTAGGACTGCTATTTGTTGAGAAAAATGCTGACATATATTAGAGAGAAATGATAGAAGAGGGCCAGGTTTCATCCCTAATGCTCTCTGAAGGTCATTGCTAGGTCACATCCATACAGGGCTATACCCACAATGCACTGACGATATTGGGCTCTTAGCCAAGCTTTGTAATCCTGCTCTCCTATCAACCTTTGTGTGGAGTTAGATCAATGTGATCATTGTGCATCATCTCCTGCATGGATAAAGTACGTTACTTTTTATTGGATCTGCACCTTTTAAGCACTTAATTTTCACCCCACCCTTGGCCCCACAACACTTATGTACATCTCCATAATTTATTTTAAGGTCTGTCTCTCCCTTTAGCCTGTCTATAAGTTCCTTGTGGGTAGGGAACACGTCTACCAACTAATTCTGTTGTAATGTACTCTCCCAAGTGTTTAGTAAAGGGCTCTGTACACAGTAAGCACTAAATCAACCAATCAGTGGTATTTAGTGAGTGATTACTCATCTTTCCTATTCCACATCAACAACTGTTTCAGTCTTCTGTCTTACCTCAAGCCCTTATGTTACATCTTATCTCCTCCATAAAAACAGAGTTCAAGCCCTCTTTCCCATGCAAGTCAGCAGTTTTCTTTTCACAGAAAAAATTCAAAAACATCCCAAGAAAATAAAACTGAGAGAAAACTGTATCTGTGATGTGGCCCCTAGAAAATTCCATTCCTTGAGATTTTAGGAATGACAGCATTTATCTGGTAGAGTTCAAAACTTCTGGCTTTGAAACACTGATAATCTGATCCCTTCTGTTTTCCAGAACTGAGACAAGGAGACAATTCCAAGAGCTGATCTGAGTTTTGGCAACTGAGAGTATGAAACAACGAATATGTTAGAATGAAAAACAAACAATCTTTCAGCAAGTACTGCTTTCTAACCTCAAGAAATTCTCAAATGCTTTTGAGAACTTCAGGTCAATGGATCAGCCCTCCATTTAATGAAGTTACTAATAGCAAAAGAACTATGAACAAGGAACAGATTCATCCAGGTGCTTTATATAAATGAAATCTAATTCGCTCTCTGAGGAGCTGTTGGGTTATAATGCCAAGGATTACTGCTCAGTATTTTTAGGGAGGAGGGTTTTTTTCTAGTTTTGAAGAAACATAGCCAACATTAGTTCCAAATATTTTATTTCAAACATAAAGCACAGAACTAATACTAATAAACAACAGGCTCTTATGCCAACCTTGGTGCATGTTTTTGTTTTTGCATTATATTCCAAGAGAGTTATTGTGCATAATTAAATAGAAAAACTTGAACCTGGAATTATAAAACCGTCACCACAAACCAACAATTCCACTTGATGTGTATTAAGTCATTAAATTTATTAAAAAAAGGAGGAAAAATCTTTTCCTTGTAAATCATTAAAAATGCATGAAGGCTTAGAGCACACCAAGCAGTCTGTATGCTTGCTTGGGAAATTGTAGAAGAGAAGTCATTGCAATGGCAATGGAAAATGAGATTTTCAGAAGTCCTTATGACCGATTATTAAAATGAACATCTCTCAGAGCTATTGAGAGGAAGAACTTGTGGTAAAAATGGGTTTCTCCTTGCTCACCAGAAACTAGAATCCATTTCCAAAAATGAAAATTTTTCTCTTGCAGGATCCTGGTACTAATACATTTTGCAAGAGGCATGCAGACAGGTCATGCAAACCAAGCAGGGCTACACCAAATCTGAAAATATCTTTTAATTTTGTTATAAAGTGTCTTCTTTATGCTTTTTTGCTTTGGGCTTAGTGGTGCAAGTGTGCCATCTAATCTCATAAAATGCTCTCTGAATTCTGCATGCCTTTCTACGATTTCCAATCTGATTTTGCTTTGTATTTTTTTTAACATGATGTCAAAACAGTTTCTTTAAAATGCAGTTCAAATCATCTGATGGTAAAATACCTTAGTGTGTGCTCAGAAATTATGTAGACAGGCCAGGGACACAAATCAGGAGACAGATATGATAGTTGGGGCAGGGGGGAGTCCTGCTGCTTCATTACTATTATGGAGAAACTGGGAGCTGGGATTAGAGGGGGAGGTTGCCAGGGACAACAGAGATTTGTAGGAAACAAAATTAGGGCACCAGAAGCAAAGGCTACCTTCTTCAGATCATTAACAAAGATAATGCCTATTCCTCCCTGGTGTTCTATTTATGCTCTCTACCAATGGGTGCTATGGGGAAAACAGAAAAATCCAGATGAAATATAAATTTGTTCTCATCGATGTAACATGATGGGATATTGTTCCTAGTACAAAAATCCACTCCACAATCAATCAGTCAATGGTATTTATTGAGCAGAGAGCTCATCTCCTCCAGGAGGTCTTCCCAGACTGAGTCCCCACTCTGCTCCTCCTCCCCTCCCCACCACCCCTACTTCCTCCCTCTCCCCTACCCTCTTCCCTTTCCCACAGCACTTCTGTATATTTGTATTTATTACTCTATTTTATTAATGATGTGTATAAATTTATAATTCTATCTATTTCAATGGTATTGATGCCTGTCTACTTGTTTTGTTTTGTTGTTTGTCTCCCCTTTCTAGACTGAGAGCCTGTTGTTGGGTAGAGATTGTCTCTGTTGCGGAATTGTACTTTCCAAGTGCTTAGTACAGTGCTGTGCACACAGTAAGTGCTAAATAAATACAACTGAAGGAATGAATGAATGAGCACTTACTGTGTGCAGAGCACTTTAATAAACACTTGGCAAATGACAATACAACAGACTTGGAAAACACGATCCCTACGCAAAAGAAGATTACTGTCTTACACACTTTCCGTTTACAAGCTAGCGGCAGCTAGGTATCGGGACTCACTCCTCTTCGAGATCAGCTACCTCTGTCAGAGGGACTTAGCATCCAGTGAGTCAAAAAAAAAGCCTGCTTGTGATGAAGGCTGTAGGTAGGTGGTGAGATTTCTTATGGGCAATTGAATGGAAATATGCTGAGTTCAACCCAGAGTTACTTGAGGTGCTTTGCTACATGATGCTAGGAATCCTTAACAAAACTGACATAGTCAAATTGGGGTTATCCAAGGTAATCCAGAAATGTTCATTCTGCAGGTAACAGACTCAGCCTTCTCCTGTGTCCAATCAACCTTTCACCAGAGCTGTTCACCAGTACTACATCTGACTTGTTTGAGTTCTGCTGCTTTGCTTTTTACTTGCTAATGAGAAGTGAAACATCCAAAGGGCTGGCAATCAAAGGGAAAAGGAGAAGAGCTGAAAGGCCCAGATAATCAGATTCTGAATAATTGAAAGATAATTGTATATGTGAGATGCCCTAATGCTTTCTTTTTTTTCATGAAGGCAGAAGTGGTTTAGAAAAACGAATTGATGTCTTGAGAATAGAAATGATTTCCCTGGATCATAGACTCAGAAGTCCACAATTTTGTTTGCCTTTAGTGCGAGGTTTTATGCCTGTGGTGGCTCGACCCCTAAAATGTAAATTCTAGACAATGGAAATAAAAATACATCTAATTTTCTCTTCTGCAGCAGTGCCTTCTACTTATAAAACAGCAATTCCCCTGCTTTGCCATACCTTAATCTAGTCCCTACTGCAATAATTTTTTTTTCTGATTTTCCATCTTTGTTGACTGTTCTCAGATCATCTCATTACTCTAACTAAAACTCCTGGTGAATGCCAAGGAGACCCCTTTTGTGACTGAGCCATAAAAAATTAGTTGCTTTAATTGCTCCTCATAAATCAGTCCTTCCATTCGCTTAATTATTTTTGTTGTTTTGCTCTGGACTCTCTCCAATGCCTTTACATCTTTTTGATTCAAAGGTGCCCCTAAACTAAATGCAATAGTCTAGATGCTCTGAAGGCTGCACCCTAGCCTCCCTTCTCTTATATAATTCTTCAACATAACAGTGGCCTTATTTGCTGCCATTTCGAATCGCAAACTCTTAGCTAATTTGCTGTCCAGTATCTCCCCTAGGTCTCTTTCAGCATGACTACTTTCCAGGACTCTCCCGCCCGCTGAATATTTGTGATTTCGATTATCTGCCTCCTGAGACATTACTTTGCATTTTCTCCAGGCCAGTTTCATTTTGTTATTTTCTGCCTCTTAGATTATTTCTCCTTCCTCATTAGTGCTGGCAACATGTGCCCCAATGCAGTATCATCTGGACATTCAGCTAATGGGCTGTTTAATTCCTCTTAGAGATCACAAAGAAAATGGAAAACAACTCACCCTATCATTCTTTCTTGAAATACCTCCCACAACATAGACACATTTCCATTTGTCAGAGCTTGGGCTTTGGATTTTTCCATGAATTTGCTCTCTTTATGTAAAAATTTTGCTTTGAATTTGTTTTGAAATAATAATAACAGTAATAATAATGATCGTGTAATTCACCAACCACTTATTATGTGCCAGGCACTGTACTAAGTGTTGGGGTTGATATAAGCAAATCATATTGCACACAGTCCAATTTTCATTTTCATTTGAAATTTCATATTTCATCTGAAAATGAAATATTATGGGGCTAGAGGTGCAAAGTGGTTCAGAGCTAATAGGATTCAAGATGTGCTACATTTTTCTGGAGGATCACAAAGATGAGTTAGAAAGGGAGTTGTGAAATTACCAATATTATGGTGTGACCTCATATGAAAATGTTGTAATAAAGCATCAAGTACAAATCATCTATTGGGTGCTCTTCATCTATCAATGTTGCCGAAGCATCATAAAACAAAAAAAGTTCAAACTGCCTATAATGCTAAGCCTCATACAATTTTTTCTCTGACAGACCTCATTGCAATTCCTTTAGCTTACTCATGTTCGAAGACACTTTTCCTCCAACATCCATTCCATTATCTTCCATCATTCACCCTAGATGGTAGCATCCAACTTCATTCTCCCCACTTGGACAATTCAGAACTTCATTTGCTTTTTGTCAAGTATTCAAGAATGCCTTAGGTCTCGGGTGCTTTAAAAATGAATTGCCAGGGGTTTAATAGGTTCGTTATCAACTCCCTTCATCTCCTAGGAGGCTTGCTATTCTGACCTGCTGATTCTTACAGAGTGTATAGATGCTCAAACTGCTCAAGAATTTTCTTACCTGCTTTTTGTCAATAGCTATTTTTGCAAGGTCTTCATTACTCCTTAATTGACCAAATTTATTTTGTTTATTTTCATCTTAAAAACAGATTTAAAAGTGTGTTTAGCCTCTTAAATGTTTTAGAGTCACCATAAGTTTCAGACATCCCCATCTATTATCAGGCCTTTATTTTCTCTTTTTCCTCTGATATATTTGTCAAGTCACTGATCATTCTTTTATGCCCTTCTTTATGGTATTAACTCATTCTGCCTTTTGCTGCTCTTATCTTTTTCCTCTGACCCTTTCCTGATAGTATTAGTAATAGTATTTGTTAAGTGCCCACTTGTCCCAGTGAACTGAAGTAGGATCTCAGGAAGTTCAAAATAAAGTGACACATTTCCTGCCCACAAGGAGTTTACATCTAATATTCTTGTCTGCATGCTTACATTCTCTCCACAATTACAATTTCATCACCCAAAAGCTTTATCCAAATGAATCTGGAGTTTTCTCCTTTCCATTTTTCTTCAGAGGCAGCTCTGCCTGAAACTCTGTAATTATGAGAGGCCCAAGATTCTCTACCCCAACTGAAGGACTGTATTAGCCTCCCTAGATGACTCATCAGCAAACTTGAAAAAAATAACCTTTCATTTCCTTTCATAAAATCTAATACCCATGTAGTACTGTACTTGGTGTACAACTCCAACAAATTTGGGTCAATCCAGTCTGTAGTGTCATGTTTCACTTTCAGCTTACCTTCTAACCATTTGCTTCTTCCCTGATCAATAAAATAATAGATCCAGAATAACCTCTTCTCCAGGGATCTTTTAAGGATCTGAAACTGGCCTCTATATAGTTTCTCATATGACCTTCCCACATCTTCTGATCTCATTTCATAGACTTTTCTGGGTCTATTTTGCCAACATCCAGAACTTTACTGAAAGAGATTCTTGCATAATTCTGATGCTGCCTAGTTTGTGTTAATGATGCCATTTCACACCATAGGCAGAAGGCAGTGAAGTTGAACTGAGTCAGCCAATTTCTAGGTTTTGATTTTTCTTCCCTTTTTTGTCAATATTCATTTTAAATGCAAAAAGTAAGTTTCTTTTTTAGCTGACACTGTTCAATGTATTTTCACCTTCAGGTATATATGTGATACGTGTCCATTTTCTCATGGGGGAAGATTTAACTGCATCTCCCAAGGAAAATATTTGTGTGAGAAAATCAGGGTTATCCCAGTTTTTGCTGAAGAAAGGATGTGCTAATAATTATAGCAAAACATTCCAAAAATACCTATTTAGACAAGGCTTTTGATTAGAAATGCAAAGAATCAGTAGCCACCTAGCAATCTACTGTTTTGTACTGTTAACTTGCAGAAGGTCTGGTTCCTTGGGCCAAGAAGTCAGTATAACTAAACCAGTCAACCAATTCTTCATTTTGAACTTTATATTCATAAAGCTGGGGAATCTCATTAATACATATAAATGGACTTCACCTGTAGCATAAAGGATTTAGGTTAGACATAAAAAAGGATTCTCCGATCCTGGAATAGATGTCTAAGAGAGGTTGAGGAGTTTCTCTTCCTGGTGATCTTTAAAACTACGAAATAATCTCATTTGTCTGGCCTCGGTTAGCTAAGATCCAGTCCGAGTAGCCTAGTGAAAAAATGGACCAATGTTGGGCAGGGAGACTCCCTAAAGAGTCTTCTTGGGCACAGGACTGACTCGAAGTCTTGATCTGGCCTCAGACTTCCTCCTTGGATACCACATTAGAGTGAGTCAGAGTTCCTGGTCTGGATTCTGCTGTCCCAGTGCCATTGCTGATAACTGGCTCCTCAAATTGTGGTGGAAGATCCTGGTTATGAAAATGTTCAGGCTTCGTAATAAATTCCTCCATGCCAGTTCTTGGTCTTGAAATATCAAGACTGAAGCTTATACTTCTCCCTCAAAGACTCCAATTTCACATATGCTAAGAATTTTGCCTATGGATATATACATTTACCGAATTTGTATTGTTTGTTGAAGTGTATGTATCTTGTGGTAGTGGACTGTAAACATTCAGAGCTTTTGAGGTGTTCCTTTTTCTCTTCCTGTGCATTAAACTACTCTTCTGACTTTACAACATTCATGAAATATCTAGAAGTACCACTGGCTTATTGGGTTCTTCCCCAAAACCTTGATATTCGACATCAGTCAATCAGTCAATCAGTGATATTTACTGAGCACTTATTGGGTACCTTGTGCTTGGAAAAGTACAGTACAATAGAGTTGGTAGAAGCAATCCCTTCTCACAAGAAGCTTACAAACTATAAGGGAGACAGACATTAAAATAAATTACAGACAGGTGAAATAGTGGAGTATAAGGATATGTACCTAAGTACATATGTACCAGAGAAGCAGTGTGGCTTAGTGGAAAGAGCCCAGGCTTGGGAATCAGAGGTCATGGGTTCAAATCCCAGCTCAGCCGCTTGTCCCTATGTGACTTTGGGCAAGTCACTTAACTCCTCTGTTCCTCAGTTACCTCATCTGTAAAATGGGAATTAAGACTGTGAGCTCCATGTGGGACAAACTGATCACCTTGTATCTACCCCAGTATTTAGAACAGTGCTTTGCACATAGTAAGCGCTTAACAAATGCCATCATCATTATTATTATTAAGTTCTGTGGAGATGGAGTAAGTACCAAAGTACTTAAGAGGTACACAGCCAAATGCATAGGTGATGCAAAAGAGTTGGTAGAGGAAATGAGCACATATTCAGAGATAGCCTCTTAGAGAAATTTGATTTTAGGAGGGTTTTGAAGGTGGGGAGAATGGTGAACTTTCAGATATGAAGGACGGGTGGAGGAAAAGGAAAGAAGAGGAGTTCCAGGCCTGAGGGAGAATGGAGGCAAGGGGTCGGCAGCAGGATAAATGAGATTGAGAAACAGAGTAGGTTGGCATTAGAGAAGTGGGATGTACGGATTGGGTTGTAGAAGGAGATCAGTGACCTAAGGTAAGAGAGGAAGGTGAATGGGTGTCTTAAATCCAATGGTAAGGAGTTTCTGTTTGATATGGAAGTGGATGGGAAACCACTGAAGGTTTCTGAGGAGTGGAGAGTTATGGATTGAATGTTATTTCAGAAAAATGAACCAGGCAGCAAAATGAAATATGGACTGGAGAGGGGAGAGACAAGGGGAAGAAAGGTCAGCAATGTAGCAATTACAGTCCTGCAGGTTAGAATCATGAAGGAAGATGCCACTCTAAATACTAAGGATCTGGGGACGTCTGTTCAAACATGAAAATTGGATATGGACAAGTTTCTGACCTGAGTAATGAATAGTAGATACTTGCCAGGCTTTGAAGCAAGCTAAAGTTAAATCCTGTCAGGTAGTATTGGGTGGGATTAGAAAATGTGGACCAGCAACAATCTCTAACAGCCTGAAATATTGTTCTGTTCAAAAATAGGTGCAATGACTACCCTTAAGAATGCTGGAAGGACTTCAGCAGACCCTAATCCCATCATCTCTTTCAGCTATTCTAGTCCTAAATGGAGATTGATAGGCTTTCCTTTTTCTACAGGCATTTGGCGATAAGGAACACTAATTGCTAAGTGTGATATCATCTAACCTTATTCAAGGCTGGAGCTACAAGTGGAATCCAAGGTAAGGAGCAGAGTCACTGGTCTGGGACTAAATCAACCTTCTGGAACCAGTGATTCCCAGTTATACTACAATCTTAGAAAGGGGAACAGAGAGGACCGGATGTTCTGCACCAGTGTTCTGCTATTTGAATCTATCTACCTTTCCAAAATGGAGCTGGAAGTGACAGGTGTACAATGGATAATTTGCCCAAACCCCACCTTCTAAGGGAATGGCCCTGCTTCAGTGACTTCTTGTCTGCTTCTACAAGCCTCTGGATTTACTAATGGCTTTTCTCTGATGCTCAAGAGAACCTCTAACACTCTCTGAGGTCAAATGATGAATCCTGCTAAAAGAAAAACTCAGTGGGCCAGGGATTATAGCCAACCTAATTAACTTGTAGCTAACCTAGTGTTTAGAGCAGTGATTAACACATAGAAAGCACTTAATGTTATTATTATTAGTATTACTAATGTGTTAAAAAAAAAAGCTTGAGGAATTATGAGGCCATCCTGCTTAAAATATATCTTGGCCAGCAAAGAAAATAGTTTGTTTTTTCTTTTACTCTCCAGGTACTAAAGCAGTGGGATGAGTTCCTGAGAGATACTGTAGGATCCATCCTTTGTATTTTGTCTCTTAAAGGAAAGATAGGTCGAGGACACAGATCATGTCTATCAACTACATGTTACATTTCCAAATGCTTAGTACAGTGTACAAAGAAAGTGCTCAATAAATATCATTGGTTGATTGGTTGAGTGACCACTCATTTGGGTTCGTCCCTAAACATTAGGATTGGTGTCACGGAGGACAACTCATACATGGATTCTCCAAGCATTCAGGTGCTACCATTAGAAACTGAATGCTGGGTTGGTTGGATTATTGGTCTCACCCAATAAGGACATTTCCCATATCCTTAGTCTGTTATCTATCTTGGAGAGTTTAACCAATAACCTGCCTGGAGGGTGGGACCTCGCCCAGGTGATTATATGGGATCCTGTCCAAATCTTTGATTATATATGTTACCTGAACACCCAAACAAAAGTAGACTTAGATGTTTTCGACAGGAAGCGTTTCTGACCTTTTAAAAAGAAAACATCAGGATCTTCCAATTACTTATATATGATTTAGTGGTACCTTTGCCTTCCCTTTAATTCTTCTTTTTAATGGAAAGCTGGAGTTAATTCCAACCTGGATATTATGAGTTATGAATTTGGTGATCTGGCTCACCTTTAGAAAATAATTCCAGCTCTCAGGGCCTCTGTTTCCTTATCTGTAAAATGCAACTAATAACTTTGGCCCCCAGCTATCTAATGAGAATGCTTATATCATTAACTTAAAAATGTTTCTTAAGTGCCTTGAGATCACAGAATAGAAATGAGTTATGTGAGTCCAAAGGGTCATTGTTATCTTCTTGCCTCTTGTGCATTTTGAGGGAATCAACATTTGCATATAAAAGTCTTTTCTTTCCACTAAAAGAAAAATAATTGGGCCCATTGCATGTCTTCCAGAGATGAAACTCTTCTTCTCCAACTCTTTTGAAGGCCTCATAAATCTAGAGGCCACAGGGGCAAACTTTTAAACAACTCAGGTCAAACTGAAGATCTACCTTATTAAAGAGTCCAGATTCAGCTGGTTTGGGAACTGATGGTAAATCAGCAGCTTTGAGATAACAGCCTTGTTAATTAACATTTTAAATTTTAATGTGTCAATAATTTAGAGACATTATTTGCTTGTGTATGTGTAGATGATTTTTTCTCCTTTTAAGAAAAAAATTCAGAGACTGAATCAGTTATGAGGGTGCTCTGGAATGGTTTGTTAAGAAGCTAAGATGAGGAAGTGAGAGGGCTAGCTATAACAAAGGGTGGAAGTGAATCCACATGGAATATATATTCACAATCTCACGTTTCTTAAAACAAACATAGCTTCACTCCACTTCAGAGTCAGAACTGCCAGGTCAGAGGTCTGAATGCCTTGGAAGCCATTTTGTAGAAGTTCAGTTTCAATAAATCAAAACTAAATTTCCAGGACAGATAGAGACTCAATTTTCCAAAAATAACCTGGGCGGATCCCCAGTTAGCATTAATAATTAGGAAAATGTCCATCTTACTGAATCACATCAATAAGTAACAGGATCAGTAGGACATCCATGGTGAAAACCATATAGGGGAAAGCTCTCCTGTTCATGTTTAAAAAAATTAAATCTGGCTTTTCTAATTTGGGGGTTCAGCTCTTCCATACAAGTTTTATTCATAACAAACCTGGAACATTAGCCCAATATTCAATTTAGGTCTGGGTTTATCCTTGTCTTCCCAGAATCCCTTAGCTCTGCCCTTTTTTTGCTGCTGTAGAAGAAGGATGGGATAAACTGGAAAGTGCTCTGTCACTGAGAATAAGGTGGCCACTGACAGCACTTACAGATAGCAGACAGACTGCCACTGTCCCCCTAGACTGTAAACTTCTTGTGAGTAGGGAATGTGTCTGTTTATTGTTGTATTGTACTCTCCCAAGTGCTTAGGACAGTGCTGTGCACACAGTAAGCATTCAATAAATATAATTAAATGAATGAATGCATCAACTGGGCTTGCAGAATAATGGAATGATACCATACTGAATATTTTCTGTAAATCAGCCCGAATCTGTGAAAACCTAAAGTGTCTTCATGGGGAACTTCTTGCTAAAAGTCTTATAAGTTCCTCTTCTAGGTCACTCTGAACACTGTTGCCACTTCTGAGCTATGAAACTCATTAGCAGGAGCTGAGATAGAGTGAGGCTGAGATTTAAAATAGTAATGCCGGACATAAAGGTTTTGGATGTTGCATTTGTACCAGACAGGAGGCAAACTAGCTGAAAACCAAACTTTTCAGACTGTGAACCCCACTTGGGACAGGAACTGTGTCCAATCTTATTTACTTGTACCCATCCCAGCGCTTAGTACAGTGCCTGGCAAATAGCACTTAACAAATATCACAGTTATTATTATTATTATCTACGAACTCCATTGTATTCTCCCAAGTGCTTATTACTGTGCTCTGCACACGGTAAAACCTCAATAAATACCATTGGTTGACTGATGGATTGACCTCCTATCCTCTCCCTGACTTTCCCATCACTGTGAAAGGCACTCCCATCCTTCCTGTCGTACAAGCCAACAACCTTGTTGTCATTCCTGACTCCACTCTCTCATTCAGCCTACATATCCAATCCATCACCAAAACCTGCCAGTCTCACCTTGACAACATCGTCAAGATCCAGCCTTTCCTCTCCATCCAAACTGCTACTACGCTAGTACAATCACTCATCCTACCCCGACTGAATTACTACATCAGCATCTTTTCTGACCTCCTAACCTCCTGTCTCTCTCCACTTCAGTCTATACTTCATTCTGCTGCCCAGGTTATCTTTCTCCAGAAACTTTCTAGGCATATCATTCCTCTCCTCAAAAATCTCCAGTGGTTGCCTATCAACCTCCATATCAAGCAAAAACTTCTCACTATTGCCTTCAAAGCTCTCCATCACCTTGCCCCCTCCTACTTCACCTCACTTCTCTCCAACTACATCCCAGCCCGCACACTCCGTTCCTCTGGTGCTCACCTTCTCACTGTGCCTTATTCTCACCTTTCCCACCGTCGACTCCTGGCCCACGCCCTGCTTTGGCCTGGAATAGCCTCCCTCCTCAAATCCACCAAACACACTTCCCCTCTTCAAAGCCCTACTGAAGGTTCACCTCCTTCAAGAGGTTTTCCCAGATTAAGCCCCCCTTTTCCTCAGGTTTCCCTCCCCTCCCCATCACTCCAACTCTCTCCCTTTGCTTTACTCCCGTCCCTGCCCCACAGCACTTGTGTATTTATGTACACATCTATAATTCTATTTATTTATGTTGATGCTATTGATGCCTGTTTACTTGCTTTGATGTCTGTCCCTCCCCTTCTAAACTGTAAGCCCATTGTGGGCATGGACTGTCTCTCTTTATTGTTGAATTGCATTTTCCAAGCACTTAGTACAGAGCACAGTAAGCACTCAATATGTACGATTGAATGAATGAATGAACTCTTTAAAATTAGATTGCATGGAATTAGGCCAAAGTCAGAACGGGGCATTTGAGAAACTGCTTTCATGAACTGCACCTATAGTCCCACATGTTTCAAATCTTTACAAAAGTATGTGGCTATGCATTTTCCTATGTAGATAATTCAATAAAGAAGGTGTCTTATTCTTTAGGATTGCTATATGAGATTCTACAGACTCTCTTTTTAATTCATTTCAATTTCCCACACCTTCCTGTTGTCCCCTGGTGCAATTTAAATTCGTTTATACTTTTCCTATTCATCTTGGAAATGGAGAGTACTTGTACACCTAAATCCACCATTGTCCACTAATATGAATTTGTTGAACAACTGTTCATTGAATGGATGAGCTACCTAGGTATTAAACTCTATTCCACTTGTTCCCACACTTTTTGCCTACTTACTCTCTGCCACCTTTCCTATACTTTCTTAATCTTATTAACCCAATCACTTTCTTTTCTGTGGATTCCCCCTTGCTTTTCTTATGTACTTCTCCTCATACTTTTTCCTCCTCTCCTATCTTTTATTTTCTTATCATTTTCACTTACATACTATACTCTTTCTCCTTGAGTCTTGTCCCCCTGTGTACTTCTTGATCCCTTACTCTCTCTTTCTTATTTGCTTCTATTTCCCCCTTCAATTAATCAATCAATTGTATTTATTGAATGCTTCCTGTGTACAAAGTACTGTACTAAGTATTTGAGAGAGTACAGAAGAGTTGTAGACACTATAATAATTAATAATTATGGTATTTGTTAAGCACTTACTATGTGCCAGGCACTGTACTAAGCACAGGGATGGGTATAAGCAAGTTGTGTTGGACACGGTCCCTGTCCCACGTAGGGCTCACAGTCTCAATCCCCATTTTACAGATGAGGTAACTGAGGCCCAGAGAAGTGATCTGACTTGCCCAATGTCACACAGTAGACAAGTGGCAGAGCCAGGATTAGAACCCATGACCTTGTGACTCCCAGACCTGTGCTCTATCCACTCAGGAGAAGCAGCGTGGCTCAGTGGAAAGAGCATGGGTTTGGGAGTCAAAAGTGATGTGTTCTAATCCCGGCTCCGCCACTTGTCAGCTGTGTAACTTTGGGCAAGTCACTTAACTTCTCTGTGCCCCAGTTACCTCATCTGTAAAATGGGGATTATGACTGTGAGCCCCACGTGGGACAATCTGATCACCTTATATCCCCCCACCACTTAGAACAGTGCTTTGCACATAATAAGTGCTTTACAAGGTCCACCATCATTATTATTGTTATTATCCACTATGCATGCTGCTTCCACTATCCCTGCCCACAAGGAGCTTACAATCTAGTAAAGGAGAGAGACACTACAATAAATTACAGGTAGGGGGAGCAACAGACTATAAGGATGTGTTGATGGGATGGGACTGGGTTGAATATCAAAGCGCTTAAGAAATATGGACACGACTGTATATGCTATGCAGAAGAAGGGAGAACAGGGTGGAGAGATGAGGGGTTAGTCAGGAAAGGTTTCCTGCAGGAGATATGATTTTAGTCAGGCTTTGAAGATGGAAACAGTGGTAATTTCTTGGATAAAAGGAGGAAAAATGTGAACAAGGGGAGGATGGCGAGGGAGGAGATTGAAACACTCTGTGGTAAGTAGGTTGCTGTTTGCCTCCTTTTGATTTCTCTTCCCTTTTCTCTCCTTCTTGTTCTTTCTATCTTTCATATTTCATTCATTTTTTAAAACTGTTGCTCTTTTCTCCTCTGTTTTTTTCATCTTTCTTTTGAGGACCTATGCTCTCTTTCCACTAAGTACCTTCTAATAGTGCTGTGCTAGTGAAACAGCATGTTTTAGTGAAAAGATCAATGGTTGAAGAGTCAAAACATCTGGGTTCTAATCCCAATTCTACCACTGGCCCACTGTGTAACCTCAGACCAGTCACTTAACCTCTTTGGATCTCATTTTCCTCATTCAAAAATGGGTTTTGTGAAAGAAATGGTACTAATTTAAGTGCAAGTAATGTGGAAAATGTTAAAGCAGTCTATAAATTAAAAGTATTGGTATTGTTTCCTTTAAATATTACTAGTATTATTTTTCCTTCCAAACTGTACACTCCCTGTGGGCAGGGAACATATTCACCAACTCTGTTGTACTGTATTCTCCCAAGCACTGAGTACAGTGCTCTGCATACACTAAGAACATGATAAATATGATTGATTGATTGATTTCCTGCAACTCTTAACATATATAAACTGGACCTGAGGAAAAGAGCAAGGAGTATTACTTGAACCAGATCTCAGGGATTTCAGGTTACACCAATTCTGGGACTATGAGGAAAGAGCTGGACTCTGTAAACCCTAAAATAAAAGCTATGGATTGGGCCACCATCACCTCCTGCACCTGCCTGGAGAGTGGGGCTTTTGGCAGTTGGAGAAACAATAGCTAATGTTTATGAAAGGTCAGGGAATCTATAGCAAATTAGAATAAAGATAGATGGAAGGAGAGATTTTAGAAAACCAAGGGGAAACATGGTCTGGAAGTCATTGAGGCCACAATCTAATCACACTGTACACTTCAACTTGGAAAGCTGACTCAGAATCAGAGCTATCTGTAAGGGTGACTTCCTCGGGGGCTTTGCGGGGAATGGGTCTGGGCCATGTGCAGCAGGTCATTTTACTCAGGACTTCTGATATAGTTTTGGTAAGGAGTTAATCAAGGAGGCCTAAAAGGAATCTGCTTTCTAAGGTTTTCTCTCCTATGAACTGACACATAGAACAGTTAGGAGCAAGAAACTGAGGGAGAGCTGCTCTGAGGAGTGATTTCAGCCAGAAAAGTGACTTTAAAATGAGAGCCCTCTGTCCCATATTTCTCTCTCATCAATGACTTCAAATCAAATTAATCCAATCTGCAGATCAAAATGAGATTTTTCTTCTTATTGACTTCCCTGAAAACTTAGTCTGATGTCTGAACATCAAGCACTGTGTTTCCTTCATCATCATCAACCGACACCTAAGAAAAAAAAACCTGGAATCAAAATTTAGCTGGCAAATTTGTCAATGATGCATGAGCAAAAGAAAATATTGGCACTGCAATGCTGACCTGGTTTCGTCCTTAAATCAAGAGCATATTAAATTTGCAAAACACATTTGGAGCTGATTTGGGCAACAACAAGGTGTTGCACTGAGTCTATTTTTCTGATGACTGACAGTTTCTGAAGCAGTACAGTTAGTTAAGTCTTCTTTTGAAAAGTGCCCCTTTAGGAAACTATTATTTTTGAGAAGATCACAGTTGTGAACATTGAGAGGAAAATGGTAGGAGTTTACTCCTTGGTGACAGATATCCTAATTATCAGGAGAATATTAAACACGCATTACTAAAATACCCTTCCACTCCCCTCCATCTCCCTCACCTCTAGAAACCAGTGGGGATGAGATTTAGTCTTGGTATTGTAGTCATGGCTGTTTCTTACTATACAAACCTACAGGACTGGAATTCCAGTACTGCTGGTAAAAGAGTGAAATAAAAACATGCAGTGCTTAATAAACAGTTAATATAACAGCTAACAGTTAACAGTTAACAATACTGAGATCATGTCCAGGAAAAGGTACATCAATTGTTCAATCAAATTAATTGAGCACTTACTGTGTGCAAAGTACTATACAAAGGAGAGTTCGTTGACATGTTTCCTACCTAAAAGGAGTTTATAGTCTAGAGGGGGATTTAAACATTAAAATAAATTACAGATTTACACAGAAGGGCTGTGGAGCTGAAGGTGGGATGAATAAAGGATACACATCCAAGTGTAGATGGAAGGGGTCAACCTGATTTGCCCACTGTCAAGCAGAACCCTCTACCTGCCCCCAACAACCAACTTGGGGACTAACACTATCTTATCCTTCTCTCTGAATGAACTTTCAGGCTAAGATCTTGAATTTCTCAATCACTCAGGCAGTCAATTAATGATGTTTAGTGAGCGCTATCATGTGCAGAGCACTGTACTAAGTTTTGGGAAGAGCATAATATAACAGAGTTGATAGACATATTCCCTGCCCACAAGGACCTTTCAGTCTAGTAAAATCTATATTTGAACTCTGTGCAATCTGCAGTTGTGGAAATACTTTTTGAAAAATAATAACAATAATAATGTTGGTATTTGTTAAGCGCTTACTACATGCAGAGCACTGTTCTAAGTGCTGGGGTAGGTACAGGGTAATCAGGTTGTCCCACATGAGGCTCACAGTCTTAATCCCATTTTGCAGATGAGGGAACTGAGGCACAGAGAAGTTAAGTGACTTGTCCACATTCACACAGCTGACAAGTGGCAGAGCCGGGATTCAAACCCACGACTTCTGACTCCCAAGCCCGTGCTCTTTCCACTGAGCCATGCTGCTTCTCTAACATGCCATCAGCTCACTAGTAGAAAATGTAGGAATATAGAACACGAATTACATTGTTTGAAAGAGAGTACATGAAGTAAGGCAACCTCTATTTCTCATAGCAAAGCTAACTCCTTTCAGGATGGTACTTTTCCTATGGCTGTTTCAAGCACAGCAAGTGATCTGGCTTCTTTCATAACTGTGAAATATACAATGAATTATTTGCCAAAACACCTGTGTTTTCTCCAGAGTTTTTGCAAACTTTGCTGGCATGGAAAAAGCCCGAGTCCTTTTAGCTGTCTATCAGGATGGAAAAGCAAGAGAAGTAAATGTTCATGTTAGACTTGCAGATTTCTCTCTCACTTGGCATGGCCAAGTTTTAGAGAACTGTTTTAAAGTGTAGAGTGATCTGGTATCTGCAAGAACTTGGCCAGAATTTCTCCATCTGAGCTGTATCCAAGCCCCTCAGCAAGAAAACAGTTGCTGTCCTTCACCCAAGATCAGGTTTCTCTCTTTTCAAAAATCTCTTGGCCTTATAGTCCAGAATCTGGACAAATTCAAGACTAACAGTGCAGATCGTATTTGCCATTTCAATGAACAGCAATATAACCCCAGATGCATTACCCTAGCTTGAGACAAGGGAACTCACAGATTTAATCCTGATTTTACCATCATAGATTTTTGTTTGTTTGTTTGATTTGTTTTGTATGGTACTTGTTAAGCACTTACTATGTGCCAGGCACTCTCCTAAGCACTGGGATAGATATAAGAGGGTCAAGTTGGACCCAGTCCCTTTCTTACATGGAGTTCACAGTCTAAGTAAGAGAAAGAAGGATTTAATCCCCATTTTACAGTCCTCCAGATTGTAAACTCGTTGTGGGCAGAGAATTTTGTTGTATTGTACTCTCCTGAGCACTTAGTACAGTGCTCTGCACATACTAAGTGCTCAATAAATACCACTGATTGAGTGATTTTTCAGATGAGGTAACTGAGGCAAGAAGCAGTTAAATGACTTGCCAAAGGTCACACAACAGACAGGTGCTGGAGCAGGGATTAGAACCCATGTCCTCTGATTTCCAGGGCCAGACTCTATCCACTAAGCCATGCTGCTTCCCAGTGGTGTTAATTGAGCACCCACTAAGAAAGTGTAGCTCTGTGTAACAGAAGCAAGACACACATTCTCTGCCTCCAAGGAGGTTTGTTTTTTGTTAAGCACTTATGTAACACACGGGGCTTACAGGACTCAATGTATCTATAAATTCAGGTAAGAGAAAGTACAAATGCATGCAACAGTAAACCGACCACAGTAAGTGCTCAATAAAAACCATTGATTGATGTGACAAGATGTGGTGTAATAATAGTTGGAAGAAATAGATGAATAAATAGCTGCATAGACAAGTACATATGCATATGTTCATAAGTGCTAAAGATGGCTGTGGGATGATATAATTAGTGTATGTGAATAAATGGGAGAAGGATTTCCTATTCTACTGAACTCTTCCAAGAACTTAGTACACTGTGATCTGCACACAGTAAAAGCTCAATAAATACCGTAGATTGAATGATTGCTAAGTGGGATTTTTTTATTTTCTTTTTTGGCAGGGGGGTTGGATCTGATATATTTGACAGGTCAGGGAGTTACAGGCCAGAAAAACAGAGTGTGAGCAAAGGGTAGGAGATGGGAGAGTCAAAACAAGGTATAGTTAGAAACACTTCTTAGAGCATTCAATCAATAACATCAATTGATTGATTAATGGATGACCTTGGGAGGAATGAAGAGTGTGAGCTGGGAAGTAGCAGGTGAAGAGAGCTGATTTATGAGATATAGACTAAAGGCTAGTGTTTTAACATGCCATGTTTCACCTCAGAACACAAATTAATGAATTGCAGCTGTAAATGGATATTTATTTTGTAGCAATTCAGGATTTTATTTCAAAAAAAAAAACTCTCTTTAGATGACATTCCTTTTCTTAGGAGGAGTAAAGTAAAATGGAGAATTACTAGCTGATGCTGGACAGAAACAGTAGCCCAGTGAGATAGGATCTGCAAAAATATTCTATGTGACCAAATTATTATCACACTCACCCCTGATACACGGCAGCTTACTGAAACAACATCTCCCAAGAGCAAATTTGCTAATAAATCCACTGAAACATTCCACTCACGTATTTATTTGGGGAGGGGGGCAGTAGGGCAGGGAGAAGGTGGTGGTGTTGGGGAGGGTGGGGGGGGGGAGAGAGAGAGAGAGTATATGTGTGTGTGTGTGTGTGTGTGTGTGTGTGTGTGTAATGATGATGGGTCATTTTCTTCCCTCCTTCTCTTCCTTGCCCTCCCTGCCCTCATCTCCAGATAACATGAGACTTGGGTTGATTTGTATACAAAATAAAAAAAACCCAAAGCTTCCATCAAACTTACGGAAAACCTTAATGGTGATTTAATGCTCAGAGATCCAGCTTGCCACAGGATTGTGACAGGACTGTATTTTTTTTTTGTCAGGGTTAGGGGCTCAGTAGTGCAGCCACATTTAAAGGGAAAAAAAACTACCATTAATCATTTATGACGCCAGAGAGCATGGCTAGATTGCAAGTAGTGTATGGTTAAAGGGAAAGGGTGTAGGGGGATGAGGGGAGAAGAGACTCTGAACAAAATTCTCTTGAAGCCAGCTATCCCCCAAAAATGCAAATCCAATTGGCACTCAGAGGGATATAACCCTCTCTGGGAGACTTGGTAAATGTCTGTGGCAGGTTGTTTCCCTCATGTTTATGACTAAGTTCAACCTCTCCAGAGCAGTGAGACTCTCCCGGAGCAGAGATTTTAGGGTGATAATTGTATTTCTCAGATAGCTCAAATCACTTAGCATTTGTGGGCTGAAAAGCACTACTCAGAATAAGCTCATAAACTCCTTAAGAGGCAGGGTTCTGGGAGCTTTCTTATTTCTAGTGCATTCTTGATCCTCTTCACATCTAAACACCGTGATGCTCTATGGCTAAAGACTCTCTAAACTTCCTCTTTATTCGTAACTATTTTCAAGATTTCTATAGGATGAACCTCTCTGCTGCCTGGAACTTCCTCTCGTTTCATATATAACAGACCCCTACTCTCCCTATTTTCAAAATCAAAATAAAAACCATATCCCCTACTGAAAGTCTTCCCTGCTTAACCTCTAATTTTTCCACCCTATTCTCCCTCACTTCTGCATCACCTATGCACTTCATCCCAACCCTATAACACCTAACTAGGTAGCCTTATCTTTTGCTGCTTCCCCTACCTGTAATTTATTTTATGTCTCTCTCTCCCACTAGGTTGAATGCTCTCTGCCATCTCTATTGTACTCTCCCAAGCACTTAGTACAATGCTCTGCACACAGTAAGAACTCAGTAAATACCATAGATTGATTGATTCACATTTACCAATCCATTAAGCTTTATTCACAAAACTGCCATTACATTCCAATGTGTTCTAAAGTCCAGAGATCAGGGAGACAAAATGAAAGCTAAAGTGATGATACAAACTGTAGCCCAGCAATAATCCCAGGAAACGAATCCAATGATCTGAGCGTCTTTTCGTCACCTTTTTAACTAACTTCCTCCCCTGAATTTTTTTCTCCTTTAGGGGCTTGACCTGGAAGAACTTAATGTGTCCCCTGGTCTATCTCATCCTGGGAGAAGTCCAGGGTGATAAGAAACAGCTTCACTCTTTAGATGACTTGAAAAATCAGGATTGGCTCTAGTGGTCCAACCTTCGACTTGGGAGGAAGAAGAGCAGCTGGTAAAATTAATCAGCCCTTAGTCATTTGCATTTTTTTTTTACCATCTCCCCTGGTATTGGGCAATTCACTCTTTCTGTGTGGAGGAGAACATGCATAGCAGATGCTGTGTTTCTGTCATAGAGTATAGTAAAGTAGAAAACATGGAATAGAATTCATCTGTTAAATATCCCCACAGTTTAACCAGTTCTGGAGGGCTGCAGTCACAGCCCATGTATGCAAAGCCTCTTTGTTTTGAGTGAAAACAATTCTGGGTATCCGGGAATTGCGAGTCTACTTTCAAACATGCTACCTCTGCATTGTCTGTTCAACAAGAGATTGCCTTTGTGCTTCTTTAGAAAATGACCAAATGATGATCTGCTGGCAATAAGAATGTTTTTTTAAATGACAAAAAGAAAAGAACTAGTTAAAAAAAATGAAAATAGTAATGGTAGGCCATTAAACCAATATTATTGAAATTTTCCCAAGGCTACTGGGAATGGTCCACGCTAAGCATGCTCTATATTTATTAGTAGCATTAGCAGTCAAGTGTCAATATTTAGATTCTTTCCCATAAGGAGTTTCTTTTGACCTCCAGTTACTTTTCATTAGGGTTGATCTACTAGATATGATTTCCTCTGACTAGCTCCCTAAGATAGACCAAATAAGAGCAGCTACAAAAGTCAGGCCCTTTAGCCTAATTCCTGGCCTGGAAAGACCACTACAAAGAGAAGTTAAAGACCTTTCAGCTCCTTCAGTGAGCACAGTCTGACAGCAATCCAGCCATTTCAAGTCAGGTCAGCAACCCACTCAGCCTATATCCTCCACACACCAGTAGAGTTCCCTGAAACACTCTGTGCTTTAAGGAAATGAACAGGTATTAAAATTATGCAAGATCTCTAAAATCCATTCTTTTTTTATTCCTTTTCAGGACAGGGAATAATTTATACAAAATTATCTTACAAGATTCATCTGAGAGACTCCAAGTAAAGCAGAGGTTCTCAACCAGCCATTCTGGGACCTATGGAGGTAGTTCAAAGTACCGCACCAAGTACAGCAGTGATGGTGATAGCGGTGCCTGCTGCTTCTTTATGGCTCCTTGGGGGAGAAGAGAACCCCAGGGAGTCCAGAAAAAGTGGAGAGGAGCAGAAGCTGAAGCAGGAGAAGGAACAACCGCTTCTGTCTGTGCAGCCGTCTTTCCAGGACGCTGCTTCTCTTGGAAGTAAGCAAAACTGCTCCCAGAGCTCCTAAAAGAACAAACTCTAAGGATCTGGCAGCATTAACTGTCACAGCAACCGGGATGGGAGCATTGTATCTGCACCCCGGAGAGTATTACAGTGTTGGTGAATGGAACTCTGAGAGGTCAAGGTTGAATGTGAGGGGGGGGAGAGACGTCTTGTGGAGGTGGGAGGTACATGAAGGTGGAAAGAGGATGGAGTTAGTGGATGATATTGCCCATTAATTTCTGGAATCCCATGCATAGTCGCTAAAAATGATTGATCATTCTTGCAAAAGAAGACTAAGTGCTTCAAATGCTTCACAAGTGGTGTCACAACTGAAGCTACATAGATGCTAAAAATGGGGTCAGTAAGATAAGGCTCCTCAAATCAGATTATCCTTGTCAGAGCAAGGGCAGAGCCGAAGGCAGGCAAACTTACGCTATCTCAAGAGACAAGGTTTTCCTCGGGAAATTCTTAAAGTGACCTTTCATCTTACATTGTCCTGGGGATAAAGGGGGAACAGTTGGCACTGTGCTTTAAATCCTGCCTCCATTAAGAAAGCCAGTGGATCAAACATTAGTCCTACCTCCAGTCACAACCATGGCAGGGGCAACACTGAGGACTCTGGAGAGTCAATGGGAGCATACAACCAAGCAAGCCCTATTGTTGATTCAGGGGAAAGAACACTGTTCTGGGAATCAGAGGTCTGGATTCTAAGCCCGCTTCTCCCTGTAGCTGGCTAAGAGGGGCTAAGACCATACACATACTTCACAATGAGCTGTAATACTAATAATAATTATAGTATTCATTAAGCAGTTATGTGCCAGGCACTGTACTGAGCTCTGGGGTAGATACAAGAAAATCAGGTTGGACACAGTCCATGTTCTGCGTGGGCTCACAGTCTTAATCTCCATTTTACAGATGAGGTAACTGAGGCATAGAGAAGTGAAATGATTTGCCCAAGGCCACATAGCAGACAAGTGGCAGAACTGGTATTAGAACCTATGACCTTCTGACTCCCAGGGCCTTGCTCTGTCCACTATGCCATACTGCTTCTCACCCTGCCCGTCAGCTCAATTGCGCTCTCCGTGGCCCAGAGTGAACATAACTGCCAGGGACAATAGAGTTGCAAGCCATGCTGCCCAGCCCACTAGTGCTGTAATAAATTCATCTTGTGTAGAGTTTCAGTTCTGAAGCCTCAGGAACGAGGCTCATCTTTAGATCATGATGGTAGTCTCCATCAGAATGGAGCAACCAGGCAGTGATTGATTTAGGCATTATATCTTCTGGTGGCTGAGCCAGCATTCTCATCCTGGTTTCCCTCCTCCACCAGTCCTGAGAAAAGCTGTTTATGGCTCTGCCCAGGGATGCCATTGGAATTAATGACATCTGTTGCTGATTCTTGCCTTCTTTTACTGCTTCTCTGTTTGTGTCTGCATGTTTCCATACATCCATCTTTGTGGATCTTTGTGACCATGTCATTTTTGTTAATGGGAATCCATCTGTGTTATTCCACTTTCAGCATTAGTTTGAGTGTGTGTTTTTTTCTATGAATGTTAATGTGTATGCCAGTTGCTTTCTCTCTCACTTCCCATCTCCCTTTGCTCTCCTTTCCCTTTCTATCCCTTTCTTTCTGACCCCTTCATCCATCTCCTTTTCCCTCTCTCTTTCTCTCTATCTTACTTTTTCTCTCTGTCTTTCTCTGGCTTTTCTGACTTTCTTTCCTTTCTCTCTTCCAACTGGTCTTATTTCTAAAACATCTTTCAGCAGTTTATAGGAATAGAAACTAGATATTTAAAAGCACATTTTATTTTAAAATTGTGCCTGAAGAGCAAACCTCCAAAAAATTTGATTTTAGTGTAGAGTGACTTTTAAACAAAAAAAGGTCAGAGATGTCTTAATTTTTCCAAACCATTTCACCCATCCCTAGTTCTCCTCATCTTTTGGTTAAAGTATCAGTATCATTTTTAAAAACAAACACAAAACATATTGGTTCAGGATATTTCCTCTCTGCCACATTCTGAGTGAAGAAAATGTATCTGTCTAATTTATACTCTTTCTAGCTTAAACTCTCCTTCAAGGATCTTGAATTGAACTTTGACTGTAAACTCGTTGTGGGTAGGGAATGTGTCTGGTTATTGCTATATTGTACTCTCCCAAGTGCTATGAACCTAGTAAGCACTCAATAAGTAGCTTTGATTGATTGACTCTTGTGCTGTCTTCATGAGGAGGGGCCTAGTCCACTTCCTGAAGGTGTTCCTTCTGACACTCACCTTATGTCCTCACCCAGAAACCTGAGATAATGTACCCAGAAGTCTTCAGAAGACAACCCCCTCATGAGAGTACGAGAAGAATGGCTTATTGAATCTTGGCAGAATCCTTATTACACCCACCCAAATTCTTCAGATAAACTTCCCAGGCAATCAACACAATGCTAGACACAATCCAAATTCATCTGTGCCTGGGCAGCTGGACTCCTGCTAGTGGCAATGGATAGATAAGGGTCTTTTGGCCGAGGGAGAGGGGAGGGCATGGTACTACTCAGTGGGACATTGTGATGGAGTGGGAAGAGCAACTGAGGGAGGAGCCTCAGTTCTGAGACCAGCACAAAAAAATGATTCTAGTGATGTGGTTGGCTCACAGCCACCTGTACTCTCTCATCCTGCCAGGCATGCTCCCACTGAAGCACAGAGTTGAACAAGAAAGTACTGCATATGTGGTCCATTGAGAAGTTCATGTTTGTTATGAGCAGGACCCATTTAGAGATGATGTGACCAGAGCAGAGAGGTCTATGCTGTGCTGGTGCTCCAGTACCATAAACCAGGAGGTGATTGCCTTGGAAGTTGCTGCAGTCTTTGCCACCTATTAGCTACTAATTTCCAGAGTTTCTGTAGACCCGATATCCTTGTGGAATGCTCTCACTAGTTCTTCAAAAACCTTCACCACTGACAACATAACCACAACACGTATTCCCTTACTTTCAGAGGCAGGTCTATAACTCAGAACACTGATTCCCAAGACAATGCTCTATCCACTGGATCAATGGCAGGGCAAAACCCCTGAGAGACGAATACTATGAAATAATGCTCTGTCTTCTCCCCAACTCTCCCAACACACACACACACACACACACACACACACACAACACACACACACACACACACACACTTGGGAGGGCTTTGGGTGCCCACTGTTCCAAAAAAGAATACAACTCTCAGGTCCTAGACACAGAACCAACTGCAGAGCTGGTCACAACTGTAGAACTCTTGCAGAAACTGCTGCTTTAGGGTTGAAGTTACAAAATTCTCCAGAAAGTGCTACTAATCTGTTTTAGGGTACAGAAACATTCACTTGGGACTCTGGGGACCAGACTTCCTCCAGAACCTTTAGCTAGGCTGGCTTCCGCTATTCTCAGTAAAGTTAGTATTGATGAAAATGACAACTATGATGATGATGATGATAATGATTATAATAAAAAAATAATAATAATAATGGTGAAATAGAGGTATTTGTAAAGGCTTTAGTATGACCAAGCACTGTGTTAAGAGCTGGAGTAAGCACAGTGTACACAGCTCAGACACAGTCACTGTTCAACATGGGGAAGGAGAACAGGTATTTAATCATCATTTTATAGATTGGTAAACTGAGATACAGAAAAATTAAATGACTTTCCCAAGGTTGGTAAGTCATAGAGCTAGAATTGGAACCCAGGTCTTCTGACTCCCAGGCCCATGATTTTTCTATGAGGCTAAGTTGCTTCTCTAAGATATCCTCAAGCTCAAGTGCTCACCTGTCCAGCTCTATACTAGGCAGTCCATTTTTTCTGATCTGTCCCTCTCTGTTATGGATAAGACACCAAACCCATGATGTTCCATAATTTTATTTTTAAATGCCCAGGCTCCCTCCACCCCAGCTTCTAAGGTCAAATTCCATATCTCAGAATTGACATCTAAGTCCACAGCAACCTGTAAAAGGAGTGCAGACGTTCTGGAGAAATAGAGGGGAAGAGGACTCTCTCTGGTCATGCACTTAGAATTTACATAGATCTGCAAATTTCCACAAAACAAATCTTTTTGGGAATCCTTATGCCCTCCTGACATCAGTAAACCTGTTACTCGGGCCACAGTACACATAAGAGTGTTTGTCATTTTCCAAACAAAAATTTAGGCAACTTCAGCAAGAATAGACAGAAGTACAGACACTAGTTTTCCCACCAGGTAAACATACTCTAGTTTGTTTTTTAATAGGTATTATGCATTTATTCATCCAAATTTTAGATACTGGGGGGAGGGGAGGCAGCAAAAGGATGCCCAGAATCCTTTAGTGCCATCAGCCACCTCCACATACAGCAGTAGACTTTTCTAGCCCCTTCCTATCTTTTCTTTCTGGGCCTTTCCTGGAGGGTCATTTCTAGGCCATGTCAGTTAAAGTTCACTTGAAGTGAACTCATTTTTATGGACTACGGTGCTCTGTAGTCCTCTTTGTAGCTACCCACTGGGGCCTCCACTTTATTTGAATCCCTAAAGTAGTCCAGTGCCTCTCTTACTTTTTCCCCAGGGAATCCAGCAAAGGGGATGCTTTACAAATCAGTGGATGTGGATGAAAATCAGGTAAAGGCATGCAAATCCAAGGCTCTCTGGAATAGTGAGGTGATGACCACTCAACTCAGGGGACAGCAGTAGGTGACAGTGAAAGCCTAAACATCAATCAGTGGTATTTCTGGAGTACTTACTGACTGATTCAGATATTTTACCTAGGAACACAATAGAGAGGTTTGGAACTGTTCCCTAGACTTGTTCACTGTGCTCCACTGCATTCCAAAGCTACATTGAGATTCTGGAAGTGCAGCATTAACAATATGCTTCCGAATGTTGGGAGACAACTGAAACTGACAGACCAGTCTACTACCTACTACAGGATAGAAAAAATTGGTCATTTTGAAAAAAGGCTTCAGGAGAATCGTGACAGTCAGAAGCAAGACTGAAACAGCACGAAACACCGCAAACAACAAATACATCAGTTCAACAAGAGATAGATAATCTCTTGGAATGTGCAGTCTGGTAGGAACCGGCAGTCATTCATTGGTTTTTTCTGCTGCATCCATACGTGAGAGCAAATTTCACTGTCTGTGTCATTATCTTTCTATATGAAGGTCACTTAGCAGGTTGTAAGCATATGGGATCCATTTCCTCAGGATGTTGGGCAGCCGAAATATCAGTAGTTTGAAGAGCTGTTTGGGAAAAGTCAATGACATCAGACCATAATAGATTACAAAGGGAAATTTAAGGATGAGGACTGGAAAAGTCAGGAATGGGGATAATTCATTCTTAAATATTAGGCCAGTGCCAAAGGGGGCAATCTCCACATATGTGCTCCAGTCATTCAGCTGCCACAGTTGGACACTGAGTCCAAGACTGTGGTGAGTCATTGATCTGACCCAGTAATGATATTTTCTGTTTTTATGCTAATTCAACATAATTGTGAGTCCTAAAATACTCAGTTTATTTAGGATTACATGAGTTCAAAGTCCTGAAATATCAGGATAACTTGAACAGGGGAGTATTATGGGGAGTCGAATTAAAAAATTTTAATGTGTAGATACAGCCTCAAACTAAAGAGCAGAAGATGGTTTTCCAAAGAAATTTCTGAAAGAGTTTCTACCTAAAAAGACCTCCCAAGAAGGACTTTCTACAGACATGTTTTCCCGCAGCAGCTTCAAACTGCATAGGCCACCCAAAACCTCAGTCTAAAGGCAAAGTTAGAGAATCAAAAGCAGATCAAATGAGGGTGGGGCAGAATCATCCCAGTAGCTAACAAAGGGGAGGGGAAACCAAGAGAAGGATTTAAGGGAAAACAATGAAGAATCTTTCTCCAGGCTTCTACCCATCTGCCCCGGAGACCCCCCTGAGTATAGTTAGTGGCTTTCTACAGAGTCAGTTCTCAACTTCAATCATAGATCCTGCTCAACATCCTGATCCCAAAGGCGAACAGCCAGCCTTGGGCTTTGTTTAGCGAGCCTCCCTGCCCCCTCTGAAAATTTAATTAATTTTGCGCAAGGAAAGATTAGTTGACATGACAGCAATAAACATCAGATTCCATTAATTAATACTGAGACCATAAGTGTCTGTGTTGTTTCTCAATTACCCATTCAGACGTATCAACCCTGTCTATGCTGGTATGAACTTGGCTGCCAGGCCCAGTTAGAGTCGTGCATATTGAGTCAGGGTTAGAAGGAAAGGAAACACAATTCAGTGGAACATTTTCTAACATGCCATGCTAATCATCTTTGAGAAGTCCAAACTTAAAGCAACCCCTCCGGGGAAAGGAGAATGTTGATAACTGAAACACTTTTTCCTCTATGGGACATTTCTTGATGGCATGGATAATGTTTTTTAATCAGGTGAAAACCCAGTCTGTTACCTCTAATATGTCACTTGTAACTTAGCTTATATTTCCTCTAAGTGCCTCCATCCTCTCGTAGTCCCCCTCACCTCCCCGCCCCCACACCCCCAACACCCCAATCCCATCTAACTCTGGGAATCACAGAAATGCTAAATTTCAGAGTGATTCAGTAGAGAGTTCGAAGGGAACAAAAAGCAATCTTTTCTTTTTCATTCAAGCAAAAAGCCTAAAGGGATCACAGCTTCCACAGAGGCTCTGCTTTGGGGCTGAGAGACAAAGGAAATGTACTTGTGAGTGTTCGTTGGATGGGTCCTGGAGATTAAACAATGTGATTAAATCTTGATAGATTTTATTTTAAGGAAAAAAAATCTTGTTTTCAGTGATAGAGACTGAGTGCCTGTGGCATTACCCTGATTAATCAGCTTCTTGATGAGTATATTTTGTCTCTTAGGAGTTGGGCACTGAGGAAGCAGTAGCATCCCACACACAGCTGTTCTTGGTCCCAATCCCTAGTGGTCACTCCATCCCCGCTCTTTCCTTGAGTCTCATGAAACATCATTATTACTAGGAAGTTCCAATAATGATTCATTATTTCAATGTTTTAGTTATGTTAACCTCCCTCGCAGCAACCAAGTCCACCCAAAAGGATCAAGATAATAAGTTCAAATTTATTTCATCCCAGAATTCCCTTCACACGTAAATAATGAATCTAAAATATTCTTGGTCCTCATCTATTGCTGATTAACTTTGAGGTGTGGAGTCTTGTTTTTTTTTTTTTTACATAACAAAATTTCAAATCATTGGCTAGGACTTGAAGCGAGTGGCAGAGGGAGAAAAAATTATTAAATTTTCACAGGAATAATCGATCAGTGGTATTTATTAAGCTCTCACTTTGCTGAAAAGCACCGTACTAAGACCTTGGAAGAGTACAATACAGTTTGTAGAGGTGTCTGCATGCACAGGCAGAAATCCTGGACTCAACTCAAAAAGGGTATGACCTAAGGCGACCGGTCTTCTGATCATCCTTGTGAGGTAATGGTGGAGCTTCCAGGATGAAAAGAAATGGAGCAGAGGGAAAACAGGTAGATACAGGTAGGGGAGATGGAAGAGAGGGAGGGAAAAAAGAGGGGATACAGGTAGGGAGAGGGAAAAGGGGGAGGGAAAAAAGAGGGAGAAGAAAATGGGATTAGAGAAGCAGCGTAGCTCAATGGAAAGAGCCCGGGCTTGGGAGTCAGAGGTCATGGGTTCCAATCCCGGCTCGGGCTGCTTATCAGTTTTGTGACTTTGGGCAAGTCACTTCACTTCTCTGTGCCTCAGTTTCCTCATTTGTAAAATGGGGATGAAGACTGTGAGCCCCACGTGGGACAACCTGATCACCTTGTATCCTCCCCAGTGCTTAGACCAGTGCTTTACACATAGTAAGTGCTTAAATGCCATCATTATCATTATTATTATTATTATTATTAAAAGGTACAGACCAAGAGAGAGGAAAAGGGCACAGAGGAAGAGGATATGAAGGAGAAAAGGAAGAAAGGTGACTCATTGAGTTCCCAACCCCATCCCTGCTCCCAGTCCTGCCACTGCCACTCAGGCAAAACAGAAGTGGTGGCACAGCCCAGGCTGGGCCAGTTCATTCAGGGCGGCTACCAGAACGGCTGCTGCTACTTTCTTCCAAATGAGAGCAGCAGGGGTTGTGACACTGGCAACGGCCAGCTGAATTGGCCCTCTTGTGCACTCTTCCAGAACAGTTTCCAGCAAGGTCAGAAATACATGACTGGGTCTCTGTCGGATACTCTTAAGATTGTCCCAAAATGGGCTTACTTTAGGGGAGGCAGTGGAGGCAGGAGGGGTGGTGATCACTGCTGCCACCCCAAAAGAGAAAAAGAAAGAAGAGGAAAAAGAAGAGGAGAAGAAGACCGGACAACCTCTTATCAAATCTCCTTCCTTTCTGCTGCCATGCCGCTACCACCACTGTCACCACTGCTGGATCTCCTTCCATCACCCTCGGCCAAAGAAAGTCCTGATTCGTTCCAGGCCAAGCCTTTTGGGTAGCAGAAGGGAATTCCAAAAATTACGACCATCACTCCTAGATTAGGTCATATGGTCACTTATTCAAATCCTAGGAATGGGGGCCTATTCCTGTCCTATCTGGATCCAATAAACTTTGTTGTCAAATGTAAAGAGCGGGGACACTTGTTTTGTTTTGTTCTGTTGCCCGTCTCCCCCTTTTAGCCTGTGTACCCGTTGTTAGGCAGGGATTGTCTCTATCTGTTGCCGAATTGTTCACTCCAAGCGCTTAGTACAGTGCTCTGCACACAGTAAGCGCTCAATAAATACGATTGAATGAATGAATGAAAGGATATTGTGTGCATGATGAAGCATGCTTGAAACAGCCTCTTTGGACTTCTGGCGTTTTGTAGTTCTAGAAAACATATAGGCCTTTCCATACATATATGATTCTCTGATGCCATCATGCTGGCCAGGAGCCTCCATTCCCCAGCTCATCCTGAGAAGATGAAAAATGAGCTGAGGAAGTGGGAAAGGCTGGCCATCCTGCATCCAGTCCCCGCTCTTCCCATTCCATAGCAGTTGGAATTCTAGCCCTCTGAGTCCTATACTAGAATGTTCTGCAACTTGGGGAAGACCCCAAACTAACTCATGCTCTCGTTTGAAAGGAAAGGGCTGTGCATTCTCGCACAAGCTTTTCAACATCATTAGCATAATGTCTTTCCTCTGCCTGCAAAAAGCTGTGCTTTGCCAGTGGCAACCAGGTAATGCCTCTTAATGGGGACTGGCATGCCCAGATGGAAACTTCTGAGCACCCTGTGCCATGAAAGAATTGGGTGCTTTGGATAATATTTAAAAAGCAATCTTAAGTATTTTTACATTTGGTGTCTTTCCCTTGCTCCACTGGAGTTGTGTCCACGTTGGTGTTCCTGAGATCGGCACTCAGCTCCTTCTGCCTAAGTCCATTCCAAGTCCATTAAAGCCCCTATCTCCATGAATATTTTATGCAGTTATGACATCGTGACTCCCATTTAGGGAGAGATTTGAGTAAATGCTGAGACAATGCACTACTGAAATAGCAAATTAATCACCAAGGCCAAGAAAAATCAGGCCAGGCTACCCAATAGTTTTCCACAAAGGAAAAGCAAAATCCCATCTGCTCCCTCCTGGTAAAAAATAGTCGTCTTTTCAATTGCACCAAATGCATCCAAACACATTCTAATTCCCCATCAATTAGTAACACTTCTGTAGGTAGTTACTTGATTTTTCTAGAGCATATTTTTAAACCAGAGTAGGTCCATTTCTAAGATCTATATTCAATTTATCATGTGCCTTACTCACTGCCTTTACATTTGATATCGGCAGTAAAACCCAAACTAATTATTGGATCCCAAGTTATTGTTATCTTTCTCCTTCGGAGGTTTTGACAGTTGAAAGTTTCCGGGACCAGGGAATGGAGTCCTGAGAAGAAAAAGTGATTCTAAAGTTTCTCCGCTCCCTGATGAGTGATAACTGGGAACTGGAGGCCATAGAAGGCTGAGCAAGAGAGAAAAACATGAAATTGTCAGCTCCTTTCCCATCTCCCCAAAGGTAATAGCACTGGCCAAATGCTCAGCGGGAGTCAGGCACTTGACCCAGAGTCACAGATTTTTGTCTAGCCGGATGATGCCAGAGGCATAGGCCAAAGCCACAGAAAACACTCGGAAATTATCAAGCTTTATTTTTTAGTGCCACAACTGAAAGGATATTGACAAGTGCGTGGGACTCAATGTGTCTTCTATAGAAGGCAAAGTGGATCCTCCTGAGATGGAAATACATGGTTCCAACAAGTCTGGCTATTACCATTCTGAAACTGAGGTCACTAAGCCTGTTGCAGGCTGGCAGGACCTAGCATGTTTTATTCCACCTCCCACCAAAGACTGATTTTTATGGACAGTGGGCTTTTTTTTACAATATTCCCTCATTTAACATTCATCAAAGGCCCTTCCCATAGTATAGCCCATATAACAGTTGCCAACATACACTATGTGCAGCATTTTTTATTTTCTTTACTTCTCTTCCATTCCATTTCATTTTAAATGTGTGTGGGGGAAGAAGGTCTAGGTTTTATCTTTTCTCTTACGGATTGCAAGCCCCATTGGCAAGAGCTGGCTATTTTGGAAGTTAGCATTCAGGAACATCTATTAACTAGAACAAATAAATGAAACACATTTCTCCCCTGAAAAGAGTATTGTAAACAATGTTTCAGACCACTAGGAACATTTAAAATAAAATAACCCTACTCTGTTCCTGTGAACAAAGCCAAAATGGAGGCATCCTTAAAAAAGAAGTAGGCTGGTGGCATATACGAGGTGGTATGAATTATGTATCTACAAATCTCTCTGCAATCTACTGTGCCCATGTCTCTGCACCTGAATCTTTGTGGGCCTCAAAACTGTGTGTCCACCATCTCCAGGACAGTTCTCGTTTTCCAGAAACGTGCCTAAAAGCACATCCAAGAAACATACAGTATGTTCTGTACCATAACACAAGGTTTTGGGAACAGATTTATCTTCTCTAGTTGCCTAAGATATGTTCTAGTAAATTAGATCTCTCTTTATATTTTCCCTCTTTTCTTTTTCCATTCCACAAACTACGCTATTGTTGCTTATAAATGAAGCCCCAGAATCACATTTGATTGCAAAGGACAAATCATTTAAAGTGGTAAGTTTAGGGATGGAAAAAATGAAAATCATGTAATTCAATAATGAACCACGACAATGGAGTCAGAACCCTTCCTGGAGCATTGCTGACAATGATCATCTCCGGATGCCTTTGCTCTTGGCTATTAGAAGCTCCAGTATTTTCCCTTTGCCAATATAGGATTTAACTGCTCATAATTAAAGCCTTCAGTATGCTCACAACATCCCATGATTTACAGTTGTTTCACTGCACTACAGTTAGTTTTTTTAAAAAATTTCATGAAAAGACAATTTAGCAGATTAATTAATGCATTTACGTATTTTTGGAGGAATTTGGGTATCTTTGTGGCTCAATCTGGTTTTAATTTAATGGATATGAAGAGGGATGCAGAGGCTGCCATTCTTGGGGCCAAAAGCTACCCAGGGACTAAAACCCATCTCTTTTTGGCTTCCCCAGGGCTATGCCCTCCTCTTGGAGAGAATAACTAGTTCTTGGATTACAAGAGGGAGCAGTGGTCTCCACACATTGGGTCCCAGTAGCTTATGGATAAAGAAGGATGCTGACCGTCCTATTTGGTTTCAATTGCCGAATCTGGAAAATTACTCTGTGCAATTTATTTGCTGGACCACTTCAGACTGCCTTGCTTCTATTCCCAGCTATGCAAAAATGTAGATTGAGCTCTGGTTATGTTCTCGAAGAACACTGTGCATGTGGTTGGCATTGGCTGAGAGTGCACAAGGACATCCAACCTTTTCTTCCAGTACCCTATTGCAATTTATTCAGACACCCCTGGTCTCAAGATAAGTCCCCTGATTCCTCAACAGTGTTCTAGACAAAACATGAAAACACATAATGAAAACACATTATGGAAGATCTGATTGTAGTTAGAAAAACAACACACATCACCTTAATTTCTTCCCTTGGTAGAGGGGAATATGTAGAAGCATGTTTCCTGAGTTAATGTGACTGCAGCGCAACCTCCTTGAAAGTGAGAACTAAAGGATGTATATATAACGTATATATATTATACATTTGTCAGACATTCTTAGAATTAATATATGTAGCACGTGAAACGAGAATTTTTACCACTTCCCTGGCCTAAATTGGACAGGGCAAAGGGCAAATTTAAAGTAGTTATACAGGTTAGTAAAATTATATTTGCAAAGCTCTCTGAGATCCTGGGCTTGTAGGAGCTCTAAGAACAGGTACGACGAAATACTGGTATTCTTTAATTTTAGCAATAAAAATCCTTTTTTCAAACATGTGACAATGAATCCGTATTTCCATTACTTCTTTCTTTCCTGCCAATTAACAGTAGGTGCTAATTTAGGGAAATTGCTCCTGCAAGTTGCAAATGAGGTATGAAATGAAAAAACACACAAAACCATCTTCCAGTACTCTAAAACAAGGTAATACAATTAATGCTGTGCTGTCCTGCTCTATTTGCTGAGAACTAGAGACACCATACACTCCATGCGAAGTGACATATAAAGGCATTCTCACCTGCCTGCTAACAAGCTAACTTCCCAGTGCACTGTGCAGTTGGCTTCCCAGTGGGTTCTTACCCTTTCTCTTAGTGACACTTTTTCCCCTTTCCATGTTTCACATTTTATCTTTTAAGTAGTGCCTTAGCTTGATCAATCACCCAGTTAAGTGAATTCATTGAGCATCTACTCAGTCTGAAAGTCTGTACCAAGTGCTTGAGAGAATACAATGGGAACAAGCACATGTTCTCTGCCCTGGGAAGACTTACAATCTTGGAGGTTGAACCCGGCGACAAAGGATGTCATTTATATATAAAAGGATTGCTTCAACATTTTAAAGTTAAACTGAGGGTATCAAGGATTTTGCCTACAAAAGTGTCTAAATAAGTCAGATTTGTTTTACTTCAGAATTTGCAAATTCTAAGTCCTGTTGTGAATTTCATATGTGTCTGCTCTCTGGGAGATGCTTCTAATCACTTTAAAATCTCCATCCACACCTCCTGCAAAGCCAATGAAGTACCATTTGAGATTTTGTTCTCAAGCTACATTACTGAACAATATGTGAAAGAAAGAAGTGATTTTTAAATCAGAGTGTCCTTTTACATGATTTTCTTGTGAATATATTTGAGTTTTAGAAAGCAAGCCATATGTGGCACTAAGCAGTGATAGCATCTAAATTGCAAAAGATTGGCTATATGTAAATAAGGAAGGAAGGGTCCCTTCAGCATCTGTTCAGGTGAGAGAAGGTGAGATAAGTTATATGCCCAGGTACAATATTTAGCTCAGATAGAAAGAGTAATTGCCATGCAAATGGATCAATGCTATATTCAAAGGCAAACTTCCCAAGTTGTAGCTCTTCAATAATTTGAATTTTTTTTTAAATGAAGATGGTTTGTTCCCTTTAGTTTATTACTCTTGATTGAGCCCTGCTCATTGTGGGCAGGAAACATGCTTACTAACTCTGTTATACTGTACTCTCTCAAGTTATTAGTACCACGCATTGCACACAGTAAGCTCTCAATAAATACCATTGATTGAATTTGGTGACTTTTAGCAAGGGCAAAGGGAACCCTCGTGCTTTCTCTCCTCACCTCTAAGATACCCTGTGCACTTGTTCCAGGCCTTTCTGAGAAGTTGGATGGAATCCAAAATGCTCTCCAAATAAATCAACTAATAATACTTATTGAGTGTTTACTGCGAGTCTAGAAATGTACTAGCTGTTTGGGGGAGTTCAACACAGTAGACTTGGTAGACCCGACCCTTGCCCACAAAGAGCAAACTAACAGAAAAATATTTCCATCTAGCACAAAAGCAGGTTAGGTCTAGTTAGGCAGGTTAGGCAGAAGTGTGACCTAATGGAAAGAGCATGGGCCTGGGGACAGGGGACCTGAATTTTAATCCTGGCTCCATCACTTACCTGCTGTGGGAGAACGGGCAAGTCATTTTACTTGTCCCTGTCTCAGTTTCCATAACTATAAATGAGGGATTAAATATCTGATCTCCCTCCTGCTTGGATTGTGAGTTCCATCAATCAAAGGTATTTAGTCAGTCTACTGTATTTATTAGGTGCTTACCGTGTGCACAGCACTGTACTAAGCACTTGGGAGAGTACTATATAATAGACACATTCCCTTCCCACAGTGAGTTTACAGTCTAGAAGGGGAGACAGACAAGAATATAAATAAATTAATTACAGGTCTGGATATAAGTGCTCTGGGGATGGGAGATAGAATGAGTAAAGGGAGCAAATCAGGGTGATGCAGAAAGGAATTGAAGAAAAGGAAAATAGGGCTTAGCCAGGAAAGACCTCTTGGAGGAGTTGTGCCTTCAGTAAGGCTTTGAAGGCAGGGAGAGTACTTGTCTGTCGGATATGAGGAGGGAAGACGCTCCAGGCCAGAGGCAGGACATGGGAGAGAGGTCAGCAGTTAGATAGATGAGATATTTATTGAGCGCTTATTGTGAGCAGAGCACTGTACTAGGCACTTGGGAGAGTACAATACAATAGATTTCATAGACACAGTCCCTGCTCACAAGGAACTTACAGACTATGTCCTACCTGATTATCTGGTATCTACCCCAGCCCTTGGCATCTAGAAAGCTCTTAAATATTGCAATTATTATTAGATTCAGAACTGGAATTGTGGATGAGGACCAAAGTGCCAACTGCTTCTGCAGGGCCAGGCTGGGACAGGAAGGGAGTAGGGAGGAGCCAAATTGTACATTCCAAGGGCTTAGTACAATGCTCTGCACACAGTAAGCACTCAATAAATAGGATTGAATGAATGAACAAGAGAATTAGAATGGAGGAAAGAAAGAGCCCTCGGATTTGGAAAAAAGGGACGGCAGATTGCTTTTCCCCTTCACCAAGGTGTGCAATGTAAGGCCAGTCACCAAACCTATTCTGCAGACATGAACAAGTTTGGTATGCTTGTTTATGGTATTTGTTTAGAATTTACTATATGCCAGGTACTGTTCTAAGCACAAGGGTAGGCACAAGCTAATCATGTTGGATACAGTTCATGTCCCACATGGGGCTCATAGTCTTAATCCCCATTTTACAGATGAGGTAACTGATACATAGTGAAGTTAGATGACTTTCCCAAGGTCACTCAGCAGACAAGTGGAAGAGCTGGGATTAGAACCCAAGTTCTTCTGACTCCCAGGCCATGCTCTATCCGTTAGGCCATACTGCTTCTACTAGACTACACTAATGCAAGCCCCTAACTTCGATAAGTGTTCTCTTCAGCAGCAAAAGACCCACAGCCGTCATCTGGGTCTTGATAAACCGATGCTAATGTGAACTCCCTAGACCGTATGATTAAAAACAAACTCTAATAGATGCGTCGTTGTTCTCCAGGCAGGTAGCGGGTCTGTGAGAAGGGAAAGGGTAGACGACTCCAGAAACAGATCCTCTCTCCACTGCCCAGACCTCCTGAGGCTGATCTCTAAGAGGTCAGTGTGTGCAGTTATGTAGGAAGCTCAAGAAGCGTGGCAACAAGCGCTGTACAAATAATTAGGTATGCATCTCAGTATTAGCCTGCTGAGTTCGGACCGCTCGGATGAAGCCCCTTTTTGTGCCTTTGAGACTCCTCGTGACGTTTCAGACATCTAAAAATGTCTGAAATTTCCCTCCCAAATCTAGGAATTGGCTAGTCTTAAAAACTGTTTGTCTTCGGGCTGCACAGAGGGATCTGAGCTTTCTGGTTCTCTGGCTCAAACTGCTCAGGCTCCTGGTGAGAATCATCTCCTTCTATCAAAGGGAAAGCCGCAGAGCCAAAGCCAGCTGATTCTTTCTGAGCAGGGAGCCCAGCAGTTTTCCGTTCACTCCAGCTCACATTACTGGCTGCCCTACCACTATACAGCAAAACATCTTGCCCAGGTGGACATTAGAGCCCTGGAAAATGTGAGCAGTGAAAGGAGGGGGAAAGATGGCTTTTTGTATGACTTCTAACTCAGAGAGAGGGCATTCCATCTAGGGTCTCTTTGGGTATGGAGGGTGCCCACAAAGAGGAGGGGAAATTTTCCAACAGAGAAGTGAAACTGAAAAAATTAGTGTTAAAGCGTGACTCAAAAACCAAGAATTTTAAAGCACCCAGCCCAGTCTTCTCTTGCCTAGGAATCTGATAGGTATTGAATAGAGAAGCAGTGTGGCATAGTGGAAAGAGCACAGGCTTGGGAGTCAAAGGTCGTGAGTTCTAACCCCGACTCTGCCACTAATCAGCTGTGTGACTTTGGGCAAGTCACTTGACTTCTCTGTGCCTCAGTTACCTCATCTGTAAAATGGGGATTAAGACTAAGAGCCCCACATAGGGCAACCTGACTACTTTGTATCTACCCCAGCACTTAGAACAGTGCTCGGCACCTAGTAAGCACTTAACAAATGCCGTCATTCTTATTATCTACTAAAATGAAATAGCATTTTCTCATTATCACATTACAATAGGACCTCTCCTCTTCTGTGCTCCATGTGCCTAACTTTCAGCTCCCCAATGGGTTGATATCCTCACAGGAGATGTACAAGGCACATGTCAAAAAGTATCTCCCGGACATCCCCTGACTCCCCGGTCTACTGACCAGCTGGAAGAGTTCAACATGTTCTCCTGCATGAGCAGAGCTTGTCATCAGAGCTGACTTTCATTCTAATAATTTTCACATTAGAACAATCATTTTCTATTATTCTGCAACAAGGTCTGCCTTTCATGCTGTCATAGTGGTGGCTGGGTTTCTGAAATCCAGGAAAATAATAGGGTAGAGAGCCAAGATGTGGCCTCTTTTCTAAGTTCCCACTCTAGAAAAGCTAATCGAGGAAATTTTAACCAAGAAGGAAGAAATTGGAAAGAAACAAAATTGTTGGTGATTTGGAAATACAGATTTTGGAAACGCCGGGGAAGTGCATGTTTTAAATGATAACATGGCATATGGAGGTCCATGAATCTCACTCTGATGGGAAACACCGTGGCTCAGTGGAAAGAGCACGGGCTTGGGAGTCAGAGGTCGTGGGTTTGAATCCCAGCTCTGCCACTTGTCAGCTGCATGACTGTGGGTAAGTCACTTAACTTCTCTGTGCCTCAGTTACCTCATCTGTAAAATGGGGATGAAGACTATGAGCCTCACGTGGGACAACCTGATTACCCTGTATCTACCCCAGCGCTTAGAACAGTGCTCTGCACATAGTAAACACTTAACAAATACCAACATTATTATTATTATCTTTTTCCAATGTTCACACATTGTTACCATTCCCCTGTTGGTACCTGAAGAGTCAAGGAAAGGTGGAGAGAGGCCCAGGCAGTTTACTCAATGGAGTTCAGGCCAAGCAACCCTGAAAAGAACATCAAATAAGGCAGGGAGGTCAAGACTTTGTGAGTTTCTTCAACTTTTTCTACTTGAGGGTCTTATGTTGGCAACTAAATTGGATACAAACATTTCAGAATGCTGAAAAGAAAAACTTCAAATTTGAAGATGCAGAGATATTAACAGGAATAGTATTTATGAAAGTATATATGTTAATATATGTTCTGCGGTGGGCTAAATATAGTCAATCAAACAATTAAATCATGTCCAGAGGAGTGAAAAAAATTTGATTAAACTTCAGCTAACATGTAAATTAGATCCCAACATGTAAATTAGAAGCAGAATGGAGTCTCCACTTCGACTGTTTTATCAATGCCTTGTGACTGCTTCAATTTGGTGAGATGAAGCCAAAGGAAAGACTTCCAGAAGTCTAATTTAGTTGATTTCAACTCCCTTAACCCAGCTAAGAAGAGGGTCAGTGATCAGAAACTGTGGTGCATGTAGCAAAGTTTCTAGGCAACTAACTTCCATCCTACCCTGAGGAATCCCGAATGAGCCAGGAGAAGAGGTGTAGGGGAGGCTTAGTGAAGGACTCTAAGGCAGGCTATGTGGGTACTGGCCCAGGGGAATTAGCTACCCGGGGAGACAAGAACATAGCCTGGATTCTCAGCACCCTGTTCCCTTGTGCTGGTTCTCCCCACCGCCTGCCTATCACAGCTCTTATTATCAGTGCAATGAGTTCCCCCCCCCCCCCCAACTCTCCTCACCTCCCAATCATTTGAGCGGGCCCTTGCACTAAAAACATTTAAATGAACAAAGGAGACCTGAGTATTTGAAATGCATGAGGACTATCTGGCTTAAGTCTACAGGCTGTCCCTTCAAAGCAAAAGTGAAATGTATTTTGGACAAGCGATTGACTGCTAATGAACCACGAACACAAACAGTGCTTCTTCATTTGCATTCGGCACCAGAGAGGCACCCACATAATTTCTCATGAGCATAGCCTGCTTCTCTTTTCAGCAAAGACTACCAGCTTACTGAGTGAAGTATGCCCCCAGAGACCCCAGGCAGACCTGGTCTGACTTTGGCTGACAGGACAACACCCTTGCACCCTCTCCATTCCCCCGTGGTATGCCCAAACTCAGCCTGGGTCTGCAAGAAGCTGAGAGCAGTCAGACTTGCTTGATTCCCTGACTGAATTTCTTCATTTTTAATCCAATTATGCAGCTCCCACTCCCCAAAGGATCCTCTTTTTTCTTCATTTGCATCCAATAAGGAGGCATAATTTGTTTGGGAGCTTTCCAAGCTAACAGGAATCCATCTTTTGGAAAGTGTTGTTTGAATCTAGAAGGCTGAAGAATAGTTGGTGTTTAGCAGGATAGTTGGCCTGAGAAAATTGCATTGTTATTTTATGTTTTAAATTGCCTTTAAAACCATATTAGGAAAATTTAATTTCCAAAGACATCTTTTCTCACCCAGGTAATCCTCTCTTTCCCCCACTCCTTTTTTCTTCCTTTTTTAATGGATAAGTCAACATGTACTTTCACATTGGCTGTCCTTAAAAGATTCCAGCATCAGTTTGGACACTTAACCAAATTAACCACGCTGTCCATCTGGACTTCCCTGCCCTTCCTCAACAAAACAGGTGCTGCCTTTAACATAATTAGCAGGTTTCCGCTTATCACAAAGCTCCTTATCTTAAAACTAATTCCATCCAGTCACACATCAAGTTTTCCCAGCACAAAGGAAAAGACATCCTCATTTGCTCAGTGCAGAGTCCTTTCACACTAGAATATGTCCCAGAGGTTAGGCCTTCTGGCAGCCCACAAATTCATAAACTGAGCCATCTTGCTGGTTCACATCTTTTATTCTTTGCATCAGTGCATGCTATGACTCGGGCGGGCTTTCGGTTCCTAGGTAGAATATCCTCAGTAATCACCTAACCTACAGAACAAGATACTCTCTAGTCCTCTAACACTCCAGGTGAGAGTCTGCAACTCTGGAAGACAAGGAACAGCTGGCACCTCTTTATTCTCCCGTGTTCTCTACCCTTGAATAAAGTAAACAAAACTCCATTGGAAATAGAATACTCTTATTAGAGAGAGAGAGAGAGAATGGCACAAGGGACTGAAAAAACTCAGGCAGGCAGTATACTTCTCAATCAGTAGAGAAATCTTTTGGAGAAAACAAAAGAGATTAGATAAGTAGAAACAGAATGATTTGTTAAAAAACCACTTTCTGCATGTCTTACCCGAAGGTTATTTCACTGCACTTTTCTATATGACTGAGACCTTGACTTACCAGACATGCCACATTTGACTTTTAGAACCATTCCTTTAGTGTTACTCATTTGTCATTCTTAATATTAAATGGCAAGATAAGATCACAAACCAATGAAGTCAGAGAGCAATCAGTCCACCAGTATTTAAACGATATTCATGCCATCACATTTTCCTTGCGTGGGACATTTTCCTTGAGTCAAGAATGAACCACAGTAGAAGCAGCAGGGAAGCAGCATGGCTCAGTGGAAAGAGCAAGAGTTGGGAAGTCAGAGGAACTGGGTTCTCATCTCAGCTCTGCCATGTACGTACTACGTGACTTTGAGCAAATCACTTAACTTCTCTGTGCCTTAGTTACCTAATCTGCAAAAAGTGGATTCAATTCCTGTTCTCCCTCCAACTTAGACTGCAAGCTCGATGTGGGACCTGATTATCTTGTATCTACCCCAGCACTTAGTACAGTGCCTGGCACATAAGTATTAACAAATACCAAAGTTATTATTAATTATTATAAGACTATCCGAAACATCTGCTGCAAGGTGAGCAAAACAAGGAGTGGGGCATAAACAACTAGGGTAGAAGAAATGCTTCTAAGATAAAAATGAAGCAAAACCTCAAGACTAGGCAACATTCTTCACATCTGAGAGAGTGGCAATAGACCACCAGCTTGTCTTCAGCCAATAAGAAATAAGATTTCTCTATTAGAGCCAAGGCTTCAAGAAGATTGTGACACCAAGAAAATAATCATTACAGTATTTGTTAAGCTCTTACTATCTGTCAAGCACTGTTCTAAGCACTGGGGAAGATAGAAGATAATCAGGACACAGTCCCTGTACCACACAGGACTCATAATTTAAGTAGAAGGAACAGATTACAGATTACAGGCATAGAGAAGTTCAGTGACTTGCCCAAGGTCACACAACAAGCAGTTTGCAGAATGATTGTCAGAACAGGGATTAGAACCCAGGTCCTCTGACTCTCAGGCCCATGCTCTTTCCACTAAGCCATGTTACAACTGGGGTAGATAGAAAACAGTCATATTGGACACAGTTCCTGTCCCACACGGAGCTCACAGTCTAAGGGATAGGGACAACAGATATTGATTTCCAATATTACAGGTGAGGAAACTGAGGCACCGAGAAGTTAAGTGGCTTACCTAAGGTTATGAGTGGCAGATTCATGCCTTCCAGTTATCTACTATGGTTTTCCCACATCCAGTGTTGTGTGTTTGAGTATGTACTTAACTTTATCTTTAAAACTTTTTTCTTCCTTTCCTGTTTTCATTTTAGTTTGACTCTACAACAGCTGCTTGGGTTTCATGTTATCATCCAGTCTCTTAATATGCACTGCCCTGCAAAGCTGTGGTGTTGTGAGCATCACCCCAACGTTAAGAGCTAACTGCATTCCAAGGCCTCAAATCCATATACATACATACACCCGCATGCACCCTGAGGTCAGAAAGATTAAAAGGAGAGGAAAGCATGGGCAACGTTGTGTAAAGCATCAGAAGGTCAAGAAAGTGTATGACAGAGAAAAGACCATTTGTCTTGCACCAGAGAGACATCACTAAAAATAATCTCAGTAGAGTTAAAAGGCAAAACCAGTCAGGGAATCTGTAAGAGTTGAAGGAGAGGAAGAAGAGGCAGCATTTGCAGTGGAAGTGGAGGAAGTGTATATGGCACACTGAAGTAGTTTAGATGGGAAAGGGAAAAAAGAGACGAGATAAATAAAATGTGTAGTGGAGTCCAGGAGTTTTTTCTCCGGCAAAAGGGAAGTTTGATCTTATTCAAAATCAGAGGAAAAGAAGCCAGATGATATTGAGGCATTTAAGATGGTAATAAGAGAAGGGAAGGAGGTGGGACCAAGCATTTTTAAAAGGTGAGAGGGGAATAGGATCCAAAGTAGATGGGGATAAGGCCTCAATTTCCCCAGTGACATCATTTCTAAGGTACTTGTGAGTTAGCTTTGAAGGACATGGGGGCACTGGGTCATATAGAAATATTCATTTATTTTCAACAATGCTCATAGTTGAAAGAGTTTCCTGGGGGATCATAAATTTAGTCTCACGCTAGCTTCTAGATCTTTTGATGCAGCTTCAATAATGACAGTATCAGTAGGTTGAACCGAACTGGATTCACCATTCAACCCAACACATAATCTTCAGACTACACTGTACACAATCACTGTAATCTTCAGAAAGGACTTGAAATCCTGAAATAGTTGGAAAAGAATATGATGGAAAAATAATAGCATTACTTTCCTGAAAAAAGGCAAAGATGTAACCTGAAAGGTAAATTTGTAGTGGCAGGTGTCATTTTGATTTCTGGCTCTCCACCAAAATTGCTCATTTGCAGAAGCGGAGTTAGCAGATTGAAGAGGATGAACCAGGGTTGGGGTTTGACAGAGCAATCAAGCGAACAATCATATGAATTTAGTGACTACTGAGTACCTTACTGACCACTTAGGATCGTATAATGTAATTTGTAATCATGATCCCTGCCTTCGTGGAGCTTACTATCTAGCCCGGGGATTCAGACACCAAAATAAATTACAGATAGGAGGATATAGAGGATATAAAATATGTAGGTAAGTGCTGGGGGTGGGGAGGAGGGAGGCCGGGAGCAGGGTGGGGAAGGGGAGTGGAGTGTTTGGTACTTTAGGGCTGAAGTGGTGCCAAAGTGTGAAAGTGGCAGTTGAGGGTGATTTAAGATGGGGATATTAGAAATTTATGGGGAAGACCTCCTGATGAGATGTGATTTCAGAGGGGCTTTGAAGATGGGGAGAGCAAAGATCTATCAAATATGAAGGGGAGAGGGCTCTAGGCAGGGGAGAGGCACGAGCAAGAGATCAGCAGCAGGAGAGGTGAGAACAAGGCACAGTGAGTAAGTTAGAGGAATGACTAGTGAGAGCTGGGTTGAAGTGGGAGGTGAGACTGGATAAATCGAGGGCGATGGAGAGAGGGGAGAGAGCAGATTAAATGTCTTACAGCCGGTAGTCAGGAGATTCTGCTTGGTGTGTAGAGGAATGGACAGCCATTGGAGACTTCTGAGGAGTTGGGAGATACATGTAGCTTACATTTTAGAAAAAATGATCTGGGCATCCAAGTAAAATGTGGGCTGGAGAGGGGAAAATCTGGAGTCCAGAATATCAGCAAAGAAGCTAATACAGTAGACAAGTCAGGATACGGGAAGTGCCTGGGCCAGCTTGGGTGGCCATTTGGATGGAGTATAGTCTGGGAAGAGACAATAAGATTTGGTGATAAACTGAACAGAGAGTTGAAAGAGGGATGACTTGAGGGCAATACCAAGGTTATGGCCTCAAGAGACAAGGAGAATGGTCCTATTACCAACTGTTAGGACATTTGGATGAAAAAGGGAAGCTGAAGAGTTCAGATTGGGACATAATGAGTTGATATGCTGGTGGGACATTCATGTAGCTATGACCTGGAGACAGGAAGAAAGGGATTGCAGAGAAGAGAGGTCAGGGCTAGTGAGGTTGACATGGGAATAATCTATATAGAGATGGCAATTAAAATACAGAGCAGATGTGTTCTCCAAGGGAATAAGTGTAAATTGAGAAGAAAAGGTGACCCAGTACAGAGCCTGGAGAATAGGTCAAGATGGACAAGAGGGCAAGGGAGTTGAAAGTACTGGACAAGGGGTATTGAGCACTTGGACAACCTTGCAATGGGAGGTCTGCTTGGTGGGACACTGATGGGGAGGTTTCCTTGGTGGAGAAGAAAAAGATACCTTGGGATAGGAGAAAAATTTATTTTGCAGGTTCATCTAGGCAGAGGACAGTATAGTCACATGAGGTTATCTCTGTGTATATATGCAGGTATTCTCTTCCCACTGTTTCAGCTTCTAACAAATTAATACATTAAATGGCTATCTTCTTCTCATAAGAGAAGGAATTAATCTTTAAAGGGATATGTTTAAAAAAATGATTTAGTAGGTTTTGAAATGGCTGAGGTGACTGGTACTGCAGAGTGTTCTAGGCATTTGGGATAAGTATGGACAAACTGTAGAGAAATAACACTAGAATGGAGAGACAGTAGAGTAGTCAGCAGTGTTTAGTGCACTGGACCTATAGGATTGTAAAATCCTTTGTGGAAATGTTCCACACTTCATAGGCTTTACTGTGTTTTTCAGTTAGGCAACCAGGTGTAACTTTCATAATATTAAACCCAGATTAAATCAAAGCTGTTAAATAGTCCCATTTTTTTTGCAGGTGATATTAGCCAGCAAATTTTGGGTTGGGTTTATTTTTTAAGGTATTTTCAAAAGCTTTGCAATTCACAAGTGTTTTTTTTTACTCTGCTTGCTATACAACGTTTGCTTTTCCACTCTCTACCTCCTGAAAGAAAAACAATTATTGTAAATTATTCCACCCATGAGCAGATACTCTGCATGCAATATTCTCTTCTGCATGAATCTCAAAAACACTGCAAAGAGCTCTATCTTAATTCAGCTGAAATCAGAGCAGGGTCTTCTAAAGCATAATTACAGGTATTACTCTTTTTAAATAGCTATTTCAAAGGATGCACTTTTAAAGAAAAGCAGAATCTTGAAATTTAAATCATTTAGTATTGACATAGGAGATTATTTTCCCAAATTTTAATTTTGAATCCTGACTCTGAAAACTGTTCATCTCTGAGTTGCCAATGGACTTGTCCACATGAGACAAGTTTGACTGGAGAATAATTTTCCAAATTTTGTTTTTATCCTAAATCTGCACAGGAAAGGCACAGGAAAGGAAGATGCTAAGCATTTTCTCGATCTTAATGACTATTGAGTGGTACAAATAAAACCTCATTTTTGGAGTCACAAACCACTAGTCTTACCTCAGGAATGCTTAAGCCCCGTGACCACCTGATTAGCAGAGAGACTCTCAACTTCTCTCCAGGAGCAATAGCTATCATTCAGCTGTAACTTCAGGCCAATCAGGGAGTGTACACAGGCTAAAATTCCCTAACAATCCTGTCTTGTCCACATGAGCCTAACCTAGTATTTTCCAGAACCACAAAAGGTAAGTTTTGTTTTGGTCCCTTTTACAAACTATCTAAGAGATGGGGTCATGAATTCACTATTAAGAAAAGATGGGATTCAGTGAACCTTTTTCATTCACTTTCGATGGTATACCTTGTTCCACAGACCTCCAAAAAGCAAGAGATCGAGAGATGAACCTACACAAGAGCACCTGCATTTTTTCTACGTTCCCTCAAATTTCTTAAATCATAAAACAATTGTTGCCCTACCAGAACAAAAAGTGACCATTATGGAAGTTTACGTGCTGTGTTGTGTTTTCCTTCATTCTACGTCTCATTTAAGGCTTCAAACAAATTGATTCTTCTGTGGTGTGAACCCATTCCAGTGTTCAGATGATTAGAACAAGACCAACCTCCCTTGGTAATCTATATATTTTTGCTGTCCTTTTCCTCTGTCTCTCTCTCTTTTGGGAATTAGCAGCTGATAAAATTTGACAATGTAATGCCAGATCTCCCAAGCATATACTTTCAAGTACTAATCCCAGTTGAGAAATGTGTCTCTTTAAAAATGCATCGAATCTCAAATGTAAGAGGCTCTTGTTTTCACCTGCATCCAATTCCTGTGAACTCAGCGAGCTTAAGAAGACTCAGTGTTCTTATATGGCATCATTAGCTTAAGGATTGGATCTAGCATGTCAAACTGCAATTGGATTCATCACAATGAATCTGCCTCAGAATGTATTCAATTCTTCCGGTCCTGCAGCCAAGCCCTTAGGAAGAGCATGAGATTGTGGTGGTAACTTTGGGAAGGTGAAGCTGTTGAGGGTGCTAGCCTGGAGAGCCCACTGGAGGCATATATTACAATCCAAGAAAGCTTCACCGGCAGACTGAGGGATAAGCCTGTATTTTTCATTCAGGCTTAAAGAGACTGCTTGCAAGATTTCAGATCCCTGGTGAGTAGTTTTCTATGGTTTCAGTTACAGCACAATTGCAGAGTATTAATGTAATCATACTTTCATTTAACAATATTATGAGAAAGAAAAAAATTTACTTTGTGGTTTCCCAAAATAGCATTTATAACTACTAATAATGAATGTATCTAAAATTTAGATTTTTTTTGTCATTTTAATTGTAAAAATCCCATAACATAGAATAGACACAGAAAATGACAGGACTATAGATATCTGGCTTTATAAAAGTACAATAGAAATTCGTATTCAAAGAGGTTTAATGCACTAAGTAAATTTATAATTTTTTAAACATCTTTATGAGGCCACTTTCAATTTGAAAACAAAATTCGAAGATACGATGATCCAAATGTAAGTAATAATAATAATAGCTGTATACGTGTTAAGTGCTTACTATGTGCCAGGCACTGTGCTAAGCCCTGAGGTGGATACAAGCAAATTAGGTTGGACGCTTATCCCTGGCCTGAGTAATCAAGGCCAACAGAATGGCTTACCACAAAATACCCATTCCAGTGTTGATGAGTTCTGCTTTCCATTCATTTTGTCTACTGTATGGTTCCCCTCATTAACTCATTCAGGTTCAAGGATGAATGGAAGTTCCCTGAGTTCTGGTTTAGGCCTCCAGTTGACCAAATGATGTCTTCTGGATGTCTTTCCACATTTACTCCCAATATTTTGACTTGCACTTTATCTGCCACCTGAAAGAGTGACCTTGTTTCTATTCTCATTGCCACTACGGTCAATATACTCATTTCCCAATCTTTCCATTTGGAGTCAGTGAGCCTACCTTTTGACTTTCCTGATATACTGAACTGAAACTAAGTGAACTGGCCAGGGTCCCAATTAGGCCTGGTTTTGATTGCTGATAACTGTCTTGAAAACATACATTTCATTTAAGCAGAGAAGTATCAAGAAAATGAAAGCTTGAAAGGGTTTCATAAGGGCAGTTCTGTCTACTTTTTCTAGACTGTAATAATAGACTCAGATATTTACTGTTTGGCAAAGTGTTTCTGTTTTCCTTTGTTGGTAGGTGTAATTTGATTTTTGGAGCCAAGAACACCTCTTTCTGGCCAACTAACCCTGTTTTTTTTTTCTTTTACTAGCACACCCTGGAGTAGCATAACTGAGCTGAGGTGAATTATGTGTAGGAAAACAGGGCTTAATGAATAGAAAACTCATGGAATTCATTTGATGTTGGCACATTAACACACTTTTTGCCAAATCCTTTAGGTTCCAGCATTTTCCCACAAAAAGGGTGAAAAACCTCTTTCAAGACTCTGACCTGAAGGTTATGTAAGCTATTTGATAATAAACGAAAATGCGATGTTTCAAGACTTGTCAAATGCCATCAATCTATACCAAACCAACATTTCAAGGGACACTGTTCAGACTGATGGGAGAAAAAAGCTGGATACTTTGGGGAGCCAAAACTAGGTACCCCTTTTTCCCTTAGTTTTCCTACTCCATAAAAATGATGGGTGAATTGTTTCTTTAAAATGAATAAATAGCACTGTCCTTAAAAAGCACATACTAGACGTTCCAAATTGGAGTTCAGAGATGTCATTCATTTATTCATTCAGTTGTAATCAATTGTATTTATTGAGCGCTTACTATGTGCAGAGCACTGTACTAAGCACTTAGAATTATGTTAAACATCAAGGGGGATGCAATGGAAATTTTTTTATTGAAAGTAAGCTGGGAATATACCCCAGGAGAGAATGAAAATCTTTCTTTTCAATAGATTCTTAGGGTGCAAGTAGAAGTGCTTATTGAATATTAGGAAGAAGTTGTTAGCTTGTTACACCCGTCTGATTGGGAGTAATGCCCAAAACAGCACTTGTACATATGCTTTAAGGAAAAGATGAATTATCCATATGTGAGTAAGATTTACTGTAAGAGCCCTGGGGCATTTCCTAGAAGAATTCCAATAGTATCATGCTGTTAAAACAAGGCATTTGTGCAACTTGTATGGGGGAAATGGCTTATTGCTTTATTCGCTAATATCAACCTGTCATGTTGTTACTATTGATTAGCATTTGATGTCCGATAGTGCTTTGGCAGACAACTCATTCATTTAAGGATGGCCTTGATCTGAAAATCACTGTCATTCAATTGTGAGCACTCATTTATTTTCTGGTGATCTCAGGTAATCCTAGAGCCAATGGCTTCTACCCACATCGCCACTGCTTCAGAGAAGTGAGAACACGTGGCTGAATTAGGAGATAAAGTCATTTTAAATATTGCTGGGAACTGCTGTCTGAAAAGATGCTGACACACCAAAAATACCCAATCATTACAGAGTGCAGGAAAGAGGAAAGGAAAAGAGAGGGGGAAAAAACAATAGCTGTGTTGGAATCCAAAGTTTGCTTTGGAGACTCTTACTGTCCTGGAAAGCTGCCAAAGAAAAGATTTCTCCTCACTACCTCAACCCCCAACACACTTCATAATAAGCAGCCTGGAGTGCTGTCATTTAATACACATATACACAGTGTTCCCTAGAGCTTGGTAACTCTTTTGCAATGTCTCCTTGATAGGCATCTAAGAAACAAATGAGGAAAAAGGATGTCTAAAGGGTCCATTAACATTGTTAGGTTAGATATGTTGACAATAAGTCGATTCTTTTTGACATGACTGTCCTAGTAATGAAGGGACATTTCTACATGACTCTTCCTAATGTAAGATAAGATATGGATAGCCTGTGCTTTTTTGACACATGTCCAGTATACCAAAGGGTGGTATTAAAAAATCGGTTGTTTCACTGACACATTAATAGAAGACCAAGTTTGAGATTAATGACGATGTCGCTAGTGTCTGTCTTTTTTGGCAGATCACCTGGGAATGCAAGAGGTAGTGTCCTATCTCCTGATAGGCACAGGAACACCCAGCGGCTCACAGCACTGGCCCATATAAAGGCTCACCAACTCCCCAGAGAACTAAAAACACATGCACGGAAAAGCTATCAACCCTCCTGAATGTCGTACTCCATCTCCCTCCAGCTGGGATAATTACAGGAGGAATTTGATGGGTCTGATGTTGACCTCTACAAAAAAATCGAATCAAGCAGACTCTATTGCATGCCCCCTCCTTAGGAAAGAATAAAGACATAGGTGGTAAATGACTAGCAATACAATACATAGGTTATATGGGTAAGAAGACGACGATCAAAATAAGGAGGAGGGAAAGGAGAGGATTTTGAATGGGAAAGCTTCCAAATGAAGACTTGCACATGGCAAACTTCCATTGTTAGGACTGGGAAAACATAGACTGCCTTGGAAAAACTGAATTAGAATTTACATGGTACTTCCCCCAGCCAATTTATAAATTTCAAGAGACTTAGCTCAAATCTCCTACCTGACATTACATCTAAGGGACCAGATGGGATGCCCTTGGCCATTAGCACTTTCCACTTTTTCACTAAGCCAAAGAGCCCTCTTGACTGATTTAGGTCATTTTAGTGCCAATCCTAACACCCAATAGAAGTAGAGTTTAGCCTGTAAGGTCGTTGTGGGCAGGGAACATGTTTGGGTTGTATTCTCCCAAGCACTTAGTGCAGTTCTCTGCCCCCAATAAACACACAATAAATGCTATTGATTGATTGAATTTTCAATAATCTCAATGGATTATAATGCCTATTTTTAAAAGAAAGTTATTCTTTGACTTGCTTTATCTCTCAAATCTCTACAGTAAGAAGCTCTTTTAATTTCACCTATTTTCACTCATTTATAGTCACCTAGAACACATTTGGAAATTGTCTTCTGAGAATTATGGCATTTATAAATGGCTAGCCAGAACCATCTACTTGGTGGCTATGATACCAGAGTGTGGTGACCTCATTCCACCTTTCTTACCATTTAATACTTTCACCCACTTTCCTAATTCCCAGGATTTTTTTTATAGTATTTGTAAGTGCTTACTAGAGGTAGATACAAGCTAATCAGGTTGAATGTTATCCGTTTCCACATGGGGCTCATAATATTAATCTCCATTTTACAGATGAGTTAACTGAGGCACAGACAAGTTAAGTCACTTGCCCATGTTCACACAGTAGACAAGGGTTGGAACCAGGATTAGAATTTAGGTCCTTCTGACTCCTAGGCCCATGTTCTATCCACTAGGTCATGCTGTTTCTTGTGACTACTACCTACTCAACTGACTGATCTTTGCAACACACACCTGCACAACATAGATCACTGCCCTAATTAACCCTTTTCAGACTGGCATTTTGAAACCCAGACTGTGAGAGGGTAATCTGGCTTTTTACTCATTCAGAGAAAGAAGGTCTCAAACCACCAAAATGTGCTTCCTCTTCTAACTTTTTGTCACTTGGGAGCACTTGATATTATCAGTTGTGCTTCCAAACCCTAGATTCGTTTATATTTTCATTTTGCTAGTGTCACAAATTTTCCATCTAAGTGGCTGCTTCCAGCCATGTCCCCAGAACTGCCAATTTTAATTAACATATTAATTTTCAATTAGGCTTCACAGTTTATATGCAGTGTTCTGAAAGGTGCTTTGCCTTAAGTGAACTTTCATAACAACACAAACTAACTGGGTACGCTTCCCTCACAGCAGGTCCACCTCATCCTCAAAGGAAGCAGTGACTCTAAAATACCTGGAGGATGATTTTTGCTGTTCATTGTCTTTTACTCTCTCCTATCTCTTTCCCCAAGATAAATCCATATGGTAGGTCCACGAACCAATCAATAATGTGGAGGTACCAAGCCAAATTGCACAGCCGGCACTAGCTTGGGTAACCAAAATGAAATCATGGATACCTGACCTGTTTTCACTAAAAGGCCTCTAAAGAAATCAATTCATCAATTTGTTTATTGAAGTAACTTAGCAACAGGGACCACTAGCAGCTGATTGGGTGACTCTGCTAATAAACAAGTTGAATTGAATAGTTAGTTTCATCAACTGATTTCAAATTTTAGCTTATTGATTTTCATTAAGATTCATTCCAACCTTCCCACTATCCACAGAAACCTTTTCCTTTTTAGGTCTGAGTAGTACCATTCTGCGATTAAGAAGGACCCAAGTTACTCTTTTAGGAGCAAATTGAAACATGCAGATATTTTACACATTCTGCCATGTAACCTTGTGTCATTCTTTACTTTGTAGACAATGGAGAAAATTCCAAAAGTATTTTGACCTTTCTGCCCTAATAAACAAAACAAACAAACAAAAAATGTCATCAAACCAGATACTAATCATTTCAGGGTGTTGAAATGTATAGGTATGTTGAGTTGGTCTTACACAAAGTGCCTAAAGGAAATTTAACAAAAGTATGTATGCAAGATGTTATGGGTTGCACATGTGAGTGCAAAATACGCAGTATTCATTGGGAAGTGATCAGATCTGCACTGCTAGTATAAAAAGCGGAGTGTTGGAGTAATTATCCAGATCACTCAAGCAAAGAACTGGGTAAAAAACTACCCAAGTAATAAAAAGGCAGGCCCATCCCATTTTCCTAGGATAATTACAATCATTTCCCATTTTACTTTGCAAATGGTGAATTGTGTTCGTGAATACTGAACTGTCTTGGAGAAATTTCAGAAGAAGACTTTAAAAATGTGCTATTTAAGAGCAGGAAGAAGTGGTTCGGTATGAATACTGGAGACACCTTTTATTCAATTCCTTCTGCTAGGCTCCAAGCCTCCTTGGTGGATTCCCATGTATCTTTCTCTTGTGGAATATCACAGATTTATAGTGCCATCTGTTGAAAAGAACAGACCTAGGACTCCTCAGCTCTGCACGTGGCCCTTCTGCATGAAATACAAGCTTTTCCAAAAGCTTTTTCCATGCAGCAGGACCCTTTGTACCAGTTGCAAGCTTCCCTGCCCACACCAGCTGTGAACAAGCCTTCGAAGAGCCACGGAATTGAACCATGGCTAAGCCACTGACTCTTTTTCCACATCTGGATTTTTAATTTGGGTACTTTTTCTTCTTTTTCTTCCTTTTCCTTTCCTCTCGGCATTGCAGTTGCAGTTTCTCACATCATTTAAAATGATCCTGCAGCTTGTACCTTGATTCTTTGGGCCTTTGTTCCACTAAGTTGCCTTTGAACTTATCCTAGTTCCTCAGGGATATTTTGGCCAAGTCTGTCAATGGCATTGCCAGGGCTTCGAGCAGGTTGCTTGGCTGAGAGTTTGACTGTGGGAGCAAAGCCATTGCCCAAGTTACTCTCCAATTTGTAATAGAAACACTGAATTCAAACTGTAAAGATGAGGCTAATGAGAACAGTTAGGTGTTGATTTGTTTTTACCTCAGAATGAACACAAACACATCAATAACTGCTAAACACTTGGATAACAGTTGAATTAACAGGGTCACGGAGTCAGTCAGTAACAAGGTCCAACTGGAGATCTCCTCAATTTTCTATTCAGGCTTCTGGCCGCTTTCCACTTCTTGATATGGTTTTCCAATCACTAACTAAGCCAGTAGGCACACTAGAGTGTTAGAATCTGGAAAGTGGAAGGGATCAATAGTTCATCTAGTTCAATCCCCTGCTTCTAGTCAGGATTTAACCTAAAAACTGGAGATGGTCATCTTTCACATTCTTAAAGAGCTTCAGCAGTAGAAATTCTGCATGGCCTTCCGTAACCTATCCCAACGTTTAACAACCTCTATCTCCCTTACATACATCTCTCTTAAAATAAATGAAGCCTATTTACTCATATTGTATTCACTATTAGATTATGGATTGTTTTACACTATACTTTTAGAGGTTTGTTTTTATTCCTGGATCCACATTTAAATCATGGAACTTCAAATCCAGATACCTTTACTTGGAGGGGTTGTTATCATTCAAAAAAGTTTAAGAGGGGCTTGGAAATGTGCTTAATAACTACTATTTCTATGACTCTCAACTGGCAGGTGCTTTTGGAAAAAAGAATCATTAAAACTCTGACCATATTTAATCACAAAAGGTTGGGATAAAGAGATGATCAGGGGCTAATTAAATTCCCTTAGAACATTAGTTTGGAGATAGAAAGGTTGGAAAAGGGGTGGTATTCTTCTCAGGACACAGAAGGCACACTGGACCAAAAGGATTAGGAACTGTCGCCACTTGGAAGCTTTAAGAAGCTGAGTGCTGAACCTGATGTGAATTTGGGTTGGCCTAAGCCAAGAAGAAAATAATCAACCTTCTGCTTTCAAGAAAAAGGAATTTGAAAGGTTTATCAGAAAGCATGTAAGGCAGCCTGGGTCTTAAAAATTAATGTTCCTTTAAATATCTACCTAGCTTTAGAAATATTAACAAAATCAATCAATCAATATGTTGAGAACCTACTCTGTGCTAAATACTGAACTTAGTATTTGAGAGAGTACAATAGAATTAGTATACATAAGCCCTACCCTAAAGGAGCAGGGAAGAAAGACACTTTAATAAATTACAGATATCCAGATGTAACAGAGAATATAATATATGCATATAAGTGCTGTGGGGGTTGTGAATACTTCAAGTATTCATATGGGGTAATTTAAGCTGGAGGAGAGAATTTGAGAGGGAAGATGAAGAATTCAGTTTTGTACACATTGAGTTTGAGATCTCAGGAGGACATCTATGTAGTTGTGACCTGGCAGAGAAGCAGCGTAGCTCAGTGGAAAGAGCACGGGCTTTGGAGTCAGAGGTTATGAGTTCGAATCCAGGCTCTGCCACTTGTCAGCTGTGTGACTGTGGGCAAGTCACTTAACTTCTCTGTGCCTCAGTTACCTCATCTGTAAAATGGGGATTAAGATTGTGAGCCCCACGTGGGACATCCTGATTCCCCTGTGTCTACCCCAGTGCTTAGAACAGTGCTCGGCACATAGTAAGCGCTTAACAAATACCAACATCATTATTATTATTATTATTGAGATTGTAGGTCAAGGCAAAATCTACTCTTTCCTTTTTTCCAAATAATGGTAAAACATGTTTTAAGACATTCAAAAAACAGAACATGGAGCCAAGACTCACCAACTACTAATAGAATTAATTTGGGAATTATTCCAAAGCTAAATAAGAATATTTGGAGCAGAAAAATCAGGGTAAACTCTGGAACCACTGAAATTTTACTGTAAATGAGAGACAAGAAATCAAAACCCAATTCAGTATTTTTCTGTACAGTCTAATTTAATATTTTAAGTGGGAAAGCAGTCCAATTTTACCATTGAAGGGAATTACCAAAATGTGTATCCACGTAGACACCTAAATTCATCAGAAATTTGCATCATTTAGGTCATGAAGAGCTGCAAGTGCCACCTAAGTCTGTTAGATTTTCATGGTTTGGCTTGCTCCTGCGCATATAAATATAATAAATATTTACTGGGGAAGTTACTTTTGTGTTTTGTGCATTTTCTTTAAAGCTACCATGAAATTTCTTTGTTTTTTTATCTTGAATGTGTGTATCACAGAAGATGCTACACGAGATCAGGAGAGTTACAAGAAGATCATTTTAGGGTTCTTAGCTCCCTAGTTGAAATATTTTTCCAAGTAGAAAGGGAGCTACATGGGGATGGAAGTGGATAGGAGGCAGGGGTGACTTTTTTTTAATCTTCTAAGAGAAAGAAAGGGAAACCACAGAGCGTTTTGAAAAAAAAAAAGCTATAAAAGTTCTGGACCAAGTCCCTTTACAGATCATTATAGCACAGAAAGTATTATCTTTCTCTTTAATGAAACTGGATCATTTTTATTTTTTCCCATAGATAGTTCTACTTAATGGTCCTAAAGTCAAGTCTAGCTTCGTGGTTTCTCTGTCCAAGCCCAGAGGATATTGAAAATACCAATAGTGCCCTATCAGTGAAAACTATAGGACTTTCTCCTTTTCTCTGACTCAGTATTCAGACTAACATCCCTGAACCTTTTATGGCTGTGGGATTCCTTTAGCATTTACACCCATGTAGTGGTCTTGTTGCCCCCGCCCTCCCGTTCCCCCCAGAATGGTGGTTTCTAATCCAGCTAGGGAGTGGGTGGGGCTGGTGGGAATTCCAGGTCAGAGGTAAAAGCCCATCAATCTTGAGAAAGGGTGGAGAGGGAGGAGGCAGTTTAATTCCAGCCTTCTCTGATTGAGAGTGCTGGGGTAAATGGAACCATAATAAGGCTCCAAACCAACAAAGAGGATGACATAAGCTCTTCCATTTCTAACCCAGTTACCCAGCAGAACCCGTAGCATTCTGAAGCTCATGATGTATAAATTTAATTTCTCTTTTATGGCTGAACTATGTTTCCCATGATTTATAAATCATTTTGTCGGTGATTTCTTTGAAATCTTTGCCTCATTTATGCTCTTGACCTCCTGACCTCCCAATACTTTTATTTATACCAGAGATCTCTCCACAGCGGTGCAGTTTAATGTCATTCTGCTCAGGCTGGGAGGCTGAAAGGCAAAGAAACAAAGGCGAATGTTAGAGGAGTATTTGATGCAAAAATATGTGTTTGAAAAGAAGAATAAACAAAGGGAAATGTGGACACTTAAAACATATTATTCTTGCAGTATTGATTTATTGCAGGAACTCTTTATTTATTGAACGCTTTATGAGTATCTGAATATATAGCACTTGATGGTGCAACTAGAGGATACTGATCCTTGCAGCAAAAATATTTGCTGTAAATGTCATGACATGCCTTGTCCATAACATGATTTTTTCCAGATGGTTATTTTTCAAGTTACCGGATGAAAAATATGCCGTAAGACAAGTACCCATAAAAATGATGCTTTTCTCCTTTGTGTGTTGTGAGTTTATTAATGCTCTGCTGCTTACCGTAGAAGTGATGTGCTAAAGAGACCTAGACATAATGACAGGTGATTAATTGGGCATAGTGCTTCACACATAGCTAATACAGCTGCCCAGGAACTATTTCATTATGTGAAATGCAAAGGCATGCGCCAGTCACAAAACCATTAGGAATCAAGGTCTGCCTCTCCCGATTCATTGGGCAGCCAAAGTGCACTCATCTAGTGAGGTGACTTTCCCTACACAAAGGTTTTCCGGGATCCTCTAGGAGAAAAGGTGAACAGGGTTTTACCACTCATGCCAAACATCTTATAGTGTAGTAGCTTAGAAGCCAGTGGATTTTTTGCAGGGTCTCTAGAACCGCTTTTTCACCTAATCCACAACAATTCTATTGGAGAGTGGTGATGCCAGATGAATATTAATGAGGACTGTTATCTTCTGGCAGTTTCCAGGGTCCCCCAAGGCTTTAAAGAAAGCTGATGCCCAAGTCCAGAGGATACCTGATTAGGAGACATCTTCTGCCAAAGTCAATCACTCAGTACTGGGGATCAGAGAGACTGGAATGCTGCTTTTGATAGCTATTGCTCTCTAATCAAAACCACCCAACACACTGGCACCTCTCACCAACCATCTTGCCAACCAATCAATTGATGGTTTTAAATGAGGGTCAGTTGAGTACTGAGTACTTGGGAGAATCAACAGATTCAAGATGCACATCCTGCACCCTCAAATATCTCCCGATCAAATGGGGGAAACCCAGAGAAAATTGTTTTGGAAATATTGGATACAGGAGGAAGAACAAGAGAGTATGGCTGGTACAGATGTAACAGGCTGAGTTAGCTGAATACATAATTGAATGTATAAATAAATATACAGCTAAGCAAAATATACATAAAGGTATCCACATAAGTGCTAAGGGTAGAAATAAAAATACATAAAGGTGGGAGTTGGACTGAAATGACTGGGGTGTGGTGAATTAATTGGGAAATATTCCCTGAAGGTGTGGGCTTTTAAAAGAGCTTTGAAGATGGGAGGAGCTGTCCTATTAGAATATTAAATTCCTTAAGGGCAGGAATCATGTTCCCTACATCTAGGGAACTCACCCATCACCTCCAGGAGACTTTCCTCAATTAACCCCTCATACTCCCAAGATAATTCTCCTCCCTACCACCACTTCATCACTTTCACATCACCTGAGCACTTGAGCACTCTCTCCTCTTCTCTCCATAGCACTTATATACGTAATCTTCTTACTCTGTTGTTTCCCCCAGTCTGTAATTTTAGTATCTATATCCCTCACATAATATTAAACTCCTTAAAAGCAGGGATTGTGTCTATTAACTCTTGTTCTTTTCCAAGGGCTTAGCATGGTGCTCTGCAGACAGTAAGTGTTAAATACTATTTATTCATTGATTGGTAGTTCAAGCCAACTTCACCAAGTGGTGAACAGCCTCATCATCCAATATAAGCAAACATATGGAATAGCTAGAGAAACAAACTTGGTATAAGGCAGTTTGGAAGAGAGAAAGTTCTTATTTGGAAGGGATAGAAGGTGAATATAATCTTACAAAAGTCTTGTAAATAAGAGTAAAAAATTTACCAGACCTTACAAAGCTTTGATTAACCCCCTACTTTCTCCTTGGAGACATAGTGATTTTCCATTTATCTTGCATAAATCATTTCTCTGATTAATTGTCTATTTCCAAAGATGCAGAGGAACTTAAATATTCCCACCATTCCTACTAAAACTGACTGCCTCCCTGTTTTTTCTTCTCTGTCCTTGTTGCAGAATAGTGTTTGTTGTTAGCTTCATTTCAAAATAAAACTTTACAATCCCAGCAATTTGAGTTTCATCTGCAAAAACCATTTATCACCAAAAATATTAAAAAATTCTTGGCAGCCTATACCATGCCTCTGCAGAGTTTGAAAACTTTCTCTTGGAAAGGAACATCATTTTGTTACAGTATTCAATGTCTGAGTATGTGAGAAAGAAATCCTAGCCAAGCTCTTTCTTGAAAAATATAACCCAATAGAGCACGGTTAAAATTATAGAGGACAAGAAGAAGAAACGTTTTTAACAAGGAATTATTTTGATGCTTTTTATTGCTTTAACTCTTTGAGGTCAAAACTCAAGGTCCTTTGTTCTGGTGAAAAATGAGCTCATTGCTGTGGCTAATGTATCTGTTTTCAACGTTTTTCAAAACAACCTTCCTCCATAATCTTCCTCTATCTCTCCTCTCCTCTCCATCTCTCTCAGCCCTCTCTCCTCCTCCCCCACACCCACCAAGTACAATGGCAAAAGAGTGTTTTCTAGAGTCCCATTTTGTACCATGACACCAATCTGACAAAGTTCTTTTAAAAGACTTCTAACATAGCTCTTGGTTTCAGAGCAATATTGATGTAAATAAAGCTGCAAATGCACTTTGTAGAGACAGAGTCTACACCAAAAGTAGAGAAGCAGCGTGGCTCAGTGGAAAGAGCATGGGCTTTGGAGTCAGGGCTCATGAGTTCGAATCCCAGCTCTGCCACTTGTCGGCTGTGTGACTGTGGGCAAGTCACTTAACTTCTCTGTGCCTCAGTTCCCTCATCTGTAAAATGGGGACTAAGACTGTGAGCCCCACGTGGGACAACCTGATTCCCCTATGTCTACCCCAGCGCTTAGAACAGTGCTCAGCACATAGTAAGCGCTTAACAAATACCAACATTATTACCAACAAAATCAGGTGGAGAATTCCACCTTTACCCAGTGCATGGGATCAATGAGATATTTGCTGTGTACACAGTAATTTTCTCAATAGCAGGATGATTTCGAGTCAATATCGAGGTTTTTTTCTCATCTCTAAATGTTCCTTTGCCTGTACACCGTGTTACATAACAAATGGTAGAAAGTAAGGGGCAAAGACCAGTTAATTCAAACTAGATATAATGTTTCCTAACATTATGCAAACCAACAAGTGATGTCAGAACTTAGTTTTCTTTTTTGATTTCTAAACTCTCTATTTTGGAAAAATGATAGAAGGGCAAAGTTAAAACTGGTTTCAGAGTCCCATAATGACAGCAAAACTTTATGGGCTTTCCCAAACACTTGCACATTTCCTAAGCAACAGGTGATAGACATCTGTGAGGTGGAGTTCAAGACTGGAACTGAGAGCCTCTCAGAGGCTTTGGGTGTTCTGTTCTTGTAACAGGGAAAAAGATAAAAATTTAAGCATTTCCAGACAGAGTTTCAGTGTTTCCCATGTATTAGATCACTCATAAACACAGATGCCAACTTTTCATTTAGATTGTGGTTGGCAAAAGTGGGGCAGAGCTCTTGTAGTGGTGGTAGATGGGAGAACTGGGGAAGTAAGCCGGAACTGTTTTGGAGTAGTGGGTAAGCATCAGAGATAAATGGTTGATTTGTAGCCTTTCAGTTCCACCTGGAAATTCTTAGCTCTACTCAGGCCTACTCGGAAGCTTTCAGGTCTTGAGGGAACCCTGGGATATATAAGTTCTCTGCTCCTTCTCCCCTCCCCATCACCCCTACTCCCTCCCTTTGCTCTACCCTCTTCCCCTCCCCACAGCACTTGTGCATATTTTTACATATTTATTACTCTATTTTATTAATGATATGTATATATCTATAATTCTATTTATCTATTTTGATGGTATTGATGTCTGTCTACTTGTTTTGTTTTGTTGTCTCTCTCTCCCTTCTAGACTGTGAGCCCATTGTTGGGTAGGGATTGTCTCTATCTGTTGCCAAATTGTACTTTCCAAGCATTTAGTACAGTGCTCTGCACACAGTAAGTGCTCAATAAATATGATTGAATGAATGAATGAATGAATGAATAGTATTTACTGAGCACTTACTCTGTGCAGAGCACTGTACTAAACACTTGGGAGAGTACAATTCAACAGAGTTAGCAGACACGTTACCTGCTCAAAGTAAGCTTATAGTCTAGAGGGAGAAGGTTGTGTCCAATGCAAAAATCCCCAGGGTAGAAACAGTTGTTTCCACATGGAAATACTGAGAACAATGGCTACCACTGCCCCCATGGAGTTAACCCAGGGGTCCAACGTGAACTATAGAATAAGTCTATGCATATAAAACTAGGGAAAACTTTCCTGGCTTTGAATTACTGTGCTTTTCCAAAAATAGAGTAATTGTCCTGTAATTCCTGATAGAACAAACATACTGCACCTTATCTTCTGCTTCATCACATTCATCTCAAACCCAGACACTCAGAGAGTGCTCTGCCATCAGCTAAGAGGTGCTGAGTGTCCCCCGTGCCTTTTGTAGAGGTCATCAGGTTTCATTCAGCAGGCTGTTAAGAATAGAGAGGGGTACCTGGAGGATTTTCTCCATAATTATGGAAACACATGTTTATTGTACAGGTCCTGAAACTTTCCAAATCAGCAAGAGTTCACTATCTTCTCCACCTGACTCTCCCAGGGGTATTTCCAAATGGGAATATGTTTATTATAAAATAAAATATGCTTTGGAAGCTAGGAGTTCAATTTTCCATTCTGAACCTGGAGCAGGGGTGGGGAGAAAAAAACAATCTGTAAACTAAACTTTCAACAACTTATGAATGAACTACCAGGGAGACAGTACTAGGTGCCAATCAGCCAATCACAGTTTTGTATCCTGCCCACATCATTACCATCACCATAATAAGCAGCAGCAGCAAGAGCACTGATTCATTAAGCACTAGGCTGTAATCTGACTGTGGGCAGGAAACATGCCTACCAATTTTGCTGCAATGTATTTGCCAAGTGCCTAGAACAGTGCTTTGCGTACAGTAAATACAACTGATCAACTGATTGATTGTACTAGCAGCTGGAGGAACATTAGACGTGGTCCCTACCTTCAACAAACTCACAATGGAAATGAGAAAGTCAACACTCAAAGAAAAAAATCAACTTCTTTGAAACAACTAACAGTGCACACACTAACTGTAATAATGAACTTCAGAGACCGAACAATAGAACATAAGAAATGATATTCTGCATCAGATCAGGCTCAAGCAGACCAGTCGAGTCCAGAGCTGTGTGCCCCATAGTGATAACTGGATGTTTAGAGGAATTATGTGGCGAGCAACCTGCTATACATAGGTCCTAATTTTAGTGAAAATAGTCTAGACACTTTCTGTGACAAAATGCCTGCCCCGTGCCTCAAAACTTCCATTTTTCCCTAATATTCTGCATGTGATAAAGTATATTTTTCTATGTATTCCCCAGGGCTGCTGGAAGCACTGTCTCCCCTTGTCTCAGGTGGTGGCAGGAGTGTGGGAGAGCTTAGTTTCATGCTTCATCCCTCATTGCGAGGGTTAGAAGTACATCAGTCCAGTAATATTTCATTAGGTGACTAATAGGGGATGTAGACTACGATATCGGCAACATGTCTTGAAAATAGAAATGCTGCAACACCAAAGACCTGGGAAGGTACGGAGAGAAGAGGAAAACATAGAGGCTGGAAATTTAAAAAAAAAATTAGGGATCTTAAATCCCAACCAGCCTACAGGAAATGAGTCTCTTTTAGTCTGGTGCAACCTTTAGCAGGTTCACAGCTGTGACATATTCCAGTTTTGGGGGGCGAGATCCCAGGTGGTCTGGCTAGCTTCTCTACACACTCCCTGTTGTGGCTCTCAGTTCCATGATAAAAAGGAAACTCACTTCAGTTCCTTGAAATTAGAGAACCTAATTGGTGTACAAACCTCCAGAAGGCTATGAAGCAGCTTTGGCCTACACTTTTGCCTGGTTTCATTATGCACTTTGGACAGAACGTTATGGAAGAATTAGGAAACATCTTTACAACAACACATTCCTGTCTGGATAAAATATGATATGCTGTCTAAAAAAAAACGTTGTATGTGCAAGAAGCAGGTCAAGACAGATGTGAGTACTGTAATATGAGTTTTCCTTAACACAGAACTCTTCAGAATGCATTACTGGAAAACTACCCCCTGAAAGGGCTCACCTAATCTATAATAATGGTGGCATTTGTTAAAGCTCTTTCTATGTACAAAGCACTGTTTTAAGCACTGGAGGGAATACAAGGTGATCAGGCTGACCCATGTGGGGCTCACAGTTTTAATCCCCATTTTACAGATGAGTTAACTGAGGCACAGAGAAGTGAAGTGACTTGCCCAAGGTCACACAACTGACAAGCAGCGGATCTGGGATTAGAACCCATGACCTCTGACTCCCAAGCCTGGGCTCTTTCCACTGAGCCACGCTGTTTCTCTATCAGGATGGTAGCTTATATACTCTAGAATCCAACCTCCAATAGTGTAATCAAATGGTCAGAATTAAGTGTTAGGGGAAACAGACCAAAGACATCCAGGCATCTGACTACCTCCATCACTTGTCTGCTGTGTGACCTTAGGCAAGCCACTTAACTATTCTGTGCCTCAGTTACCTCAACTGTAAAATGGGGATTAAGACTGTGAGCCCCACCTGGTACAAAATGAATTCCTTGTATCTACCCAAGCGCTTAGAACAGTGGTTGGCACATACAGGGCTTAACAAATACCATAATTATTATTATCATTATTATTAACTAAACCCCTTCTGCAGATTGATTTTCTTACTACCTCTAATGGCCACTCATCCATTCACTTATCCAAATCCTTCCTTCAGGAACTTCAGGCATTTCTTGTCTCACATCTTTCTGAGGCAGTGAATTCCAAATGCTTACCACTTACAGTATGAAAAAGACTTGGTATTTGTTTAGAACCCACCATCTTCAAGGTTGATGACTGCTCCCTGGTGTCCTAGAATTTGGTTAACAAATCTGTTTATCCTGTTCAAGTCCATCACAATTTTTTAAACTTCAATTATGTCCCTGCTCAGCCTCTGTCTTTCCAGACTTTAGGGACTTTCCTTTTTCAACTAATCAATCAATAGTATTTATTGAGTGCTTACTATGTGCAAAACACTATACAAAGCAGTTGGGAAAGAACAATACAATATGGTCTGTAGACATGATCCCTGCCCACAGGGAGTTTAGAGTCTATCAGTCCTCATTCATATCAAATCAGATTAGTTGTCGGTCTCAGCATCTATTTATCTCTACTGAACTGGGCTTCAACACAGTATTTCAGCTATGGTTATGTTATGGTTTTATATAATGACAGAACAACTTCCTCTGCACACAGTAAGCACTCAGTAAATATGATTGAATGAATGAATGAATGAATGAATGAATGAACAACTCATTCATTCATTCAATGGTGCATCATCCTCCTCAGGCTATCCTCAATCTTCTAAATCCTGTAAGTACCCAGTCCAGAGTATCAGTTGTTCAGGCTGTCGAGGCAGCAGTAGCATTTGATAACCCCCTGAGGGTCTCAGCAGCCTTATGTAGGGAACTCACTACTTACCCGAACTGGGAAAGGACAAGAAAAACAGCCCTAATAGAGCCTGCCTCATGAAACCTAAAATTGACTCACAGGCACCATACCACACATTAATATGGTGAAACAATTACAAATACAAATTTCTTTTCACTCATACATACACATGAATAGACTCTCATTGTCATTAATGATATCTTCTGAAACGAAGGATAGCTCTCTCAATATAAGTATATTATATATACATACATAGAGTTATAGTAATACAGACATAGATATAAAGCATGAATACTAATATTGGCTTAACTTTGATTTTTGTTTTGCTTTTTGTGTCATCTAATGGAAAGAGCACAGGACTCGGAGTCAGAAGACCTGGGTTCTAATTCTAGATCTGCCACGTGTTGGCTGTGTGACCATGGGTAAGTCACTTAACTTACGTTTTTTAATGGTATTTTTAAGCACTAATTACGTACCAGGCACTGTACTAGGTGCTTGGATAGACACAAGTTAATCAGGTTATGTGACTGACTTGATTATTATGAGTCTACCCTAGTGTAGTGCTTGGCACATAGTAAGCACTTAACAAATACCAGAGTTAGTATTATTGTCAGAGTTACTATGAAGCTAGACATACAAATAAAGCATTACAAACATTAAATTATTGGGCTCAATTTTCCCCTCTTTTGAAAGGCATAAAGTATAAGTATGGGTGCAACAGAAATGTTGAAAACTAGAACAGAGAGAGGATTTGGTGAATGAACTATTAATCTCCCACTCCACCTCTTGCTCCTAATAATCTGGCCACATAACTTTTTGAAAAAATTGAAATCATCAGACATAATCTTCCTAAAATCCCCTGCTCCTCTCCAGTCCCTCCATCCTCTCCAGTCCCTCCATCCTCCTGACTCTTCTTCAACTTTTCCATCTTTCCTAGCAGGATCTCAAGAGGAGATTTCCCGCCCTCTCTCAAAATCCATCCCCTCCACCTGCACCTCTGACACCATCTCTGCACGCCTTATCAAAGCATTTGCCCTCTCCCTTCTTCTATCATTGACCTGCCATTTTCATCTGTTCACTCCACTACAGCTTCTTTCCCACAGCTTTCAAACATGCTCATGTCTCCCCTAACCTAAAAACCACATGGGTCAAAGAGCACGGGCTTGGGAGTCAGAGGATATGGGTTCTAATCCCAGATCCGCCACCTGTATGCTGTGTGACCTGGGGTAAGTCACTTCACTTCTCTGTGTCTCAGTTACCTCATCTGTGATTAAGACTGTGAGCCCAAAGTGGCACACGGACTGTGCCCAACATGATTAGCTCACATTTTCCCTAGTACTTAGTACAGTGCCTGGCACATAGAAAGCATCTAACAAATACCATTTAAAAAATTATATGCTTTTCAAAATATGGAAGAGTTGCACCTTTCATTTTCTAAAAAATAAAATATTTTAGGGGGATACAGCATATTTTTAAAGGGTACAGAATACCATAGAAGGGGTTAAGTACTACATCTGTGAACATCTCATTAGGTTGTTTTATAACTGCTAGCATCTGGAAAAAATCATTCTTCTAAACAGAAAAAATATGGTATAAATACTATTAGGAGTGTTACAGAACCACATGAAATCATTTCGGTTCTTAATCTACCTGAAGGTCCTGATAAGTTAAAAGCCTGTGTATTATGCTTATGCATTTCTGGCCACAGAGCCTCTCATACGGCAGGATCTTCTGTACAGGTCTTTAGATTCCAGACTGAGCGGTGAGCTGTAAGGCACACAAGTGGACTGGAATAAGAATTACTTTATTTGCTTCATTCTACTCCAAGATATTTAAAAGGGCCCACCTGATCCAGACACTGAGCAATGCTATTCAGTCCTGCACAGTAGAACCTAGTTCATTTTAATAGGTAGACATAGAAAGGGAAAGAAGATGAGAGAGGGTTTAAGAGATTGAACATCAGCATTTTATCTGCATAATCAACATAACTCCCTGCTCTTAGAGCTATATTTGGGCATTTTTACACCTGCAGAAGGGCCCTGATTATGCCCCACCCCCAGGGCAAAGTGATTAGCAGCAGGTAGGGGAAGGAGGCCAGGGAAGATGCTGAGGCAAATGGCATTCCCTTCCCTCCAGATGTGTACGCCCGGCTTTCCCCTCAGCCTCCCCAGCACTTGTTCTTAAACATCACATCCCTAGAAGAGTTTAACTTATACAGATACAGTACAGTAAGATATAGCATTACAGCCCAGCCAAAACATTATTCCACCAAAAACGTTTCCTGAAATATCATGGTGTAATTCCCTTGATAGGGCAAACAAGCACCTTCCCCACAAACACCCTGTCCCTCATTAGAACTGAGGGCCAATCGTCCTGAACATGACAAACAAGGATGAGCACATTCATTTGAAATGTCCTTGCTCTCTGAGGGAAGCTGTGCAGACACACAGAAGTTCACATTACATATTCTAAGCGGGTTTCTTTCCAACGGTTCTCTGTGTGTCGGTGATGTGGCTCAGTGTCCAAGCATACCACCTGTTGCTGCAGTTGCTATAGTAAGCCTTGGTTTTATTGAACAGCCTCACAAATAATCATGTAAAACCCAAGCTCACAGCTGAGCACACTGAGGAGCTAGTCCAAGGTAGCCTTGTCTTTGAACCTTCCTTTTTTGACAAAGATTTTTCCTGTAGTTTTTTTCCTTTTCTGAATGTGCTCAGGCTGCCAGTTAGACAATATAATTCTTGTCATTACCCCTCTAATTTGGGATTGCATCTCATAGTTTAGGAGAAAGATACCAAGGGAAAGAGATTTTGCAACTCCATATTCTTCAAAGCGAGAATGCATCTATTTCTGCTTGGGCGGAGAACCATTGTTTCTCCCAGGGCCTGTGACATCCTTCTACTTCTGGACTTCTCGTTATTTTTTATTAATTGACATTTATTTAACTTTTCCTTGCTTCAGTTTACTTTGCTGCTGCTTTCCCCATTACAGAAATGCATGTGCAATGTCAAACTGGATGTTGCAGAAAAACAATACAATTAATATTTCTAACATGCTTTTCTCTGAGTTCAAAGTGCTCCAAATCTATTTCCATGTTAGCCTCACAGCCTCTGTGAGGGAGACAGGGATCAGGTATTCTATTTCCCATTTGTAGATGAGATAGAGAAGTAAAGTATCTGCAGCAAGTCAATGGTAGGTCCAAGATTCTTAACTCCAGTGCACATTCCAAAGCACGTTACCCTTCGACTATGCTGCTAGAGTTCACAACAAAGGTTATTTAAACTGTATTAGTGGCAAAGGAACATTGCCCTATCTCTTTAGTGACCCTGTTTGAATTTTCAGCCTCTTTTTCAAGAGGGCATGCCATAAAAGTCGCCCTCCTAACTGGCTTCCTTCCTGGTGTCTTCAGCCGAGAGGACAAGGACTGAATAAACCATTAAGCTTATGCCTCTCTCTCGTTCACGCTCTCCGGGCTGGGCATGTCATGTCAGCAGAGGCCTCTTAACAAGGTAGCGGGGGCAATTTGAACTCGCTGCTGCTTATAAAATGTTCACTGGAGAGATGGCTTTCTTCCCAGAGCTGTCAATCTTGCACAATTCAGCGTTCCCTAAATTCATTCTATTAGAATATTTTTAAGTTACTTTTAAAAACTTCACACCAAAAAAAGAGGGATGTGATAATTACACTTCATAGTTTTATCATTTTTAACAAGAGATCTCAATGTGTTTGATAAACTCTCTACTTCTTACCTAGTTCTCACATTCCCTCTCTATTGGAAGAGGTGGGTTTAACAAACTTGCTGTTATAAATCAGAAAATGGAGGCCCTAGGCTGAGAAGTGACAAATTATCCATGGCAAGAGATGTTGAGAGCTGATGGGGGAGGGAGGAGAGAAAGAGGAGAAGGGACCTGGAAAATGGAAAATCATGAATCGTCCAAAGAACTCATTGCATCCTGAATTCCCCTACCAAATTCACTAGTACAAAAGTCTGGTAAGGACCCCCGAGGGGAATTATTTTGATTGGAGTTTCCCTTCCTCGAACTGCTTCTCACAACTCTCTAATGGCAATATTAATAAGTAGTGAATGGGGAAGGGGCGGAGCAAGGAGGAGATGCAAGAGCCCGAGATTATCCCCAAACTGGACCTAAAATAATTGAATGTTAGTGGAGGTGGTCTAGCCAAGAGTGGAATGCTGCATGGAAATAATGTAGATCATGTGGTCTGAAGGCAGAGAAGACACTTTCCATGTAATCAGGCAGTTGTTAACAAGGGGCACACTCTTGTCACCCTGCTAAGTAGTTTTGGGTGGCTGGTCAAGCGAATCTGCCTTTCAAAATCTGGAGGCAGAGAAAGATGAGCAACCTCCCTGCAGCATAAAGATGGGATTGAATGTCTCATGGATCAGGGCTCTTTGCAACAGTGTGGCTTACCTGTCAAACCCAGACATTGTTCCATAATTGTTCTGATGCATTGTGTGCTAATTACCATTGCTGAAAATAATCTCCAAAGATTATGGCAGGCATCATAAATAACCAGCCGGCTCCTCGACACCACATTATGACAAGGCCTCAATCGGCTCTTATCTTCTCCTGGAGTGGAGCTTATGCATTAGTGCTACTAATGAATCTTTTTCATTTGTACAAGTGATGTTTCCATTTGACAATGACATGAACATAAAGTGGAGGTTAATTTACTCCATTCCGAGGGGTTCATTATTTAACGTGACGTTGAGGACAAAACAATGTAGTCTAATAGATGGCAAATAGAAATTAGTTATGATGAATTTTGCCATTTAACACTCTCAGGATCACTGACTATTTGGTGTTAACATGGCATGGGGCCATGGTTATCTCTTGAAACTGTTTCTGTCCCCTGCCTCCTCCAAAACATCTCACAGGAAGGGAGGTTTTCCACCTTGAACCCTGCAAAAGATTTAAATTAACACTAATATAAAGGCCTTGTCTATTCATGGCGGCCTATTGTCATGATGTCCCTTTTTATCAGATTAGTTACCTCGACATAGTATTCCAATTAAGGAACAAGTCAAGAAATAGTGAACTGAATTGAATTCAGGTAGCTATTAGCATCACCAATTTAACACTTGAAGCTTATCTTGGTGCTTTACTGGCTCAATGACTTCTGGTTTCTGGGTGATTTTCCGGGATTCTGGTCAAACTCACCTCATGGACAAATTTAGATCATTTGTTGAGGGTTAAAGAGGATACAGAGTTAAAGAGAGCAACGTTGCCTAGTGAATAGAGCACGGGCCTGGAAGTTAGATGGACCTGGGTTTTAATCTCAGCTCTACCATTTGGGCAAGTCACTTAACTCTTCTGTGCCTCAGTTACCTCATCTGTAAAATGGGGATTAAAGCTGTGATCCCTATGTGGGAGAAGGACTGTGTCCAACCTGACTGACTTGTATCTACCCCAGGACTTAGAACAGTGCTTGGCATGTAGTATGTGCTTAAGAAGTACTGTAATTATTATTATTATTATTATTAACAGATGACAGACCTTCCCCAAAACTTCTTCACCCACGACAGAGCTTCCCCTTGAATAGGGTGAATAGTAGAAGCTTAAGTAAAGATTTAATATAGTGCTGTACACACAGTAAATGCTAAATACCTTTGAGAATGAAGCCAGGCCTTACCCCTCCCCAACTATGTACAACATTTCATCTACATTATCTCCTCTTCCCCCAAACCTCTCCATTATCTCTTCCCTTCATTCATTCATTCAATCATTTTTATTGAGCGCTTACTGTGTGCTGAGGACTGTACTAAGCACTTGTCCCAGATACCCCCGAAAAATAATAAGCTGAAAAAGAGAGCCTAGGGTCTGAGATTCACAAAGAATTCCTCTGTTTCAGTGACACCCTCAACTTTTTGTATGATTGCTAAACCAAATTTACATGGTTTTAAATCAAGTATTTTTCTTCATCTTAAACATGGATGAAAAATGTTTTCATCTTTCTTATACTGACTGTTTACCAAAAAGGGGGTGAATGATTGTATACTAAATATAGATATATGCTCCTATATGTTTACTCTTGGAATTGCATGCCATTTTCCAAGGGCCTAACCATGTGGGAAAAATTGTTCTAGCTATTGTTAGCTGGACCTCTGAAGATCCACTGCAAGTTGAATCAATCCACCAGCCATCTCCAGTACTTATATATTTGTTTATACCCATACTCAGCACTTGTGAAGCGATATCTAATCAACTTTAGCTCCACTGTTGGACCAGTGGTTTAGAGCCGCACTATGGGAATCAGGCAACCTACATTCTGGGCCTGATTCTGTCTTTTGGAGTGTTGCCACCCGTAGTGAAGTTTTCAGAACAACAAATAACTTAGGAGGGACTTCTTCTAGGTGGTCAGGCCCTTCAAAATTCCTGAAAGTTTAGTAGGTTAGTGTGAGCTTCAGGGCTAACCATCTCTTGGTTCTTAGCACTAAGGCACAGCACCGGCAATATGCTGTGGTCACTTTGGCTGTAAATGAGTCCTGCACCAATAAAACTTCATGTGCACTTCACAGTGTGCTGCACCCCTGCACACCTACTCATTTGTTGTACTCTGTGCCCCAGAGGGAATGTGACTGGCGGGAACGAGAGTGCGTATGTGGCATTAGCACTGTAATCAATTTCCCTGTCCAGCTTCTCAGTCTAGAAGTCTTACGAATGAGGATCATCCTTTATTTCCAATGGGAGATTCCAACATCATCATTCAACTGTACATTCAATTATTTATCCCAATTACTCTATTTATTCTAATTACTGGAATTGCTTTTATGTCTCTCTCCCCTGTTTGAGTACAACTCCACATGTGCATGGTTCATGTTTCTTCATTCTGACATACTTTCTCAACAATGCATTGTAGCAAGTGACAATGAATATCTATCTTCAGTACTACTCCCAAATATCACCTGCAATAATGATACAAGCACATTTCCCTCTAGACTGTAAGCTGGACAGGGAATATATCTACCATCTATGATATTATACTCTCCCAAGCACTTAGTACAGAGGTGTGCACACAGTAAGTGCTCAATAAATACCACTGATTGATTCCAAGCTTATACCATAGCTCATTGCAGGCAGGGAATGTGTTTGCCAACTCTGTTTTTACTCTCCCAAGTGTTTAGTACAGTGCTCTGCACATAGTACATGCGCCGTCAATATCATCAATACAATCAGTCTCGTTATAGACAGGGAAAACACATTCCCTGTCCTTAATGAGATCGATACAGCTTTCAAATCACGGCACAACTCAGAACTGTGACATATTTTAGAACAACGTTGGATTATTGACCATTGTGTTGACTCTACATTGTGATTCAACACTGTGATACAATTACTAGATTTTTTTTCCATATCATTTGAATCAATATACAATAACAGGTACAAATGCAAAGTTAGTTCTCCCAACGTATCAATCAATTATATTTATTGAGTGGTTTCTGTGTGCAGAGTACGGTTCTAAGCCCTCGGGGGAGTACAATACAACAGACTTGGCAGACATGTTCCTTGCCCACAGGGAGTTTGCAGGCTATAGGAGGAACTTAACAGTCTATAGGTTTTCACTATGGGTTGTTACTAGAATGCTGGTGGACAATTAGGCACCATTTTTCCAACAACATGTAGCTGTTTAGATAGAACACGATCTGATATTGGAATAAACTGTTGCGTGCATATGGATGGTGTTAGTCAAGGCAAGCGTTTGCCTTAATGTGGAGGCTTTCCTTAATCAATCAATCAACAGTTACTGAGTGCTTACTGTGTGCTGAACAATGTACTAAGCACTTGGGAGAGTACACTACAACAGAGTTTGTAGATAGTTGCCCTGCCCACAATGAGCTGATGTGCAATATAAAGAATTTGCCTGGGAAACTGAATTTTGGAGTATATTTACTCAATAAGCTCTAACTTCCTGAGGGTCTTTTGCCAAATCTCTTAACCTAATGGAACCATGTTTTCTCCCACTCTGAATTGTGAGAACAATTGCTCCAAAAAATGTTATGAAGATTGATGTGCTTGAGGTTTTCTCTTCCTTTTAAATCCTACAAAGTGCTACATTGCACTCCAGAAGAGAGATTTTCACAGCTCCCATCTGTCCCCTCCCAAATTTTCCTCTGGAGCCAGATTTATACTCTGGGCATCCTAACAACTGCTGGATGAAGTATTGTGCAAAGCTGCTTCAAACCAGCGTAACAAAACTCTTTCTGGAAACCACACTTTGAAGTGCTATGCAGACCACAAAACTACCCCTTGTATTGCAGCTCTGCACGAACAAGGTTGGAGAAACAGCGAGGCCTAGTGGAAAAAACACAAGCCTAGGAGTCAGGAGATCCAGTTTCAAATCCCCACTCTACCACTTGCCTGCTGTGTGGCTTTGGGCATTTCAGTTCTCTGGGCCTCAGTTTCTTCACCTGTAAAATAGGGGTGAAATATTTAACTGCTCCTATAGTAATCTGAATGCCTTGGGCCAGGGATTAAAAAGATGCTACTATGCACTCTGAGTCCTCCACCCCTCCTGGGACTTTGAGCCTATTTTGTATATTTATCACTCTTGATGCGTCTGTCTCCAATCCCTCCTAGCCACTTAAACTCTTAGATTGTGAACCTCACAAGGGACAGGGGCCATGTCTAATTCCCACCTGTGTATTCTCTCCCAGAGCTTGGTATGGGGCTCTGCACACAGTAATCATTTTTAATAATAATAATGTTGGTATTTGTTAAGCGCTTACCATGTGCAGGGCACTGTTCTAAGCAGTGGGGTAGATACAGGGTAATCAGGTTGTCCCACGTGAGGCTCACAGTTAATCCCCATTTTACAGATGAGGTAACTGAGGCACAGAGAAGTTAAGTGACTTGCCCACAGTCACACAGCTGACAAATGGCAGAGCCGGGATTCGAACTCATGACCTCTGGCTCCGAAACCCAGGCTCTTTCCACTGAGCTTATTAATACTCCTACCTCTATTACTGCTCCCCCACCCCTTAGACTGTGAGCTCCATGTGGGGCGGGGAGGGTGTTAATCTTTAAAACCTTTAATTTGTAGCCTTGAAAATCATTTCATAAACTCCTCGGCTGGAAGAACTTGAAGGGATCATCCCAAACAAGCCCCTCCCTTAGCCAGGGCTGCTCCTAAACTTTCCCTTTATACTATTTCCTCAGAAAAGAAACATAGCTGTTTGTTGTGGTTGTTTTTGTTGACAGATTTAAAAGTATTATGCCAAATGTACTTTAAAATATCATGATGAGAAGTAGTTTGGAAAAGTGTCTATAATGGAGGCAATTTACTTTCAGTGTCAATTTAAGAGCATCTTCTATTTACAGTCTACCTAATTTACATTTGATTAATATACATTGAGCTCATGTGGTTACCGTATACAGTAATTATCTCCTTTGCTATGCATCAGAATACAACGTAACCTTCTGTTTGGAAAATTGCAAAGTCAAAGATGTAAAAATGAAAAACAAGAGTTAAAGTGTCCTCTCCACCCACATGCCAATATAAGTTCCTTCTGATTATAGACTTTAGCATCAGTTTCAAGACTATATTTACCAAACATTCTAATGTACTACTTTCTTTATCTTCCATTTTCAGTGTTTAACACATAATCCATCACAAATTGCTACGTCTTTTTTTTCTATGCTATCAGTTGTTGAGCACAACACTTATTTATATAAGACACCATGGCAATGCATGGAGGAGCAGAGGTAATGGATTCAATGGGATACTGAGTGTGAAAATAATTGTTGTTTTTAAGAGATGCAATGCAAAAGGGAATAAAATTTACACGAAAATCTACATAAAAAGGAATGTTAACTCAGGAAAAAAGCCTTTATTTAGACTTAAGTATATTTGATTTCAGATTCCCAATAGTTTACTTACCCAGATTAACAAATGTACATTTTTAATAGCAAATTTTGTCCACAAGGGATTTTCTTAAATCCTGTTTAGATGCATTCCACAATATAGCAACAATATAATTGTACACTTTAGACATCAAATATGTCTTACAGTTAATCTAGGCCACAGTGCTGAGATTTAAAGTGAATATAAACATAGCCAACAACTTGGAGGGTCCTGGGGAGGCCCTAGTAGCTGAGACAAAGAAGCATCATGGCCTAGTGGAAAGGGCCTGGGCCTGGGAGTCAGAGGACGTGGGTTCTAATCCCTGCCCCTGCCACTTGTCTGCTGTATGACCTGGGTAAGTCACTTAATTTCTCTGTGCCTCAACTGTTCCCTTACTGTAAATACCTGATCTTCCTCCTATTCAGACTGTGACTCCAAACAGGAGAGGGACTGTGTCTGACCTAATTTAACACACAGTATAAGCACTTAACAAATGCCATTAAAAAGAACTCCAACCTTGAGAGTATCAACAAAGATTAAGAGGAATGATCACAAATGAAGAGAACAAGAAAATAAAGCAGAATGACCTAGTGGAAAGAGCAAAGGCCTGGAAGTCAGCAGACCTGAGTTCTAATCCCTGCTCTAACACTTACATGTTGAATGACTAAGTGACCTAGGCCTCATTTCTCATCTGTAAAATGGATATTAAATTCCTGCTCTCCCTCTTAGACTGTGGGCCCCATGTGGAACAAGGACTGTGTCTTACCTGGTTATTTTGTGTCTGCCCCAGTGCTTAGTATGGTGTAAGCACTTACAAGTATAATTTAAAAAAAAAAGAAAGAAAGAAAGAAAGTGTGAGGGTAAAAAGGCAGAATAGGGGATAGGAAGACAAGAAAACTTTGGTAAGCCAAGGAGATGATTTACAATTGGATTTGAAGGCACATCAGAAGGCAGAGGAAAGGAAAGGAAAGGGAGAAATAAAGTCCCCCAATATAGAGTAAGAGAGCAGAGTAATGAGAATCTTGATGCACAAGTGGTTTGGGCAACAGCTTCACCGTGTCTTATTTTTACTATGTATTATTATAGCATTACATTCATAGTTAGGGGTCAGCTGCCATTTCCTGAGGTTTATAACATGCCTGTTTTAATTAACATCAAGCCAAATCTTGGCATACAGGTGGTCAGCCCAGATGTGAATGTTATTCTAAAAAGTGCCTTATGGCTGTTAAATGTCTTTCTTTAAAAAAGAAAAATATAGATGAGAATGTGTTGTATATATATATATATATTTTTAAAATGGCCATGATTTGGTTGATTGCTTCTTTCAGACCTTTAACAAATTTAGATGATGGAAATGTTTCCTGTGGATGCATAAGGACATGCTATGTAGGTTAGGAACTGACTAGATTTTTAAAATGATTAATAAATTGAGTCAAAATCACTTTGCCAATATTAAGTGTTAGATCCTTCCAAGATAGATTTCCCCAAAGGTAAACACAAGGGTTTAGTGAAACATGTGATCCTGGAAGGGGGAAAAGAATCCAGATCCTTTGTCTTCCCTGTTTGATATCCCAGTTGATCTATTACTGTATTTCTACCGTACCGTAACATCTGACTAGTTCATCCTTTAATTGAGCAATGCTATAGTTTTTCAAAAATCTCTCTTGAGTCTTGATTTCTTTGTTTCCAATAATATTTCATGGTTGACATATGGATGCTCAGACTCTGCAGAAGCTGGGAAGCACCAGGCCCTCCAGAGGAATGCCCCAGATAAAAAGCAACTTTCTTATTATAAAAAAAAAGCTAATGTTCATTTGACTTGATTTGCTTTTAAGTCCTGTTGGCAGCTTGTTTTCTTCATATAAAGATCTCAATCAGATCAAATAGAAATTGTGCAGCTTTCTTTGCCCTGATCATTAATGAACAGGCTGAACATCCACAGTGAGTAAGTTAATTGCACCACCTGGATTTTTGGACATTCCTGGGAATGGCATTGAGAATTCCCAACAGCGTTGTTTCCCTCAGGCACCCAAGGTGGCCCCTGCTATTGTTTGCAGATGAAAAATTGAAAACATTCAAGCTTCAAATCGAATCACTTTTTGTAACTTATTTGGGGCAAACATTGGGACCTTAACCCCAGAATAATACGGGCAAGACTGCAAAAGAGCAGGAGGCCAATGCAACCTAAATCTCAAATGAGAGTGTTCAGTGGTAAGAAACATTAGAAACATTAAAGAAGTATAATGGCCTAGTGGAAAGACCATAGGCAAGGGAGTCAAAGGACCAGGGGTCTAATCCCAGCTCCTACTGTGTGACCTTGGGCAAGTCACTTAACTTATCTATGCATCAGGTCCTTCATTTGCAAAATGGGGATTGAAACCTGTTTACACCTCAGATTTAGACTCTGAGCCCCATGTGGGGCCTGATATCCTGTATCTGCTTGGCATGTAGTAAGTGCTTAACAAATATCACAATTATTATTATTATCATTATTATTAGTGTCATCATCATTAATCCCTGTTTGTTGAGCTGATTACAGTAATGTACTTATGGATTCAAAGTGAGTCACTCCAGTTATGCATTAGAAAATAATGGGACTCCAGACTCGGTTAGAATGTTAGTGGATCCAGAGAGTACCTTTTTTTGTAGTATTTGTTAATCGATCAAATTAATCAATTGTATTTGTTGAGCACTTACTGTGTGCAGAACACTATACTATGTATGTTTGTACTAAGTGGTTGGGAGAGTACAGTATAACAGAGAGGTTAGACATGTTCCCTGCCCACAATCAGTTTAAGGTCTAGAGGGGGAGACAGATATTAACATAAATAAACTAATTATAGATATGTGCATAAGTGCTGTCAGGCTGAGGGAGGTGTGAAAAAAGGGAGCAAGTCCAAATGCAAGGGAGATGCAGAAAGAAGTGGGAGAAGAGGAAATGAGGGCTTAGTCATGGAGGGCCTCTTGGAGGAGTTGTTTAGTGCTTACTATGGACCAGACACTGAACAAAGTGCTGGGGTAAATATAAGATAATTGGGTTGGACACAGTCCCTGTCACACACACGACTTGCAGTCTTAGTCGTCATTTTAAAGATGAAGTAACTGAGGCACAGAGAAGTTAAATGATTTACCCAAGGTCACACAGCAGAATATTCTTCCACAATTCATTAGAACACATTAAGCAATTGTGCAGTGAACAATTATTAACCACACAATCTGAGGTGACTGTGAAGCAGCACTTTTCCACTTAGAAAGTTACACTACCTATATTTCAGAACTTCTTTAAGAAAAGGCATTTTCAGTCTTTATAGTCCAGAAACACAGTTCTTTATAAAAAATGTAAAGCAATTGTATGAGTAATAAATAAGAAATGAAGCCAGACTTGAGAAATCCCCTTGCTTCAACATTTAACCAAGCTCATATGTCTGGGCTATTTTCTCATCTTGGGCTTGAGGTAGGGCAGGTGGGGAACTCGTGGTACACTCGCATATTAAGGTCTCAAGCAGGTTAGGTTACCCACTCCCTTGGTGGTAGGTAGAGGTCTGGCAGAAGACATCCTAAACCCAGTTTGGTGACTTCCTTATAAATTTCCATGAAACAAAACCCAAAACAACCCCATACTTCACTACTATCTAAACTAAGGACTATGTGGGTCACTGGAAAGTGGGACCACCTCCAAATCCTTAGCCCTGGAGGGATTTTGCCTCTCTCAATAATTTTAATCAATTTATTCCCCAGTCAGAAAAGTAAAGAATTTGGCAAAATCCTCTTTGCAAAAGGCTTCTAATCACCCTCCAAAAGAGGTTTCCATGGAATATTACCATTTCTAAGTATTACATTTCTTAATTTGCCATCTTTTGTGGCTTTGGAAAGGGCCAAAGTCAAAAACAGCAAATGTGTGTACATCTGGAATACAATAAATTTTGCATTACATTTTATCTGCATTCAATTTACATGTTATTTTATCAGAGAAAAAAATTGGGTCTCAATTTACCAGGTAAGGTACATCTTCGGATAATTATGATAGCCATTAGAATTGAAAGAAACTACTTTTGCTAAGGAGCCTACAGATATCAGAGCAATCCTTCCAGATGCTGTATTAGGTTAAAGTAGTAGATGAGTAGCTCATAACCTGGATCAGAATCGTTTAGTGCTCAGAGAAGATCAAACTGGGGTGATTGCTCCATCAGGCTTGTAGTAGGCAGGGACCGTTTCTGTTATATTATTGTATTGTACTCTCCCAAGCGCTTAGTGCACACAGCAAGCACTCAATAAATACAGTTGACTGACTGATTGGCCCTCTGAAGGTAGGTGGCTGGGGACAGCTGGGGGCGGGGGAAGGGCAGGTGGAAGGTACTGCTCTTCTGGATGAGGTCGCCGTTAGAGGCAGGATCGTATTGATCCCCAGAACAAATCACTCCAGGGTCTTCATCAGGGGAAGAATTATATGGAAGAGAAATCTGCCCTGACAAAGGAGTTCTGATCCTCAAACCCACCCACCCAAAATAGACTGATGACTCCACAAGGGAAGACTGATCCCTAACCTCCTCTCCCTTCTTTAGGCTTCCTAGGACATCACAAAAATTTAAAGCAAATAGAGCTTTCCCAAGATGGTATTTGATGTTATCCAAAAAAAGTCAATGATTTGGGGAAAAAAATTTCAAAATACTAAACTTCCAAAGAGATTTCCTAATGAGGGTAAAGGGTTTAAAGGGTTTAGTTGAGTTTACACCATGATCTATTTTCCCTGTGATCGTGAAAAGAATAATAGCTGAGAGACAATAAAGTCAGTTGCATTCTCAATAACATCAAAATTAGTCCTCAATCAATGGACATAAGTGCTGTCAGGCTCAGGGAGGTGTGAAAAAAGGGAGCAAGTCTGAATGCAAGGGAGATACAGAAGAGAGTGGGAAAAGAGGAAATGAAGGCTTAGTCAGGTAAGACCTCTAGGAGGAGATTATAATAATAATAATAATGTTGGTATTTGTTAAGCGCTTACTATGTGCAGAGCACTGTTCAAAGCTCTGGGGTAGATACAGGGTAATCAGGTTGTCCCATGTAAGGCTCACAGTCTTCATCCCCATTTTACATTTGAGGTAACTGAAGCACAGAGAAGTGAAGTGATTTGCCCACAGTCACACAGCTGACAAGTGGCAGAGCCGGGATTCGAACTCATGACCTCTGACTCCCAAGCCCGTGCTCTTTCCACCGAGCCACGCTGTTAAGCGCTTACTATGGGCCAGACACTGAACTAAGTGCTGGGGTAGATATAAGATAACTGGGCTCTACACAGTCCCCATTCACACATAAGACTTGCAGTCTTAGTCCCCATTTTACAGATGAGTCAGATAAATGCAGAAATCTCACTTGATGGCTTCAGATGACAGGACAAACAAGTGGAAAGCCTAGACCCAAAGATTTAGTGATGCAGCCATCATGTCAGTTCTGATGATGGGTGGTTTGGAAAGTTTCTTTAAGCCTTCTAAATGACAGGGGTATTGGTCAATCTATTAATTGATTGCATCTATTGAATGCTTACTGTGAACTGAAAACTGTACTAAGCACTTAGGAGAGTACAATGTAACAGAGTTGATAAACACATTCTCTGTTCATGATGAGCTTACAATTTAGAGGGGGAGATGGATATTAATTTAAATAAAAATAATAACTGTGGTATTTGTTAAGCACTTACTCTGTGGCAGACACTGTATTAAGAGCTGGGGTAGATACAAGCAAATAGGGTTACATACAATCCCTGTCTCACCTACCTTTCCTTTCCAAGATCCTAGAATGAGTCGTCTACACTCCCTGCTTAGAATTCCTTAACTCCCATTCTCTCCTAGACCCCCTCCAATCTGGCTTCCGTCCCCTCCACTCTACCGAGACTGCTCTCTTTAAGGTCATGGGTGACCTCCTTCTTGCCAAATCCAATGGCTCCTACTCCATTCTGATCCTCCTTGACCTCTCTGTTGCCTTTGACACTGTCGACCATCCCCTTCTCTTCCACACCTTATCTCACCTTGGCTTCACGGACTCTGTCCTCTCCCGGTTCTCCTCTTATCTCTCTGGCCAGTCATTCTCAGTCTCCTTCGCAGGCTCCTCCTCCCCTCCCATCCTCTAACTGTTGGAGTTCCTCAAGGGTCAGTTCTTGGCCCTTTTCTGTTCTCCATTTACACTCACTCCCTTGGTGAACTCATCCACTCTCACAGCTTCAACTATCATCTCTATGCAGATGACACATCTCTGCCCCTGTCCTCTCCCCCTCCCTTCAGGCTTGTAGGTCCTCCTGTCTCCAGGACGTCTCTACCTGGATGTCCGCCCGCCACCTAAAACTCAACATGACCAAAACTGAGCTCCTCATCTTCCCTCCCAAGCCCGTTCCTCTCCCTGACTTCCCTATCACTGTGGATGGTGCGACCATTCTTCCCGTCTCTCAGGCCTGCAACCTCGGTGTCATCTTTGACTCAACTCTCTCGTTCACCCCTCACATCCGATCCATTACCAAGACTTGCCAGTCTCACCTTTATAATATCGACAAGATCCGCCCTTTCCTCTCCACCCAAACGGCTTCCTTACTGCTACAGGCTCTTGTAATATCCCGGCTAGACTACTGTGTCAGCCTTCTCTCTGATCTCCCTTCCTCCTGTCTCTCCCCACTCCAGTCTATTCTTCACTCCGCTGCCCGGCTCATCTTCCTGCAGAAACGCTCTGGGCATGTAACTACCCTTCTTAAAAACCTCCAGTGGTTGCCTATCAACCTCCGCAAAAAAAAAAACTTCTCACTCTAGGCTTCGAGGGTCTCCATCACCTTGCCCCTTCCAACCTCTCCTCCCTTCTCTCTTTCTACTGCCCACCCTGCACGTTCCGCTCCTCTGCCGCCCACCTCCTCACCGTCCCCCGTTCTTGCCTATCCCGCCGACGATCCCCGGGCCACGTCCTCCCGCGGTCCTGGAATGCCCTCCTTCCTCACCTCCACCAAACTAATTCTCTTCCCCTCTTCAAAACCCTACTTAAAGCTCACCTCCTCCAAGAGACCTTCCCAGACTGAGCTCCCTTTTTCCCTCTGCTCCCTCTACCCACGCCGTTCACCTCTCCACAACTAAACCCTCTTCTCCCCCTTTCCCTCTGCTCCTCCTCCTCTCCTGTCCCATCCCCTCAGCACTGTACTCGTCCGCTCAACTGTATATATCTTCATTACCCTATTTATTTTGCTAATGAGATGTACATCACCCTGATTCTATTTATTTGCTATTGTTTTAATGAGATATTCTTCCCCTTGATTCTATTTATTGCCATTGTTCTTGTCTGTCTGTCTCCCCCGATTAGACTGTAAGCCCGTCACAGGGCAGGGACTGTCTCTATCTGTTACCGATTTGTACATCCCAAGCGCTTAGTACAGTGCTCTGCACATAGTAAACGCTCAATAAATACTATTGAATGAATGAATGAATGAAATTACATATATGTACATAAGTGCTGTGGGGCTGGGGGAGAGGTGAACAAAGGGTGAAAATCCAAGTACAAGGGTGATGCAGAAGGGAGTGGAAGAGGAAATGAGATTCTTACTGCTTGATCTTTTTTTTTTTTCACATTTTAGGATTTCCATTCACTCAAATTTCTTTAAAACTAAGACAAGAGAGAAGAAAATATACAAACTTCACTCTTTCAAATGTCAGAAACTGTGAAATTTAATACAAAGGATCACCTGCAAATCCTTAGGGTCTAATGATTATGATGCCATCTGATCGATTTCCTGGTGGGTCATCTATCTGGTGTTTGAATTTAGATTTCAAAAGAAGTCTTAGAACCTTGTAAGTACTCCAGGCCAATACACCCTGCCACGGTCATTTGGGAAATTCAGGCCACCAACATTGAAGCATTGCTGGGCAGGACACGTGAGGAGAAGGGACAGCAGGACATCCAACTGCTGCTTTGTGGTGAGCTTAAATTGGCCAAAAGTAAACAGGATGGAAAGAAAAAATGTTTTAAAGACAAGATGAAACAAAACCTTTAACAATGTGACACAGCAGTGAAAAAGTGGGAAAATCATGCTGTCAGTAGCATAGTCTCTGAACCTAACAGAGAGCTATAGCTACAAAGATTTTGATAGAGCTATATATAGCCAGTTGGCCTCTAACTTGGGGGCTATGCTCTTGGTGAACTTTGTGTTAAGGGGAGCTTGTGTTATAATGCTTACACTTTGACTGACACCTAAGTACACACACAACCATTTTTACAAAACTATCCCCTAATTTTCCAGTAATATTCTAAGCAAAACACCTGCAAAACACATTACAAAAGAACTGTTGACTGTGTGTGTGTTCATTCATTCATTCAATAGTATTTATTGAGCGCTTACTATGTGCAGAGCACTGTACTAAGCGCTTGGGATGAACAAGTCGGCAACAGATAGAGACAGTCCCTGCCGTTTGACGGGCTTACAGTCTAATCGGGGGAGACGGACAGACAAGAACAATGGCAATAAACAGCGTCAAGGGGAAGAACATCTCGTAAAAACAATGGCAACTAAATAGAATCGAGGCGATGTACAATTCATTAACAAAATAAATAGGGTAACGAAAATATAATCAGTTGAGCGGACGAGTACAGTGCTGTGGGGATGGGAAGGGAGAGGTGGAGGAGCAGAGGGAAAAGGGGAAAATGAGGCTTTAGCTGCGGAGAGGTAAAGGGAGGATGGCAGAGGGAGTAGAGGGGGAAGAGGAGCTCAGTCTGGGAACGCCTCTTGGAGGAGGTGATTTTTAAGTAGGGTTTTGAAGAGGGAAAGAGAATCAGTTTGGCGGAGGTGAGGAGGGAGGGCGTTCCAGGACTGCGGGAGGACGTGACCCAGGGGTCGACGGCGGGATAGGCGAGACCGAGGGACGGTGAGGAGGTGGGCGGCAGAGGAGCGGAGCGTGCGGGGTGGGCGGTAGAAAGAGAGAAGGGAGGAGAGGTAGGAAGGGGCAAGGTGATGGAGAGCCTTGAAGCCTAGAGTGAGGAGTTTTTGTTTGGAGCGGAGGTCGATAGGCAACCACTGGAGTTGTTTAAGAAGGGGAGTGACATGCCCAGATCGGTGTGTGTGTTTGTAGAACAGACTGTGTCTCCATATTGATTACTAAGAGTGAAACAGTCAAGAACAAACCTCATTCTTAGATCTGGAAACTGTTTCCATTAATTAACTTGGATGTTTTGAAAAATTAAAGAATCTTTAGCTGAAATATTTTTGATTTTCTTTAGAAAACCGATTTTGCTCTTCCTGAAGTGGAGACCTCTGAAATATGATTCAAATCAGAATTGATAACACAAGTCTCTAAAGGTAGCTGGTAAGCAATCCACTGATTAAGTCACCAAAGGGCTGATCGGCATGATGAAACTTAGATATGAAAGTGGGGCGTGATATGTTGGGGTGGAGAAAGAGAGAGACAAAGTGAGGGGCTTCTGTAAACAAGTGTTAAACCATTTGAGAATTCCTACAGAGGACGTAGATTTCCCCAGCATCCTTCCCTCTCTCCATGACTCACTGTGGGAATAGCAGTGAGGTTTGGAGTTGAGTTATAACCATTTAGAGAAGCATTTCCCTCCAGACTGTACAAAAGGAAAGGAGCCATATTAGTAAATTTATTGACTATTTCATTAGATCAATATGGAATATGATTTAAAAGTCTCTGCCTAGGCTCTTTAAATCTATTTAATCAAACCAATTAATAAAAAAAAATGTAGAAAGTTGAAGCATATCCTGTAAGGTGCGTCATAAATATACTCCCTTACTTAAGCTTTTGATCTCAGTCAGGTAATTAACGGCTTTAGTTAAGTTCAGTCATTCCCTCATGCCTGCCCATGGTCATAAAACCCCAAGGCTATTTGTAGCTCTTGGATTTATTATGTTTTTCTTACTGCTAAAGCTTCTCTCTCTCTCTGTCTCTGTTTCCTTTTTCTCTCCCCTTCTGAAAGTTTGGGTGTCCATTGCTTTTGCAGCTGTCACAGTCGGCTTCTGTGGCTAGCGTGCTATTTTGTAGCCCGCGCTATACTGGCTGTGTTGAGCAGTTTGCAACCAACTCAGTAGCCTATTCCCTCTGTGAAAAATCGGGTTGTGCCTCCATCCTTTTCCTTTCTGTTGCCACTAGAGAAACGAATAGAATGAATGACTTGGTTACTGAAATGAGCTCCCTGAGTGTTCATTTCACTGCCCTGTTTTCTCTGCTTCTCTGATTCATGAATAGGGCACCATTGTTTTGTCGATAAGAATATAGTCTAGACTGGAAGTCCACTGTGGGACAAAGACTGTGTCCAACCTGATTATCTTGTACCTACCCCAGCACTTAATGCAGTACTAGGCCCCTGGAAAGGGCTTAACAAATGTCATCATTATTCCTCTAGGATTCTTTCTGAAGGCTTTTTTCACTGTCTACAAACCAAGGACCAGCCATGGTCCAATCAACCCCCTTCCCAGCCACCTCCCTCTCAAGGGAGACTTTGGAATCCTGACTTCACAGCTGGAGAGTGTCTACAGAGCTAGAGAAGCATGGCCATTGCCAACCTGTCATAGGGAATCTGGGAAAAAAATTAAGTGTCTATCACCATGAGGCTCTGCAACATACCAGAGCGAGTATATTTCTGCCCAGGGCCTGCAAGGTCGAGGAAGCAGTTTTATCTTGCTTTGCCATCAAAGAAATATCAACTGGGAAGGCAGCCGGGCACGAGCAAATGTTTTTGTCAAAGCACTCGCAGCCTATATCAATACCAGAACATTAAACATGATTCTGGGAACACTTAGGCATAACATAAGGCTGTGCTTAGGGGCTATTGCATAAATCTGGACAGGCTCTTGAAGAGACAATATTTTCAGTAAAATTCAGATATAAGTTCCCATTTCTGAACCTAGATAAAATGTCATTTTCCTTGAAAGAAGGGAAAAAAGGGAAAGCATCCTTTCCACAGCTGCTCTCTAGTGATCTTCTTCAGCACCCAGGCAAGACATATGCAAGGCTCAAGAAGACATCTACTTCTTTTCTGTGTCAAGCATGATTATGCTTCCAAAATACAGGAGAGATGGAGTAACTTCAAGACTGGGAACCAAATGTTCAACTTCAATAGGATTAAATAGACATGTTCTTTGGTTGACTGTAATAGGATCATTAATGATCCTTTCGCCTTCTCCCCAGGTTTTCTTTACTCTCTCCTCTTTCTTACCTTTTCTTTCTAAAGTATAGCTACGTCCACCCCAGCAAGAGAACACAAAACCTGGTGCCATAGAGCCAAACCAAACTGGAAATCAATTGTTCTGGTCCAGAGTGGGATTTTGGTTGTTGTTTTTTTTTCCTTTTGTAGAGAAGCAGTAATTGTCACTTCTTCTGATCCCAAAAATGGACAGAAAAGAGTTTACCTGTACTATCAGTGGACAATCTAGATCATTCACTATCAACCCTATTTGGGAACCCAACTGATGTGGTGGGATAGTTGTTAGTTTAAAGTAAACATAAGGTAAAATTCCTTGAAATCCTTAGTCTAATTTAAACATTATAATTTTTATTTATTACCGATCTCTGAAATACACTTTGGCCTGAATCATCTGGATCAAAGTGTATCACAGAAAATCAGTTTCTCTGTCATAACTAAATGGAAAATGAGGTTAAAATTTATTTGAAAGGATCTGAATTTTCCAAATAATCTGGATGTTTAGACACAGCTGATGATTAAATAGGATATATTCAGGCAGGAATTTGGACCTTAGTGTAGCTCAGTGTAGAAGTCCTTTCCATAGAATCTCCATCTCTCACCAACCTCTTACCCCAAATCAGTCAGAAAAACTGTCCTTTGGTTACCCTACAGAAAGAAGAATGACTCCTTCTCTTGATGAAGCTCAGTGGAAATGCTTGTCTTCAGTCACCATCATTCTCTAATTCCTTCCTTAGTATGTGAATGGTAAAACATGGCTGTCAAATGCTTTCTTCTTTTGCTTCTGGCTCTTATCTATGTTAGGTATCTCAGGGGTTCTTGGTGAAGGGGGAGCTTGGAGAATGGAGCACAATTCCCATTCCTGAAATGAAATTATTTTTATCAATTAACAGGGCAAGGGGGGGCGGGGAAAGAAGGCCCTCAGCTCAGCTCTGCTCCTCTGAGGTACCAGACAAGACAAGAAACTTGCTCTGGGTGTGATAGGTATGAGGATAACTCACATTGGTAATAAATGTGCGATTCCCCAGATTTCACTAGAGAGAAAAAAAAAGCTTCTCCAGCGTTGTAAGGAGCAGAGTCTCTCAGATTTCTCTGGGGCCCCTTTTGTATAACAATCCTCTGAAGTCTCTCAAAAAGCAGCTCTACCACCTGTCCCAGAATCCATTTTGCTCATTCACATACTTACTGGAGATGCTAAAAGCCCAAAAGATCTATCAGCTTCTCTTAGCATGTGGAAAACTCTCTCATTCCTGCGGAGCTTTATGTGAGTTTCAACAGAGCCAGAATGAGATTCTTCTGCTCTTACAACTACAATCAATTGGTCAACTGACCTGGCTGGGCTAACGCTGACTTTTAGTCCACTGCCCCCTACCCCCACTCCTCCTCTATCCTTACCATTGCCCAGGCAAAGTGATGGAAACTTTGAGAGGAGGAAAACAAATCCATAGCTGGTAAATTATATATAGCTCTTATCCAACAATTAGTTTCTGATTCTGAAAAACTGCAGACAGGCAGACTCCTAGACAATAATCCCTAAGATCAGATTCATATTGAATGGAAGTGTTTAGACAAAAGACAAAAGGCCAGAAAGAATGCACGATCCACATTTATTGGAACTTCAAAAAAATGGTCCTCTCAACTTTTATCTCTTTCCTTTCTTGATTTTCTTTGGAAACAATCACTTCCTAACCTCAGCAGGCAGGCATGAAACTTGAATCCGTTACCTCACTCGGCGCAGGTTTTGTAGAAATATATCTTATGCCCTAATTCATATAAATGGTGGATATGTAAAGTAGCATTACCAAGTGGGTGGTTCTTAAAATCAAACATTAATCATGCATATTGATTACTGGTGGGGTAAGGTATGAATCAAAGAACAGCCATCATTAAATCAAAGATTTATACTAGTAAAAGAGCAACAAAGCTATTCATCAATTCTATACCAGACTCGGTGATTAATTAGGTTCCAATCTGACAGCTTAGAAGCTGCTTTACAATTAAAGCTATTACAGTTAGAGAAAGGTTTTTTCTTAAATGTCTACCTGACCATGTGCTTCTTAAGCCAAAGAAAAGTATTTCAAGGCTCTGAGAGACAAGAAGTGGCACTGCTGTGACTCCCCCCAATTTTGTTGCTAGGATTCACGTGGCACTTCATATATTTGTGTTTAGGGGTATCAGTAAATACAATCCACTAGCTACAGCCAAATCTTCACTGAGTTTTTGTGCAGTCTGTTTGCTGGCTAAAGGTTCTGTTTATTTTTGGCAAGATAAATCACTCTTCTTGATTCAACTGCTACCTCTGTAGCCTCACTGGGCACATGATGCCTTTGCTCAAATCAGACACCCCATTTTATTAACAAATAAAAGTTAATAGCACCATTTTGAGGCAAATGAATGAGGTGATGGTAACTATTAATTGAATAATGGCATTTATTGCACATTTGCTGAGTCCCAGGCATTTTAAATGATACTTTTTAAGCACTTACTATCAGTTACACACTGTACTAAGCATTGAGGCAGATACAAAATAATCAGGTTGGAAACAAACCCTGATCTACATGGGGCTCATAGTTTAAATTGGAGAAAGGAAGATTTAATCCCCATTTTACAGAAGAAGTAGCTGAGGCACAGAGAGTAAAATGACTTACCCAAGGTCAAAGAGCAGATGAGTGGAGGAGTGGGGATTAGAACCCAAGCCCTCTGACTCCCAGGTCCATGCTCTTTATCCTAGGCCATACTGCTTCCCTGTGCTAACCATTATGTTAAGAACTTGGGAAAGGACAATATTAACAAGACCTAAGTTCCCTGCCTTCAAGAAGCTTACATTTAATGAGGGAGACTACAAAAAAAATTTAAGGATAGTGAAAGAGCAAGAACAAGTATAATTCAGAAAGCAGTATAAACATTTAAGAATGAAATAGCTGAACACATAAATATATAAAGAAAAAACATAATAATGAAAATAATTTTGGTATTTGTTAAGTGCTTACTATGTGCCAAGCACTATTCTAAGCGCTAGATTGATACAATGTAATCAGGTTGTCCCACATGAGGCTCACAGTCTTAATCCCCATTTTTCAGATGAGGGAAATGAGGCACAGAGAAGTTAAGTAACTTGCATAAAGTCACACAGCTGATAAGCGGTGGAGCTGGAATTAGAACCCACAACCTCTGACTCCCAAGCCCATGCTCTTTCCACTGAGCCACAATACCAAGCTGGGTTAAGAGGCTAGGGCTAAAGAGACACAAATGCTAAAATGGGGTGCTGGGTCCATGCAACTAGGGTTTTGGAAATTAACTGGAAAGGAACTGGGATTTTAGAAGAGCTCAAAGATGTGGAGAGCTTTGATCTAGCAGAATTGAAGGGAAGGGAGTTCCAGGCTGGGGGAACAGTCCACACAGCATGGCTCTGCACACAGTAAGCACTCAGTAAATACAAGTGAATGAATGAACATGGTATGGATAATGAATAATACATAAGTCTTTTCATCCACACCTGCACCCAAGGTTAAAGCAACATCTTCTAAGGAGGGACAGACATTTACAATATGTACATGATGAATCCCCTTGTGACCTAGGTATTTCACCATCATGGGTGCCTAATGAGACTAAAGTGCTTAATTCAATTTGGTAAAGTTGACTGTAGTTAACTTCAGTGCCCTATCAAAATAATTTTTTTTCTGGAAACTAGATCTAAGAATTTCTCAAGTCCAGACCAGCTCATCAGAGTCCACCAACTCCTCTTGACCCTGCTCTTGATCCACAATTGCTTCTTTAATATCTTTTATCAAAAATTGAATCAGTTTGCCCAGGGAATTTTCCCCTCCCTTATCACTGGATATTGTCATTGGATGACTGAGGTCAAGTGAAAAATACAGAGATCTGTTTGTTGTTGTTGTTGTTCTTTGTTTTGTTTCTTCTTCTGAAGAATACTAAGCGTTGGGTTAGGTACAAGATAATCAGGCTGGACACAGCCCCTGTCCACAAGGAGCTCACAGTCTATGTAGGAGGGAGTAGGATTTAATCCCCATTTTACAGATGAGGAAACTGAGGCACAGACAAGTCCTAGAATAGAAAAGGGGCAGAGTGGGATTAAATGCAGGCCCTTCAACTCCTGGGACTATGCTCTTTCCACTAGGTACCTTGTCTCTCCTGGATGTCAGGAGACCTGGGTCCTTGCCCCTCCTCTACTACTGGTCCACTGTGTGAATTTAAGACACTAATATTCTCTGAAACTCAGTTTCCTCATCTGTAAAACAGAGTTAAGATATCTGTTCACCCCACCTCTTAGAATGTGATCCCTGTGAGGGAAAGGGACTATAGTGTCTAATCTAATGAATTTACCCTGTCTTGGTGTTTTACACAGTTCTTTGGTACATGAGAAGTTCTTAGTAGTACCCTAGAATGGGATGTCCAGCCCTTGTCCACTTCCCTCTTAGACTAAACTTCTCTCATCTGATGTAATTTATGTTTTTAGGGGGAATAAATATTTCCTGAGTTTGAAAGACTGTGGTCCTCTCTCTGATTAGGATGTCTTAATAAAGCTGTAAGAACAGTCTTTCTGTAACAAGACTCTTCAGAGCCACGGTGACTTCATGACTATGACAACTGCATTTCCTGGCACCAAGCCACAACCCCTTAGATTCCCCATGCAGAGCCTATGAAATGGCTTGGGCATCCAACTTCATTTACTAGCAAAATCAAAATATACAGATTCCCCTTGAATCCATATTTCTTTCTGCCACAGGGTACTGCCCTATTCTCCTGTGGAATTACCCACAATGGCAAAAATCCATTCAACTGATGCACTGACACCCAAGTGGGAGCTCAGAGATAATAAAACCATGTATATTTGATATATATTTCATGCCTTGGATTCACATCCCCTGCATGTTTCATTTGCCATTCTGACTCACAGTTCTGCCATCTAAGAACTTGGGAAATTTCCAGAGATATTACACAAGATAGAACTGAATATTGAGGACACTGAAATAACAATTCTGTAGACTAATTAGACTCTGAGCCATAGGTGTGTCCAACCTGATTGAATTGTATTTACCCCAGCACTTAGTAAAGGGCTTGACACATAAAACGTGCTATCATTATCATTATTTTAACTATTGTCATTATTATTAATTTTTCACCCTGCAGCCAAATACTTTAAAGACCTTACTTCCCTAGTAAATATAAATTCATTGTGCCTTGTCATATCTTTGAAAGAGTCATGATTGATCCTGGTTTTGAGTGGAGAAGCTGAGGCTTAGGCAATAGACATGGCACAGCAAATGTCAGAACAAGAAATAAAACCAGAGTCTGGTTTCAGGGGTCCCACGTTTTGTAATTGATGACTCAAATATCTGCCATATGAGATTACAATATGCAATTGATCTTCAACCCAGCTTTTCCCCAGCTTTGGTAAATTGATATTCCTCCTTGTGCCACACAGCACAGTGTCCAGCAGATTACTGGAAGTGCACATCTGGGCAGGGTACAGAGTCCGTCAGACCTGCTGACACAAAGAGAGGATTCACTGGGGTGGATGGCAACCTTCCACTTCATTGGGGGCTGTATAAATTTGTCCTGAGAGAGAGAAAATTAGTAGACAAGCACTGACCTCATGTACTTTCAACTTATCATTAAAAGTACTACCTGAAATGAAATATTGGTCAGCATATCTCTCTAAGACTTGGGTCACATTCAAGGAATAAGCTTTTTAAAACATGTTTTAGGTGGTAAAGTTCACACTTAGTAATTTTGGCTATAAATGACCACCTAAATGTGTCAAAAATAATTTAGTATCTGTGACCTATGGAGCTGAAAATGTAGATGAATGTAATTAACCTACTTTTAAAAAAATGACTATTTTCTCTTTTTTCTGCCTTCAGAACATACGGTGTCAGGTTGCAGTGTTGGCAACCCATTTGGTTGCTCAGTCCATGTGTCACATTTTTAACATAAATAAGTTGAGACAAAAGCCTGCAGAAAGAATAACCCAGCCAAGTTAGAATGAGCTAACCAAGCCATGAACCTTAGCCAAAAAAGCACCCTTAACAAAGACAGGAGAAATAACATCATTATAGACACCGTGATGATATTAGTTACCCTACTGATAAGAATATCTACACTAATATACATAATAAATAACCTCCTTAAATTATCAGGGAGATTTACTGCCTGGTGTACTTGTATGAATGGTGTACTTGTAACTCCAATTAGCCTAACTATTGAGAAGCCTAGTGCATAAAAGTCAAGCAAATACTTCTCATTACATTCAAAACTGTTTCATTCATTCCCCCCAAAAAATGTTGAAATATGTGGAGGTAAGACGGTCCAAATTTAGTAGCACTAAAGAGCTACTTTTCTGGGATAATTTTTTGAATGAACTTAAGGTTTTTAAAATGTTCAGGGAATCTATAAATGTTTTCCATAGTATGTGGTATGAATTTTCCTTTCCAGTTTGGACCAATATTAAAAGAACCCAATGAGACCCATACAGCATTTTGTGGGGTTCTTTATCTCAGACCACATTGTATATTCTAATAATAGTCTCTCTTTACTGCCAATTATTAAGTCCATCCTCATAGAACATTCATGTACTTGTAATTTATTTCAGTGGCTGTCTCCCTCTTTAGTCTGTAAGCCCCTTGTGGGCAGGGAACATCCTACCAGTTCTGTTTTATTGAACTCTCTTAAGTGCTTTGTACAGTGCTCTGCACACAGTAAGTACTCAATAAATACCATTAATTGATAAAAAAGTAAAATCAGACTTGTGGGTATTCCAATGCAGTCTTTTCTATTTGTCAAATAAATCTTTATACTTTATGATAATCCCTTCTCCAATTATTTCTACCCATTTCATTATTGGAGAGTAACAAATAACAATAATAAAGCAATAATAATTATGGTACTTGTTAAGCACTTACTATGAGCCAAGCACTATTCAAAGCCTGGGGTAGATACAACATAGACAGTTTGGATACAGTCCCTGTCCCACATAAGGCTCACCCTCTTAATCCCCATTTTACAGATGAGGTAACTGAGGCACAGAGAAGTAAAATGAATTCCCCAAGGTCACACAGCAGACGTGGCAGAACTGGGATTAGAACCCGTGACTCTTTGACTCCCAGACCCAGGCACTAGGCATCTATGGCATAGTGGATAGAGCACAGGCCTGGAGTCAGAAGGTCATGGGTTCTAATCCTGCCTCCCCACTTGTCTGCTGTGTGACCTTGGGCAAATCACTTCACTTTTTTGAGCCTCAGTTACCTCATATGTAAAACGGGGATTGAGACTGTGAGCTCCACGTAGAATAGGGACTGTGTCCAAACTGATTTGTTTGTATATCCCAGCACTTAGTACAGTGCCTGGCACATAGTAAGTGCTTAACAAATACCATTCATTTACTCATTTGGTAAGTATTAAACAGAAAAGTGACATATTCCTTGGCCACATGAGGCTTACATTCTAACGTGGAAGGCAGATATAAAAATATTTACAGAGTAATCCCAGAAACCTATGGTGTGTAGTCTCTGTGATTAAATCCATAGTAGGACACAGATGGAATTTTAAGGATATTCAAAGGAGCATCACATTTATTCTCTTAGCAATGGCCCCTCATTTTTTCTTGAGGAGTGTGACCACTAAAGACTGGACAGGATGACTTCATGAGAGTCTTTCCAGCTCACTTCAAGTGGTTTCCTAGAGATAACAAACATGTAGATAAAAGGGATGTGGAGGAAAAGGCATCCAAGAAGCAAAATGTTCATTTCATTTCAACCTCATCACCCAGTTTGGGAATGTCAAAGAACAAAGTGGAGAACAGCCACGATCATCACAAACCGTCTGGCAAGGAGAGGTAGAACCATTGTAAGGGAAAGCAGTTCACATAGACACGGGGGCCCGTTCTGTTCATGGCTCTGACACACAAGTAACAGTGGGGTGGTTGGTTTTGCCTGGATGCCAGTCAAATCTAATTTCAAACCTTAGTTGCGGCTCTGGCTTAGTCATTCTGGTTTGGAATTCATAGTAGGATAGGCCAGTGGCCTCTCAAGTTTGCTGTGGAAATTAGCAACATTAATCATGATCTGCAATGAGTTGAATCTTCCTCTTTTTCTTTGCCAAATACAATCCCATTTATCTAAAGCATTCTGATCTATTTGCTCTGAAGAACCTAAGATACAAAAAAGCACCCCATACTCCAATTCTGACTATTCACTTTCAGGCACTGGCTATCAGAAACAAAGCCTCAGAAGAAGTGGAAAGGAAGATGTTCAGAAGTTAAAAGTAGCTTTTCAGAGAAAATGATGTTGTACATCATACCAAAATTTAATATGGCTTTATGCACAATAGTAATGTGCCTGGTAATGCAAAGATTTTTCTAAAGTAGGTTAATAACAATCCAATATTCTTCTCCTTAAAAAATGAAAATGTATGTCAAAAAAAGATCTAATGTAGCTGCATCTTGTATCCATTGATGGAGCTGATTTACATAGATAGCATTTAACATACCATCATCATTATCCTATCAGTCTTCTGTCTAACGTGGAAGCCTTGAGACGGCGTGTTCAGTGTTCTGAGGTTAAGAAAAAATACACCCACCAGGCAAAATGGTGGTAAATTAAAAAAAAAGGAAAAAAATAATTTAGAGGACTGATGAAAATCAACTGAGAGCAGAGTAAAATTGTTTTTCTCCTTACTAAGGAGGTTCTAGCCTAAAAGATTTAAAGGAGGAAAGAAAAAAGTGACAAATAGTATTTAAGATTAAAATAGTAAGAGAATGGGAGAAAAAAGGGAAAGAATTATGGTAATAGTTGGCTCTGTCTCTGCTTGTAGAAACTGTTTCCAGACTACCAGCATTGATTTGAGTTGAATGCATATTTAAATGAACACATCTAGTGCTTTGGAATCAAGACTATGAATATTTTCAGAATTTTTTTCCTTTAAAATGCTAAGTGAATTTAATTCTCGTGAAAGGTACCAGGAAGCGAGCCCTGGAGACTTGCCATTTTGTGTCTATTCATAGAGATGGGGATGACAGGGGTGGAGGCAGTAACAGAGAGGATATATTGCCCCCTCATCACACTCCCTATTTCCAACCACTGGACTTTACTGTGAATGTGCTGGCCTTCAAGGGATTGCATGGGTGACCTTGCATTAACAAGCAAATAGTTTCGACTTCATTCTTTAGCAGAAATACCAAGCCAGTTGGCAGCTTTAGGTCAATAGCTGTAAAACCAAAGATCAAGGTTTTCTGAGAAGTGAGGGAACAATGAAGAGTAAGGAAAGGAGAAGTGAGCAGAGAAATCATCAGAGTACCAGCTTTACCCAAGACACTGAAATGGGAAAATCCCAGAGCAACTATGGGGAATGTCACTGATGGTTTTTCATAGGAAGTTTTGTCCCTTTCTCTTCTTTTCTCTTTTCAAATAATCAGTGAATCAATCAGTCAGTGGTATTTATTGAATGCTTATTGTGTGGACAGCACACTTGCTGTGTCCTTTCTCTCAATCACTTTTTCTTTACCCCTATAAGATGCCTGAAATCCAGTTTCAAAGCTGAACATACCCACGTTGTATTTCCAAATCTGAAGGCTCTGCCTTTGTTTTGATTTTGGCACTGTCCATATGAAAATAAACCAAGGGATCAGTGAAATGATCAGTGGGAAATTTTTACTCACTGTGCTCCAACTTCTTGGTTCAAGCTGATTCAATTTCCTTGCAATGCAATGCCAAATGATTATTATTGATAATAATAATAATGATAATAACAATAATATCTGTGAAGTGCTTACACTGTACCAAGCATTGTACTAAGTGCTGGAGTAGATACAAGATAATCAGGTCACACTCATTCAGACACAGTTAAAGAAACCACCAGATCCTTTTATTCTGAGTTTTTCACCAAAAACTGAGCTAATGCCCTAACTCGCTGCAGCAAAATCCGTGCTTAAATTGTGCTGTGATGCACTGGAGCTCAGACCCAAGGTTTATGGGAAGAACCTGGAAGGAACTTGTGACTTTTATGTGGTTAACCATGACAGGGATGTTGTCTTCACCAGTACTACATGTTCCTCTTTCAGAAGACTATGTCTAATCTGTATATCAGTGAACTAGACATTACCTCCATGGCACACCCAAGTTAGTACAGCTTCTTCCGTTCACGGCCAGAGGACTCTTGGGTCTGGAAATAGAATTTCTGCTTCTTGATCCCTCCCTTTTTGTTTTCTTCCTCTGTCTCAAGTTTCCAGGCAGAGCATTTAGTTTGAAGATCCTAGTTTTTCTGCTTCACAGCAACTCTTCCAGAATGAATCCAGCCATAAGTGTAAGATCACTAACTGCTGTCTCTTCTTATATGGAACATCTTCACCCCATGCTGTAGGGAGTGAACATACTACTCCATGGATTCATAAATCATGGAAACAAGGACCATACCAATTAATCAATCAATGGTATTTACTGAGCATTTGCTATATGCAGAGCACTGTACTAAGTGCTTGGGAAAGTATAATACAACAGTATTATGAGACACTTTCCCTGCTTATAATGATCTTACAGCCTAGAGTAGAAGACGGACATTAATATTAATAAATATGTAATTAATAATATATAATTTAAAGATATGTATTGAAGTGCTTTGGGGTTGAGGGTGGGGCAAATATCAAATATCCAAAGGTCACAGATCCAAGAAAAAGATGACGTGGAAAGGAAAGCGAGCCAGGGAAGAGAGGGCTTAATCAGAAAAGGTCTCTTAGAGGAGATGTGACCTTAATAATGTTTTGAAGGTGGAGAGAGTGGTGGTCTGGTGCATACTGAGGGGGAGAGAATTCCAGGCTAGAGGGAGGATATAGCAAAGGGATCAACGGTGAGATAGATCAGTTTGGGGCACAGTGAGTAAGCTGGTGCTAGAAGAATGGATTTTGCAGGCTGGACTGTATTAAGAGATTAGTGAGGTGAGGTAGGATGAGACAAGCTGTTTGAGTGTTTTACAATAAATGGTAAGGAGTTTCTGTTTAATGTGGAGGTGGATGGGCAGGCATTCGCGGTTCTTAAGGAGTGGGGAGATACAGACTGAACTTTTTTTAAATAAGTGATCCATGGAGTAGAGCGAAGTATGGATTGGAATGGAGGGAGACGGAAGGCCGAGAAGTCAGTGTAGAGGCAGATGCAGAAGTCACGGTGGGATAGGATAACTGCTTGGATCAGCATGGTAGCAAATCTAATTCTAAGATGCCAGCACTTAGTACAGTGCTTGGCACATGGTAAGTGCTTAATAAATATTATTACTACTACTACAGAAATGCTTACATACCTAACCAAAGTCAAATACACACTATTTCACTATTTTACTCTTCATACCCTCACCCAAGAACCAAGGGTTAGCATGAAATTATAAATGGATGAAGTTAAAGGTTAAAGGAATTCCAGACAGAGAAGTCTTTTAGTATTTTATTAACAAAATATGAAGAGATAGGAACTAAGAGAGGGGATAATACCATAAGATAACCGAAGAGTAGAATAAGATGGGGTCGACTCCTGAAAGAAAAGATGGAGGGTTTGGAAGGAAACAGAGGTTTGCATAAACGAATACCAAGAACAGTCCGGGGCAGGCTGCTTGGTGATTAATATGCATCAAGGAGACCAGGAAATGTGTATGGAGTAGCAGCACAGGTTAACCAAGGTGACTGATAGGGTCAAGTTGAACATATAATGCATGGGAGATGGTCAGGCTAGAGAGCACCTGATATAAGAAGAAAGCTCTTGAAAAAAATCACACGAATTCTATTTCTGGAAAAATGCATAAACTGATATGTGCACGTGTGGACCTTCCCCCCCTTCCCCCCCACCGTCCACACACATACTGCTCACTTCCCATAGGGCACTTTGCAGCAAACTCACAACTGCTCTAGGCTACCAGTTTTTCAAATCTTCTTAACCTCTATGCCATGCTTCTGGTGAAAAGAACCTCTGCTATGAGGAGGGTAATTCCAACCTAACGCAAACCCTAAGAGTGAAAGGTTTTGTGCCCAATAATCTAACCCTAACAGTGACATTCAAAACCCTCCCTTTTTTACAACTTGGTTACAGAAATAATTGTCATTAGGTTGACAAATGATAGCAATAGATAAACTATTCCTTTCATGAAGTATTATCTGGCATATCAACTGGCTGCTTTCATCACAATGTTATCCTTTCTTTCTTCCTGTTGTATGGCCTGATACCATTAATGAAAAATGTCACAGTGGTTGAAAATGTATTTAATGAAAATGGATAATAAAGTGATTAGTACTATGAACTTGAAAAGATGAATTTATGTAACCCTCCTAACACTCACATGAATAACTCGAATATGGCAGTACAGACCTACCCCACCAAAGCAGGCATGTTGTGTTCCACATTTTTGAGGTTAAATGTGGTTACATCATGGGGTACATTTTTTTTTACCACAGACACATAAAATGTATCGGGTTCTGTTTCAGAACCACCTTGAATTGCTAACCTGACCGATGTAAATAAAAATTGGACCGCAAATCCCTCCTTTCTGCCCATTTCCCCTCACTTATTCTCCTCCTTGTTCTTAGGGGATTTCCTGTTCCTATTTACCCTGAACTCAGCCACCTCCTCTTTGTCTCCCCATCCCCATGCTTCAGTACCTGTTCTCTTTGTTAAACAATGACTTATCTAATACATCAGATGGGTCAATGTCAGAAACAATGAGATCTCAGATTTTCATTGGGTCAGTCCACTACCCAAACAAACAGACCAAACAATATCCAAGAAGGCTTGACCATTTAAAACTCTGAGTGGAAGTGGTTATATGTAATCATACTTACACAGGAAAACAGTACAGAAAGGCATGGACTGGTCTCACCCAGTTTGGCCTCTTTAAAGTCAACTTCAAATTTACCCCAGCACTTAGCACAGAGTAAGTCCTTAAAAAATACTATTATTATTATTAACACAGAATGGCATTGACTTCAGTGATTAGAAGAATGATTATGAGTACCTAGAATGGTAGACCTAGAAGCAGCACTCAAATTTCAGACTGAGAACCTCCTTAGTAACACAAGAGTCTTTGGTGACCAACTCTGGAAAGAAAGAAGTGCGCTTTCACCAAGCCTCCAACTGCTTACTTGAGTTCATCCTTTTTGAATGGCATATTCAGTAGCCATCCTGTTCTAAAAATAGAACTCGGAGCCTACACCAGGGACAAAGGAGGCTAAAAGGTACACCTCATTCATTCATTCATATTCATTGAGTGCTTACTATATGCAGAACACTGTATTAAGTAATTGGGAGAGTACAATATAACCATAAGCGGACACATTCCCTTCCCACAATGAGCTTACAGTATAGAAAGCTTACATCTCTTTCCTGAAGATGAAAGTTTTTAGGAAGAGCAGAGCTGGCAAAGGCCAGCCACATTTTGAGAAACACTGACTTTCTCAACTCCATTACCAGTCCCCAATAAACACTAAGTCAATATTTGATGATAATGGGTCTATTTTAATTCTGACGTATTTCTTCTTCCTTGCCTTCAAGGCCCCCTTCTCTTCCTTTCCCTTCTAGTTCAAGTTCAAGTTCTGGCCTATCTCACTGCCACCCCCTTAGCCCCCTTAGCTTAGAGAAGCAGCGTGGCTCAGTGGAAAGAGCACGGGCTTTGGAGTCAGGGCTCATGAGTTCGAATCCCAGCTCTGCCACTTGTTGGCTGTGTGACTGTGGGCAAGTCACTTAACTTCTCTGTGCCTCAGTTCCCTCATCTGTAAAATGGGGATTAAGACTGTGAGCCCCACGTGGGACAACCTGATTCCTCTATGTCTACCCCAGTGCTTAGAACAGTGCTCGGCACATAGTAAGCGCTTAACAAATACCAACATTTATTTATTTTTATTTATGTCCTGCCTCTGGCCAGGAACTCCCTCTCCCTTTACATCTGACAGACACTCTCTCCTCCTTCAAAGTCTAATTAAAATTACATCTCCTTGAAGAGGTCTTCCCCAATTAAGTCATCATTTCCTCTTCTCCCACTCCCTTCTTCATCACCTTTGCACTTGGATTTACATCCTTTATTCACTCCACCCTCAACCACACAGCACTTACGAACATACCTGTAATTTATTTATTTATTAATATTAATGTCTGTCTCCTGTTCTAAATTGTAAGCTCCTTGTGAGCAGAGAATGTCTACCAAGTCTGCTACATTGTATCTCCCAAGGGCTTAGTATAGTGCTCTGCACAGGGTAACCTCTCAATAAATACAACTGATTGATTGATTGATTGATTGAAAGGAGATTATGATTCCAAATTAACTTAGCAGAGAGCTGTGCACACAATACAGGCCTTAATAAATACCACAACTAATTAATTTGAAGAGTCCAAGAACCAGGCTTCTGCTCATTTGATGGAGGAGGGCATTCCAAGCAGGAGGAAAGGCATGAGCAAGGGTTCAGAGGTGGGAAAGATGTGAATAAGACACAGTGAGTAGGTTATCTTGAGAGAAATGAAGAGTGTGAGCTGAGGGGTAATAGGAGAGTGGATAAAACGAAGGAAGAGAGCTGACTGAGAACCAATAGTCACTAGAATTTGCTTGATACAAAGATAAGGAGATTTTTGAGGAGAGGCAAGATATGTGTTAAATGACATTTCAGAAAAAATGATCCAGGTAGGAGAGTGAAATATATTATAAGGGATTCTAGCATTTTCACTGAGTTTAAGGTAGGTTTTAAAAGACACTCATTTGAGAAAACTAGAGACTGATTAGAACAGCAAAAAGAAAGCATTCAGCCTTAACATTTTAGGTTCAAGAGTGTCCAGAGTCTTCAAAACATCAGATCAGAAAACCTAATAAGCATGAGGCAGGGGTTTAAAAATCATTTATTAATCTCTGTCTTATTTTTTTCATCTTATTTTCTTGGGAACCTCTGTCTTTGGGGGGCTCTAAGGCCATGTTTGCCTGGGGCAAATGTAGTTTCATAGACTACTTTTGCAATTTTCCATTTTCGACCTGAATTTGCTATCCAAAGATGACAAACCAACATTTGGGGAGAGAGTGCTTGTAGATAGAGACAGTATTTGTGGAATTGTGTACTACAAACCTCCATCTCCCAGGGATCACCCCAAAAACCATCATGTCAGCATGTTCATTTGATTGACAGATGGAATTTTAGGTTTTTCCAGCATTTAAACATATTCTCTAACCTGTGGTCACCCTGGAAGACCTATGGGAACTAGCTAGTTTCCAGAAAACCTAGCAGGAATCCGAGGAAAGAGCTGGCAATAGGGCAAATTTCAGGACCAATTAGAAAGAAACACACTCGCATAGCCAAGAATTGACATAGGTCTAGGCTCAAACAAATGTTTTTCAGATAAATCTGAAAAATTATCACCAGAAAATGAGCTGCAAACTCCGCTATGATTGGACTGAAAGCAAGCCTCCTTTTATTTGCACCATTCAGAAGCATATACATTAGGGACTGGATTTTTTTTTTTCCAAACTAGGGAGGATTTTTGTCCTGTGCAAAATTGACCAATATGGGTTTGTTATCCACTCAAGTTTGTGTTCTCTTAGCCTTTTGAGATGAGAAGCAGTGACAGATTAGAATTAAACACAGAGAGTCTTTGGGGACTGTAGGTGGGGCCAATGCAAATTAGGTTAATTAATTTTTTTTTCAGGCTCCTTACTCTGAAAGTTAATTTGCCAATCTGATCTTGACTTCCTTTGATTGGCCCCTACGTGCCCTTTCGGTTCTGGCCTTTTCTGAGCTAGTTCGATTCTTCTTCTCATCAAATCAGAGGAAATTGAATGAGATTTACAGTTTTGATGACAGAAATTTTCAGGCCTTAGCCTTCATACTTCCCCTTTAAATACATTATGAAGATTATCAGCAATGTATCAAGGTGTCTTTGCAGGATGGTATAAACTTCTCCTGCACTACTTATTGCCATAAACCACACTTCCAGGTTTTTATTTATATGCCCATTAGCTCAATATGATTGGATCTGTAGCCAGCACGGGGGATTGCAGTAATTTATATATATATCAATAAAGGTCTCCAGCCAGTCAGTGGGTGCTCTAAGGGGAACAGTAGTTCCATTTAAAACATTAGGAACTGGAGAAATTGAAAATAACTCTATATTTAGAGGCCAAGGAGTAAGACAGCATTCAACAAAGGTCCCAGCACAGACAAGCTATGCAAAAGAGGCTGTTAAAATGTCACTTGGCTTATATTTAAGCAGTTGAATTGCACTTAACCCTTTTTCATCCTAAAAAAAGAGACTGGAAAGAGATGTGCTCGTCTAAAACCTATGAGAGAATAAATGGAGCATCTGAGTCTGACCCACATCAGGGATCAGTGAAAGTGAGTGAATGGATGAGAGTTACTGGCCTAACTCCATGTTAAGTCAACAAGATTTACGGAGCTAAATAGAAGCGAAGGTCCCCTCTTGGGGAAAAAGGAAAAATGACATCAGAGGAAGGAACTTTACACAGCAACCCCCTCCATGCTCACAGAATACCTTTGGAGTGTCACAAATCACTGCCTGCAACTTATGGGCTCTGACAGGTTTTTTTTTTCCTTTTCTCTCCCCTTCCCAAATGATAGTGAGTCAAGAGTGAGTTTGTGAAGGCATTTCACTTTGCATCACTGGGGGGGGGGGGCGGCAGGCTCTTGGGGACACCCCAAAATGACACCATAATCCTCTCTGCCTCTCAAAAACACCAGCATGTGCTGAGCCAAGGTAAAATGGGTTCCCTTATTTGCTTAACCTCAGGAAATTACCCATCGGTGCCTTAGGGAGGTCACATGTTCTAAGCAAACACTCAGAGGGCAGCCTCTCACCCCGTCCTCGCCCTCGGAAGAAACCTGGCTTTAAAACAACAATCCAGTTGTGTGCAATTTCATTCTTGCCTGGAAGGAAACATCTCCACCAGGATTTCTGCAGGACATGGAACAAAACTGCTGGCCTGATCCTGGAGTCCAATGAACTCTTTTTTTAAGAACTGGTAAGGCTTAAAGCTATTTTTTTCTTAAAGATGTATAGTGTTTATTTCTTTATTTGTTTTATAAAGAGATGTGTTAACAAGTGTGCTCTTATGTTGTGTCTGACTGGTTGACGTTTAATTTAATTCACCTGTAGCCCATGAATGTGTCGCCCAAGGCTTAAGCTGAATGAAAACCTAGATTCTAGTGAAATATGCACCCTCCTGCACAGATCAACATATTTGAACACTCGCATGAATCTAAATGCTGGATTCCTCGAAGGAACGACACAAGGAGAGAAAGACTTTTCACTGAGGAAGAACGAATCCCATTGCCATCCCATTTTACAAAGATAATTCAGGGGCCTCCAGAAGTGAAGTCCCCTTGTCTACTAATATTATGGGCCAGATGTCTGTCAGTAAAATATCAGTCAGAGATCTTATCAGTTCTGCTCTTTCTCTTCTTCCCCACTCCTGTGCCTGCCTTGTAATAAGGGAACTTGCCTGGCCTCGGTGAGGTCTGCAGAAGGTGAAGAAGAATGAGAATAGAAAAATAACATACTCAACCATCTGGTTGCCGGATATCAGTTTTAAGAATGTGGGACAGTGCTGCAGATTAGCATCACCATCTCTCTACTTCTGCAGAGTTCTCCCTCAAATATGGGACAATTCTACATCTCATCTCAACAGACATTTCTGGGAAAATGGGACAGGAAGTGATATGAGGACAGTCCTATATATGTGAGACATCTAGCAATCCTAAGAATATGACAAGAGGACAAGATTTGCAGCACCGCTGTATAACCAGCAGTCATCTGAATTTAAAATTCCCCTCCTCCACTCCCCCTACCCAACACGGCTATGTCAAAGCACTGTATTAGATGTTGAGGGGAGTTACGCGAGAAGAATAAAACAAAATGCCACCCCATCTGGCTGCCACTGCTTATTCTCCATTCCCACTGTAGCTGCCTAAAATGAAGTATTAAAGGGGTCCACAGGACCTGTAAATAGCCAGTGGATGTGGCGGCCATGATGGTAACACCTACAGGGACTAACTACCCCTGCTGTAACTCTCCAAACCTGCTGTTGCTACTCTTGCTCCACATCACACTCGGGATTTGGGATGTGGGACTCTGTGGGTTTACATTTCAGTGAATGAGTGGTGAGTATCTGGGGTTGTGTGGTTTATGCTTATGCATGTGATGATCTGTCACTCATAAGGCAAGATGGGAGTGGGAACAAAATCTAATGAGGCTGGAAGGGAAGAAAGGAAGTGGAAGAGAAAGAGGAGATCAGGGAAAGAGGAGAAATGGAGGAATTGGAAAATGAGAGAGGGAATAGGAAACAAGAGATAAACAGGAGTGGGAAGAGGGAGGAGAATAATGCTTGGACCATTAGCCTTAGATCAGGCCCCATCTTGAGCTCCTGAAAACACAGTACATTTTGTCACCAGCCTGGATCTAGCCTGGACTTAGACCTACTTAGAAACTTCAACTTTATCAAGCCTTCTGAGAATGAACAAAATGATGCTGCTTTTTGGCAAAAAAAACCCTGCCCTTCCCATGTGTACATTTCTTTCAGATCAACTCATGGGGTCTAGGGGAAACACATTTACACTTGGAAAAGTCATGAAGATGAGCTCACCTTCCCTTCAATGTCCAGCAACAACTCTAGCATAAAAGAGTACTGGTATTTCCAGGCATATTTGGGTTCAGTTGCAAGTTGAGAGGCAGCATGGCCTACTGTATACAGCAGGGTCCTGGGAGTCAGAAGACCCGTGATCTAATTCCAGCTCCACCATTTGTCTACTGTGAGAACCTGGCAAGTCATTTCACTTACCTGTGCCTCAGTTATCTCATCTCTAAAATGGGGATTAAGACTGTGAGCCCCAAGTGGGGCAGGAACTGTGTCCAACCTGATTATCTTGTATCTATCCCAGGGCTTCGAACAGTGCCTGGCACGTAGTAAATGCTTAAGAAGTACCATAAAAAGCTGCTTACTATTTGAATTTTGGTGTCTTCTAAACCCAGTTCAAAATGACATACTCAGAGAACTAAACTATAAAAATATAACATAGTAGAAAACTAATTATAGATCCCCTTCTTACATAAGTGATTTGTTCATTCAATAGCTTTGACATTCATATATATATACATACATATACTCAAAAATTCTCTTTTTTGAATTCCTCCCACAAAATGCTAAATCATAATTAAGTGGTTTTGTTTTTTTCATTTCACCTCCCTTTGTGTAAGAACTGGGGAATTTCTAGACTTGGTGCTCAGAAGAAGCTTCTGCTGAGAGAGAGAGCGTAGACATGTAACTCCAGCAAAGATGGAAACTGTGCTTAGTAATGGTGCCATTTTGTGAATTGATCCTGGGGTTCCTTAGGGCTCAGAACCCATCCCACCTTCCGAGAGGAGTCCAAGGCCCAAGGTCTCTGGAGTACTATGTGCAGAATGGCCCTGCAAATGAGACACTACTGACTCAATGGATTTAATGGTGCTTTTTAAATGCTGATAATTAGAGGACCTTTCTAAACAAGTGTATCAGTGACTCACGGCTCCCGTGCTTTGAGATACTGTGGGCAGACAACACAGAAATGTCTAAGTTATGGGAACATTATTAAACATACTCTCTCCTTTTATTAGGCATCTTAATAACCTCTAAGTTACCCTCAGGGGAATTGGTGCAGAAAAGGAATTCTGGCCAGGGTACTTTGAATTTGAAAATACCCCACAGACCAACCGAACAAGCTTCAGATGAATTTCACACACAGTATGAACGGGATGTGGCTGTGAATCAAAAGAGAAGAGATTTCAGGCACCAAAATTTCCAGATAGGCTTTTTTTGTATCTCTGCATGTTGGGAGGTTGATTCTAGTGTTTTCTGTATTAGCCAGTGGTGGTAATCTCCCTCCCTTCCTTCCAAAGTCAAGAGTTACCATAGAGCAGTTTGCCTCCAATATCTCCTTGAATAGGCTTTGGGCTAATCCAGTAATGGGAAGGCAAGAGTTCAGTCCTTGTGGGCCCCAGGTGCAGAAAGATGATACTGAATATTTCATTCCTAGGCTGATGGGAACTGGAGGTCCCGAGAGATGATCTAGCTGAATCTTTCAAGAGTGGCTTTTCCAAGAATCCACTGGGTAGTGATGATATTAGCAGTAATGGCAGTCACTTGGGTCTTTGGGTTCCCAATGGAAGGAGAAGCTGCCATAATGTGAAACTGCACTAAACTGCCTTCGCCAATTTTTGTTGGAGGATTTTCATTTATAAAATACCCCCTGTTGGCAAAAGTATCCTTTCTTGTTGCTTTGCTGAACTTCAAAATGTGTCCGTAGCCAATTTTAAAGCCTCAAAAAAAAAAAAGGAATTTGGAAGGGACAATCATTTTTAAGGCAGTCTCCTTCCCTCTCTGAAATTACCTGCTTAGGCTTCAAGTTATTAACTCCTCTCACTCTCACTCTTAAACAGGTAGCACAGGAAGATGTTGTTAGAACAGACCGTGGAAGAATACAAATACAATATCTTGGTGTGAAATTGTATAGAATATGTTGGTAAGTAAATACCATTTGTTAAGAACAGTGAAGCTGAAATGAAAAAGAGACTATTTTTCTTTAAAAATTAAGTGTTTTGGAAAAACCAAATTAGATTTTTTTTCTTGTGACTCTTAAAATTGAAAACAGATGGCATGAGCTATAGATTTAAGAAAACAGAGAAAGTGAAAAAGGGCGGATGGAGAGTGTTTTAGAGGAGAGTGACAGCAGACATTACCCTTTAACCTTTGGAAGACTTGCATTCAGATCCTGTCTTGGGTCTCAGGTGGGAGTCTGGGCGATGAACATGGATTCCAACTGGACATTTATTTGCTGCTCAAGTCCTATTGCGTAGTAGCTGCTTGCAGCTTTCTCCCTAGGAGATGTCTAAGAATAACAGGGAGCGATGTAGGTCAGGAATGAGGTGTGCTTGGCAGAGCTGTGAAGGGGGCCAGAGGGTAGAAGGAGAGAGGGACAGGACTCCCACAATTCTTTGTTCAAGCCAGGTACTTTCCAATCATGGCCTCTCTCAAGCAGTAAATCTATCTGCAGATTCAGAGGAGAGAAATCAGCCATTTGAAGAGATGTATTATATGGGTATGAATACTTTATCCCAAAGCCCTGTAGCCAGGTACCTAACATCTCACGTACAGCCTCCTGGGGTATGGAGAGTACTGCTTTTAGCATGTGTAAGGAGGTGCATTTTCATAAGGGCTCTGTTTTGCTTGCCCTACTCCTATACATTACATTATACTATAATCTGGTCCAGTGTACATGAAGGCACATAGCAGCGATGGAGGAGTATTTTAGCCAGCTTTCTTTTTTCACAGTATTTCTTCCTTTGGGCGGGGGGGGGGGGGGGGGAGCCTCACCCAAACCTCAGATTTGGCTCCAAAATGTGGCTCCACAATACCCATCCCTTGGTAGAGGTGTTAAAGAGCTGTTTTAAAAGCAGAAAGTCTTCCCTCAAAACCATTTAGCCAAGACTGCTGGCAAGGGAGTAATCGTGCACAAAAGTCAATGAAATATTATCCCTAATAGTGAGGGCCATCTGAGACTGCAACCAAAAGCACAGCGGGGAGTCAGCACTCCCCTCCAGCTCCCTGAACCCCACCTGGGTTAGTCTCCATTTAAAAGGAAAAAAAAAATTCTACTTTCATCACTTAAGTGTAAATGAATCAGAACTCTGATATGGATATGGTAGCAATCAACTTCACCTAATGATTGATCAGTTGCAGAGAAGCAAGGGTGATTCATTCCAGATGTTCCATTCGTGCAGCCCTCCTGGATCGTCCTTGCACAACTTCAAACCTTCCACATGGTTCATCGTACACACACGCATACTCTCGGAATGGCTGTCTCCCTCCATTAGACTGTAAACCCGTCAATGGGAAGGGATTGTCTCTGTTGCCAAATTGTACATCCAAGAGCTTAGTACAGTGCTCTGCACATAGTAAGCGCTCAATAAATACTACTGAATAAATGAATGACGATTCAAGAAGTACAGACTGGAGGCGGGAAAAGGAAAACTTCCCTCACAACAGGATTATGTATTTTCAGGACCCCGGACCTGACCAGTAGGCACTTTTATGTCTGAGTTGGTTCTCAAGGTCCCTGCTGGTAGCAGCCATTTCTAGTCCATCCACAAGTGAAACATCTTAACCTTGTGGAAGCAGCTTGGACTAGTGGAAAGAGCGCAAGCCTGGGAGTCAGAGGACCTGGATTCTAATCCCAGCTCCACCCCTTGCCTGTTGTGGTTAAGAGTAAGTAACTTAACTTCTCCGTGCCTCAGTTCCCTCAACTGTAAAATGGGAATCAAATACTTGTTCTCTGTTCAACTTAGACTGTGAGCCCCATCTCAGGCAGGGACTGTGTGTCCAACCGGATTAACTTGTATAACCCCAGTGCTTAGAGCAGTGCTTGACACATAGTAAGCGCTTAATAAATACCACTTAAAAAACCCTCAGGAAATCCATTCCAGGGAGAACTGGATTTTAAATGTCCAACTTCTTGCCTTCTTCACACCTTACACGGGCCTTTCTGCACCTACACCATAACTCACAAAAGTAATTGCTCCAACAATTGCCAATTGCCCTTGGCCTCTCATTCTAGAGGGCACTAGTGGCCTGTTGAAGTTCCAAATGCCTGCATGCATTTCTTTGACTCCCAGGGATGAACCAAAGAGAATTAAAAAAGAGTCCCTAATTACTACCACCGCTCCGAGAGCATGAGAGGGGTTATATATCATGCCGCTCCTGTGCTGCCAGTAGCCCATTTGAAGAGCATAGTACTAAAGGGTTCAGCTATCTGACCCCTAACCAGTGGAAGCCCAGGAGCTAGCAAGGAAATCTATGGCCCCCACCAGCAAATGCAACTCTGGATTCTTTCACAGAAACCGAAAAGCTGGTGTGAGTGACTGATCACAGTGCTGACATTTTTAAAGGCACCCTGGGACTTCTTCCTCGGAGGAAATGTTGAGTGTGGCAAGAACTGTCCCTGTAGCTTCACTCTTCTGACTGGGAAAAAGCTACCAAATTCATCTGTTAAGATCTGTCTAGACACCTTTACCTGTGCCATTCAGATTATCGATACAGTCAAGAAGTACATTTGAATTTAAGGAGGCTAGAAAACTATCACAATAATTGTGATAGAAAACTGGGGGGAGCAGCATGGCCTAGTGAATAGAACACGGGTTTGGGAGTCAGAAGGACATGGGTTCTCTGTCACTTGTCTGCTGTATGACCTTGGGCAAATCACTCAATTTCTCTGTGCCTCAATTACCTCTCTGTAAAATGGGGATTAAGAATGTGAGCCCCATGTGGGACAGAGACTGTGTCCAACCTGATTAACTTTTATCTACCCCAGCGCATTGAACAGTGCTTGACGCATAGCAAGTGCATAACAAATGTCATAAAAATAATAATTAAGCGCTTACTATGTGCCAAATACTGCGCTTAGCACTTTGGTAAGTACTAGATAAGCAGATCAAACACAGTCCCTGTCCTACATGGGTCTCAAACTAAATAATAGGGAGAACAGTTATTTAATTCCCATTTTTGGATGAGGAACCTGATGCATAGAGGAGTGGCTTACTCAAAGTCACACAAAGGGCCAGAGCAGGATTAAAACCCAGGTCTTCCGAGGCTCAGACATTTGCTCCTTTGCTCCTAGGCCAAGCAGCCACGTTGGTACATGACTTATTTGGAACAAAGTAAGACATTGCCTGCAATATACAAAGAATACGATTCATTCTATCAAAAAGATTGTGTCTAGGTGGTGACAAAAGGGAGCCGCCCATTCTTGTATTGGGTGGGTGGATCAGATAGCCCTACATACTTAAGTGCCTTTCTCTGAGAAATTCCCTGCGGTACATTAATTTTTAGTGAGAGCTAATTGTTGCTCTCTGGTCTCTAAGGCAACTGTCCTGATATTATTAGCTTGCAGGCAGAACCAGCTCAATGCTGGAGGGAGGCCTGGAATGGGTATATGGAATCGGACTTTCAGGAGACACTGCATTATGACACTGCATAATGCATTATGTACCAATAGGACATGCACGGTCTGGAAGACCACTGACGACAGCCAGCCCAACTGCCACCTTCGGGGACCAAGGCAGCCCAGACCCAAGCACTGTTCTGAGACTGGAGAGGAGGCAAGCTGCAGTGGAAGGCCAGCCTAAGCTAGAACAGTGGACAGAGGAAGTGTGGTGCAGTGTGGAAGCAGTAATACTCTGTCGTGCTGCTCCCACACCCTGCTCCAACCCAGCCCGGGATTTCTGTGACCTGTTGCCTTCAGCCTTCAGCTCTGAAGCAGCACTGGCTTTTGATCCAAACTGGAGTGTTTTGTGGAAATGAGGGCCTAGCAGAGCTGGAGGCAGGGCTACTCTGGAGGCCAAAGGAGAGAGTCAATCATATTTATTGAGCGCTTTCTGTGTACAGAGCAATGTACTAAGCGCTTGTGAGAGTACAATATAACAGACACAAGAGCTGACAGATCCCTAATTTTCTCACCTACAACAGGGCCTTCCGCTTCCTTGCATGCAGAATTACCTTGCTCGCCGTCTCCCTCCTTCAGCTCTATTTGAAACAGAGACCTATGAATTCCTAATATTTGGAAGGCATTAAAAAGCCATTTATAACTCCCGTTGCACTAAAAAGACAAATCCAAACATTCTAATCAGAATATACTTTTTTCTGAATTTGGTTTCTAAGAGTCTTAACTGGTCCTGGTGCTCTGGAACTTTCCTTCATCATGCCATCCTTAATGACCATTAAAGTAGGCAAATAAATGAACTTACTAGGTTAAGTCCCCAGATATCAAGTAGTTCCTCCCTATTTCATACACTTTAGGGATGTCCAAAGATACTCAAAGAGTAAGACAAGATTCCATTTCAGTACCATAACAAAACTGACATTAGTGAAATTGGGCAAAGGACAAAAACTTAAAATTGTATCATTTCCTAACAACTCAAACACCAAGTGTGTGTAGGATCACCACCTTAATTCTGAGGCTTTCCACATGTTTTTTTCCTTCTCAATCTCTCCTTTGTCCCATTGGATTCAAGGCTTTCTCACCTGCTACTTCCTTCTAAACTTTCCACTCTCTTCTCCTACTACACACCAGCTCACACCCTTTATTTCTCCGAAACTAGCTTCCTAACCATACCTTCTCTCAATTCTTCTGTCTCTGACTCATCAAACATGCCTTTTCTCTGTAGAGTTCTCTCTCCCTCATCCAATCCTCCAACTCATATTCTTTCCCACCTTTGAGGTCCTCTTTAAAATAAAATACCTCTTCGGGGAGGCATTCCTTGACTCATCCCAACTTCTGGCCATGTCACCCCATTAGCCACGCTTAGTACTTATGTAATGTCAATTTATTTATTCCATTTATTTATTCAGGCATTCATTCATCGTGTGATTATTATCTCTGTTTTCCCTTCTGTTCTTAATAAATGGATATATAATCTGTCTCAGCCTGCCTCTCCCATTAGATTGTGAATTCTTCAAGGGCGGGGACTATGTATTCTAGTTTCACCGTATGCTCCCCAAATCTAGCACTGTTCTCTGCCCACAGCGGGTGCTCAATAAAGCTGATGATGATGATGCATATACTCTTGTAAATTATATGTATAAATGGAGCCTCCCAAATCCTGGAATTGGCCTGAAATACTGAGAAATTGAGTTCCTGATTTATTTTTAGCCCTCCAATCTCCAGATAATTAGTGTGTACAGGCCCATGCAAGCTATATTGGATAAATGATTTCATCCCTCCCATAGGCCTGCCAATCTTTATTGAATATTCTGTGCATGGAGCTTCCACTGACAGCCAGGAGAGTTTCCCTGTAGAACTTGTTCAGAATATCCAATAGAGATCTGCAGTGCAGAAGCTATATCTGCAGTGTTGATCAGAGAGGAGGGTTTTGCCAGTAGAATATTACAAATGTTTCAATCATACATGCTGAAGCCTCGGACAACTAAAATCACATAAACAGCACCTTGTCCCTCCCCCCTGCTAGACTAACTGGTTCGTTTATACTGATTTGGGCAATAGAAGAAAGGTGAACAAATCCTAGATTTGTTCACTGTCACGCTGCAAAGGTCCCAGTATTAAGGTTGCTGAACCGGGACCAGTCTGTTCAAGGCTCACCTTTCAGCACCCTGATTGTCACTTACAGCTGAGGCTTGGATTGGTTTAAATAAATGCAAAACTAGCCAAGTTCTGCCCTGCATACTCTTAGGCCCGACTAACTCCTGGTAGCCAGTGGGAGTTAACCAAGAGTCCCTCAAATGGAAGTTGGGTTCTGAAAGTAGCTGTTTTAATACAATGCTGACAAACAGGCAGGTGTCATTGTGGACTAATTTGAGGTCCTAGAAGTATTGGTAGTTACCTGGGTTTGGCAAAACTCAGATTAGGGGGAGAATGTTAATCGATGGTATTTAGCTCTTACTGTCTTCAGAGGCCCCAGACTGAGCCCTCCTTTTCCCTCTGCCCCTCCCCATTGTCTCTACTCCCTCCCTTTGCTCTACCCCCTTCCCCTCCCCACAGCACTTGTGTATATTTGTATAAATTATTTATTACTCTATCTTATTAATGTTGTGTATATATCTATGATTCTATTTATTGATTTTGATGGTATTGATGCCTGTCTACTTGTTTTGTTTTGCTGTCTGTCTCCCCCTTTTAGACTATGAGCCCGTTGTTTGGCAGGGATTGTCTCTATCTATTGCCGAATTATACATTCCAAGAACTTAGTATAATGCTCTGCACACAGTAAGTGCTCAATAAATATAATTGAATGAGTGAATGAATGAAAGTGCAGTACAACAGAGTTTGTAGACATAGACCCCTTCCACAGTAAGCTTTCGGTCTAGAGTTAGATCACTAGAAGGAGCAGGAATGAGATTTTTAACAAGATGCAGAATCTCATGTCCGGTGATATCTCACTCTCTCCCCACAGGCAGGGACTGGGGTCTTAGAAAATGCCAGTAAATAGATTTGATTGATTAACATAGTTTTTTCTTCAACTGATTGCAGGATCTAGGGTCAGAGGCAGAACTCATCAAGTTCATTGCTCGAAACAACCCAATGTACAATTTCCTCATTCATATTTCTAGATCCTGCAATTCCTATCAAATGAGGGGAAAAAGTTTCCTCTGCTGAGACTCTGATGGCCTCCCCCTCACACATTCTGCCACTCAGGTTCCAGGCTAATTAATTAATGAATCAATCACGAAGTGGTATTTATTGAGCGCTTACTGGGTGCAGAGCACGGTCTAAGCTTTTGGTAGAATACCATACAATATAACAGAGTTGGTAGACATGTTCCTTACCCACAAGGAGTGTAGAGTCTAGCGGAGGAGACAAGCCTCAAAATAAATTATGGATATGTACATAAGTGCTGTGAGGCTGAGGGTGGGGTGAATATCAAGTACTTAGAGGGTACAGATCCAAGGCCAGCTGAGAGTGACTCTTTTCTTTGCACATTTCATAAGATTCTGGAAACGTTCTTGGATGTGCCCTCAAAATGAAATCGACATATCTCTAGGGGTGCATCCTCCCAAACCCTGGTGGTTATATAATTTCATGTCGACGTGATAATATTTAGCATTTAGATTAGACTCTACAGCTTCAAAGCACTTTCAAACACTAGCTAATTAATCTACACAAAACCCCTGTGATGAAGATAAATGTTATTAATTCCCATTTACAGGTGAAGGAATGGGTTTGCCCCAGGCCTTTAGAGCAACTGAGCATTCTCCGTTCCTAACCCTGTGCACAGGATTAAAGGCCAATGAACTCCAGAACACCTGGGGTCTTCTTGCATCTTTTATGATATTCATCTTCCCTTGAGAGTTAAAGAGGAAATATAGATGAGATGCAATCATGAGTGTGTTATCCTGTCTCCTGATCCCATTACTGTGAAGGAAAATGTCATGAAAGACCTCAACCATGACACACGACCTATACATACGGTTCTTCCTTGGTCCTAGGTGCTGACCAGGGACATCTTACTTTCAAGAGACTGTCTTACCCAGGGAAGCCCAGGGCCTGGCTTCATCTCATGCCCCTTGTGCAAAAGGGACAAATACCAGATCACATATAGTATTGGCAGTGGAGACAGAGGACTCTGCTTTTGTAGCTCCAAAACATCTCTACCATCAAGGCCTTTGCCCCCAGAAGTTACTGGGATAAATAGCCTTACAAAAATATCTTCTGCTTCGATAGACTGCAGGCCCCCGAAAGCCTTGGGGCATGGGAGCCTCTTCCTTCCCTTTTCCTCTTCCTTCCCTTTTCCCTCTTCCTCATGCTTTCATCCTTTGCTTCAGATAGGGGCCTCTTGGGTAACATTACTAATAGCACTACTGTGGGTGAGGATCTAAGGAGCAGTTAGTGACTCTGCTTCCTATTAAACTTTTTCTTTTTTACTTTTACAGTGTGGTCCAGTGGAAGATAAACCATGAAGAAGGAAGATGGTAAATAAGTAAATAAATCTTGATATTCACTGAGAATTGCTTTGAGAACTCCCCTCCAAATGAGATGCCATCTGTGCCCAACAACTCACAGTTCTCTGGGATTTCCATTGGGTGGGTGACCAGCCAGCCCCTGAAGAGGGGCCTGCTGGTGAAAAGAGTCAGCTGACAACAGGGTGAGGGGGAGGGGCTGTAGTTGGCAATTCAATCAATCATTCAATCATATTTATTGAGCACCTACTGTAGGCAGAGCACTGTACTAATAGGTGCTTTGGCTAACTGGTGTGGATATTTGGGGCCAAAGAATGTTTTCTATCACTGAGTGTTGCCTATCGGTTGAAGATGTCCCACATTATTCAGAATGACAGCTTGAATTCACCTCTCCACTTCACCAAGGGCAATATACACTAGACTAATAGAGTATGTTTGTAATGGGCCATCCTTTGGTATCCTGCCAAAACAAAGAAAAAAGTAGACAGTTGATCATATATCCAGATAATTTGGGGAGAGGAGATGTAACTTCCCTTGATAGAGCATCATTGCATGGTGTGCAAATGTATTTTGAATGTCATGCTTGATGGTGTTTCTTAGTGACTCTGAGCCATAATGGCAGGGTCTGTCTTTTGTCTATGATACTTATAAATATGCCCAGGGGCTAATAAGAAATAGGCGCATCCAATAAATGCATAAATAAGTAAATATAAAGAATACATGGTGACTGGTCTCTGTTCTGACAAATCTTCTTCAGAAGCTGTCCTGTATTTTTTCATGTGGGAAAATAAATGTCAAAAGTGATCAACCATTCTGTGTTACATGCATGCGTACCTATTGTCCCATTGGTATTTAAATTTAAAATTTATCTGCTGTGCTTGGTGGAAAATGGTTGGGGAGAGTCCATTCTGAGTACTGTTATACAGATTTATGCCATTAATGAGAAACAACAAACCACTGCACCAATGGGAAAAGATAAGCTCCAAGTAAACAGCATAAGTGTATAGATTTATATGCTCTACGGATGCTTTGCTATACTTACACATAGTTAAAATTTAACCATCAGCAACAACATCTTCCCATTGAAAAGGCAGTTGCATACTTTCCACAGTACAAATATGGGATAATGAAGAATTCTACCATGGAAAATGATGGCAGAGACTTGGTCCTGTCACTTCCAGTGAATTCTGGTGACTTCAATGTAAGGTACCTGACTTTCACCTATCACACTGCTCCTTCACTGTAGCAATGCGTTGTTAACCAAAGGATGGAATACTCAAGTGACAGACCTAACATCAAGACAACTTGTCCTGTCCTACTCGCTCCCAAGCAAGTATATCACAGGAGAGTGCTCTGGGGGTGACCCTCAGGGAGCATTTGCAACCTACCCAAGGAATTGATTACAGTGACAAAGCAGCATCCACACTCTCCCTCCCCTGCCAGCAGATGTCCTCTGGGGCATAGACTGCAGTAAGTGATTAGAAGGGCAGGGTTGCAACACATTGTGAAATGTACCCAAAGCTTTTGTGAACTGGATCATCATCAATGATATTCACTAAATCTTTACTCTGTGCAGAATTTGTTTATGGCCTAAGTGACTGCAGCATAGTGTCCAGGCAGTGCTACCGGGCCATTATCCACCTGCCGCTGAGGTCTTTACCCTCCTTGTTTGTCAACTATTCTTCAGGATTCCTGCTGAGAGAGTCAACCACGATGCTTTTCATAGTTCTTTGGTTGAAATCCTTACTCACCGGTGGCAAACCCCCTCTTAATATACTTGTTCATAGGTAGGTACCATCATTTCTGTTGAGTCTAATCATGGCAATGTGGGCTGCTTAACTCTGGAAATTCTGGTTGCATCGTTGGTCATTAACTTGAGTATTGATGAGTGAGGAAGAAACAGAACTTTGTTCTTGTGTATTCCTTTCAAATCAAAGTGAACAGACCCAAGAAGAATCCTGAAAAATAGCTGGCCAATGTGGAGGACAAACAGCTCATTTTGGGACCACCTGCTAGGTTTTTTGTGGGGAGGACGGGGGCGTGGTATTTGTTAAGAACTTACTATGTGCCCTGCAGAAAGCTCACAGCCTCCGTTTTACAGTAGAAGAAACTGAGGCACAGAGAAGTTAAGTGACTTGCTTAAAGTCACACAGCAAGCAAACGGCAGAACTGGAATTAGAACACAGGTCCTCTGACTCCCAGGTCCATGCTCTCCTTTTCCTAGTTGTCCCACTCTCTCTTCCCCTTCTCCCCTGCTTCCTCTGATTCTCCCTTTTCTCTTTGCCTCTCCTTCTCTTGCTTCGAGCCAGCTTCTGTAGACCCCAGCCCCATTCTTCTTCATCACCCTAGGTAATGCTCATTCCAACACAGCTTTATGGAGTTGGGGACAACAAGTGGAAGGTTTTCCGTGGTCAGGGGGAGGGGGGAAATAAGTGGAAAATGGACAATAGCAAGATTCCCTTTCAACTGCATTTTGGTGAACTGAAATAGAGCAAAACCAAGCACGGAGGACAGACCAAAATGGCTTAAAGGCATAGTAAAGCAGACTCCCAAACAATGAAGGAAAGCATTAGACTGTTTAGAGAAAACCTCCACAGACAGCCCTGAGGGCAACAATCAAGAAAAGGATTGGGAAGAGCAGGGTTCCAAGAGGCAGATTCAAAAACAGTGACAGGTGCTGCAAGTAGCAAATGTATTAGCATGACAAAGACAGTCTTTACATGCTTTACATTAATGGAGTGTCAGTCACACAAGGGTCTTTCACCCTTAGCCTCATGCATGGATGGGATCTCACCGTTAGCAATGTCATCTTTGAATGCAAAGGATAGCTAGACAGAGAGATATTTCATCACTGATTTTAGATAGACCTGTGTAATTCTTTAAAATACTACAAAAAAATTACCCCATATGCCCAAGACGTAAAAGAAATCGTGACAGATCTAATAAAATAAGGCAATGGGTATAAATAAAAACAGGCAGACGACATAAAGAGAAAATAAAATCACCTAGTCTCTGCTGTAGTCCTTTCAGTTTGTTTTTCATGGAAATCTGGATCTGTGGGACACTCTGAGATCTGCTGGTTACCACCATTAATAAACAGCATTATTAATTAATTTAGTCTTTTAAACAAAGAGATAGAAGTAGTAAAAGGAAGTTGAGACCTTAACAGCAGTGGACAGGTGGGAATGGTGTTGACCACTGAAATGAGACCGATGAGTGAAGATCTTATAGGGCACATAGATTTTTTTGCATCCAAATGATTTCTAAGGCTTCCTTCAAAGCTCATTTGAGTTTGAGCTTTCATGGGCATATCTTTGGGTTAGAATTTGGCTGATTAACACTTAAGAGTAATTAAGCAACCATGCTTTCCAGCATTGACTTTTCGCTGGGAATCAAGAGAACAAAGAAAAATAGACAGGTCAGAGTTATCTTCCTTATCCATATTTACTAATTCAGATGAGAACGACTGTCAACCATGATCCTGAAGCCCAACCACAGCTGATTTTTTTCCCCTTTTATGACACAGAGGTGATGGTGTCACCTCTAACTCATAAAAACTCCATTATTTTGCCCCACGGCTCACACACATTCAATGCAGATAATTTTAAATAATATTGTTTTCTATTTGCAAATCTTTAATTGATGGCATATAAAATTTAATCAAAGTTTCCTTGTTGATTTACTGCTTTAATTTTTCTTATATCTACTTCAATTTCAAATTCAGTTTTCTTGGATGGTGAGACATACACAGAACATTGCACTGTTTCAGAACCATGAATTACAGCTGTATTGAAGACACCAAAGCAGAGGTATGTGGCTATCATTCTCTAAAGAAATACAATGTAATTTCTGTATTTCTTGACCCTATATATAATAATGCCTTGGATATATAGAATGATTTTATTTTTCTACAGTCTTTTCACATGAATCATAGCATTTTATCCTCATAACATGTCTGAAAGGAAAGGAGAGGCAGGCATTACTATCTCCATTTCATAGATGGGAAAATTGAGACACAGACAAATTATTAATAGTAATAATCGTGGCATTTGTTGTGTGTTTAATATGTGACAAGCACTGAACTAAACACTGGGATAAATACAAGATAAAAAGCAGTTGAACACTGTCCCTGTCCCACATGGGGCTCAGAATCTAAGGAGGAGGACAAGCAGCTATTTTATCCCCATTTTACATATGAGGAAACTGAGGCACCAAGAAATAAAGTGACTTTCTTCAAGTTAAACAACTTACCCAAAGCAAAGTTAAAACTAGAACCTCAGTTTCTTGACTCCTGTGAGCCCCTTATAGGACAGGAACCATCTCTGAACTGATATATCTTGAATTCAATCCATGCTTAATATGGTGCCTGGCTCAAACTTTTTCACAGCCTGTTGTCTTTTTGGTTTGACAGCATATCTCATACTTCTTCTGTATATTCCCTTAATTACTTAGTACAGTGCTTTCTAAATGTATAGTACTCACTGTATGTTTTTGTTGATGTGATGATACACTAACCTCACAAAGAAAGTGCCAGTGAAATGTGACTGTGACTTCCACTGAAATAGCTTAAGGACCAATCCATACTTGGCATTCACTGAAAGCATGAAGCCTTTCCATCTCATTGGATGGATGGATAGATGGATGGATAATGTTTTAAAACTTCAAACCATTAAAGGGTCTACAGAATTAAAGTGTTGCCCATCTTTTTATATGACTTTGAGAGCTGAACTCACCACAAATATTACATCTGACTCCTTGAACAGTTATTGCAAGTATTATTATTAATTATTATTAATTGCATTTATTGAGCACTTGCTGCAATGTTGCTGTTGGCCATTTTCAACAACTTGGCAGGGAAGGATCAGGTAAACCCACTGTGGGCAGGGATTGTCTCTCTTTATTGCTACATTGTACTTTCCAAGTGCTTAGTACAGTGCTCTACACACAGTAAGCCCCTAATAAATATGATTGAATGAATGAATGAATGAATGAACAACACGCTACTAAAATGAAATGAATGTACTACCATTAAAGCTCTGCTCACTTCAATAGTGTCACTTGCAGAGGGCATTTGAGGAGAAGGATGACAATATTCATTCATTCATTCAATAGTATTTATTGAGCGCTTACTATGTGCACTGTACTAAGCGCTTGGAATGTACAAGTCGGCAACAGATAGAGACAGTCCCTGCCCTTTGACGTGCTTACAGTCTAATCGGGGGAGACAGGCAGACATGAACAATGGCAATATGATATCCAAACAACTGAAAAGTGGTAAGAGGGATGGAAAAAACATGTTGAGGATGCAGAAAAATGCAGTCTCACACAATGTGGCATCAGAGTTGAAAGCTGGGAAATATTTTCAACAGACAGACCAACTTGATGGATAGCAATCATGAAAGAATGACTCTTCTCATGCAGAAGCTTCTTGAGATGAAGAGACAAAAATAAAAAAAACACAGCATCAGAGACTGCAAACTGCTAACACCCCAGCACAATAAGGGGCAATCTTTAGTTTGCCAGAAATAGTTGCTTCAGTATTCTACATCATTCATTTTTGTTAGCAATACCTTCTGAGTCCAGCCACATAGAAGATTGGACATTTTTACAGTTGTATAGACCTTAAATTTGGAATGAAGCTTAGTGTTTCTTGGAAACCACCATCTGTCTTTCAATCTCCCACAGGACTTGCTTGGTCTTCCTGATTCAATTTCCCTGTTATTTGTCTATCCATACATCAATAGTAGGCAATATATTGAAGAAGCATCTATTCATTATTCACACTGTTCCATGTAGATAAGAGTTCTTTACTCCATTAGGACTACTGGGATGTGACATAGAACTTCTTGCAGGTGGCTTCATTCTGTTTTGGATAAATTGCTTATGGTGCTAGGTTGAGTTTGCATGTACCAAATGATGGTTTGTCAGCAACAACTCAGATGGCTACGGTCATCTATACATATGTAGATTAAGTCCTGCTGCCAATCAATAATATAATCAATGACATGTAATTGTTTAGACCTTGGGTGAATCCATGATTTTTTCTCTTTATTTGGTAGGTGAAAGAAGAAACGTTGGCACACACTTAGCAAGAGTAGACCAAGGTTATTTAGCTTTCCAATCCGGAGGCCCAATGACATTTTTCAACTTTCAAAGCTGCTCATTAAAATGGTAAAATGTTTCCAAAGCAATAGGATTTTTATGCAAGGTTACCAATTGTTCCATTATTTCCATAGTAATAACTGTAGATAGTATACTGTCCAAATAAGAAATAAGTCTACCATTGCTCATATGATCATATTAGAACAAACGTTTCTTAAACCTGGCCAATTGAACTCTAGGGATCAAAGTGATAATTCTCTGTTATTGTCTTCTCTTGAGAAGGAAGCTTCCTATTTTTCTCTCAGTAGCTTATAGCTGTCATGTTAAATATCACCTTGCACTAATAGGGGAACATTCTTGCAGCATTACTAGGCTGCCCTTTCATGCCGACCATTGTTACCTCTTTTGATAGAGCCGAAAAGCAGTTGACCATTGGATGTATATGAGTCTAGAGATGAATGGAGAGCAGTTTGTGGATAGGAGACTAAAAGATTTAATTCCGCCACCACCTTTAGTTGCGAAGACTAATGTGAAGGGATAATTCTTCAAGACTAAATCCCAGCCATTGAGGAGGGATGTCACTGGCCATTGATGCACTAAGAATATAGATCGGCTGGATACTTATGAGAGAATAAATAGCAAGAGCCTGAAATTAGAGATTTAGCTTTGGGAATTTTCTTATTTTCATATCCTGGATAAAAGATACTCTCTAGCCCATTCTTTCTGGGAATCTCAGTGGCCAGCACAAAGAGCCCTCGGAGAGGGTGAAAAGTGCATGTCCCTCTGTTATTAACCATCTGTCAATCCTCAAAAACAAAGGAACCCACACAATCTATGAACCAGCCACCTATTAGTTAGCAATTCAGAATGACTTCCCAAAGCAATCCCTTAGTCTCCCATGATATCTGCCTGACAACCCCTTAATCTTGGCAAAAGCTACTTTAAACCAACCTGTCATCAGTGCCTCCTCTCCCAGAAATGGAAAGAGAGAAAGAGATCCAGACCCTTCAATCACTTAGAAGAAATTACAACTTTTTAGGACCCTTGCACTGCAGCTAGCACTTACTGTGAGTGGAGCTGACAGGCAGGATGCAGAAATAGGCCCCCTGCCAAATTCAGATTTTCAGGTGAGGTCCTGCCATCTTGGAAACCATTGAAAGCTATCAAATGAGTGTTTAAATGATCACTCGAGTCCTTGCCTCTACTCTGCTTGCTCTGATTAAAATGAAAAAGGATCAACAAAGTAGAATGTACCAGATTTATCAAGATGACAAACCATTTTTCCATGGAGCTACAAGCATCAGGTAAACATGGCTGTTCTAACTGTTGAGCAAAGGGGGCCATTTGTCAAGATCTATACTCGGGAGGCCATCTGTGGTTGTGGGGGGCCCCGATGACCATCTCAAAATAATTATCTCCCCCAGTATGACCTCTACTCTGTTCACTGCCCTAGGTAAAAAGTAATCCTGCCAGTGCTCAGGTTGGTACATGCAGGGAGGGGTTCCCAGGTCTTTCACTGTTCCACAACCTCTGAGGCTTAATGTGGGAATGCCTCTCCACGTTATTTCATCTCTTTCTTCAGCCTCCCCCAGAAAAATTTGGCAGATACAGAAAATGAGGTCCAGGGGGGTGGGTCCCAAACTCTGAGGCAAGTTTGTAATGGAAGCAGAGTGGTCTAGTGGAAGAACAAGGATCTGGGAGTCAGAGGTCCTGAGTTCTAATCCTGGTTCTACCATGGACCTACTGTGTGACCTTGGGTAAGTTATTTAACTCCTTTGTACCTAAGTTATCTCATTTGCAAATGGGGATTCAAAACCTATTTCTCTCCTACTTAAACTGTGAGCCCCATGTGGGACCTGATTACACTGTATCTACTCAAGCACTTAGTATGGTGCTTGGCATATAGTAAGCACTTACTCAATATATTATTATTATTATTGACCCAGAAAGAAAATCTAGGTCTCTTGGCTGGAAGAAAATAGGGGGCAGAGGGATAATCATCAGAGATTCATTACTTTAAACATAAACATAACCCAGGAAGTACTAACTGCACAATCTTTCCCTGTGATTTCACAGTTGTTTCACATTAGCTTTTTAAAGGGCTGCATCTTTTACAGTTATTGTAAACTCCTAAGTTCCTAGTAGAGTGGTTTGCACAGGGTAAGTACTCTGAAAGTACTGTTGATAAGGATGATGATGATGATAATGATAAAACATGGTAATGGATGTCTGACTGACACACCAAGTAGTCATTCCTCCATTAATATTTTCCTGTTGTTTTGTTTCATTATCCTCATCATTATCATCACTGTCTTCATTATCATCAAATATTTGAGTATCCACAGGGTGTACATTGTAAGGCATATTTCCAAGGTGACTAAGATAGTGTCAGTGAGATATGTTATAAATGGTAATAAAAGTACATGCAATGGTACTTGCTTAAACAGGTTTAGGAAAGCACTGTTACTATTGCCCAGGTTTTGTCATGTTTTAGAACCTCTAAATTTTGTTAAGGAATCTTTCTAGAAATGGCTAGTTGGGAGAGAGCTGTCCCAAATTTCTCCTCCAGTAACTGTCATTTGTCATGCAGCTCTTCTGTCTGCACTGAACTTTCTTGCCTATAAAATAAATGCTCCCCAAGTCATAGGCTTCTCTCCTAATTTAGACCAGAGCCATGCAACTCTTTAATTGGTATTTTCATTTCAGCAATGGTATTTACTGAACATTTATTATGTGCAGAGCACTGCACTAAGCAGTTGGGATATTACAGCATAACATAGTAGGCATTTTCCCAGCCTACAAGGGACTTACAGTCTAGAGGGGGAGATATTATTTTTGAGAATTACTCCCAGGTGGACATTGGCTTCTGATTCTGAACAACCAGAGGTCCTCCCTACTCCCATACCCAACCATGAGATTGACACACAACTGCCTGATCTATCCTGGAGAAGAAATCAATACATCCAGGGATATAGCAAACTTTAGCAGTAAATAATTTGTATGATTTAGACACCCAGTAATTGTCTAAACAAACTGGCAAACAGATTGCACTCAGGGCTTAGGAAGAATACCACCAAATACCTTCTGACCTGGTTATAACCCCTCCCCGATCAATCAATTAATTGTATTTACTGAGTGCCTACTGCAGGCAGAATACTATTATTAGCCCTTAGGAGAATATAACAAAGTTAGGGGACAGAATCCCTGCACTCAAGGTGTTTACAATCAAGGTAGGGATTTTCCTACTAATCTACTTGGTTTCTTCAGCCATCCTTCCTAAAATGAGTGGTCTCTGAGGATATGACTTTGCGACCATAGCCTCTAGGATTGAGCCCGGCCATTTCTTGTAGACTACGGTCAAGTAGTCAGCAGTGCTCTAAAGGTGAGTCAGGTAGTGCCGACCTTTAGGTATAAAGCTCTGAAGGTGAGGACCAGATTTCAAAGAATCTGACAGGAACATTTTGTTTGTGCCAGCTGGGTGCTCTCTTGGGATGAAAACAGAAGCATCACTCAGATGAAATAAGCCCTTGACTATCTGAATCAATGAATAGCTATGACACAGATCATGCCTTCTAGAACTATAAACTCCGTATGGCACGAGTTACTCCTCCCAAACTTCCACTTCAATTAAAGTACATTGTAAGGTAACTGTAGGTAGAGTCAGGTACATGTAGGTAGAGTCAGTGTGATGAGCAAATTGTTACACAGGAAAAACTCATGTTGTTAGGTACACAATATGTGCTAGATATACATCACTCCAAAAGTTCACACAGGTTCACTTCATTCTACAGGTTTCCTGTCATTATTCTCCAGGTTTTCAGATATGCTGTTCAATAAGCTTTCTGTATGGGGTGTTGGTGCCCTGAAGGAAGGCAACCCCCTCCCCAGACTCTCTCCTGCCCTCCACCCCCCAGGGGCCTTCTCCAGGAGAGAACCACATTGCCAGACCCCTATTTCTTCCACCTCCCTTCAGGACAAAAGCAGCAGCTGTTTTCCAGGCCTTTTCCGAATGATTCAAGCGGATTAAAATATACATGTATATATTTATGCCGACAAGAAGGAGGGAAAGTGTGACTTCTAGTCAGAGCCTAAATTTCCTGCCTCTGAAGCCCAGCTGGATAGCAGGAGTTATAACAGAAAACAGCCGTACAATTAGCTGGAGTTCTGTAGCTGTCTGCAGCAGACTGCTTGCTCCTGTCTCTCTATAGGTGGTCTCCCAGTTCATCAGTTCATAAATAAGTAATTTGAAATGTGTTCCTGGGGGAAATTTCCCTCCTTCTCTCTTGAACAGACTGTACTCATCAGTTTTCCTGTTCTCCAGGTACCCGTCGTTCTCATTTATAATGGCCAGAGGAGCTGCGCTGTTCTAATTCTTGCTTCATTACATCTCCTAATGCTTGTTTTCAACAGCTTCACAACTCTACATTTCTTTATATATTGATAAAAAAACTCTTTGCATATATTATTTATTGGCACTTTCATGTTAGCTTTACTACTGATTTAAATGGAATATTTTTACATACAAAGTAAGACTGTGAAGTTGAGCTCTGGGCCGCGGTTTCGAATTTTGATCTGGTGAAAATTAGACTCTCTCTCTCTCTCTCTCTCTCTCTCTCTCACGCGTGCTCTCACACACACAATCATTAGAACAAACCACTGTATCTGGCTACTCCCCCCAAACATTATCCTCACCTTGCACGATGTTGGCAGATTTTTTGCACATGTTGAAGAATTGTTATGAGGCAATATTTTTCCAGTTGAGAAATAGACGACCAGATCAAAAGCATATGGTCATCCAGGCAGGAATAACGGAGTTCCCTACTGGTCGAGCTAATGGAGTCACTAATTTGGCTGACCAATAAACTGGGCAATTTCAGCTTTGAAAGCTTTGAATTAACCTCCAGCATTTTTTTTAGTTTCCCTTTGGCCAACACCCTAATTATTTTTTTAAAAAAAACATTAATTGTACCTTTCATTATAATAATGCATATAATTGATTTAACTGATTATGTCTTTCATGAACCCTATTAGTCACCTGGAACTATATTTACATCTTATTGCTATTTTATTATTGCTTAGTTTTTGGTCTCATAATACATAATTAATAAAATATGTTAATCTGAGAACAATTTACCTGATGGGATCTCTACAAATCCATCTCTCACCTGATAAGAAATTGCTCTGAAAGCTTTTATTGAGGGAATATAGCTCCCAAATGTAGCCTCAGTGTAATCTCCAGTAACAGTTCAGGTTTCACCTTAGTTCAGAACAGCTGGAAATTTCTCTAAAGGTGATTTACCACTATAGGACCAAAAAAATTTAAAGGGAAATGCCAGGGTAGGTCAGATTTTGGACTAGCCATTTTTTTCCTTTTCCTGTTGGTGTAATCCTCATAAAAACCCTTTAAAAAGAAATTTTCCAATAAGCTTTTTTTCTTTCCAATTCAAAAGCTGCTTCTGCAAACCCAGAGTACCCAAACAACCTACCATAAAATGTAACTGTGTATGTGTTGGAAAGGAAAAAAATAGGTGTTAGTTAGGAAACATAGCTCAACATTCCCTAATGCTGTTGCAGTAAAGGTAATGACCAAGCAGCAAGGGGACATTATAGGCACAAAGGAAAAAAATTGAGCTCTCAGATGTACAGTTCACAGAGAGAGTGGGTTTTCTATTGCAATGAATTGATGATCCTCCAGAATGTTCAGCAGTTTATGTTTCAGCCAGTCAGTTAACATTCCTATAACTGCACAAGGTGCCATACTAGGTGATTGGCTGAGTTATGCAGGGAGACCAAGCACACAGCCCCAGCCCCTGAAGAGTTCAGAGTCCAATAAGGAAAATGGGGTAAGCACAAATGCACAAGCAGATAAATAGATGTGAAGGAGAAGAGTCAGGATTATATATGTGAATCCAAAGAGAAACATTTATGAACAACTTTCATAGTTATAAAGAAGTTGAAATAAGAAGTAGGGGCAGTAAAATGATCACAGTGACGAGAGCCTGGCAGGTTTAATCTGGGGAAGCTTCACGGAGGAGATTGATTTTATTGGGGGGGTGGGGGAACAAGCCTAAAGTCTGTCTAGAGTTATGAGTGGGCAATCCCCATTGGGGCTTGATGAGAAGATCATACTCAGCTCTACCTCCCTCTAATGTCAGTAGGGGTTTGGCTAGAGGATGGACTACAGAATCAGCCTCAATCATGGAAGCTGCTTGCGTTGAAACTGAGAATTTGGCCCCTGGGTGAACTGACTCCATCTATAGATTATGTAAATTCCTTATCGATCAAAGCCCAAGCACTACATATAGAATTTCACTTTCTGCCATAAGCTCGGGCTCCAAGAAAGCTGAAGCAAAATCCACAGAAAAGAAATGGAGGAAAAATTCTAGAAGCGTTTTTAATAAAACCAAGAGAAGCTCTTGCAAACTCCCTGCTGACTGATGAAAAATCGAAATCTTCCCAGTCCCTCTCTCGATGAGGAAAAACATGAAAATCCACAGAATTGCCCGGAGGAGAGCCGTGGCCATTTGTTTTTTTTTTTGTTTGTTTGTTTTTTGGACTGGTGGAAAGGAGCCCTCACTCTGGGAATGCCAATCCCTGCTTCTTTTCCTATTCAAGCCTTTACAGTTTTCCATTTGGGGGCTTTGTGATTAAGGATGAATATATCTTTATGCTTGAGGTGCTTGCCAACAGGGAAAGGGCTGTAACTTTTCACCTTTATTAGAGTTGGATTGCTCTGAACACCTGAAGATGTGATGAGAAGGAATGCTATTCCCATGCCCTCATGCAAACACAAGCTCCAACCTAGAGATAGCTCGTTGACACACTCACATCCTTTCTTTCTTTGCCCTTGACTCATTGTTATGCACATACTATCTCATCTCCAGCCTCAGCTCTTCCCATGCAGCACCCAGGAGGTGGTGCAGGGAAAAAGGTAGAGTGGAGAGAGACAAGATCGTAGAAGGGGTTACTTTGCTCCAGGACCCCTTTATCTGAAGTTATCCTCAAAAGCAGAAATGAGCTTATTTGCATTTTTCCACTGAAGCCTTCAGCATGGCTGAGGAATGTTTCTCGTTACATTATACTGCATTTTCTGATTTGCCCCAGGCCTTCTCGCAGGCTATAACTGCTCTGAAAACACCTGTATGCCTCCCATTTAAATACATGCTTCAGACAAATCTTTTTGGGGTTTTCAAAAGAGAGAGGGAGAGTAATAACTCTACTTGCTAACATGTATTATCCTTTTTTTGAAGGTTGGAGGCATAAATTAACTGTTTGATTGCTGCATTTTTTGCAGTGCATTTGTTTCTGGGAAAATGTACCTTTCTTGAGCCCTGGTCTAGGCAACTTTGGCCAAAGAAAGCACACAGAAAATGAAATGTATCTATGCTCTAAACACACAAAAACTAGAGTAGTCACCCCCTTCATCTGTCCCAAATTCAGGCACTGACTACACACACATACAACAACACAGACATCCTTCTTCTCATATAATTTCTTTCTACTTCCTTTTTCCTTAGTATGTTGGTAAGAACACAGAGGAAAAAAATCACCCCAAAAAATGTAAAAGCAATTATTTCTTAAAAGATAGGAACTGAATGAAGGAAAGAAAGATATATTCTGTGTAAATGTGAGGTAAAAAAAAAGAGAGAGACAGAAAGTAGATTGGCAGATATAGTTTACAAGCAGGAGAATATGTGTGCAACTTTGTAAAAGGTAGAAATTTTTGTTTTGGTGGAAAATATCTATTACAGATACTAAGAAATGATGTACAAAATGCAAACAATTCTCTGTTTGCATGTGATTTTCCATACAAAATTCAGTGGTCATGGGAATATTTGACCATTCACAATTTCTGAATGTGATGTACAGTTTGGCCCCAAACAAGATCCTTTCCCATTTATTCATTGCATCATTTTTGTAAAGAAAAGGGAAGACTTTTAAAGAACGACTTCTATCCTTTAACCTAAGTGATGATTTCATGGAGAATTGGAGTCTATGGGGTTTTGACAGATTGGCTGTTGTCCTCACAAACAAGTACTCTTCATTTCCCCAGTTAAATCCCTTACTCTTCCTACATTCGCCCGTATCCACAACTTTCCTCTTCTTTTCCAATATGTATAACATAACTGTGAAGCTAATTATCAAATGATGTTTAAACCTTCGGGAGTGAGAGAAGGGATTGTGAAAATGCTAAAATCCCTGGGCTGCAATATAGAGATTTGATTAACTGAAACAAAAGATTCCTGGTGAAAGTTTAAAAAAACAAAGACGATAAAAGATTTTTTTTCAAATAATGTATCGATGGGTCTGTAACATATCAACATTTAAATGGCTAACATTCATTCTTTCATATTCCTTAGTGATTCATTATTGAAACACAGAATTAAAGGTTGAATTTTCTTCTTTGTGTTTTTGGCAGGGAGGTCTGCAATCCCTAATGGATTTGTCCTTAAGTAAACTGCCTAAGAAGAGAGGACTCTACCTCAACCCCTCAAAGAGAGCATTTTCCCATTACCATTCGCTTTGGAGAGAGGATAAGGCCAGCTCTATATATGAGGAAAGGGGCGGCAAATCAGGGCTGGGTAATTCTCCTCCCGACCTGAACATGAGGAGATAGACCCTGACAGATGTAGTCTTTATCGCAGAATAAAATAGGCTCACAGCAGTGTACCACACACATGAATGTCACATTTTATGAATTGCCGTATTGCCATCCTGCATGCTGCAGTGAGCAGTGACGGGCTAAGCTTGAGTCAGATAGTAACAACTCATCCTTCCCCGCTTGGCTTAGTTTTCTGCTTGCATCCTCGGGAAGGAAGAAATAACAACAGCAGCAGCACCTGCTCCAGCCTGGGCTGCCAGCCTGCGGCTGTGATGCGTGGAAAGGTCACAAAAAGCAGGAAGGATGGGGTGGGGTTGACCTGATCCCTAACTGTCATGAGACCTCACTCGGGAATGAATGAAGGGGGCTATTTTGGATGGATGATGTGTGGTTTGGGGCCTCAGTAAAAAGAACCACAACACAGAAATGCAGGCTTCCCACTCCTTCCTCACAGGAAACTAGAGCACATGCTTATGTTCTTGCAGAACTGTAGCCTTGGGAGAGGGACCATCCATTAATTCAGTGCCAAAAATGCCAGAAGCACCTAGTCATTTTCAGAGCACTGAGGAGCTTCTGAGGGTAGCCCCTTTTGGGGATTCACCATTCTCACTTTTTGTCAGGATCCAGGGGTTCATTTCCTTTGTATGGGCAGGTGACACTCAACATACTAACCAACACCCAAACATTGGATCTTCTCCCATTATCCTCCTAAAGAATGGACATAAGTATCGACAAGAACTGGCCACAGCAATCTGAGTAGGAGCAAGGTAGCTGTGCACCTAATGCCCTGACGATAACAATAAAAATAATGATTATGGTATTTGTTAAGCACTTACTATGTGCAAAGCATTGTACTAAGCACTGGGGTGGATACAAGCAAATCAGGTTGGACACAGTCCCTGTCCCACATGGGGCTCATAATCTCAACCCCCATTTTACAGATGAGGTAACTGAAGCACAGAGAAATTAAGTGACTTGCCCAAGGTCACACAGCAGACAAGTGGCTTTAGACTGTGAGCCTGTTGTTGGGCAGAGATTGTCTCTATCTGTTGCCGAATTGTACATTCCTAACACTTAGTACAGTGCTCTGCACAAAGTAAGTGCTTAATAAATATGATTGAACAAATGAAGTGGCAGAGTCAAGATTAGAACCCATGACCTCTTCACTCCCAGGTCCTTGCTCTATCCACTATGCCATGCTGCTTCTCATTAGATCATTAGAAAGCCCTATTATCTAGTCATTCAGAGGTTCTGCAAGAAGCAGCATGGCCTAGTGGATAGAACACACCACTAGAGAGCAGAAGGACCTGGGTTCTAATACCAGCTCTGCCACTTGTCTCCTGTGTGATCTAGGGTAAGTCACTTTACTTCTCTAGGCCTCAGTTACCTCATCTGCTACATGAGGATTAATACTGTGAGTGCTTACACGGATTGTGTCTAAGTTGATTAGTCTGTTTCTATCCCATTGCTTAGTAGAGTGCCTGGAATGTAATAAGTGCCTAACAAATGCCATTAAAAAATTTTTTCTTAAAGGTCCTGGGGACTGAGTAGATAATGATACCCAAGGGGAATGCCAGTGCTTATTTTAAAGTAAATCACCCAAAATCTATACAGTAGGTCCAATATATTACACTGAAGAACTTACTCTCAATTCAGAGCTCCACTGAAAAGACACATAGGCACAGATAACTGTAACTTAACATCTTGAGTTAAATCACGGGACAGGCCAACTCTCCAGATCAGGATTTATTGTTAATAATAAAAATAGTGGTATTTGTTAAGCACTTAACATGTGCCGGGCACAGTTCTAAGCACTGGGGTAGATATAAGATAATCAGTTCAGAAACAGTCCGTGGTCCAAATAGGGTAGGCAACCTAAATAGAAGGCAGAGCAGATACTGAATCCCTATTTTGCAGATGAGAAAACCGAGGCACCGAAAAGTTAAGTGACTTGGCTAAAGCCACCCAGCCGACAAACAACAGAAGCGGGATTAGAACCTATTTCCACTGACTCCCAGGCCTGTGTTCTTTCCACCAGGGCCTGCTGCTTTCTCGTCTCTAAATTAGCTTTCAAGTCGAAGTGGAACCTACAGACCTGTAGAAATATTTAGACCAAATAATCACTCCACATTTCTGCTCTTTACCTTCCTGCCTCAAAACAATTGAAAAAGATTTAGGTTCAGCCTCAGTTCAGGTCACTGACCTACCTTGAATCATGGTTTTTATCCACCCATTCCCTCAGGTCCCAAAATGAAAGAGCAGAGCCCTGGAGGCCCTGAGGCTGGCTATCATCTATTCCCATTCTGGGTGATTTATATCCATGATACAAAACCCAACACCTCATAGTGTAGTTTTCTTGGTCCATGTGGCACCACTGTTCTATACCCATTGCCCTCCCTTTTCCCCCCACCCATAGTCCTACCCACACCCTGTGCAGCAGCACAGGACCCCAAGGCACTTGAAGGTGAAAGGCTACTGACCACATCCTTGTTGAATCTTGTGGAGAGTATGTTAATATAAGAACCAAGGGATCTTCCAGAGTGTCTGCTGACTTCTTCAGGCCACAAAGCACTGCAGCCTTTAATATAAAGGCAATAGGTTTAATGTGAGTGGATATTTCACTTTCTGAACTTTCATCCAAATTATCCCTTTGCCCCTGAAATGGCTTCCTTCTTCCCATCCTCTAACTTCCCTCCATCTCAGCAATCAAAGCCCATTACATCATTATTATTAGTAGTAGTAGTAACAGTAATAATAATAACTGTGGTTTTTGTTAAGGGCTCATTATGTGTCAAGGATTGTACTAAGCGCTGGGGTAGATACAAGATAATCAAGTCCCACATAGGGCTCATGATAAAGTGGGAGGGAGAGAAGAAGGTCAGCTTGTCACTTGGGGGCTGCTCAGAGAGTGTGGTGACCACATGGCATCAATTTGCAGGTGGGACCACACCAATTCATCAGTCGAGAAACAGCGTGATCTAGTGGATAGAGCATGGGCCTGGGAGTCAGAAGGACCTGGGTTCTAAGGAATGACCTGACCCAGACTGAGCTCCCCGCTTTTTCCCTCTGCTCCCTCTATCCCCCCCTTCACCTCTCCGCAGCTAAATCCTCTTCTCCCCCCTTTTCCTCTCTTCCTCCCCCCTCCCATCCCACCCCCTCAGCACTGTACTCGTCCACTCAACTGTATATATCTTCATCACCCTATTTATTTTGTTTATTTCGTTTAATGAGGTGTACATCACCCTGATTCTATTTATTTGTGATTGTTTTTATGAGATGTTCTTCCCCTTGACTCTATTTATTGCCATTGTTCTTGTCTGCATGTCTCCCCCGATTAGACTGTAAGCCTGTCAAAGGGCAGGGACTGTCCCTATCTGTTGCCGATTTGTACATCCCAAGCGCTTAGTACAGTGCTCTGCACATAGTAAGCGCTCAATAAATACTATTGAATGAATGAAAGGTATTGAATCCCCATTTTGCAGAGGAGGAACTGAGGCACAGAAAAGTTAAATGATATACCCAAGCTCGCTCAACAAGCAAGTGTTAGAGACAAGAAGAGAACCCAGGTCCTCTGCCTCCCAGGCCTGTGATCTTTCCTCTAGGCCATAGTGCTTCTCTAGAGAGGGCTTAAAAGGGTAAAAGGAAGCCAGAACTTGAACTCACATGTATGCCTTCTCCTCACTGTTCAGTTGTATCATTTACGCAGCATATATGTCATCTGTCCTTTACAAGCAGTGTGGCCTAATGGATAGAGCTCAGGCCTGGGTGTCAGAAGGACCTGAGTTATAATCCCAACTCCGCCACTCATCTGCTGCAAATCATTTAACATCTTTGGGCCTCATTACCTCGTCCGTAAGCTGGAGAGTAAGACTATGAGCTCTATGTGGGACAGGGACTTTGTCCAACCCAATTACCTTGTATCTGCCTTGGTGCTTAGTACAGTGCCTGGCCCATATTAATCACAATGAATACCACAGTTATTATTAAGCACTTAGAACAGTGCTCTGCACACACTAAGAGCTAAATAAATACGACTGAATAAATGAATTAGCCCTGCATGGCCTGCCTTGCACCACCTAAACTATAAACTCTATTAGGGCATACTGAGCCATATCACTTTGCACCCTGGAAGCACTCAATAAATATGGATTGAGGAGAAAGACGAGTTACAGGGAACATTCAGAAGAGTATGAATATATGAAAAGAGAGAAGTTCAACAGACTGGGGATACTGTGAGTACTATTTACTCTCCCTAGTGTATAGTACAATGCTCTCCACACAGTAAGTGCTCAATAAATACCATTGATAAAGACATAACATCTGAAGGAAAGCAATTAAAACAATCACAAAACAGTACTGTGTTATAGTGGAAGACCGTACTGAGGCCATCCTGGGCCTCAGGGAGGCACCGGGGTTGGGGGACTGGGACTGAGGGAAGAGAAAGCCTAAATAATCTGTCAATCAGGCAGACATGTTAAAATCAGGATTTCCGGGACAGGCTATTTGTGGCTATGAAAATATTTTTTTTTCCTGTTCAAAGCATTTCCCACTTAAACCTAGATTTGCCCAAATCTAGGCACAATACTGATTTTTGAGCCAGAAAATTCTCTCTTAAAAACAGACAACGGCCCTGAGCAGTCACAGTCTTTGTCTGCTGATTGACAAGGGGCAGATCCATTAACCCTCCTGGCCTCTGTCCTCCTCAGTAAACCAGAAACCACCACTCTCATCTGTAAACTGCTTTGAGGAGATCATCAGAGGCAAGACACAGGGAAAGCAAGAAAATGAAAGACTGCTCACAGTTGTGTTGCAGGGTCTGGAACCTAGTGTCTGGGTTTGGGCCATGCTGTCCCAGACCAGAACCTTGAAGTGACAGTAAACATTATTAGAGGTATGAAGTATGTGAGCAGTAAAAGCAAACAGTCTTCTTCCTTCCTCTTACCCACATTTTCAAATTACTTCTTGAAACAAAGGTGGGAAGGGAGAGGGAGAGATCAGTTCAAGTACACCCTGATCACTTATGGACATTTTCTTTGGCCATTTAAAAAAATGCCATTCATTGCAGCAAATAGGGCCTTAAGTGATCCTGGTGTGGGGAAAAGGAGAGCAATGAGAGCTTCCTGCTCCAAGTGTTAGGGCTTGTCACGGAAGGAAAAATGGCATCTACTCCACCAGTGACGGAGCTCCCCATTTCAGTAACCTGTTTCTTCATATAAAAAAAAGACTGCAGTAACTATGTTCTAATCACCACAGTTATAAAATACATCTCTCTGTGACATTCTGTGGCTTCAGTCCCCAAGGAAGGTGTTAGTGCAGGAGGGGACTGTTATTTATATCTCATAGCTGTGTACTAAAAGGAAGGTAGGGTTTTCATTCTGAGTTGCCCTTTGGAGTGGCCCAGAATTTCAATAAAACAAAGCAAGCAAATGAATAAAGGACAATGGATTCGTGGTCACAAGGTTTTACTCTCCTGACTGCATGTAACCCAACTCTCCAAACAATATATATTATACTGTACTCTCCCAAGCACTTGGTACAGTGCTCTGCACACAGTAAGTGCTCAATAAATATGATTGACTGACTGACTCCAAACACCCCACACACAGATGTCCCAAGACAGACCAGGAGTCTCCAGCCAGAACATACTCCAGCTTTCTTAGTCACATTGCCTGCATTCCATTTCAAAATGACCCAAAATCCCAGCTCACCCCCTCACTTATTTGGTCATATTTCCTATTGAGTTTAAATCAACAGTCTGATTTTATCAACAATAATGCTTTCTGAAGGTTGATTTCTTCAAGCAGTCTCAGCTCCTCTCCACTATAAAGTTAATTTTATGCTCTTTGTTCACTTTCCTAATCTGCAAATTACATCCTCCTGTTCTCTGATTACTTGCTATTGGAAAAACAGACTTTTTTTGCTTCTAGTTTGAATATTCTTTGTATTATCTTGATGACCTTAATCTCTTTTTCCCCACTGGCCTTTCAAGGAAGTAGTAAGAGCACCAGCCACACTATGTGTGTCAGCCAGGAAAAACAATTTCAGCTGCTGCTCTGTGCTGAAACCTCCTTACTTCATTTTTTTTTTCTTAAACCAAGTGTGGGAAGAAATGGAATTGTAGCAGGGTGGATTAGGAATTCTGCAATCCACTCAGAAAGTCCTTCAGTGACCACTGGGAAGAAATAGAATTTTCATAAATCATGGAAAGAAGGTTGAAGGCTTTCGAAGCTGGCAACTTATATTACTTGAAAAATGGCTCAACCCAAAGTCATCAGTTGAGGAGAGTGGTGTGTTTGCTTCATTAGGAAAATAAGGACCTGATCTGATATTGAGAGAAGCTCAATCACCCCAGAACTGCGGGATGGGAGGCACAAGACCAAATCTGCCCGTTTGAACGTAAACAGGCATGAATCGTATTTTTTCCTGGTTATCCTAAAGGCATGACCTTCAGAAAGAAAGCATTTTGTAAGGGTCCAAAAATTAGTTGTTTTTGTTTTTAAAATTCAAAGGTTTAACTAGATCCCAAAACACTGCCCTTTTTTAAGGCATCCATGCTGTCCACTGGGACTAGGGTGTCAACCTTAATTAGTTCTTGATTTTTCCCTTATTTTCAGTGTGCCATACCTGTTCAGGGTATCTCTGAGTTTGACGGAACTAGAAAAGCTTAGCAGCAGTGGCCACATTTATTGGACACCTACTGTGTGTATGGTATCTTGCTGGGGCTTTAAAATTATACAATGAGAATCGACATCATTGTCACTGCCCTCAAGGAGTTTACAGACTACTGGGTTTATTTCCTGCTCCACTGCATCTGGCATGGGATGAGATTGGGTTGCTCCACATCCCCAGATTGACTCTGTGAGGTTTCTGACCTCTCTTTAAGCCTCAACTGAAGAGCCATTCTGTCCCCTCATTGGTTCAAATCATGATTCTTTCCCAGATGAAACTATAAGGACCACCAACACTGGGTTTTAGTGATGCCTTCCAGGAGGTAGCCTTCTGAAATGTGGCCTGGGGTCAGGGTTTCCCTTGCAAATTATCTGAATAATTCAGGTCTCAGGGACATTTTACTTGCAAGATCCAGGCCCATGGGACCAGATGGAATCTTGGGGATCTAAATCACTAAAATCATTTGCCAGTGTAGGCTGATCTGCCTTCAAAGACTCCTCCCTGCTTTCTTTGTTCTGAATCTGAGAGAGACTGGAAAGACAAACTAGATGTCCACATTAGGACTACTCTAAGACAAGTCACTCAATTCTAACACTCTCTTTCAGAGGAAGGATCCCAAAGAAATCACAGGGCCTTTTTGGTGTATCGGGCAGAAGAGATCATGACTGTTCGGGGGGCAGATCCTCTAGCCCTGTGGTGTCTGACCATGAAAGTGGAGAATGATTAGTGAAGTTGGAAAGAAAACTTCCACTGTCCCTGGCAAAGATGCTCAGCAGGAATGGACTCATATATAGGTCATCCTGAAGTCATGCTGAGAGGGTGGAAATGGGTGGAGAGGGGGGAAATGGGAGTTCTCTGGAGTTCCTGAAGCAAATGGGGCCTGTCCAGCCACCTGGATTGAATAGTGGCTTTACGTGAAGAAGGCCTCTTGAAAAGAGAAGGAAAAACCAATGCCTCCTCAGGCCCCCACACTAACACAAACATACAAGCCCTGAGATCGTTTCTCCAGGGTCTGCAAAGAAAAACAACGGAAGAGGATATCATCCTGAAGACAGCTGGTGGTATGGGCTGAAAGGGCAAATGTCCAGACCTGCAGTTCAATATATCCCTTATCAGGCAGGTATAGCTCTTTTAGAGCCTCCTGCTGAACCAGAACTGCTGTTCTCAAAGTCAGGAAGACCTGAGTTTAGGTGTCAGCTCAAAACACCCAGTGTAAATGGACAAGGGATCAAAATTGACTGCCACAACTAGAACTAAGCACTACTAAGGTTTGCTTAAAATGCACACTCCATTTCCTGGGTAGCATCCACCACCAGAAAACAATATACTTTTGAATATTATTACCATAGGGTGAGGGATTTTTTTTTAACTTCTCAGCTTTCTTTTCTTCTAGTTTCTTTTGTTTTTGATTTAGTCTCTTATTCCTTTCTTAGTTCAGCTCTTTTCTCTGCCCTCCTTGCTTCGAACTCTGCACCTTCAGCCTTCCCTGCTGCCTTCCTTTTCTCGTCTTTCATAGCCAGCTTCCCCACTATTTAATGCTCTGTGTTTCCTTTTTCTCTCTGCATAACACCCCCCCGCCCCCCACCCACCCACCTACCCACCTCTTTTCCTTCAGAACCCTTTGCTCTCTGGTTCCTTAGTTCTCCAGTTTCCTCTCTCTGGCAGTCTTCCTTGTTTCCACTCTCCCTCTTATCTCTGTTTCCTTTCCCTTTTGTTGGAATGATCGAGGGGAGCTACTGACCCATCCCTAATTCGGGATGCAGACCATAGGGATGCTCAGAAGCCACTTTGGGGTAGGCAGGCTGCAAACCCTGTCGCCCAGAAGATTAGACTTTTAGTCACCAAAGGGACGATTCAAAGAGTGTTATGTCTTCCTTCATGCAGCTTGCATGGTGCCTTAGGGACTTGCCCAGTGACTGGGACCTGGGATTCCAGAGCAAGGTTGTTTAGAAAAAACTATAGAAGTCAGTTTTTTGGTCAACACAGAGATAAGACGATTGTTTCATTTCCAAAGCACATGAGATTCTCTAGGGCCAGGATGGAGACCAGAGCAGGAACAAGCCCTTATTTGTAAGCTGTTACTCTTGGCAAAGCAGCTGAATGTTTTTCCCCGAATGTATTTTACACTCATAATTACTGCATGCTGGGTTCATAGCAAAAACCCAATAACTTCAGATGTGGAGCTACTAAAAGTCAACTATATAATTCACGGTCACATTTTAAAAAAATGCAAAAGGGGCAGGAAGGTGGGTTGTTTTTGTTTTCCTCGCCCCCGATAGTATAAACTTCAGTTTCTGCTATTTGCTGAATGGCCAGTGCTAAGGCAGTGGGGTAAGTGCCAGGACTGGCCAGGAGGCTCGGAAACTTTTCTTAGAGGACAGCGCCATCTAGCAAGTTAAATGACAAATTCTCAACCAGAGCAGCCTGCTCCAGCCTGCGGCGACTGGAGCGTGATGGGGAAAAGCAGCGAGGTTTCTTGCTCTCCCAGGTCCCGCTAGTTAATGTTCTTCCCCTTAAGAAGTTGCAACTCCAAGCCCCAAGACAGCCCTAAATAAAACAGAATAATTTCAGGAGTTGGATTAATCTTTTGTCGTGGGAAAACCTTCACCCCACACCCAATCCAAAACTGCCCCTTAGAAGCCCACTGCATTTCAGGCTTTGTGGCCCAAGCATCTGAGAACAGCTTATCCAATGGTATGGTTGCTCTGGACACACCGATAGAATCTGTGCTTACTTATCTTTGAGCCTGAGCATCTCCCCTTTGGGATTGTGACTTTTTAACCTGAAATGAGAACAGAATCCCTGAAATGGCCAGTGAACTAGCTGATTCGGTCCAGCCCTCCATGTCTGGGTTCTGGCCCCGTTATGACGGTGCTACTTTCCTGGATCTCAGAGAATCTGAGCCATGCTTTGCTTTGCTGACCAGTTCATCAGACTTCCAAGCCAGGGTAGGACTGAGTGTAACAAGAAAAGGCCTAGCAGAAACTGTTGGTAATACTGTCTAGTGTTTATTGATCTCTCACACTGGCGCTCTGCAGAAAAGACACACAACTCAGCCCTTGCCCTTTGGAACCTGACACACATCACCCATGATAAACATCACACATACAGGACATCTATCAACATACTGCGCACAATTACCATCCAAACACATTGATTTACATCCTGGAAAAAGGGTTCCTAATTTCCGAGTCATGGGCCTCAGACTGAAAAAGCATTGCCCAAAAGACACTCTGAGGATTAATCAGAGCCCTGGGGAGCTGGAGGAAATAGGGCTGGAGGGGAAAAGGAGAGGTGTCTAAGGATCCTAAGTCAGAGAACTTTTGTTTTGATTTTTTACGGTATTTTGTCAATCATTTACTATGTGCCGGGGTCTATACTAAGTGCTGGGGAAGGCACAAGCTAACCAGGTTGGATAGAGTCCATGTCCCATATGGGGCTCACAATTTTAATCCCCATGTTACAGATGTAGTATCTGAGGCCCAGAGAAGTAAAGTGACTTGGCCAAGGTCACACAGCAGATGGGGCAGAACTGGGATTAGAACCCAGGTCCTTCTGACTCCCAGGCCCATGGTCTTTCCACTAGGCAACCCTGCTTCTCTAGCAGTTGCAAGCTAAGGCTATGGCTTCTGTGGCATTTATTACTACTATTATGGTATCTGTTAAGTGCTTACTATGCATTTCCAAGAGTCCAGTTCCCTGCCTTCTCCCATTGACAGGAAGCAATCCCACAACCTTAGCTCCCATTTTACAGGGCCTGAGGCTTCAGTTTAGTCCCATCCTGATCAAGTCCATTGTGGTTCGCTTCCTGACTTGATGCTCTATCCCTCCACTGGATCAAGACTGGAAGGGAGAGTCATGTGCATCAGAGATCTGTTGAAATGTTTCCTACAGTGGATGGCTCCTCTTTGGGATTCTCCTTAAAGCTTTTCTCCAGGGACCCCTTCTGCGACATCGAAAACTTGAATTTCCTTGATGCCAGTGGCAGGCCTCGAGCGAGTGCCAGAGACTTGTCATTTCAGTTGAGCACGCTAAGGTCTACTGGTCCAAAAGCACAGCAATAGGGCAGCTGTAGGAGAATAGATGCTATTTTTCATAGCCCCCCAAATGTGCCAAAACTTCTCACTTGACTGCTGAGTGGGGCTGCTCTTGGGTTGACGGGACTCAGACAACCGAAGCCATTTGTCTCGTAACTTCCCACAGCAGCAGTGTTGATGGAACAAGCTCCTCTTTGCCTTTTTCCTTCCTTCATTCCTCTGTTACTGATCCTTAGATCCCAGACACTGCCTCCTGCAAATGATGAAGCAATGCAATGCACATGTCCTGGCAAAATATCAGAGTTCATCATCTACCACCCAGGAGAACTACTCCACATGTTTTGGACGTGGTGTTCTGGTGGTATGCGCCACTTCTTGCAACCTTGATCCCTCAGATTCATTCTTAGACTGAACAGATCGGTGCTTTCCAACACTGAATGGGAATGCTGAAGCTCAGTGTGAAACCAACTCCTTCCCTTTGAGAATCCCAAAGCACACAGGCATGAAAAAGTGGCTTCTTCTCATGGTAGAGATAAAGAAGTCGACCCAGTGGAAGATGCCTTGCCCAAAATCCAACAGAGGCAGTAGCAGAATCAACAAGCCAAACCTCTGGAATCGTAGCTCCAGGTCCACTCTGCCAAACCGCACACCCTTTCCATCCAAATTGGGATGGACTGAGATTGCCTCCAATACAGTGTTATTGAGGGACTGTGTGTTGGGCTGCAGGGATTCCAGCCAAAGCAGATGTCATATTTTCCACATACTCATGAAGGTTGAGGATAGTTCAAAATGTGCAAATCAGATTTCACTCAAATTCCTCTGCTGGGTCCTAAAATCAGGCTATCAGGAAAGGAGATCAGGAAGACGGCTCTCTCCACTATGATGATGTTGATTAAGAGAATTAGCTTGGCTCAGTGGGAGTCAGAAGGACCTGGGTTCTAAACCCAGCTCCACCACATGTCTGCTGTGTGACCTTGGGTAAGTCACCTAACTTCTCGAGGCCTCACTTACCTCAGCTGCAAAATGGGGATTAAGAATATGAGCCCACATGGGACAGGGACTGTGTCCAAACTGATTAACTTATATCAACCCCAGAGCTTAGTACAGTGATTGGCACATAGTAAGCGCTTAACAAGTACCATAATTATTAATATACTAATGTGCTATATACACATTAGAGCAGACCACACAGTAAGCGCTCAATAAATATGATTGAATGAATGAATGAATGAATGTGTTAGACTCTTCCTAGGTGCTAAGCATTGGGGTATATAGAATATCTTCAGATCAGAAATGGCAGAAATGTGCTGCCTAGATGCTTAATGGAAGCTGAATCACAGAAGCCAGGTAGCACAGCACCTACACTTCAGCTCCATTAACCTTTCCTGCCAGGTCTCTGGTATCTGTCAGGTAAGGTATGGCCCTGGAAAATCTAGTCTGCTATGCTACCTGGCTTCTGTGGTTCAGCTAAGGATCTAGGCAGCACAGGATAATTCGTGAAAGCATTCATAGCAAAGGTCATTAGAAGACTGGGTGAGAGCCAAGACAAAGCTTCACCAGAATTTTTGAGCAAGAAGAGCTGCTCTCAAGGACAGAATGGGGAAAGTACTACTGTATCTAGAATTTGGGGCTTGTTAAAACCCTAAGGCTACTTGGAATTGGTTTGAAAATTTGAGTAAAGTTCCTACATTGAGAGAGCTTGTAATTAAAAATCCCACTGAAAAAAATGGTGGTCATTCTTGAAGCGCAGAACCCAGAGTTTCAACACTCTAGTGGACAAATTTCTTGAGACTATTTCTTCCGGCTCAGCAGAGTGAGCTCAGGCAAGGTCAGGGAAGACTAACATCTCATAGGTTCCTCAGGGACATTCATTAACCCAATCTCCCTGTAGAAGTTTCTAAAGTCTCTCTGACCACCAACCTATACTAAGCATTGGGGTAGATAGAATATAAGCACAACGGACACAATCCCTGACCCACATGGGGCTTGAAATCTGTGAGGGAGGGAGGACAGATATTTTATCCTGATTTTACAGTTGAAGTAACAGACTCAGGGAAGTTAAGTGACTGGCTCAGGGTCAAGCAGCAGGCAAATGGTAGAGCTGGGATTGGAATCCAGGTCCTCTGACTCAGAAGTGCACATTCTATCCTCAAGGCCATGCTGCTTTCTGCAATAGATAGTGCTGTAAACACAGTAGACACTCAGTAAATATGACTGATTAATTGATTGACAGCAGGCTTGGCAGCAGACAGAGAAATCATGAGGGGGCAGAGGTAGCTGTGATAAAAGTTATGTTACTGAACTTTTTCCAGTGCAGAATTTAGGACAGACATAGCTGTGAGGAAGCCCTCTTCTCACTTCAATACCATGTGCTTTCCATTCAAATTGAGTCACCTCAAAGGAGGACCCCCACCCCATGCCAAAAGCATAACTACATAGAGATATGTCACTTTTCACCTACCCCCTTCCCACTGTTCTTCTAGCCAGAAAGGGCCTGTGACTCACAAGAAAAATGCAAAACCTGCAGCATCATTCTCACATGAAAGACAATGCAGGGAGAGGGAAGAGTCTTTTAATAATAATAATAATAATAATAATTATGGTATTTGTTAAGTGCTTACTATGAGCCAAGCACTGTTCTAAGCACTAGGGAAGATACAAGGTAATCAGGTTATCCCACGTGGAGCTCACAGTCTTAATCCCCATTTTACAGATGAGGTAACTGAGGCACTGAGAAGTTAAGTGGCTTGCCCAAGGTCACACAGCAGACAAGTGGCAGAGCCGGGATTAGAACCCACATCCTCTGACTCCCAAGTCCGTGCTCTTTCCACTAAGGCATGCTGCTTCTAGGTGTTATACAGCCCAACTGTCAGATGAATATTGACTTGCCAGTGCTAAAGAGAAAGGCTGCTAGAGATAAAGCTTGGAACAGTGGTTTGACAATTAAAGGCAACTATGACTGCAACTTAATCTGGATGCCATGGGTTTGTGTGGCCAAGAGCCAAGCTTTGGATTTGCACCAAAGTTTAATGTATTTTTACCTTTTAAATAGTAAGCACCATTACCACACCCACCTGGCAGAGTCCTAGGGTTACAGACCAGATGCCAATCTAAGTAGCAAAAGAGAAGTCTCTGGAATTGTGATTCAACAGGCTGAGGGAAAGCACAAAAGCAATTTTAGAGTGACCCAGTGACCTCATATCTTCAGAGAATGTTATATCTTAAGAGAAGCCAGAGCAGGGATCCTGGCCCTTGGGCTTGGTTCACATTCACAGGGCTTGGTTGAGGGATACTGTTGGGTTCAACTTTCACTTCCTTCTAGTTCAGACTCTATGGGAAATAACAGTGGACTTTACCCAAAGGAAGGAATGTCATCTCCATTGAGAAGAGAAGCAGCATAACCTGCTGGAAGGAACACAGGACTGGAGTCAAGTGGCATGGGTTCTATGCTCAGCTCCACCACTTGCTTGTAGTGGGACTTCAGGAAAGTCACTTAATTTCTCTGTACTTTGGCTTTTTCATCTGGAAAATGGGTACTAAAATACCCTCCTTCTCCCATAGACTGTGAGCCATATTTGGGGCATGGACTGTGTCGAATCTAATTGTATCTACCTCATTATTTGGGATAGTATTTGACTCAGAGTGAGTACTTAACAAATATCACAATTATTTTATTATTGTCTCCAGGAGTTTCATGCCTACATCTTGGGTGACATTTGGTGATCCCCTTACCTATTACTAATTAGTTTCCCAACTTCAACTTTAGGCTAACTTAAAGAAACCATGACGCTTAAGTGGAAGAACACTGGTTTGGGAGTCAGAGGACCTGGGATTAATCCTGGCCCCACCATTTGCCTGCTGTGTGACCTTGGGCAGGCCACTTAACTTCCCTGTGCCTCAGTTTCTTCATCTGTAAAATGGGGGTTCAATACCTGTTCTCCTTCCTACTTAGACTAGGAACGCCATGAAGGACAGGGATTGTGTCTGACCTGATTAACTTGTATCTACCCCACTACTTGCCACAGAGTAAGCGCTTATCATTATTATTATTATTATTTCCAGATCCTGATCAAATCTTCCAGTTTTCTTTCAGGGCCAAGCATGAAGCTAAGACAAAGAGGACAACTGTTTTGGCTCCTGATGGCACCAAAAGAAGAGGTAGCAAATTCCCAACCCACTGTCTTTGCTACCTCAATCTGGTTTGATGGGGCTTCACTGAAAGATCGGGTCACACTTTGAGTATGCTGCTCCTGATAAATTCATTGAATGGTACCCCTGCCCCAACAGCAAACAGTAACTTTTCCAAGTATGGGAACAGAAGAAAGAGAATGCACAGTGATATTCATCCAACCTATACCATGGCCAGGTTAACTGACAGAAAAATAAATTAAAATCCTAACCCTTTAATTAGCTAGGGCTTTACTTTGGTTAGTGGCGAATTGTGATGTTTCTTCATCACTGTTGCCATCCCAAGTTCATCAGCCCATTAAAATCTAAGGCTCTCGATTTCCAGAGCCCTGTACATTCAGGGTATGGAAGAGGAACAAAACTGAGACCACATTGGTCTGTTTGACTCTATTTATGAATAGTCCATCTTTTGTGGGTACATAGGTGTCTAAATGGGAAGCAAATTCTACACTGTGGTACCTGTTATATACTCTAAGCCTTTTGGCTGGCCTCCATCACCAAATATCAGTTCCCAATTACATTGCTCAAGGTCCTTCAATGTGCCTTTCCTCCTCCTTTTCCTCCTCCTCCCCTTTAGCCCGTTCCTCCTCCTCTTTCTCCATTACTTGTTCCCCCTCCCTGATCTCACAGACCACAACTCATACTGATTAAGCAATTTCTAAAACCAAACCCCTGGGCCTCTTTGGTCTCACCTGTTACACCATCTAGGTTCCATCATAAAACCAGATACTACAAGCCCACTGACCAAGCTTTATTTGAACCTTATCAGACTCTCCCACTGTAGAATTTTCTGAGACCCTGGTGACAGAAAAATAATAATAATAATGGTGGTATTTGTTAAGTGCTTACTATGTGCCGAGCACTGTTCTAAGCGCTAGGGTAGATACAGGGTAATCAAGTTGTCCCACGTGAGACTCACAGTCTTAATCCCCATTTTACAGATGAGGTAACTGAGGCACCGAGAAGTTGTGACTTGCCCAAAGTCACACAGCTGACATGTGGCGGAGCTGGGATTAGAACCCATGACCTCTGACTCCTAAGCCACTGCTCTTTCCACTGAGCAACGCTGCTTCTCAAACAACCAACCCTCCCATTCTACAAAGGCAGAAAACTATGGCAGAATGCAGAAGCTGTCCCACTCCACTCTGTGTGGCCAGTTATCTCAGAGAAATGCCCTACAGGCTTCTGAGTCCAGAGCTTTCTTCCACTGGGCTGGAAAGAGAAGGGATCAATACTGAGATTGCCGCCTCTGGGAACCAACATACTATCAGCAGAAAAAAAAAAAAAACAGCAGTGAGCTCGTGGGGCCATGAGGGTGGCATATTAGAAACGAAGTAAAGAAGTGGAGTGGCAACCAGTATGATTGAAAGGTTGGAAAATGCAACCTATAAGGAAAGGCTAAAGGAATTAGGCTACAGTGTGATTTCATAACTGCCTGCAACAATACGGAGGCTATTGTAAGTAGGGTGCTGACCAGCTGTTCTTCAACTCCGGCAAGACAGATTAAGAGACGATGGAAGCAAATTGCAAGATGTAAACTTTAGGTTGGAAGGAAAGAAAAATCTGCCCATAATAATGGCTAAATAGAGGAACAAGGTTGCCAAGCAAGGTGGGGAAATATCAATCAGTAACAGTTATTGAGCACCGACTGTATGCGGGGCAATATTCTAAACATTCAGAAGAAAATGGTAGAAAAACTTTACCTTCTAAAGCCTAATCCACACCTCCCTGAGGTATGTGTGTTGGGGAGGGGCGGGGGGGGAATGGCGGGAACCAGGGGAGATCGGGAAGGTGAATTAGAAATGTAAAAGGCTTCTCACCTAAGAACCACTTTGGGAATCTTGTGTAGTGTACAGGCCCAGCAGAAATCCTAAAAACAGCTGGCTAACTTGAGCAGTAGTTCCTGAGGTGGCTACTCTGGCAACAGCACAGTGTTGGCACTAAGCCATGATCACTTTGCCTGTAAATGGGTTGTGTACATAAAATTCTTGCATGCACTTCCCTATATGCTGCACTTCTTTCTAATTGCAAATACTGCTCCAGCACGAGTATGACATTAAGTGTGGGCAGGAAATGTGTCTATTTATTCTTATATTGTACTCTCCCGAACACTAAGTACAATGCTCTGCCCAAATCACTATCCCTGTAATCAATTTCTTCCCAAAGATTCTCTGCCCCATCATTTACCCATCATTTTCAATGGGAGACTCCATCTCCATCACCACAGATATGATCCCTGACCTCAAGGGCCTCTGGAGAGCTTTAAGTGTAGCTGCGACAACTATATGTTTGGTGTGGCTTATGGAAAACTTTGCCTGGGCACAAAGGAAAGGATTTATTGACCTCTCAAAATCTCATCCCGCTGTAGAATTTTAGGATTCTATAAAGGCCATTTAGCCACCTTCAGTGTCATGTTGCTGAATGAGTCTCTTAAAGCAATTCAATCAATCAAACAATCAATTGCATTTATTGAGCTCTTCCTGTGTGCAGTGCACTTTACTAAGCAGTGGGAGAGTGCAGTTAGTAGGCACAACCCCTGCCCTCACAGAACTCACAATTTAGGGAGGAGACTGACATTAAAATAAATTACAGATTGAGGAAGCTGCAGTACCTTGCCTCCTGAAACATCCAGAATCAGAAATAACAGAGGGAGGGATGTTGACCTGGGCATGCCAGTGGAAATGCTCATCTTCCTCAGAATGGCACCTCCAGATGGTCCCAGGTGCCGGGATCTTTTAGGCAGTCGGACGACCATTCGTAAACCAGTCATTCTCAGAGGATTAGCTCCCCTCCCTAGCACTCCATCATCAGCAGGGTACAGCCAAGTCTGCCTACACGCACAGTCGGGGGATGATGACATATGGGCCAGGATGGCCTGTTCAGTGTGGCGGACAAGTGTGCAATAAAAGGCAGCAGTTCTGGTCACTGAAACAGATAACTCACAATGACAGCCTTTATCACGCCTGCGCTATCTCCTGATAAGGTGAAAGATAGTACACTTCAGCATGGCTTGCCGAGTTTCATGAGAGAATGCAATTCACCTTTCATTCTCATTACAAGGATCTCAGTGAGGAAACTATCTGCTCCTTCAGTCTCTCTGCATTCCTTCTTTCCCCATTCCCAGCCGTCTTCTTCCTCCTCTCTCTCACACACTCACTCCTTTGCCCTTTCTACCTCTATTAACCCAGTCTATCCCCCACCGTCTCAGTTAACCCTGTTTGCCCCCACCATTGTAATTATCTCCCCCCTCAAGTATCAAGTATTTCCGTGGATAACAGTTTAACGGTGATGAAAGTTTCTTTATGCTGCAGCATAACAAACAATATCTGCCTACATTTTTCATCCAACCGGGCTTTCTTTGAAAAGTTGGTATTGTCTCTTGCCCTCTGATTATTTGCTTTTTTCATTCCACATTTCACAAAGCTGGAAGTGAAACAATTCACTGGGACTTCCCCAAAGTGCGACCTACTCTTTGTTTTGTTTTAGATCGTTAAAGTTTGCTTGGTGAATACCTACCCAAAAAAGACAGATGCAGGGCTGTTTATAAACACACAAATTTGAAAAATAGATCCCCAAATGTCACCTACAAAAGACTTCATTTTTAATCAAATTACTGAGGTCTCCTTGGTAAATACAACTTTTAAAAAATGATACAAAGCCCAGGTCTCAGCTGTACAATTCTTATCTCACCAGTGACTCTTGCAAAGGAAGATATGAAAGTCTTATTCTTTCACAGGAGGGTTTGAGAAGAATCGAAGATTGTGTGGTTCAGGAGAGACTTACTGTATAATATCTGAAATCGCTAGACATTTGAAGGCAGAAATGTCTCTCTCCTTTGAGTATTGCATCCTAAGTGCCATCCAGAGATGATTTATATGTGCTCATCCTTATTACAGACTACACATAATAAAGGCATGATAGAAATCATATCTGCATAGATTCAGGCAGCTCCAAGAGAGCGGCTGCCAGTTTTGTTTGACAAGACACTCAATCAAGCTAAAGGTTCAAAATATTCCAGGAGGAACCCTCTGAATTTTTAAGAGTGAGGATTTTTATCCAGATAACAGAAACCCCAATGGAGAGCAACATCAGTATTATTAGTACTGCCATTTTGCAATAAGAACTGAGGAAGAAAAAAGGAGTTTGCTTTTGTTTGCCAGGTTTGGGAAGTAAACAGATTAACCGTTTTATCATTTGAATGATATTCATTATATTCCCTCATTTTTTTATTTCCTGCATGTACACACATTATACAGTCAAAGCCACTCAGATTGTTTGCTCTCTTTGTGATAGAGTTCATTGGACAAGGAGTTTTCCCTTGAAACTTCTTAGGGTGGTTACATCTCTTTTAAAGTCTCACCTGCTCTTTGCAAATGCAGGTGGAGCTCCCCAGCACAGATGCAGAAGAGTTTGGCACTAGGGAATGTGCCAGAGACAGCAACAACAGTGGGAAAACTGAGATGTTTTAGCGCCTGTTTGAGAATTTTTCCCCTTAATGCACTCTCACTCCAGTCATTTGCTACTCCACTGAGCAAAACATGCCTAAAGGGGACAACCTCAGGCTGTTCTGAGATCTTGAACTTCATCATTTTCCCCTTCCCTTGGTCCTTCTGGGAAACTTGGAAACTCACAAATCTCAAATCCACTGGTCACACGTATCTTCTCCCTGTGACCATGCCAAAGAGCCCTGAAGGTTTCAAGCCAAGGCCACTGGGTAGATGGAACCATCACCCCAACTGCTGCAAAGAGACAGTCTCTCTTCTAATACTGGGGGAGCTGACAGGCTGATGAAATGCTTAAAGGTGTAATGTTCAAACAGAGGAAAAAATTAAAACTGTAATAATAAAGTTAAATGTAACTGTTTTAAAGTAGAATTCTTCTGAGAGCTGAGTTTTATGTTGGACCAGCATTTGAAGTAGCACTAGTCATTATTAACGGGAAGCACTGAGAGGCTAGATTTAAATCACTAAAGTAATAAAATCTGTACAAGGACTAGCACCTTGAAAGGCACTTGGAGAGAAGATTGCATACAAATGCAATTAAAACGATGCTTATAAAATACTAAGATGTTAATTGGGTTCGGTCCCAGAAGCCCCAGCAGTACAGTATGTCAGAAGTTAGCTGGTTTGAAGTTTAAAAAGAGTGGTTTAATTTGTACACCTTGTCCTAATTACAGAGCTTTCTGCAGCCTGTGTATCTGTATGGTTTATTGTAGCTTAGAGCTTTGTAAAACAAACACACACACCAGTTAATTGGGTTATTGCAATGGAAAATTGGGCTAGGGAGCTGCAACCTTTCTTGCTAGTGTTCCTTTACAGCTTGTAATGAGCGCTCCAGCAATGTCAGGATAGGCTGATTTGTAAGGTGTGCACTTTACAACTGGGTTATTCTGCTGGCCTGAAAAATAGAAGGTGATACAGCGAAAACAAAGAGTCGCACCATATAATGTTGCTGCACCAGTGGGCTTGAGCCCCCAGCTGGCTTATTTGGATCTTTTAAATCCCTCTCCTCCCACACCCAAATATTCCAACAGGTCTGAATGCCACATTCTCACATTAAAGCCCTGACCCTCGGAAAGGAGCTGTGAATATGATAGTCATTCCAGTAGCCCAGTTTGCAAAGCACCTGCCGGGAGACATGTGAGGTGGTGGTTTTTCTCCTAATCAGCAAATAAATCCTTAATGCAATTGAATGGGATCATTAAATAGGATTAGGGGATATAGTTGTTGAATTCTTCTCCAGGAACCTACCCAATGATTTTCCCACTGGAGTTTGCTTCCCATGGTTTAAGTTGGGTAACTTCAATCTGACATTAAGGGAGGCACGTTTCCAAAGGGAAACAGCACCCGTCCTAGAGTGTTTAAAAGACTTAGAGCCTCTCTCTCTCTACTTCTAGTTATCAAACATGAGTCATATATGAAGTGACTTTAGATTCAAGATATCAGTTCACCTTGTTGCTAAATGATTCATTTCTGGGATCCAAAAATTTGGCCTGGGCACAGAGTGCATTCAAGGAGAGCCGAAACTGCGAATTATTGTGCATTTGAAGTCTTAATAATAATCCTAATTGATTTCATTTGAATAAAACGTGCACTACATTCATGGTTCTGTCCAGAATGAATGGCAAGACAGATTTCCTCGAAAAGTTTCTAATTTAAGAGGGATGACATATATACATATGTCCATCCTCACACACACACATACACATCTCTAGAGAGTAACTCGATGTAGGCAGGACATGTCTGTTTATTGGTATATTGTACTCTCCCAACCACTTAGTACAGTGCTTTGCATACAGTAAGCGCTCAATAAATACCTATGAATGAATGAATCTATACTACACTCTGAGAAAGGTCTAAAGTTCTGGACTTAGGTGTAGAGATTTCTGCATCAAATGTGTCCATTTGGGGGGGCCTTTCACAGTCCATTTTCAGTTTATGTGAAAATAGGAGAAAGTATGGAAGACAACAGCAACCTCAGCCGTGTTAGTTTTAACAGCCCTGAGGTAGGTGGATGGTTAGTATTATTTATTATTCGTTGATGGATAGTCAAAGTCATCAGTCAAGTCTTTTCGTGAGGCAATAAAGCTAAGTGAGCAATGAACTAGAAACTCCACGATCAGTTCCAAGAGGAACTCCGGAGTTGATACTTTATAATAAGGTACAGCACTCGCTACTTCATTGGTCTATCTGATCCATGAAATAGCTTAACCCTACATTTGACTTTGGCTTCCATACATGCCTGGAGTTGGCTTGGCTTTGAAACACCTGGAATCTATACAGTTTGCAAGAATGGTCTTGGAAAGGGGGGCAGAAGGTTGTGAATTGTGTGGCTTTAGACAGCCTCTCTCCAGACTTCATTCATTCAGTGCATTTATTGAGCGCTTACTGTGTGTGGAGCACTGTACTAAGCACTTGGGAGAGTACAATATAACAGTAAACGGACATCCCCTGCCCAGTCTGAGCTTACAATCTATGGGGGAGACAGCCATTAATATAAATAAATTACAGAAATGTACATAAGAGCTGTGGGGCTGGGAGGGGGTATGGAGGGAGAGGAGATGTGGTAAAGAACCTGTCACAAACCACTTCATGATTGTTTTTGGCTTTCTGTTGGCTGAATGTCCTCTCTGGCCATGCTCATTGCAGTATCACTATGCTTGACATTACACCCTAGGCGGCTCTTCTGTGGTGGAGCAGCAAACCCCTGGAATTTGATTTGGCTTCATTACTTGGAATCAAGTACAAAGATGATGACTGTTGCACAAGGGGAAGGTAGACCATGGGCCACCGCAGTTTTGTGGAACCTAAGAATCCAGTAGGTACCAAGTGGAAAAATGAATCAATCAATGGTATTTACTATTTGCTTATTCTGTGCAGAGTCCTGAACTGAGCAGCTGGGAAAGTGTAGTATATAAGTCAGTAGACAAGCTCTACCAATGAAATATTTGCTCCCCTAAACCAACATCATAATGAACAGAAGAAGAGCTCTACTTATCTTGTATCTACCCAGCGCTTAGTCCAGTGCTTGACACCTAGCAGACATCCTTAGCAGACATCACTGTTATTATTCTCATTATTCCCCACCCAGACCCTCTTCTGTTTAGGCTCCCTTTCTAGACTCACTGTGAGCAGGGAATGTGTCTTTTATATTGTTGAATTGAACTCTCTTCCATATACAGTAAGCATACAGAAAGCACTCCATACATGTGATTAACTGATTGATTAGGCTCAAGAAGCTTCATTTGATTCAAGACTCCTGAGAAGAAATTCAAATTTGCTTATTTTTGGGATTGTCTTGGGTAGTGCCACTTGTACACATTTCCAAACCTCGGCTACTTCAACTTTATATTTCTGGTATTGTCCATGAGGGAACTCTATGCTTTCTCTTCAGCAAACAGGGTGAAGTATGTGGCACCAATTAGTACTAATTTGGGGGCGGGGGGGGGACCAGGGAGGAGATGGGAGAGAGAAGGAAAGTCATCAGTAGAAATAGTCCCAAAGTTTTTTGTTTGTTTGTTTTGGGGGGTTTTGATGTGGAGGTGCAATATTAGCATGAGCTCTTGGGACACTCTAGGGCTCCTCTTTGTGCTTTTATTTACTGGGGTTATTCATGGCATGAATACTGTTTGCTGCAGGGCACACTGTGAGTAGCATTCCCTTTAGAGCCCTCAGTATTATAAGGCCACCCTTAACATCCTATACAAGAAATATACGGACCATTTACACTGAACATAACAATTACCTTCAGTGGTTTACAAACCACTGCTTCTTTCCCTCAATTCAATATGAAACGTTGTCGTCGTTGTCGTTGCTACATTTACATGGTAATTAAAATCTCGGGGACATTACTGAGCCCTGTGTTACATTCCCTACTCAGGCCAAACACTCAGTGAAATCAACAGGAGCCCAGCCTGACTACGGGGTCTGGAAGCAAGCCGGCGGACTTGTCCCAGAGCCCCGGCGATTCTCTCAAGGAACTCCCATTAGTGCTCGTAGGCAGTGCTCAGTAAATCACTGCACGGCCCAAGATGAGAATATAGTTATTATAACAATTGCCGCATTGCATGATGCTCCTGCCATTCGGAAATGTAGGTCTAATTAGCTCTAAGCTGTAGAAGATTTGAGTATGGTAGTTTCATTTTGGCTTAATGTTCGGTGCCTGGTGTAAAATCTGAATTTATTACACTTTTTTTAATCATTTCTGCATGGCTCAACCAGTCGTATCAAAACTACTGCATGTTATAGACTTTTAAAAGCGATTCCCTGTAGGCATTTTAAGGTATAGGATCTATTATGGAAAGATATATATTTGACAGTGTTCTGTTTATTACTCAGTTCTGCTACATTGTTCATGAATCGAGGGAAGATGCTCACAGTAGAAAGCAACACTTTATTCCACGAAAAAGAAGCACAAAGCAACTTTCTTGGATAAGTAACAAGATCTGGGTAGTGTGCAATTACGGGACTGATGAGAGATTGTTTCATAGGCTCCATCAAGACAGTCAAAAATCAAAGACACTTACTTTGCTGCTACAAATCCCCCCAGACTTTACTAGAATTTTTATATTTTTCCATTAAAAGTAGCATTGTTCTTCACATAATCTTGGCTCCATTTCTGAACGTTTTAGGAACAAAAAACTACAGTCCAGAATCCCTGTCTCTCCCAAGTCTTCCAGGACTCTAAGAGGTCAGCAGCTTGGAGAGTGAGCAGCTCTCTTTCTTTAGGCTGTATAACAAACAGGAGGAGGTGGAAGCATATTTTCAAGGTGAAAAGGAGCAAAGTTAACTTGAAGAAAAAAGGGCCAGCTAGTTTAACCCAATAATCTCAAAGGGTAGAATGCATACCGTTGGTGGTGTTTCACAGTAAGTTAAGTGGTCAGCTTGGTGAATCAATCAATCCACCAGTTATATTTATCAATCCCTTACAGTGTGCAGAGCACTGTATTAAGGACTTGGGAGAGTACAGTATTGGTTCAGTAGCTGAAAATGAGAATGCAGGGGAAGAAAATCCAGTGACTTGATTCTCCCACTTTAGGCATACCCTCTTTTCCTCTCCACATCCCTACCACATGAGGCGACCCCAATTCATCAATCGATCAAAGGTATTTATTGAGTGCTTCCTGATTGCAAAGCACAATATTAAACTCTTGGGAAAATACAACGCACCAGAGTTGGTAGACACGATCCCTGACCACAAGGAGCTCAAAATCTAGAGGGGGAGATGGACATTAAAGTAGATTAGGGAAGGGTAAGTAGCAGAATATAGGAATATTTATATAAATACTGTGAGGCTGGAGTAAGTACCAAGATACTTAGGGGATACAAACAGCCAAGTGCATAGCTTGGGGAGGGAAAATAAGGAGAATTAAGGGCGGAGTTTTGGAAGATATCTTGGAAGAGATGTGATTTTGAAGGTGGAAAGAGTGGTGTACTGTTGGTTATGAATGGGGAAGGAGTTCCAGGCCCAAGGGATAATGTGGGCAAGGGGTTGAAGGTGGGCTAGATGAGATCAAAGTACACATGGTAGGATGGTGTTAGAGCATGTGGGTTTCCTTGTAGTAGGAGCATTTCCCTGGAACAATGATTTCAACAGATAAGAGTTCCAGGGAAATGCATTTTAGCATTAGCTGCATTAATTTTTTTCCTGCTTTCAGTGTTGCTGTCTCTTGTCTCGGTCTCCTGATGGTCTCAAAACCTATATTCATGGATGTTTCTCTCACCGCTCTTCTGCTGCCTTCTTTTCAACTGCAAGAACCTAGTCCTCCCAGTGTTATCCGACTGATCAGTCAATAAATTGAATGCAAGGATCATGTCTACCCACTCTATTGCATTGTATTCAGATCAAAAGGGGACACTTGCAAGCAGGGAGGACAGTGCAAATATTTAAAAGATATAATAAAAGACAGTCTCAAACAATGCGTTATGTTAGTGAATGTATTGCTAGCCTGGCCAGTAGCAATTAGTAGAGGGTTTTCCTTCCTGAACTGAGGTTTTAGAAGGGTAAAGATGGTCTCAAAAACAGCAATAAGTCCTCTAAGTAGTAAAGGCATCACTGCAGCAAGGAACTGAATTTAATAATGGTGGTATTTGTTAAGCGCTTACTATGTGCAAAGCACTGTTCTAAGCGCTGGGGGGATACAAGGTGATCAGGTTGTCCCACGTGGGGCTCACAGTTTTATTTTACACATTTTACAGATGAGGTAACTGAGGCCCAGAGAAGTTAAGTGACTGGCCCAAAGTCACACAGCCAGCAAGTGGTGGAGCCGGTATCAGAACCCATGACCTCTGGGCTCCTACCTAAGCCCAAGCTCTTTCCACTGAGCCACACTGCTTGCAGGCTCAGACTGTGCAGTGGCATACCATTTACACAACAATATGTTCAGCCACAGTCATGGGAATGTCCAGAAGCAGTAATCTATCATGCATTCATATGTATTGAACACTTACTGTGTGCAGGGTACTGTACTAAGCTTTTTGGAGAGTACACTACAGTTTGTAAATATCATCCCTGCTCTCAAAAAGAGTAGTGAAATTCACTGAGCAACCACTGCACTGTAATAAATGCTTGGAAAATCCTATCAGAAGCACAAGACAGTTTCCCCCACCAGTAATGGGGGGGGGGGGGGGGGGCACACAACACAGAACCTAAATCAATCCTTTTTAACAAATTAGGCTTCCTGAAAGTGGTTACAATGCAGTCAATGGTCAGAAAGAGTCTTTTTAAGGACCTAATTTACTTCCTAATTTAGGTTGGGAAAGCTGTGGCAGTTTGAAATCTAGGCTTGTGCCTGCCCAGGGGAAGACCATCAGTACTGCACACTCCAACAGCGATTATTACTGTTGTTTATTTACCTCTCCATTTCCCTTGTTTTTAAATCTTGTTTCTTAGGTGCTCCTATTTTTCCCTCTTTTCTAAATGCTATCCTTCCCCACCAAGATTGTGAGCCTTTTGTGAAGCAGAGACTGCTTCTGAATATACCTATTTTTCATTCACTTGAGCATTCAGCATTGTGCCCATTCTGCTTAAGTAAAGTCTGCCTAAGACAAAATAATATGACCATTTGAAGAATTTATCCCCCAAGTCCCTGTTAATTAGCAATGGAAATATTTGTAATCCCATTCTTAACACTATAGACTGGGGCTAATATAAGGCAGATATTGTCACAGTTTGGATGTATGGCCTGAAATCCAATTTTTGGAGCCAGTCAAGACAGATCTTTTAGTGGCAACATTAACCTCAAAGCACAGCTCCTCATTGGTCAAGGAGTCTTTTTGCTTGACACTGCTAACTGGATAGTCTTTATTTGGTCCTTACCTGCCCTCTTTACTTTTCAATTAATGGGCAAATTCTCTCAATCTCTTTGAAATAATAATTTGGGCAATATAAGAGTGTAGCGTAGTGGACAGAGCATGGGCCTGGTAGTCAGAAGAACCTGGGTTCTAAGCCCGGTTTTGCCACTTGACTGCTGTGTTACCTTCAGCAAGCCACTTCACTTCTCTGTGCCTCAGTTACCTCATCTGTAAAATGAGATTTATGACTGTGAGCTCCATGCGCGATAGGGACTGTGTCCAACCTAATTTGCTTCTATCTACCCCAGCATTTAGTACAGTGCCTGGCACATATGTTATCTCTATGCAGACGACACCCCAATCTACATCTCCTCCCCTGTTCTCTCCTCCTCCCTCCAGGCTCATATCTCCTCCTGCATCCAGGACGTCTCCACCTGGATGTCAGCCCACCACCTAAAACTCAGCATGTCTAAAACTGAGCTCCTTATCTTCCCACCCAAACCCTGTCCTCTCCCTGACTTCCCTGTCACTACGATGGCACGACCATCCTTCCCGTCTCACAGGCCCGCAACCTTGAAGTCATCCTTGACTCGGATCATTCACCCCACACATCCAATTCGTCACCAACACCTGCCGATCTCACCTTTACAATATTGCCAAGATCCGCCCTTTCCTCTCCATCTAAATGACTATCGTGCTGGTACAAGCTCTCAAAATATCCCAACTGGATTATTGTGTCAACCTTCTCTCTGATCTCTCTTCCTCCTGTCTCTCCCCACTCCAGTCTATTCTTCATTCCACTGCTCAGATCATCTTCCTGCAGAAACGCTCTGGGCATGTCACTCCCCTCCTCAAAAACCTCCAGTGGTTGTCTATCAACCTTCAGACGAAACAAAAACTCCTCACTCTCGGCTTCAAAGCTCTCCATCACCTTGCACCCTCCTACCTCACTTCTCTTCTCTCTTTCTACTGCTCACCCTGTGCACTCCACTCCTCTGCCCTCACCTCCTCACTATCCCCCATTCAAGCCTACCCCGCCATCGACCACTGGCCCACGTCCTACCGCTGTCCTGGTAAGCCCTCCCTCCTCACATCTGCCAAACTAACTCTCTTCCCCTCTTCAAAGCCCTACTGAGAACTCACCTCCTCCGAGAGGCCTTCCCAGACTGAGCCTCCCCTTCCCTTTCTTCCCTCTTCCCTCCCCTCCCCCCCACCCTCGGCTCTTCCCCCTTCCCCTCTCCTCAGCACTGTGCTCATTTGTATATATTTATTACCTTATTTATTTTGTTAATGAGGTGTACATCCCCTTGATTCTATTTATCTTGATAAAGTTGTCTTGTTTTTTTTTGTTCTGTTTTGCTTTGCTGTCTGTATCCCCCATTTAGACTGTGAGCCCATCATTGGGCAGGGATTGTCTCTAACTGTTGCCAAATTGTACATTCCAAGCGCTTAATACAGTGCTCTGCACATAGCAAGTGCTCAATAACTACTGTTGAATGAATGAATGAACATAGAAAGCACTTAAATTATTATTATTATTTATTTTCCCATCCCCACCAGAGGGAATGACTTGATATGTTTCTTTATTTCTTTGTTTTCAGCAGGTGGCCTTCACTTACCCAGACACTCACCATGGATTTTATTTTCTCAGATTTTAGAGTGCCAGCAGTGGTAACAAAGGCAGGACTTCACGGCAGGTGAAAAACCTGATTTATCATCTGTCCATCCGGCATGGGCTGACATCAGGGGGTCCCCTTCTGTCAGGCGACTGTTGTTCTATGTCCCCGTAAATACAGCCTTAGCCTGGACATCCTCCCCTCTGACTTCATAGACATTTGTTTGGCATCAGAGCTTTTGTTTTGTCCCACACAGATTTGGGGCAGAAACAGAGATGTCTGTTGGAAACATCTTCTAAATAGCTACCTATCTCTTGTAGCCCCAGCCACTGGAGGAAACGAGTTCCATGAAGGTTGGCCATTCCTGGCACAACTTCATTAGCCTGCTCCTCCAAGAAGAGATGCCGATCACACAAAACCCCCAAAGGCATTGAAGTGGTCTGTATAGACTCAGAAAATTTTCATGTAGGTATGGTACAAGGGAAAGAAAGGTTGGGACTTTATTTAATAACCAAATCCAGAGTGTACTGGGGATAAGGGAATGGGGTGGCAAGAAGGGAGGATGGAAGAATGAAAGCTTGGAATGAAACCACTGCAAAATTTAAAATCCTTAGCTTTCCCAAACAAAAGTTGCCTAAATCTCTTACTTCACATCTCCACAGCCAGTTCCATATATCCCACATTACCCCATCTCCTGAAAACAGCCATTCTTTTGGGAAGTCCGCTGTCTTTTTCTTGTGGTTTTCATGCTTGCATTCAAAATCAACTGTTAGCATTTAAAAAAGATTAAAAGGGTCTGAAAATCAGGCAGTTGGTTGTGTTTTTATCGCCTAACTTACAGACCTATTCTGATTTGCATAACAAGATCGTCATTTTCTTCAACATTATCACTGGCTGATTTATTTTTGCATCACGTTTTGGATTTGCTCTTACTCTGGAGTCCCCAAGACACTGAAAACATCACTCTTCATTTGTCAATTAAATGCACTCCAACAATGCTCAGACTTAGGGGGGCTCCCATTAAAATAAACTTGAAACTGCCTGGTTTTAAATCTCTTTTGTTGTAGGGGGGGTGGGGAAGAAGGTTGGATTAATGGCCTATTCCTGCAAATCCTAATTATGGCATAAATAATCCCCTTTTTTTCGTGCTTTAAAGTCCTGACAAAAGCTAACTTCAATTGCTGCAAACACTCTGGTGGCTCCAATCACCAGCCTGAAGCAAATAAACAAAACAGGGCCTTAGGACTACGATTCTTGGTTTGAGTTTTGAGGTGGTGAAGAGTCTAGCTCTGACAGAACACAGAGGTCCAAAAGAGTCAATCTTACCTTCTCTGATTCTCACCTCACCACATCAATATGAGCCAGATTCCAGCAAGACTTTCATTTATCTTCTTGAGTAATATATCATATGCACCTCATCCTTCACTTAAGCTAAGAGACGGATAGCCAAATTGCTCAGCCCTGATGTTCCTAATTAATTAGGTCTCTGCCACAGAAGGTTTAAGTAGAGTAGTTTAATTTAGACTTTGTTCCACATGTGGTATAAAAATTCTGGATTTATTACTATTTTTTAATCCATTTTTATTTTTTATATGACTCGGCTATAGAAAATGATTCTTCCTGGCATTAAAAAGTGATTCCCTGTAGGTATTATAAACTGTAGAATGTATAGTTGGACAATGCCTGTTATGACTGAGCTCACTCTGGAGCACTGTTCATGAATTCAGCTGAGTGGAGAAGCAGCAGATCATAGAAGAAATATCAAATACAGGATCTAGGCACCGAAAAACTAAGGGACCTGCAGGCCACTTATACGTTCTGAACACTCATTTAAGAAACACAACCACAAAAGAATATTTCTTTTGTACTTCAAAAAAAACACCTTTGGTGGCTTTTTTTTCAGTCCAGCAAAATACTAATCCTAGAAAATTCCATCATTAACTCTAGTTAATGACCAATTTGTTAGTTAGCAGTTGTTGTTACATGAACCAAAGGTTCCTGGTTTCTAACAGCAATACTTCATCATGGGGTGGGGCAACAGGAGGTAGAAAGTAAGGGGAGGAAGTGAACTATGAAAGTCAACACTTTGGTGAGTTGGCCATATGGGAGTGAGAACTAAGGACTGTTCCTTGATTTGGTTACCTAGGGAGGTTGTGGTAACCTCTCTGGAGGTTTTTCAGAAAAGCAAAAAGGGCTATCTTTCTGAGAAGGTTAGATGGAATGGAGAATGGAGAATGAGCAATGGCCCATGATCCTACCACAGGCCTATCCGATGGTCAAAAGCACTGCTTTGACTGTGAAGACTTATAGAGATACACACACATACATGGTTCTACTATAATATGTGGGCTATGTCCTTAAAGATTCCCATGCTAAGGAAAATCTGCCTTATAGTTTGGTACCTTGATCAATGCCACATGTTCACGCACAACTGTTTCTGCCAAACACCACATCACTTTATATCCAGACAGATGTGCATTGTCGGCATATTTTCACTATGCGTTTTGGAGAGAGTGCTGAAACATGTAGCAGAAAAATACATTATAGAAGTGTGAGTGTGAAGGTAGAGTTTAGAAAATAAAAACCAGGCTGAAAATCTAATGGAAACCTATCAATCAGTTAAATAATCAATCAGTCAATCAATGGAATTTATTGAACACTTACCTTGTGTCCAGTACTGTTTGAGGTGTCCAGCACTGTACGAGGCACTTGGGAGAGTACAGTACACTTTATTGTTGTATTGTCCTTTCCCAAGCACTTAGTACAGTGCTCTTGCACACAGTAAGTGCTCAATAAATGTGATTGACTCACTAGAAATGATAGACATGTTCCCTACTCACAAGGAGTTTACTGTCTAGAGGGGGTGACAGACATTACAGTAAATTACTGATATGGGAAATTAGAGACTATAAGGATAATAATAATAATAATGATGGTATTTGTTTAGCATTTATTATGTGCCCAGCACTGTTCTAAGCAGTGGGGGAGATTTAGGTTGATTAATCAGGTTGTCCCATGTGGGGCTCACAGTCTTTAATCCCCATTTTACAGATGAGGTAATGAGGCGCAGAAAAGTTAAGTAAATTGCCCAAGGTCACACAACTGACAAATGGCGGAGTCAGGATTAGAACACACGACCACTGACTCCTAAGCCCATGCTCTTTCCAGGAAGCCATGCTGCTTCTCATAAGTGCTGTGAAGCTGGGGTTGGGGTGAATATCAAAAGTTTAAAGGGTTCAGATCCAAGTGCATAGGCCATAAAGAAGGGAGGCAAATACAAGCCCTCATCAGGGAAGACTGTCTTCTCTGGAGAAGTGACTTTTGTAGGGCTTTGAAGATGGGGAACTGCATGTTCACTGCCTCTCCTCTTTAGTCCAGTTTGGTTTGTTTTTCATGAGAATCTGCATCTGCTTTGTGAGTGTTTTTGCTGCAAGGAGAAGATTGATTTCTCTTAGCACAGGGAGATGAAGAACAAGGGAGGGATCAATGCAGATTTGGTGGATCACATGACTTATGTAAACTGGGCAAGGTGATATTGATTGACTTCAAGAGTCCCTTCACTGTTATAGTTGATGATTTTTGTAACCTTGGATTTCTTGACAGGAATATAAGAATGTATTAACCCATAATCTTACTCAGTGCTGAAAGCAGATGCTGTCATCTCTATTATAGGTTTTGCAAATGGTCATCACCCTTATAACAGAATGGAGGGTTTGTTTTTAACTATTTATAGCCACAGAATCTATATATAAACCTTAAGGAAGGTAAAGGAGAAAGAACTCTGCCATGGGTTGTATTGTTACTTAACTTGGGTCTCCAGATAACCAGTTTCATCCTCTTCCTAAAACCAAGAGCCCCATTCTTATAAAAAATAATTCACCCAGTCACCCAAGTGACTCAATTTCATGTGGTTCTACTAAGAGTGGGCTGATCAGTTTTTGGTACTACCAACATTATTAATAATCTGTTAAATTTACAAAGACCATTTAACATTCACCCTGGCTCTACTGTGGAGAACTCAAAGCATTTTTGCAATGTCTATAAAATGATGACCTAAACCCTGGAGACAAAGTTGGTCAAGAGAGTAGCATGCTGGTCACTGTGGGAAAGTAACAGTGCCAGAAAGCTACCAGGATAGATGTTCTGTTCAGAGTGCGAATACTCTCTCTGCAAATCCATCTAGCAGGCTGCAGAATTTGTGAAGGCACAGCTGTCTGGAATGGAATAAGTTTAGTATCACAGTGGAGTCAAAATAAAATAATGCTGTAATGGTGTAATTGAGAGTAGTCAATAAGAAAATACCCCTCTAGGGCCCATAGCCCTGGTTTATTATCATGAGGGAAAGTTTGAGAGTCAAATAAAAGGCTCTGTGGGTCTATAACTAAAGTAAGAAGAAGAGGGCAGGGGTGGGATAGCTTCAAAATATATCCATTGCAGAAATTCAGAGCTGCTGCATCTTCCAACCAGGAGAAGGGCCTTGATAGCATTTTTCTCTAACACAGCACAATTAAAAAAAAGGTCATGGTTCCTTCCTCCTAAGTGCTCTTTCCATTCCACAGTACTTTATCACCAAAGCTCAATAATGGGTTTGGAGTCAGAGATCTCTGAGAGGGGGTAAAATCTAAGGGAAAAGGGAAGACTTCCTTCTCAATCCAACCAAGACTATAGACTCTGCTTTTCCATTCACTGGCCTGAAATAATTTTTGCCCAGTAACAAATAGCTTGTGCTCTAAAGGTGTTAAGCCTCTTTGGAGTTGTTTTGTTTTGGAACAGCCAATAAAACTGTTAGATGACTCCTCCATGCATCGGCTCAGAGAGAAGGAGAGTGGAGGTGGGGGGAACGGGGGGAAGCAAGCTGGTGGGATGAATAGCCAAATCCCAAATTGCACCCCAGTTTATAAGTCATCAAAGCACTTTTTAAATCAATTTGATATGTAACTGGAAGCTGAAGGAACTCCCTCTCCTAGACAGCATACACTCTGGACATGTAAAATCTGAACAGCAGTGTTTTACATGAACTGTAGCCCATGCAGGGGATCTCACTCAGGAAAGCCATGAAACAGGATATTTCAGTTACCTAAGCAAGAGGTAAAACAAAGCCCAGTTGATGTTCTTGTATTGGCACCAGCATGTTTCCTGAGAGCTGGATGTATCATTCTTTCAGTAGCAGAAGACAGGACACATTCCCTCAGGAGACGGAAACTATATAGGAGCTTCCCTCAGGAGACGGAAACTATATAGGAGCAGAATGGAGTCTGAAATAATCCCTTGTCTTTGATTTCATGGAGGAAGAACCCACAGAAAATACAGATGGGTTAAGGAGGGCTTCTGTGATTCCCAAGGACCAACAAAAGTCATATTTTACATTTATCCCTGCCAAGAAGCCTAATAAGGTGCTCTGGGGACATCTTCCAGTGGCTTTTGTGAAAGGCAGGTGTCACTACCTGAAATTTACAAGGTGGAGAGTGGGGCAGGAGAGAAAACAGCTCTCTACAAAGTCTAAGAGTTTCCAGAAAGAATACATGATGACACTTAGCTCTCGTAGCTTTTTTTTTTCCTTAGGGTATTCTTTAAGCTCTTATTTTTGCCAAGCACTGTACTATGTGCTGGGATAGACTCAAGAAGTAGCATGGCCTAGTGGAAAGAGGCAGGGCCTTGCACTCAGATTCTAATCCCAGCTTTGACATTTGCCAACTGCATGACCTTAGGCAAGTCACTTAACTTCCCTGTCTCCATTTCCTCATCTGTAAAATGGGGATTCAATCCTGTTTTCCTTCCCAGTTTAGACTGTGAGCCACACGTAGGACAGGGACTGTGTCCAACCCGATTATCTTATAACTAACCCAGCAGCACTTAGAACAGTGCTTGGCTTGTAGTAAGTGCTTAGCAACTTAAAAAAAGAATCATCAGTTTGGACCCAGTCCTTGTACACAGTACAAGGAAGTAGGATTTAATCCCCCTTTTACGGATGAGGTAAATGAGGCACAGAGAAGTCAAGGGACTTGCCCAAGTTCTCACAGCACACAAGTGGTGGAGCTGGGATTAGAACCCAAGCCCTTCTGACTCCCAGGGCAATGCATTTTACTTTCTTCTCTCACCAGTGCCACAATGTCCATAGCATATTGAGTTCAGCCTTTTTACCAGAACAAAACTTCCTAGGAATGATGATGGAGAATGCACCAGCCCCAGCATGAAACTGATCTCTAAAAGAGCCAAACTTTAAGGAATCCTATTTTCTGAATGTGTTTCTGAATGTTTGAAATGGGTCTCAGCCAAGAATGCTAAAATGAGCATCCTAGAACTCCCTTTACTTGATCCCCCCAAAGCCCCTTGCTTTCAGCAAGTCAGCATTCAGTGAGAGAAAAATTAAGGAAAGATTCATTTCTCCTTCCCAGGAAAAACCTACAACACATAAAGCAATGCTTCTCGGGGACATTTCTTTATAGTGCCATTTTTCAAAGAAGCAGAAACTTGGAAAGCATTACAAGGGGATACCCACAGATCTGCTATTATGATGCAACTTGAATCCAATAGCAGCCACCCTCCCAATAACAAGAGACTTCAATCAGTCAGTCAATCCAGCAAGCAATCATACTTGAGAGCTTACTGTACGCAGAACGCTGTTCTAAGTGCTTGAGAGACTACAATACAACAGAGTAGGTAGACATGTTCCCTGCCCACAAGGTCCTTACAGTCTAGAAGGAGAAACAGATATTCAAATAAATTACAGATATGTACATAAATGATGTGGGGCTGTGGGTGGGGTGAATATCAAGTGCTTAAACAGTACAGATCCAAGTGCATAGGCCACACAGAAGGGAGCAGAGGAAATAGGGGCTTAATCAAGGACAGCTTCTTGGAGGAGATGTGATTTTAATAAGGCTTTGAAGGTGAGGGGATTGCAGGGGAGGGGTGGTCTGTCTTATTCTAAGGGAGGAGGGAGTTCCAGACCAGACAGAGGAGGTGGGCAAGGGGTCATTGGAGTTATGGAAGAGATCGAGGTACAGTTACTAGGTTGGCATTGCTGAAGGAAGTTTGCGGTCAGGATTATAGTAGGAAGTCAGTGAGGTAAAATATGTGGGGAAGAGCTGATTATGTGCTTTAAAGTCGATGTTAAGGAGTTTCAGTTTGGTGCAGAAACAGTTTAGAGTGAAATCCATATGGAGTCTCATCTTCTCTATTAGGGGATGATGGATTTATCTTCCCTCCTAGATAGATTAGACCACTAGATAAGCAAAAGATCTTGGGAAAATACCATCAATATAGATACATGAATGAAATCTTCTTTCATCCACTCCTTCCTTAATCTATAATTAGCTGTCTGAGAATCATTCTTCATGCTGTTAATTTCTGAATCGATCAGATTTGGCTCTTTTATTTAGCCTATGCATAGCAATGATTTCTACATATTTGACCTGCCATGACATGGTGGCCAAATTACCATATACCAAAGAAAACAAAAGGAAAAGCCCTCCAGAATTACCTGAATAAAATTGGATTCTTACTCTAAGAACTCAATTTCTATTTTTTAATTTAAAGAGATCAACTGGAAATCGCTACTCACCATTGAGATACCCAACTCCACCATTTCCCATTTGCTATTCCTGTTTGTTGGAATGGGATTAATGCATTTATATGTCATATAAACAATGTGTGAAGTATTAGAAGTGATTTGTAACAATTCAGCAATTCAGGTGGTGCTCAAAAATTCTAATCCTCACTCGTCCCAGCCTAAATCATTAGTCTAGAAATAGCAGGGTATATGCATCACAGTTGTTGCTGGTTTTTGTCCTGAAGTTGTTGGTATATCCTGCACAATAAAATTAGGCTTCAAAAATACTTCTGATTAAAAATTTATACAGTTTATGACAGCCCCTTTCAGGAGCATAACCCTAACTAATTCATGTTCACTTACCCTGCAGTTTTCTATTTATATTACTTTACAATTTCTGTGTATTTGTATTGTAAATTATTAAATGACACCAAGGTTTTTATTTTGATGAGAGAATTTTTGATGAATTTGACAGTGTAATTACCTTAGATCCTGCTCTGGATTGCTATGAAAATATTTAATTTTATTTACTCCAATAAATAATTAAAATGAGAAAGCAGTGGGCATACTTGCCTTGCCTTGTAGCTTTTTACTTCTGTTTGCCTCTCCCTAATTAAAATAGTGATGTTTACATGAGTACTGGCTTAAAAGAAATAAATGACTAAAATTGATTTTTTAAAAAAACTTAAAGAGGGTTCTTGAATATGTTTTCATTTCATGTTTTTTAATTTAAAAAAAGGGTTTTTAAACTGCTCAGAAACCACATAGCTGATTTCTAGTTTTCTTGCAAAAGGGGAATGGAACTAAATACTCAATGGGCTTCAGTGTATGAATTCAGTAAACTCTTCTTCCCCACGGACTCCTGGATTAAAACAGTAAAAATCCCAGACCATTAAAAACTACTACGCTGGATTATTCTGATACTGTATAATTTAGTAGCGACCTGTAAACTGGGCTGACAAGACATACTGGAATCCTAGGGAAAAGAAAGAAACAATGAAGCAGTGGGGCCATGAGTTGAGAAGTGGAAATTGGAAAGAGAAAGAACTTCTCACCATAGGTAACTGCCTGGTTTGCTTACATGGAGGAGGCATCCCTGCCTTGAAACTACTGAACAAGTTAGTACTCACTGTGGGCATGGAATGTGTCTGATTATTGTTACATTGTTCTCTCTCAAGTCCTCAGTACAGTGCACACAGTAAGCACTCAATAAATACAATTGAATGAATACTATTTGGAAAAACTATGTAATATTGAGATGAGGGTAATAGCGAGTTTATTACTGTTTTCTTCTCTACAATTTGAAAATAATAGTCAGTGAATTAACTAATGGTATTTATTGAGCACTTACTCTATACAAAGCACCATACTAAGAGTTTGAGAGAGTACAGAACAAAAGAATTCCCTGACCACAACGTTCACAGTCTGGAGGAGGTGACAGAGTTAATATAAATAAATACATTATTTATATGTGCATAAGTGCTGTGGGGTCTGAGGATGGGGTGAATACCAAGTGCCCAAAAGGTGCAGATTCCAGACTTCAGTAGTACTTCAGTGTTGGGGCTTTTCATCTACTGGGTCACTAAGGCAAACTTGGCACTGACCAAGAGTCACTTAAATGCTTATAAGAAGATTACAGCACATGGTTAGATGTGATGATTCAGTGGTGCCAATCCGGGTTTTCCATCAGAACAATTATCCTGATTGGAACTAGCCTATCATTATTGTCTTATCTAATAGTATTTGCTGAGGGCTTAGTGGAATGTGGCTTTAGGAGAGGTGTCAGGGAAGTCCTCATTGCAAAGGCAGTTAGGGACTTGGCTGGAGATCTAGTTTACTACCCCAGGGTGGCCTCACACTTTGGCCACTTCCTACCCAGGGAAGTCCTACCTCCAGGGAACTGTGCTTTGCCTCTTCTCAATCAAGATGCCGGCACAGTCGAAGTAAGAATGCCACGTCCTGAACATTCCAGGAAGGTTCCCAAGGGTCCAGACCAGACTCTGAGCAGAGTTGTCAGGAGTGGAAATCCCAGGGATCAAGGATATCCTGATTACTTTACTCAGGGACGGGGTTAGAAGCAGCCCAGAGACAGAGTACCTGCTGTTGCTCTCCCTGCTCCAAGAAAGTATGACCTCTGCCTGAAAGCTCTGCAGAAGATAAGAGCCAATCACCTGGAAATAGGAGAGGAAAGACGCTTATTCCAAGGGGCCATTCACGCCACACTGGGTAGAATTTGCACTCATTTCACCTACTAATCCCAATAAAAAGTCAGTGGGATCCAGAAAGTTCCAATTTCAAGTCACCAGTGACCAAGGCAGCAAAGAGAGGAGGACACAGGAGAGTCCAGCTCAGAGCTGAAAAATAGCAGTTAGAACATTAGATGAGTCCAGCTACCACCACCTAAAACAAACACACCAACACAGATACACACATTTTCAAATGTGCCCTCCTGCTAGGGCACTGACTTTTTGTTCCAGAACTCTATTTTTTGTGATCCTGTTTTACAATCTGGCATTGATTTTAACCTTTAAATGACACTGATGAAATTACTAAAGTTGTCAGATTTGGCATCTGTGGGGTGTACATCAATTTCTGCTTGTATTTCTGGCTTCCTTGGTGTAGTCGGATAGACCACCTTGGTTTTCTTTAGACTTATTTCAGATCATAATGCCTGGTTGATTTAGGAAAACACTTTTATGTCATCTTTTTGGGAGAGAGCTTTTCGGGTATAGTCCTCTGTATACTGCAAATCTTGAATGACTGTCTCTAGGACATTGTTCAAAGTCTTTTGGATTAGAAGGCTCTCCCAGAGAAGTGGAAATATAGTCTAACTCTTGCATCTAGGCCACATATTGCGTCCTCTTGCATGGTTACATGAAATAAGTTGAACACAATGCCTCCCTGCTTTACATCATTGGCAATGGCACATGGTTGGAGCAAGGCACCCCTAGCACAGACTCAGCCAACCTTACCATCAAGAGGTAGTCTCAGAATCTCAATGAACTTTACAGGGCAGTCAAATTTACTAAGCATTTTCCAGAGTCCACATCTACTGATGGTATCAAGTGTGTTTTTGTTTTTTTTATATGACATTTGTTAAGCGCTTACTATGTATAGATCACTGTTCTGAGTGCTGGGGTAGATGCAGGTTAATCAGGTTGGACACAGTCCCTGTCTCACTTTGGGCTCACTGTCTAGCTGTTGTACTTTCTATGAAATTATTATTATTATTATGTATGGTATTTGTTATGCACTTGCTATGTGTCAAGCACTGTTTTATGGGCTGGAGAATCTACTAATCAGATTGGGCACAATTCCTATCCCAAGTGGGGCTCACAGTCTAAGTAGAAATGAGAACATGTACTGAATCCTAGTCTTACAGTTGAGGAAACTGAAGTCCAGAGAATTTGTGACTTACCCAAAGTCACAGATAAGATAATTGGTGGAGCGGGGATTAGAACCTAGATTCTCTGACTCGCAGACCTGTGCTTTTTCCACTGGACCACACTGCTTTTCCTCTGTATGAAAATCACATTGAGGCTTTGGTGCTGCTCCCCGCATTTTTCCTGGGCCTAACATGCTAAAGAGATTATGTCTGCTGGACCATATTTTGATCTAGGGAACATTCTTTTGAATATATTCTTTAGTAGCCAATTCACAACCTAGGCCACCATGAAGAACCAGATACCTCATTAATTGCAGCAAATCTGATCTTTCACTTTTCTTGTAGACAGTGGTGATGACATGATATCTGTGAGATTCTATCAAATTTTCTCAGTGTTCCATATGTTGAGGAAGAGCTCATGTAAACCTGTAAAGGAGGATGTCCCCCTCCACACTTGTAGATCTCACTGGCAACTGCAATGTTTGGGTTTCTTGTTCATCAATCATTCAATCAGTCAATTGTATTTATTGAGCACTTACTGTGTGCAGACCACTAAGCTCTAAGTACTATACACTTGGAAGAGTACAGTATAATAGAGTTGGTTGATGGGTTCCTTGCCCACAATAAGCTTGCAGTCTAGAGGGGGAGTAAGACATTAATAAAAAATGAATAAATTATGGATATGTATGTAAATAAGTGCTGTGAGGCTGATGGAGGGATGAATAAAGGGGACAAAGCCAAGTACAAGGGTAACACAGAAGGGAGTGGTAGAAGAGGAACTGAGGGTGTAATCGGGGAATGCCTCTTGGAGGAGATGCGCCTTCAATAAGGCTCTGAAGTTGGGGAGAGTGATCATCCATCAACTATGAAGAGGGAGGACACTCCAGGCCAGAGGTAGGATGTGGGAGAGAAGTCACTGGTGAGATAGATGAGATCAAGGTACCGTGAGTAGGTTGACAATAGAGGAGCAAAGTGTACGGGCTAGGTTGTTGTAGAAAATCAGTGAGGTAAGGTAGATGGGGCAAGGTGGTTGAGTGCCTTAAATCCAAAGGTAAGAAATTTCTGTTTGCTGCAGCAGTGGATGGACAACCGTTGAAGGTTCTTGAGGAGTGGGGAAACATGAAGTGGGGAAAAATGGGGAAACATTAGAAGCAGCATGGCATAACATAATAATGTTGGTATTTGTTAAGCGCTTACTCTGTGCCGAGCACTGTTCTAAGCGCTGGGGTAGATACAGGGTAATCAGGTTGTCCCACGTGAGGCTCACAGTTAATCCCCATTTTACAGATGAGGTAACTGAGGCACAGAGAAGTTAAGTGACTTGCCCACAGTCACACAGCTGTCAAGTGGCAGAGCTGGGATTCGAACTCATGACCTCTGACTCCCAAGCCTGTGCTCTTTCCACTGAGCCACGCATGGGCCTGGGAGTCAGAAGGTCATAATAATAATAATAATAATGTTGGTATTTGTTTAGCGCTTACTATGTGCCGAGCACTGTTCTAAGCGCTGGGGTAGACATAGGGGAATCAGGTTGTCCCACGTGGGGCTCACAGTCTTAATCCCCATTTTACAGATGAGGGAACTGAGGCACAGAGAAGTTAAGTGACTTGCCCACAGTCACACAGCCGACAAGTGGCAGAGCCGGGATTCGAACTCATGAGCCCTGACTCCAAAGCCCGTGCTCTTTCCACTGAGCCACGCTGCTTCTCTAGTCATGCTTCTCTGAGTCTCTGCTTCTCTGAGTCATGGGTGCTAATCTCAGCTCCACCACTTGGCTGCTGTGTGACCTTGGGCAAGTCACTTGACTTCTCTTTGCCTCAATTATCTCATCTGGAAAATGGGGATTGAGACTGTGAGCCCCACATGGAACGGGGCTGTGTCCAACCCATTTTGCTTGTATCTACCCCAGCACTTAGTAAAGTGCCTGGCACATAGTAAGTGCTTAACAAATACCATAATTATTGTCATTATTATTATTATGGAGTTGAATGTATTTACTGACTTCATTGCATTGTACTCTCCCAAGTGCTTAGGAGAGTGTGTTGCACACCGTAAGTGCTCAGTAAATATCACTGATTGACTGACTGAGCAGTCATTCTTGTTCTCGACTGGCTGCTCCCTCTTTCATTCAGTGTAATGACCAATATGGAACATAATCCAATGTCAGGCTACAGTGATGGACAAAAGTTACTAGTATTAGCAGATCTTCACTGTTGGTGCTAGATTATATTACACATTTCGTGGGTTGATTTAATCCTGAATACTAATTACCCTACTCTGGACTAGATGCAAAACAAATTATGTTTAATTCCTTTCCCTCTCTCTTATCTAAGAGACTGCCTCTGAGATGTAGAAATGATAAGTAACGTTAACTGTCACAGCATGTTGTCAGCATACAGGCAGCACAGCAGGAACTACACAATTTAAGCTGTAACCTAAAATCTTCAAACTAACTGTTCCATTTGTTTGCAAACAAACATTGAGTCCAAATAGCCCCAATCAAATGCAAAGCACAAGATGCCAGGAGGCTGAAAGCCTTTTGAATTAGCACATGCCCAGATTCTTGGAACCTAAACAAAATGAGGCTGGGTTTAAGAGAAATGAGGGGGAGGGTCTAAGACACTTTGAATAAAATTCCTATGGTCTCATTCTTTGAGAAAACTGACCACTGTTTTATGAATTATTTTAAAGGAAGCGATATGAGGAAGGGTAATAGGGCAAGGGGGACAGTGGGGAAGTTTATGGGCTAAAGAAAATTTGGAAAGTGGGAAATAATTTTTTAACACTACCTAAAACTGTCTAGAAAGCCAAAGAAAGATAGTGTGGCTTTAATCAAAGTCAGGGAAGGCAGTAAAGGATATTGGCCAAACAAAAGACAAAAAAAAAAAAGAAGACAGAATTAAGAATTCCAGCATCAGCAGACTATATGTAGGAAGGTTAAATTCGGTCTTCCTATAGCTATTGCCTGACGAAGTTCACTTCTGCTGTGCTGCATTTTGGTCTGAGGCCACACTGTGATTCGGGCAGTGCATAGTTGATTACATGTTTCAGTAGCTTGTTCAGAAGGATTCTGGCTGGAATCTTGTTGGCAATGGAAAGCAGATACCCCAGGAGTTTCCAGAATCTGCATTTTGGCCTTTCTTTGAAGATGGTGATTATGGTGGCATTATTTCAGTGTTCCATATGTTCAAGAACAATTTGTACAGGCTTCTTTAAGAAGGCAACCCTCCTCCTTGCCAGATTCCTGTAGATTCCTGCTGGGATGCCATCAGATCCAGATGCTTTACCATTTTTCATGGTTATAACTGTGGAATTTTCTTCCTCAAAAGTTGGAACTAAGGCTTTAGATCGATGTTTTGGTTGGTTTTCTAGGGCTCCGAGGGGGCCTTTAGGGTAGAAGTCATGTTCTCCTCTCACCCTTCTGTTTCTCCCTTCTTGCCTTCCTTCCTCTGTTTCTCTCTTTTTCTCTGTCTACTCCCGGGTCTACTCTCTCATTCTATCTTCAGTCTTCAGTGGCAATTTACCCAATCTGAAAACTCAGTTGCTTGACTTCAGATGATGAATGGTGACCACTAGCCAAACACCCCATGAAGAGCACCTATCTAAGGTGATCTGTCAACACGGGCAGCCCCTTCAGTGGCCTCCACTTGAGAAAAGAAATTTGTTTCAAAAGGTTAGAGCTTCCAGGATGGTGTAAAAGATGTTCTGGGCCTAGGTAAAGTTGGGTTTTGGCACGGTCTCGGTCATTTGGTACTTCCCTCACTAACTTTAATTGCTCTGCCTAGCTTGATGACAAAGTAGTCATTATGGGGGAAGTGGCAGTGCTAGTTTGTCCCTTTTTAAGGCAAATGTTCCTACTGCCCAGCCAGGAATAATAATTACGGCTCTCTATTAAGTGCTTACTATATGCCAACAATAATAGTAATAATTGTGGTATTTGTTAAGGGCTCACTATTTGCCAAGCACTGTACTAATTGCTGGGGTATGCACAAGATAATCAGGTCCTACATGGGGCTCACAGTCGAAATGGGAGGGAGAGCAGTTAGTTTTACTGGTGAGGAAACTGGCACAAAAAAAGTATGTGACTTGCCCAAGGTGACACAGTAGGAAAATGGCAAGTGGCCAGGGTCCTCTGACTCCCAGGTTCGTTAGGCAACTAGGCCATGCTGCTTCTCACTATCTCTGTGTCCAGGAGTGATGGTGGTGAAGATGTCACAAGATCAGCTTTAAGAGTATAGCCCCAGTCTAAGGCTTCTACACAATCCCCAGGCAGTAGTCTTTAATTGCCTTTCCTGTGCTACTTGGTTTCCAGGGTGATGTTGGAGAACTGCCTGAGCGTGTCCCTGATACCTTCAGCCCCATCTCAATGCAAATATCCTGCTGTTTGTTTCCTCTTCTTCATGCTCCAAGGGAGTCCAGCACAGTTCTGAGTAATCATCTCCCCTCCAACCAAGGAGGTGGTGAAGCCTCAATATGGGGCCTCAGAGAACAGAGTAATCTCATCAAATCAGCACCTATGGTCCCTTTCAAAGAGCAGGAGACAAAGAACAGCAACCTACAGAGGCATGAGGTAGTGACTGAGGGCAGAGAGAGAAAACAGAGGATAAGCTAGAATGAGTTCTAAGAAGCGCGTAAGCAGTAGTACTGGTAGGAATGGTATTTATTGAACCCCCTGCACTTGGTAATCTACAAACACAAAGAAGTAACTCATTAATTGCCCACATGAAAAGTACACCCAAATGGGAAAAACAGATATAAAAGCATTTACAGAGTTATCAGAATAAATAACTGAATGTACAATTGAAATAAGCATAAATATATATATATATATATATACATTGCTGTTGATGTTGTGGAAGCCTAATGGACAGAACATGGGCCTGGGAGTCAGAGAATCTGGGTTCTAATCCCCAGCTCTCTCACTTGCCTGACATATGACCTCAGATAAGTCACTTAACTTCTGTGAACTTCTCAGTTTCCTTTCTGTAAAATGGGGATTCAAAATCTGTTCTCCCTCCTTCTTAGACTGTGACCCCAATGTGGGACCTGATTATCCCGTATGTACCCCAGCACTTAGTACATTGCTTGGCAAATAGTGAGCGCTTAAACACCACGATTATTATTAGATATAAATACACCCGCACAAGTGGTAAGAATTGTCAAAAAGGTGCTAGAAATGGTTGATGAGATTATTATTATTATTATTACTGTGGTTCTTTTAAGCACTTATTTTTACTATGTGCCACACACTGTATTAAGTGCTGGGTAGATACCAGGTAATCACATCAGACACCATCTTTATCTCTCATGGGATGCCCAATCTAAGTAGGAAGGAAAACAGTATTACTAGCAGTGAAGCAGCATGGCTCAGTGGAAAGAGCACAGGCTTAGGAGTCAGAGGTCATGGGTTCGAATCCCAGCTCCACCACCTGTCAGCTGGGTGACTTTGGGCAAGTCATTTGACTTCTCGGGGCCTCAGTTACCTCATCCCTAAAATGGGGATCAAGACTGTGAGCCTCACGTGGTACAACCTGACTACTCTTTATCTACCCCAGCTCTTAGAACAGTGCTCAGCACATAGTAAGCGCTTAACAAATACCGACATTAGTAGTAGTAGTAGTATTCATTAAGCACTTACAATGTGCAGAGTACTGTACTAAGTCTCTTTCTTTCCCTCATGAGGCTTACAGTATAATGGGTTGATCTGATGTGTTGGGAATTATTCAGGAAAGCCTTGTTTGAAGAAGTGGGCTTTTCAAGAAGGCTTTGAACGTGGAGAGAGCTGTGCCCTCTTGTACTAGATGTTCCAAGCCAGGAGAACAGTGAGAGTGATGATGCGAGAACACAGTTAAGGTAAGGAGAACTGACAACATGGACAGTTCACTCAGTTGCCTCCAGTTGAAAAAGGGAAGTAGCATGGTGTAGTGACTAGAGCATGGGCCAGGGAGTCAGGAAGTCATGGGTTCTAATCCTGGCTCAGCCATTTGTCTACTGTGTGACCTTGGGCAGTTCGTTTCATTTCTCTATGCTTCAATTATCTGTAAAATGGGGGTTAAGAAAGTGAGTCCCACGTGAGGCAGGGACTGTGTCCAACCCGATTTGCTTGTATCCACCTCAGCACTTAGTACAGTGCCTGGCACATAGTAAGCACTTAAATACCATTATTATTATTATTATTATTATTATTATTATTATTATCTGGGGGAGAATGGAAAGCTAATTTCAGTTAGAAGGTTAATTTGGGAGAAACTAAGAAAGTAAGCTGGGGAGTACCAGTTGAAGAGAGCAAGTTGTTTTTCCTTGATGTGGAGGGAACTGGGAGCCAGTGGAGGCTTGTGAATAGTAGAGAGAGGTGTGTCAAACAATGTTTCGGGGAGATGAGCTGTGTATGGTAGAGATCAGAGGGGAGAGAGAGGCTGTAGGAAGGGAAATCTGCAAGGAAGCTGATGCAATAGCCTAACTGTGGTATGACCAGAATTTGAACCATAGCGGTAGATGTTTAAGTGGAGGTGAAGGGCTGTATCCATGAAATATTGGGTAAGAAGAACCCTAAGGGAGCAGGCTCCAAGAGGATTATATGGAGTCTGGGGGGCCACATTCACATTCTTTTTGATTTGGCAATTTTGTCATGTAGACATTCACTCGAGATTCCCCAGTCATCTGTTCTCTTCAAAAAGGCATGGGAATCTTTAACTGGGGCCTTCTGGGTGAGAGCCAAGTTAAGCAGGAGGGACGACTGCTTGGTGTTTTGCCTGAGGTCTGACAGCTCACATTATTTTGCACAGGCATAAAAGCTTCCTAGTGGCATGCTAAAGTGGGCCATTTAGTTAATAATAGGGATTATAACAATAACATTTCTATACCACTAATTACAATATGATTGGCCATTACACAGAAAATATCTAACGAAATGCACCAGGTATATTTCAGAGTTTCTAGCTACTACTGCTTAGACTTTCTCTTGGAATGAGTCTGTTTCTCAACTGCTCTCAGCGTTCTCCATTCATCCTAAGAAAACAAAATGGCTAATGTCGTGTTTATTAATCCTTTTGAGGTGAGGGTTTAGGGAGGAGAGAGGTGGGAGGGTGCGAAGGAATGAGTATGAAAAGCACGATGTCCCAAAATCTACACCATTAAAACACCACAAGTACCACACTAGGGTGGCCAAAGTGCAAACCCTAGTGGGAAATGTGGGCTGGCTTGGCATATGTGCTCTTCTTAGGCAATTTTATGGGGAAATTCATGAAGAATTTTAAAAAATGAAGCCCTGGTCCATTGAAACTGGAGTACAGTTTTCACGCTGATAAAGGAAAGAAAAATAGTATGAGCTTTGTCCTCGGAGTCAGGAATTTCACATTGCTTTTCACCCAGTGAAGCTTGTGGTGAAAAAAGCAGGAAAGTGGGATTAAGATATATTTTTAAAGGGCCAGCAGAGTACACCAGATGGCCATTTCCCCTTCCTCAGATTTCTTGGGTTTCTTCAATGTTATTTTGTTTGAAAACCTTCCAAAAAATAAAAATAACACACTGAACCATATTTGGTACAGCGTTTGCTTGTACAATGCCCCTACTGCAATTTTTCTTCTTACTCCCCCTCTTCTCTTCACTTCCTGCACACACTCTAGCTCTTAAATCAGGCGTAGGAATGGGGAGAGGGGACGGTTGTCCAGGATCAACCTGAGGTGGGAAGAGAGGCTCTAACTCCTATTATCAGTGTCCTCAATATTACAAATAGATTTTTCTCAGGTGACAAAATAAGAACCAAATGCCCCTTTTTTTTGTGGAACTGCCCATTTCTGAAATGAAACTAAACGAAATAATAGAGAGAATATCTGCTTTTACTCATATCCCAGTTATTTGAGGCTGCTCTTCTAGCTTGTAGATTAGCCCAATCCCTTTGCTTGTGCTCCTTCCTCATCTCACTGTCTTCAGGTTTACCACATACCTTATTTACTCACATAATTGTCTCCACTTCATAATTGTCCCACTCCAGTTTTTGAGGAGGAAATAAAAATTGATTTTTCTACCACATAATTGTAAGCACTGATAACCACTCTCTCCAGAGTAGGAGGAAGAGAAGTAGGGTGAAAATCAATCAATCAGTCAACGGTATTTAGTGAGCACAACTGTGTGCGGAGCTCTGTACTAACAGCTTGGGAACATACATTACAACTAAGTTGGCAGTCATGTTTCCTGCCCGCAGGGAGCTTACATTCTAGAAGGGGAGATAGATATTAAAATGAATTATGAGTATGTATGTAAGTATTGTGAGGCTGAGGGTGGAGTGAATATCAGGTGCTTAACAGTACAGACCCAAATGCATATGGAGTAGGGGAAATGAGGGCTTAGGGACGGCCTTTTGGAGGAGATGTGATCTTAAGTGGAGTGAGTGGTGGTCTGGCATATTCTAAAGGGGAGAGAGTTAGAGACCAGATGGAGGGTGTGGGCAAGGAGTCAGTGGCAAGATAGAAGAGATTGAGATAGATCATCATCATCATCATCATCAATGGCAAGTGCTTTACTCTGTACAGAGCATTGTACTAAGAGCTTGGGAGAGTACGATACATCAAAGTTGGCAGATGGATTCCCTGCCTACAATGAGCTCACAGTCTAATTGGGGAAATACACAGTAATATAATATACAAATTATTACACAGTGAATAGTTGCAGTGAGAAACTTGGCATAAGAGGACTGAAGCAAGCTGAAAAGACTGTGGCAGGAAATCAGCGAAGTAAGATAGATAGGAGTGAGCTGAGTGTTTTAAAGCTGATAAGGAGTTTCTGTTTGATGTGGAGATGGAAGGGGAACCATGGGAGGGTTTTGAGAAGAGGGGAAATACGAACTGCGCTTTATTTTTAGAAAAATGACTCAGGCTGCAGAGCAAAGTAAGGCCTGGAATGGGAATGGGAATCAGTTTGGTTACAGTTCACATCCCACTTGGGGTTTATAGCCTTAATCCTCATTTTATATTTGGGTTGCTGAGGCACAGAGAAGTTAAGTGACTTGCCAGAGGTCACAAAGCAGACAAGTGTTGGAGCCTGGATTAGAACCCAGGTCCTTCTGACTCCCAGGTCCATGCTCTATCCACTAGCCCATGCACTTAACAATATTATTATTATTTTATTGTTATTATCATTACTAGTATCTGGGCATGCTCTGTGTAGTTGAACTCAGGAAGAACTTGAACAGACATGATTTAGCACTACTGTAGGGAGGGAGGACAGGGAAAAGGACCCCCAACTTGCCTCAAGCAGAAAAACAAAGTCATCTGTACACAGAATTAGACTGATCTTGGCTTAGGGCAACTGGGGAAGCAATAGCCTTGCCAAATCACCTGACCCCTAAATGAAGTAAATCCAAATCAGTGTGAACCTCATGGGGTCAGAACCACGTAGCTCTGAGCTTACTCTATAGAAAGTCTTGATATTTCTAAAAAAAGGTGTCAATCCAAATCTGTGCAGAAAAAAATGTAATTCAAGGAGAGACCTATGATGATTAAAATAAAGTTTTTAAATTATTGGTGGATTTCAATTAGTGACGTTCTATCTGTCCCAGTTATCACAGACAACCGAGAGTTGGCTGAGTTTCCTATTATGGTCTCTCAAAGAGCAGCCTTGCTCTCATTCCAGCTGAGATTTTCCACAAAACCTCCCCACTTCACTCACCAACATTCACTCTCTGAGGCAAGTACAAATTTCTAAGTGGATTGTATTTCAATACTTCTCCTCCTACTATAATGATAATAGCAATAATAGTAGGAGGAGTATTGAAATAATAATAGTAATAATAACGATTTAAGCGCTTACTATGTTCCAAGAACTGTGCTAATCATTGGATAGGAACAATGCAATCAGATTAGACATTATACCTATTCCCCATGGGACTCAAAGTCCAAGGAGGAGGAAGAACAAAATCCCCATTTTACAGAGTAGGAAACTGAGGCACAGAGAAATTATGCAAGGTCACACAGCAGGCAAATGACAAAGCCAGGATTTGAAACTGGGACTGTTTCTGGAACAATGACCCCACTAAGGTGTAAGCTCTTCAAGGTCAGGGAATGCATGTCTTGCTGTTGTGGAATTTGTTAAACACTTTCTCTGTGTGATTGGCTCCATGGTGTACTTGTTAGCATTTTGAACTCTGAATTCAGGAATCTGAGTTTGAATCTCGGTGGGACCTATTGAATTTCACTTTGAAAAGCAGTATGGCGTAATAGAGAGAGCACAGGCCTGGTAGTCAGAAGGTCATGGGTTCTAATCCCAGCTCTACCACTTGTCTGTTGTGTGATCTTGGGCAAGTTGCTTCACGTCTCTGTGCCTCAGTTACCTCCTCTGTAGAATGGGGATTGAGACTGTGAGCCCCAAGTGGTAGAGGGACTGTGCCTAACCCAATTTGCTTGTACCTACCCCAGCATTTAGTACAGTGTCTGGCACACAGTAAGTGCTTAATGCCATAATTACTATTATTATTACTGTTCTAAGCACTGGGGTAGATACAAGATAATCAGGTTGGACACAGTCCCTGTCCCACATGGAGCTCACAGTCTCAATCCCCATTTTACAAATGAGGTAACTGAGGCACAGAGAAGGTAAGTGATTTGCCCAAGGTCACACAGCGGACAAGTGGCAGAGTCAGGACTAGAACCCACATCCTCTGACTCCCAGGCCCCATGCTTTTCCCACTAGGCCATGGTGTTGTTGTGCTCTCCCACGCCCACCACTGAATAGGCACTCAACAAATATCATTGATTGATTGAGAACTGGTAAACTGTACTACCAATTTTTATAGCTGTTTACCCAAAGAGGAAAGCCATGGCCCCCACTAACAATGTGTCCTTCCCTCACTCGCATTTTAAGGATACAGAAATGACTAGTTTGCCTAGTCATGACAGACCCAAAATTGTTTGGATGCTGAACTGGATTTGCCATTCTGACTGCAGAAGTTGGATGCTGGTGGGACTGGGAGGAGGTCAAGCAATTAAGCCACATCAAGGGATCTCTTCACTTCCTGCTCCTATTTCCCTCTGCTCTTATGACCACTAAGAAATTTGAATTTCATCCTAGTTTCTTACTCCCAGGCCATATCCCTAACATGCAGCCTTCACTCCCTCTTTCACTTTTCCTGCTTTTCTCTTCTGCTCTCCCTTTCTCCTCACTCTCTTGCCTTGTCTTTGTTCTCTTTGACCAGCTGGGGCTCCTGAGCCTGATGAGCAGCTGAGGAACGGATGACAAAGGGGCAGGAGGCTGATTAGTTCATCCATAGGGATTAAATCATGCAGGATCCCTCAGGCTTCAGATCCAGTACCTTCTTCTGTATAGCTAATATTTTCTAGTGGCAGCAGCGAGATGAGATTAGAGAAAGGTGGGGGGGGGAGCAGAATTGAGTACCTTTTTCCACATATGTTACAGCTTTGCTTACCCCTCTACCTTCTATCTCACCCCTAAATGGGAAAAGAATAGGAGAGGGAAAAGGGGAAATAAATAGTGGACAGGGGAATACATGCTTTCCTTTGTAATTCTGAGGACTGAATTCCCAGCAAAAAAATTGTTTGTTTAGCACTGGGGTTAAGAACTAGAGTTTTCATTCCCCTCCTGCACCAAAGTAGAGGTATTTGAAGTACAAATTTTAAATAAAGAAGTAAACTGGTTTGTGTTCTAGATTCATTTTGGGTGATTAGGGTTATGGCAGGGATATCTTCCAGGTTTCTGTGAATTTTGGTTGTGAGAAAGAAAATAACCCAAAACAGCATGGCCTAGTAGAAAGAGCATGGGGCTCGGAGTCAGAGGACCTGAATTCTAATCCCACTCCATCATTTACCTGCTGAGTGACCTCAGACAAGTCATCTAACTTTTCTAGGCCTCGGTTCCCTCAGATCCACATAATAAGGTTTCTATGCCTGGTCTCTTTCCTACTTAGTCTGTGAGCCCCATGTGGGACCTGATTAATTCATACCTACCCCAGTGCTTAATGCAGTGTGCGGCAGATGTTTCAAAAATACCACTATTATTGTCATTATTGTTATTATTATTATTATTACTAACCAGTATGTCACAGTACATTAGAGCATTAATTGACAAAGATAACAACAGTCATCCCTAAATGAGGACAGTCCTCATTGCTACTGAAGTGGCCAGATATGGAGTCAATAGTACAATATTGATTGAAATTAGAGTACCAGATGAGCAACAGCTCACAGAGATGAGTGGTAGAAATACCCTCTAATGGAGACCTCTCCCTTCTTCAGACCAATATCGCACAGTTGTTACATTTGCAATCAGACAATTCTTAGTCTCTGCTTGGAAGCATACAATTCAGACTAATGACCCTACTCCTGTCGCTTAAGCAAAAGTCTTCTCTTGTCATCATTTGGATACATACCCCAACCATGACAAACAGCTATTAAGAGGAAGAAAAATTCTGCAAGGGTCTGGAGAGGCTCATTAGCGTAACTCCAAAATCTCTCAATCAAATCATCAATGGAGATTTCAATACAAAGGTGGAAGTGAATCTAAAAAATAGAAAAAAGTAACTAGACTTGTCAGTACCCAATAAACTCTTCTCTTTCTAAATAACAGACTTGCCCAGGAATCTTAGATTATACTATTTTCTATTAGCAATACTTGATAGATGACCACGGTTATGTATGGTGTTAGGTACACAACTGACTCTTGGCTTAGAAGCCTCAACTTGAGCTGTCACGTCAATCAATCTATCAGAATGCTGCACCCAAAATCCTTAAGAAAACTAAATAAGCTTTGGAGAATACAGAAACCTGCAAGACACTCTGAGAAAATACTCCAGCAGCTCTACTGGAACAAGGAACTCCAACTACAAGTATCAAAGTGAAGAGCAAATGGATGCTTCATGCAAACACCGTGATCAGGCAGCCATCAGGCTGGGGCTGTGGCCAGATGTTATCTAGACTGGTTTGATGAAAGTGGCTCAGGGACTACGGAGCTAATTGCAACAAATCAAGAAATGCATCAATGCCACTTTGCAGCACTTCATGTTTATAATTAAAAGGAAGCCGACTAAAAAAGTTGGTGACAAAACATGAAGAAAAATGTGTGTCCAGTCATAGGACACGAGGGATATGTCCATCATCACAAAACTAGGAACCTTTAGTCATCACTTAAGAAGCTGTAAAGCCCCACTGACACCACTATAACTCTGTCAAAGAACAAAGCAGATGGCAAGACCCTATAGTAATCTTCTAAACAAACCTTCCACTATTGAAGAGGTTTGTCAAAGTAAAAACCACCAGAACCTGAAGCCCAGTCCCAAGAAAGCAGTGGACTTTCGGGCGACAAGAGCAGCACACAGGCTATCTTCATGTGCTGCATTCAGGAAAGAGGCTGCCTTTTTTTAGTGGAGGCTACACAAAGATTAACATCCCAAAAGACATGCCCTGGCATGGAGCCAATGCTTCACCACAGCAAGAACAATCTTTATCTTCAGGATATGTGGAAGAGAATGTCACACATTGATATTTCAGGCACTCCCACAAGCTTGGATCAGATTTCATCATCTAGAGCACCATCTTCAAAGACAGATGTATTGAAGAGAGTCTATCTTAGGTTCTGGGACTATGGAGGGAAGGGACTTCCCTTGTGAGAAACTCTCTACTAAGCACTGGAGTAGATACAAGATGATCTGGTCAGATACAGTCTCTGTTCTAAACGGTGCTCACAGTCCAAGGGGAAGAGAGACCAGGCAATTCATCTCCATTCTACAGATGAGGAAATCAAAGCACAGAGAAGTTAAGTGATTTGTCCAAGATCACACAGAGGACAAGAGGAGGAGTCAGAAATAGAAGTTGTGTCCTGATTCCCAGGCACCTGCTTTCCTCTATTAGATCATGCTTTTTTTCCATTTAGGATAAACTCTCCTTCACCTCTTCCAAATAAGCCCAAACAAGGTCTCTCAAAGAGAAAAATACATTTGGTGGATTTGGGGATGGGATGCAGCATTTCAGAGTCCAGGGAAAATGGCATGAGGGAAATGGATAGGCAGGGCGTCTCATTTTGACAAAAGGAGCCAAGAGAAATTTGGATGACATACCATGGAAAAATAAATTGTTTTGCTCCCCAAAAGTGGAATTCTGTAATGAGTGAAATTCATTATCTTAAACTTTGGGCTATGATGTGTAATTGTTAACCTCTGTTTCTTAGTTCAAGGCTCCCTTCAGTAAAATATATTGGTTGCCATCAAAGCTGATTTGGATTAGGAGCTGAGCATGTGCCCTCACTTTTAGGTTATATTAATATACCAAAATCAATAACATGCCATAGCTTTCAGAAGTGGTAATAAAACACCCTAAAATATTCCCAGAATACTTCTATAAATTATTTGCTCAATGTACTTATGTTAAAAAGGTTGTCAGTTACATTGCTCTGAAAGACTCTAGAATTACAAGTCATCGTATTTGTATTTGATAAACCTCTTGCTGTTTTGGGTCAGAGAGGGCTATGCTGTGAAAAAAAAATCATTATTTTCCCTAATAAATAAATTACTTGCCTATATATCATGTATCACTCTAGTCTGCCGGTATTGAGGGCTTAAATAATAAATAACAAATAGCCCCATTCATTTAATAATAATGCATCACTGTTTTGTATGGATGTTTCTTTTTTTTTTTCTTTTACAGTATTGTGGGCATGGGATTGAATGGTAGTCATCTAGAAGGACAAATAGTTGTGCCGCTGGGAACGTTTAAATTTTTCCAGTTTAAGGAAATCTCGTAAGCACTGACAGACCTTTTAACTTTGTCAGTGGCTTTAGCCAAGGATGTGTGTTTATGTGCTAAGTCTAAGATGTTTGGGGCTGCAGATCATTCAGTTCCTTTAACTCCTCATTGGCTAATGGCCCTCAAGGACTCAGGCACCATCTCTTCTCAGGTGAGATCCATTTCACTCATAATAATAATAACAATGGTATTTGTTAAGAGCTTACTATGTGCCAAGCACTGTTCTAAGCGCTGGGGTAGATACAAGGTAATCAGTTTGTCCCAGGTAGGACTCACAGTCTTAATCCCCATTTTACAGATGAGGTAACTGAGGCACAGAGAAGTGAAGTGGATTGCCCAAGGTCACACAGCCTTGGCAGAGTCGGGATGAGAACTCACGTCCTCTGATCCCCAAGCTCGTGTTCCTTCCACTAAGCCACTCTGCTTTCTAGCCCAGTGATACCAAGACTGCACTAGGCAAATGTTTGAAGACTCTCTTCAAGAAAGATTCCCCAAGTTTCCTTCAGAAAGAAAGAAATGGGGGTCAGCCATGTGTTTATGACACAATTAGTTCTGGTTAATTACCTACTCCCATTCACAGACCAGTCTCAGCAAGAGCAGATAGCATGTCAGCATCCACGATATTGACAGAAGATGAACATCACCCTTATCTGAGGGACAAGTCTTATCAAAGGAGCATGTGAAGGCCACTTGCCCTTAAATTGGCAACTCAGTTTTTTATACAGGAGAACTAAAAAAATCCAACCAAAGTTCCCTATCCATCACACCTCTAGGGGTTAATGCTGTAGAATCCAAGGAAGGAGCAAACTGGTCACCTCTGACCTGTTCCTCCTCTATGGAAGTACAGTTCTATAGAAAATTCAAGAATCAGAGCTTTTAAGTAGCCACGAAATGCATGCGTATTCCTCAAGGAACTTAATCCCTAGAGTAGCTCTACCTACAGAGAGGTGCACTTCTCTATTCCTCCAAGATATAGCTTAGGGCAAAAGCTCTCGAATATCTAAAAATACATAGAAAAATCTGGCCTGCTACCAATGACCCAGTTTAATTAGGCCCTTGATAGTTGGGCAGAAGGGTCACGGTCTACCTACTGTTTCCTCCTGCCATTGGCTTCTTTGTGACCTAGGTAAATTGCTCCTTTTCTTCTAGTCATTCCTCATGTTACCCTCAGCACCGTGCATAGAGAGTAACACATGGCAGAGGTACAATGGGCTGAAGCGATGTGATCTTTGTTTAAAGAACAAGGTCAGCTCCTCGCTGTGAACAGATTTTTCTTTCTGGAAACAGGTTCATGTTTATTTTTCAAGTTCCAGCGACATGCTCTGGATTTCCAACATGTGCTGCACATCTGCTACAGTCCCTGATTTATGAACAAATCTGCATATAATTGTGTTTGTTCTTTTTTGGGGGGTGGGGATTGTTTTTCTTTAAATAAAATGGCTTGGTCTTGGCTATATAAAGCCCCAATGCCAAAGCCATATAATTTTATAGACAGAAAAAAAAGTTATTTTGTATAGCACCTGAGCTCATTAAAATCCCAAATTCCATAATTTTACACTACCATGTGCCATGAAACCCATTTTGTACGTCCCAGTATAATTGCTTGCAGTCTTTATAGTAGCTGCACATAAGGCAGAAAAGCCATGGAACAGGTGGGAAGGCCACACTGAGCTTGGTAATCACAGGTTTACATCCCAGCCCAGCGATAGATGTCGGTGAGACTGGCTCAGACACCTGGATCACTCTCTATTGTTAGCATCCTTACCACGAGCCAAATCCCAAATGTCAAATGATCTCAGCTCCCAAGCAAACACAATGGAACCTCTAAGGTACAAAGTAAAATCAGTCAGTGCCCACAGAGTGGAAATCAGGCAGCACAAAGTGAAACCCAAATCTGAAATGTACTGCAAAAAGAGGAAGTTATAGGATTAGACTTTTCCATCTAGCAGAATGTCAATAGTTTTCATGGCAGAACGGTGGGGTGGGATGGGGAATCTCACAGGCTGTCAGCTCTAATATGTCAGTTCTAATGATGCATTTTGGATCTTTCTCTTATGAAGGTGTGGAGAGGAAGGTTTAGGACCCAGGACCTTTAGCTGGTCTGGTCAAGCCTTCACAAACATTCAGATGCTGTTCTCCCTCACTCCTTGTTGGATTGCATTCCATGAAGACGGGATGTTGCAAATAAGTGTAAAGTGAATCCCGATTTGCAAAAGAAAAATAGGTTTGGTTCCTAACACCTTTAACCCTTCCAAGTCTACCTGAATCCTTCATATTGACCCTGGGCTTCAGGTGGTTCAGTGGGTTTCACTTAGTCTCCCACTAAGGGAGACTTGGGTAGGCTTGTTCAGAGCAAGTTCCCCTGAGGATGCAGTTAGGATGGTCAGTGATGGGGCTCCTTGAGGTGAACATGATAACATGCTGCTCCAGCACACAATGGGATATGATGATGTCATATCTCCATTAAAAAAACAACTTCAACTCATTTCAAAACTGACTAAACCTAGAATAGTTCTTTGGGGTTACCTGACTCCCCCCATCTTCCCCCACCCCCACCCCCGGTAATTGCTCCAGAATCTTTGTATTTCCCACCCATGACCATGCAAAGTTTGGTACAGTCTCTAAGCCACTGAATTTAGCAGCAGAGCCATGGAGCGAGGCTCGGCACCAAAAATATAAAGGGTCTGGGACAGGTAATCTGAAAGCTGTACTGTCTGGAATAATCATGGACTTCTAGAACTTGCAGTGCTACTCTGCTAGATGCTACAGTTAATGATGAATTTGGGAGAGGCTCAGAAAAACTGGGAACCAGCACACTTTACAGTTATAGTTCAGGGAGAGCATCTGTTTAACTACCATCAGTGGGGAAGACTCAGCTTTCCTTCTGGTAGGCATGGGAAGGCCTAGAGGGGAAGAAGCCTGAGGCAAACCTCCAAAATCCCCTCAAGGCCCCTCAACCCTCCCAAGAAGCCCTGCTGCATAATGAGAAGCCAAAGAAGATTTAGGTCCACCATTTGCCCCTGAGCTTTGGCTAAAACCATATGCTGACTCAATGAACAACTCCTGGGAAATCTAAATGTTGGTTCTGGAGCTAGGCAGTAAGTATTTATGTAAAATGAGAATAATCTGTATCCCTTTTGAAACTTCACCTCCACCTTAGGAGAGTGCCTCATCATTATTATGTGATTTGTTCAGAGATTTCCAGCAAACAGTGCTCCTATTCCTAGTGGCAGGAAGCACCCAGACTGGAAGCATTGGATGCTACCTGTACCTGCCTACTTAGACAATGGCAGAGTATAAAATGCTTCAGCCTTTCAGAACTTGGGGAAAGGCCCCATCTGAGTTTGGCTCAAGCAGTGGTATCAGCTCCTTCCCTGGCTGAATTCAGAAAGGAACCACAGCTGTTTTGAAAAGCTTGCAGAGAGCTGTCTTCTCGCTGATCTGGAGGGACAGCGTGTTTCGTTTTAATCATCTGAAATCGCTTAAAGACATGTCAAGTCTTTGTGGTGCTGTGTTGTCGTTCCTCAGGCATCTACCAGCAAACACTGTGAAATGTGTGAGGAATGTGTTGGCAGAAGAGAGAGCCAGACAGCTGTTTCACATGCCAAGCTTAGGTCACGGGAAACAGAGAGATCTGGAATTGAGGCTTAGAGATTGGTGAACTGGTGCTTGATGAGACAGAAGAAAGAATTGTTCTAAAATTCCAGTTCAGCATGGCATCCCCAGTCAGGGACAGGTTTAGATAGGCTCATGGAAAGTCAGTTTTCTAAATCCAGAGGCGAGGTCTTCCCTCTTTGCCACAATATCTTTAAGGACCTCCATTCCTTCCGCATCAATCCAATTGGTCTTGAGCCCTCATCAATTTTATCCCAGTATTCCCTCCAATTTTCCCATCTTTCCTTTCACCTAGGTCTTTATTGGCTCAAAACACAAAGACACACACATAGCCTCTCCTTCCTCCACCCCTTGCCTTTTAAAGGTATATTTTACCACCTGTTTTCTCGTGGGAATCAATCACCTAATGAAAGGCAGTAGTAGCGGGAGGCGGAGAGGACCTTCATTTGAGATGCTTGGGCTTCTACTTCCCCCATTCCCTAAGCTGGCTGAAGCAGTAGTACACTGAGCCTGGTGAGGGAAAGCAAACACTGCTATCGAGATTCCCCTTCCTTGGCCTGACCTCAGAAGAGAAGACCAACTTCTGCCCTTGGGTTCAGAGGGCAAGACTCCCTTCGGGGGGCAGAAGAAACAAGAGTAGGGGAGAAGGCAAAGAGAAATCCTTTAAACAGGCTGAGAGCCCAGGAAAGATTGATGATGGATGAGAGAACTGCTCCTTGCTGACTCTCCTGTCACAGTTCCAGAAAAAAAAATTGATGGGGAATTAGAAGGGAGGGGAAAAGGAAAATATGAGCTGCCCAGTACTATGAAAGGGTCTTATTTTGTCTGACAATTCCAAGCAGCTTTGAGACTCAGTGTAGAGCAATCAGAAAGGAACAGTGGTCCTTTGGTCCTGCTTGGTCAGTCAACAAAATGGTTCTCTCTGCCCTTCCTGGACAGAGGGATGTGCCACAGAGGGTCAGAGAAGAGGACTGGAGAGAGAAAGAAGAATTATCTATAGTAAGTCTATGACCTATTAAGAATAAGAGCTCAAGGGGAATCAGCCTCCTTCCTCAAGCCCTTGACACTTTTTTCTCTCTGGCTGGCAGGGAAGGGAGCTTGTAAAGAACTCAGGCAGTTGCAAGACCTTTACACCTGTCTCCCAAAGAAAGAAGCAAGTCCTGTGTTTTTCAGCAGGAAAGGAACATCTCTCTAGGCTTAAAAATCAGACCTAGCTCATCTGGATCAGAAGAATCACTGTTTTGGGCCATGAACACATAAAAACAGATCAAATTGGGGATTGTTTTCTCACAATCCTGGGTCCCAACACACACTGCAATGCCTTCTAAGGCTTGTTCATCAGTGTTAAGGATCTTAGCATTTCAATATTTAAGGGACCATGAAACCTCTTAGCAAGGAATGACTCGTTTTCTGGCTTTCTTTATTACAATTCCTCCTAATTTAAAATTTATAATGAATGCGAACAATAATCAGTTTGTAAATACTGTTTTTAAGTTCACTAGAGCTTTGCCGAGATATTCCTTCTAGGTAACAAGTCTGTGGCTCATTAGTCTCTCATTAGCAAGATAGAAATAAAGATGCAAAAAAAACCCCTCTCCAAAGATATTGTTGGAGTCTAATTGCCTGCAAGGAATTCTTAATAATGTTTACTAATGCCTTTTCAGCCTTGCCAATTTTATAATGTTCATTCCAGCTTCCAGGTGTGACGTCTTTGGTCCCTGCTGTGATCTTAGCTACTCAGTTAAGACACCTAGAGGAGTAGCTTTGGAGAGATGTTAGCCCCATCTTATGCCTCCGATGTGGAATAGCAACTACAGTATTAGGGGTTTCTAGGAGCATATTGGAAGCTTTCAAATTTGTATTTAAAATAAATGCCTAATTAGAGAGTCCAATCTGATCCTGCTGTTTATTATTATGAATGAGCCCAACTCAATCACGTTACACGCTGGCTAGAGCTGACTGTTTAGAATCAAAAGCCTGGGGCAGAATCTGTTTTGGCAAGTTCAAAATCATTTATCCATTTTTTAAACAAAAATCCGCTTTGTTGATTGCTTCCCTATCCAAAGAGTGGGTCGCTTGTTTAGAATATCCTCAATTGATGCTTCACTACTTGTAGGACAAAATCAAAATAGTTCACCAGAGTGCTGGACAAGGCTCTAGATACTGGGTTTTAGTATCTCACTGCCAAGGAATAGAAAAGAGTCAACATCTACCTTAGTCTTTCAACAAACCGTTTTTCTTCCACTTTAGTGGAAGAAAACCTAGCTTTTAGGTTTGAGTAGTGCTTTTTTCTAACATTAAAAAGAAAAAAGAAAAAAGCCATACAGGACTACTAGCTCCTGAACCAAGGAGACCAGGAATTGGGAGAGTGGTGGGGGAATTCATGTTTTCTGTAATGTTGATTTTGGAGACCTCTGAAAACTATCTGGGGAAGTCTAGGGCAGAGAACCTGCATCCCTCCACTTTGCCTAGGAGTTTACTCTCCGACTAGTAACTCTGTTCATTAATTAGGCATCTACTTTCAACCGGTGTCTTTTAGTCTCCCCCATCCTATACCAGAGAGCAAAAAATCCTGGTTTAGGGAACACTTTTCCTCTCATTTCTAAGAAGAAAAGTAAGAGTTAAGAAAAATCTGAATCCTCTATGCATTCTCCATACTGCCATCTCCTTGCTTCCCCCCACCTCCAGTTTGGAGGGTTTAACACTTTCTGGGTCAGTGCGGATGGAATGTGTAGGGCCTCATGCTGTTCTAGTATCAGCAGCATCTCTTTCCAATCATCAGCAAAGCTGATCAACCCAAGCTGTAAATTCACCACAAAGGGAGACTGGGTTTTCTAAGGGGTGTGAATTATATGAAGATGTAAAGCTGAAATGCACTCCCTCCACGGCACCCTCCCATCCCTCCAAAATGCTCTTCCCTCTGACACAGGGGCCAAGGTCCTGATTAAATTACTCTCCCAGCTGGAGAGTAATTCCAGCCAGGCAGCCCCAACAGTGAAGCACCCTCCGCTGAATGTACATGCAGTCTTGGTTCGGTATGCCTCTCTCGGACACTTTTTTTAAAAAACCCACAGAAAATTGCCTCCACAGAGAGCACTGGCACCATACGAAAGCTCCACAAAACTGACTAGCAGGCTGCCTAGAGGTCCAGGTTTTAAGAAATAGCTTGGGCACCAGAGAATTCAAAAGCATCAAGGGTGTTTGTACTTGATAATGCTGTGAGGCCCAGAGAAAACTTGTAAGCAAACTCATTTGGGCTGGGCTTTAAGACGCATCTGAGAAAAGCACAAGAAACTAAAATCTCAAAACTAACAAACTACATCCAGTTTCTTCAGAGTTCCAGTTGCGTTCCAAACAAACAATGGGGAAAATTTTATATCATTAGTAAAAGTGAGCTGGGAGAGAACACTGAGCTAAAGAAAACGTGTGGCCACAGGAGACTGAAGCTCACAAGTCAGTAAACGTCCAACTAGAGAGTGGGGCCAGCTTCCCCAAAGGAAGGGCACATAGTAGACACTCAGTATGTGTTGTGGAAGATCAGAAGGGGAATGAGGTGGATTACAGAGGGCAACATGACCCACTGCCCAAATGTGTGGCCTGACCATTAAATATATAATGATGGCATTTAAGTGCTTACTATGTGCAAACCACTGTTCTAAGCACTGGGGTAGATACAAGGAAATCAGAATGTCCCAAATAGGGCTCAATGACTTCATCCCCATTTTACAGATGAGGGAACTGAGGCACAGAAAAGTTAAGTGACTTGCCCAAAGTCACACAGCTGACAAGTGAAAGAAGAGGGATTAGAACCCATGATCTCTGACTCCCAAGCCTGGGCTCTTTCCACTAAGCCACAGTGCTTCTCAGCATGCCATCTTACTAATTTGTAAACTATTTAGCTGTCAATAGTAGTAGCTCTGAATGAGGTCTCTGAGGTTCCAGTTTAGCCTGGACTGAAACCACACCAGGCTAGTACCACTGAAACCTTCCAAGAGGGGGATATGTGACTCCAGCTGATGGTGAATCCCTAACTAGTACTTTTATCCCAGTAGGGATATCCCAGCTGCATCACCCTGACTTGCTCCCTTGGTTCTTCTCCCCACCAGCCTCACAGCACTTACATACACTATAATTGATTTATTTGTATTGGCGTCTGTCTCCCCACCTCTAGACAGTAAGCTTGTTGTGGGCAGGGAATGTGTCAGTTTATTGTTGCATTGTACTCTCCCAAGCACTTAGTAGGGTGCTCTGCCCTCAGTAAGCATTCAATAAATACGATTGAATGAATATCTGCAGATGTACTGATCACCTTCCAGTCTGGCTCTCTGGTCCACATTGAGAGTGACGATACACTATGTCACTTCAACAGGGACCAGTCTAGGGACCAGTGTCTTACAAGGGATCAACTGACAGGCGGACCCCATTCAGTGAGAGAAAGACATCCTCTGAAATTTGTAAAACTCTTCGGAACCCATCTAGAAGCTTCAGAGACTTCTCAGAAGTCTTGACTCCCTCTGAGAGAAGTATAGGCTGTGATTAGTAAAGTAACCTTGAGCCTCAGTGAGTCACTCATGCTAGGAGGGTGAATGCAATGGGGAGGAGACACGGTTAAGGAGAAAACTGGTGTTTTCTATGTGCTCCAATTTCCCATTCCAGTGTCAGAGATGTCAACAGGGAAGAGGACTAGAGACAGAGTAATGTTGCCGGTAATAGTGAGTCTCTTGATTTGCTTGGGCAAGACAAACCTCTCGTTTCCCCTTCTGCAAAATGGTTACTACAAGAGTGATCCTTGCCTACTCCTCCTAGGAATGTTGAGCTGAGTCACTTCAGATTATCTTGTCCTTTGAGCTCCTCAGCAGCCCCAAACCAAAGCAGAAAGCCCTGGGCATTAGCCTCCTGGCAAAGGCATGCCTTACAGCTGGTGACATGCAACTTCCTCATTCAAGGGGAGAAAAAGAAAACAGCTTAAAGAGGCTAATAAAAAAGGGCTCCTAAGGCGCCTGAGACATCAAACAGTGCTTACAAAACTACATTTTGATGAGTTAAGTGTAAATGATTCTGACACATGTGGATTAAATTTCCCCTGGAATACACAAGAGTTTAAAAATTAAGAGAAAAAGCACTTGGGGGCAAAACGCTTTTTAGGTTTTGCCTAACCCAAAATAGTTCGAGAAAACAGTTTGAGACATTTAATGATCCCACAAAGCAGCCGGGTTTTCCAAGTCCTAATCCCAGAGCAATACCGTCCCATCATGCATTGGGCCACCCCTAAAACGTGGAATGGATTGCTGGGCAGAATGCCTACCTTCATAGCCCTGGGGAGGTACGGCAGACAACACTCCACCAGCCACCTAAAAAGTTCCAGAGAGGCAACTGGTGCTTTTGAGGGCTTTGGTGGATAGGTTTTCCTGCTTGTAAAAATGGGACATCTACGACTACAGTATTTGAACCAGACAAAACTTTACTTAGTCCTCGGGCAAGTTTCAAAATTCACACCATGCAAGGAAACTTTTCAGCACCATTGAGGTTCATCCAGAGAGTGTAAAAAAAATCCAAGGCATTGAGTGGCAAATGGGTTTGGCCAAAACACAGGCTCAGGGAAGCGAACCCAAAATTGGAGCACTCTAAAGTCTAGCAGCTGCACTCCTTCAGCTGGCCCCTTAACAAACACATGCCTGCCTGCCTGCCCTGTGGGCTCTTCAATAGAACTCAGAAACCCTCTACACTATCATTAGTATTGATTTAGTGCTTACTAAGGGCAGAGCACTGTACTAAGCACTCAGGAGAGTGAAACAGAGTTAGTAGACACAAGCCCTGCCCTCAAGGAACTTAAGATCTAGGGAAGGAGACAGACACTAAATTACAGATACTAAAATAAACACCGATTTCCCCTAAGGAAGCCCAGTTTTCTAGCCCTCATACCTTTGCAAACTAGAGCTGTTATTTTCAACAATACCCTGATACAAGGGGTGTGGGTGCTTAAATTTCTGAAATTCTCCTCTGGTGGTGTGTGTAACTTATCTAACTAGTCATCTGACCTGGGATAAATTTGCACCATGATCACCCCTCCATCTCGCCTTCTCACCTAAGTTTAAAGCCCTCGGTTTCCTAACCAATGATGAAATCCAAACCTAGATTCGTGATCCTGTTTAAGCCCGTGTAGCAAAATAATTATAACAGTGCCATCCCACTGCTTTCCATTGCAATAAACTGGTTCCCTCATTGGGATAAATGACTCGGCCATCAGGTTTATAGTTTATTCATTTGGGAACTGGATTATTGCTTCATAAAACTGTGCTACATGGTACTATTATCATTTAATTATGTTGCAAAAGGCTCTCTCCATTTCTAACCCAAGTCTCCAGCACCACCTCTGAGTTTTCTGGGGCCTGAAATTTAGTGAGAATCCATTTATTCAGTTATTTCCCAATCCGAAATGTTCTTGGAGAGAGCGCTTCATTTTTCTTCCTATATTTCTCTTCTCAAGTGCAGCTATCCTCCTCAATAAACTGCCTAGACTTGAATTTCACATGTTATTTATCATCTCTTGCCTAGAAAAAAGTGCATTGAGTTTTAGGGCAAATTTTCTCTTTCCCTGCCACAGAGTAGTTCTCATATTCCCATGGCAGCTTTCTGATTACTGCCAGAATACCAATGGGAACTGCACCTGCAAAGCAGGAGGGAGAAGTATCTCACTGCCTTACATTTGCTTATTATAGGCTATATTGAAGATGCTCCTTGATGGTGAGTTCTACATCTTCAGATCTTTATGTCACCCAGGAGAGAACAAATTAGCCAAGAAATAGCCAGGAAATGGCAGCCCTTTCAGATAGGCTTAAAAATACATTAGCCTGAAAAATACTCTCCAGCTCCTTCTACCCTTACCAATGACACAACATGAAACAGCTGACAGCAGAAAGCAACAGTAGTGTGAAAGAGGATTGGATGAGTGCTGTTTTCAATTTATATTAAAATTCTTACTTGGCTGCAGCCCGATCTCTTTTAGACCGGGCTAATTTATTTCAAGCCTTGAAACTCACTCTAATTTTCATGGATGCATTAATGACCTTAAAGGTATTTTCCAACCCAAATAACTGACTCGAAGAGTTTGGTTTATATGTATTAACTAACCTTTCCTGAAGGTTTGCATTATCCTTAAGAGGTAGGAAGAGTTACTTTGTTTGTCACCTGTAAAGATACAAAGAGGAGAAATTAAACTTATCTGTGATGATATTGATGAGGATAACGATGTTTCAGTATTTGAATTGCCCAGGCATCAGCAACCTCCTTTAGATGCTCTGTCAGCACCTTAGCAAAATGCAATTGGCAGTCTGTCAAGATATTCTGCCATTCCCAATTCCCCCCCAGCAACTGACCAACCCTAATGGTACCCCTGAACTTCACAGTACCCTAGGGATAGCAAGACCAATTGGGGATGGGGTTGGGTGGGGGGGGAAGTCTTGAAGGAGCCATCAGGGGTCTCAAATATTCCTGGGCAAATTTGGCCAACATGGAAAATCTTCCTATTTGGGGAACACTCTTTCGAAGGGGTCAGAGACATTTAGGGTTCCCTTGTGTTTTTGAAAATGCAGAGGTGTCTGAATAAACTAGACACTGTAGGAATGCTTCGGGTTAAAAATGTTGAGGGGAGGAGAGTGGATGAGGGTAGGGAAAAGACAGAAGACAAAGACCAGAATTAGCCCTGGCCAGCTGGTTTCCCTGAATCAAATGCCATTTCGGAGGATGTCTCTTTGAATTAATCAATCAACCATATTTATTGAGTGCATACTGTTCACAGAGCACTGTACTAAGCACTTGGGAGAGTTCCCTGAAGTGCTTGCAGCCTGGAGGCTGGTCCCCAGATCCATCCTGAAGCCTGGTGAGGAATTTCCAGAACTAGAAAACTTGGCACTCTGTCAGCACAGGAGCATTCAGCAAGTTTTCAGGCATCTATCATGCCACTTAGGATGAGTTGTGGAGGAAGATGGCAGCAGGCTGTGAGCTGGCACCCAAATGACCACTCTGCTTCTTTCTTTCTGACAGCTCCATGGTGTGTTATTACTGTCAGCTACACCACTACCCTACCTACTGTACCTCTGTTTATTGGACCTGTGCCCCATATGCTGCAGAGGAAAGCAGCAAGGAGTCAGGTTGGTGCAAGTAATGGTATAGATAACCCCAGAAGCCATGCAGAATCTCTCAGAGCTTTAGAAGCAGAATTTTCAAGAGCTGAGCCAGAAACAAGTGTGCCAGGCAGAGTAGCCTGGGTTGCCACCCCAGAGTCTGTGTGTGGCGGATTGCTGTTACACAGGATATTTTGGGAGCTGAGTGCCGTAGATCTTCATCTGAAAGATTTAAGACCTTTGACCTTTGGGAGTCAGAGGTCGTGGGTCCTAAACCCAGCTCTGCCACTTGTCTGCTGCGTGACCTTGGGCAAGTCACTTAACTTCTCTGGGCCTCAGTTACCTCATCTGTAAAATGGGGATTGAGCCTGTGAGCCCCATGTGAGACAACCTGATTACCTGGTATCTACCCCAGCACTCAGAATAGTGCTTGGCACATAGTAAGTACTTAAGTACCATTATTATTATTACTACTACTAATAATAATAATAATAATCACAATCTACCAGAAATAGTGTGGCATAGTGGCAAAAGCACAGGCCTGGGAGTCAGAAGGACCTGGGTTCTAGTCCCGGCTCTGCCACTTGTCTGCTGTGTGACCTTGGGCAAGTCACTTAACTTCTCTAGGCCTCAGATACCTCATCTTTAAAATGGGGATTAAGACTGTGATCCCCATGTGGGACATGAACTGTGTCCAACCTGATTAGCTTGTGGTTACCCCAGTGCTTAGAAGAGTACCTGGCATCTAGTAAATGCTTAACAAATACCATTTTTAAAAAAATTATCCAGGTAATCAATTTATTGAATGCCTACTGGGTGCAGAACTCTGCATTAAATACTTGGGAGAGTGCAATAGGATGAATAGCCATGATCTCTGTCCTCAAGGAGCTTACAATTCAAACAGACAAAACATACTCATAAATAAATTACATGGAGGAAGAAGGCAAAGGGGATCTGCACATAAATTATCACTTAAGTAATAAGATATGAAATATATGTACAAAAGTGCTCCGGGAACTGGGGGTACTTAAGTGCTTTGGTGGCGCAGAAGTGCTGAAGAAGCAATAAGGGATATATAATCAGGGGAGATTAGAAATTAATTGGGGAAGGCCTCCTGGAGATGTGCTTTCAAAAGGACCGAAATGATGATTCTACCTTTTGTCTAGAAAAGGAAGCTGAGACATAGAGCAGATCAGAGCAGATTTGCTTTGACATCTTTTAATACGATTTATGAGTGCGAGTATATACATCCATATTTATAGCTATGGAGAGCTGTAACAATTTATCTCACAGAACTTTCTGTTTTGAGATGGTGCTACTGATGATGATGTGCTCTGTGTGGGTGGATGGGGCTGAAAAACTGAAGGACAGTCCCTTCACTTGTTTAACCTTTCCACTCAGATTTCTATTTCTTCTTATTCTATGAAGATAAGATTCACTAACTGAAGTAAACTAGTGAGCATGGTTTGGAAGAGGCAGGCAATGCTTAGAAAACTGTAATCCATTCTCCAGGAGGGGCGAGAACTAAAGTCTCAGATATGACAACCCAGATATCCAAATTGCTATTTCTGCTCCTTCAACCATCACTCAACCTCCTTTCTGATCTCCCAACCTCCTATCTCTCCCCACTTCGGGCTATACTTCACTCTGCTGCCCAGATTATCTTTCTACAGAAAGGCTTTGGGCAAGACATTCCCCTTCTCAAAAATCTCCAGTGGTTGCCTATCGACCTTCATATCAAACAAAAACTCCTCACTATTGGCTTCAAGGCTCTCCATCACCTTGCCCCCTCTTACCTCACCTCCCTTCTCTCCTTCTACATCCCAGCACACACACTCTGCTCCTCTGCTGCTAACCTCTTCACTGTGTCTCGTCCTCCCCTGTCCCGCCGTCGACCCCTGGCCCACGTCCTACCTCTGGCCTGGAATGTCCTCCCTCCTCACAGCAGCCAAACTAGCACACTTCCCCCTTCAAAGCCCTACTCAAAGCTCACCTCCTCCAGGAGGCCTTCCCAGACCGAGCCCCCCTTTTCCTCTGCTCCTCCTTCCTCAATCACTCCAACTCCCTCCCTCCCCTTCCCTGCCCCACAATACTTGTGTATATATGTACATATTTATTATTCTATTTTATTAATGATATGTGTATATATATATATAATTCCATTTATTTATAGTGATGCTATTGATGCGTGCCTACTTGTTTTGCTTTTTATTTTGTTGTCTGTCTCCCCCCTTCTAGACTAAGAGCCCATTGTTGGGTAGGGATTGTCTCTATTTGTTGTCAAATTGTACTCTCCAAGCACTTAATATAGTGCTCTGCACACAGTAAGCGCTCAATAAAAATGATTGAATGAATGAATCACTGAAATAAGATTCTTTGCCATCAGTTTAGGCAAGATATTGGGGCAATCTCTCCATCATCCTCATCAAAGCTATTTATTGAGCACTTAGTATGTGCAGAACACCATACTAAGCACTTGGAGAGTAAAATACAACAGAGTTGGCAGACATGTTCCCTGCCCACAATTAGCCTCCAGCCTAGAGGGGGAGACAGATTTATATAATTTATACTATATAATCTAAAAATATATTAGTGCTGTGGGGCTGAGGGATTAACTGGGGAAGGCCTCTTGAAAGAGATGGGACCTCAAGGCTTTGAAGATGGGGACAGTGATGGTCTGGCATATCTGAACCGGGAGGGAGTTTCAGGCTAGGAGAAAAGGGGTTGGTGGCAAGATAGATGAGACCAGTACATAGTAACCTGGCTGGGCTCCAATTCACCTGAGAACCAGCATGGCCTAGTGGAAAGAGCATAGGCCTGGGAGTTAGGGTAACTGGGTTCATTCATTGATTCATTCAATCATATTTATTGAGGGCTTACTGTGTGCAGAGCACTGAACTAAGCACTTGGATAGTACAATTCAGGGTTCTGACCTCAGACCTGTCACCTGCTTACTGTGTGACCTGAGGTAAGTTACTTAATTTATCTTGTGAATCAATTACCTCATCTGTAATAGGGGAATAAAATATCTGTACTTCTTCCTTTACAGTGGGCCCCATTTGGGACAGTGACTGTGTGATCTGATTGTATTATATCCACTTACGTGCTTAGTACAATGCTTGGCAAGTAGCCATTAACAAATACCACAGTTATTATTAATTACCTGAGTTATTTTGCCACACACAGTTATGGGCTTCTAGACTATTCACATTCATTTTTCCAGTTTCCCACAATCAGTGACATAATGATCAGAAATCTGATTAAAATCAGAGTTGCTGTCCCCATCAGGGAAATCATTCTAGAAGAAGAAAAATACAGATTTTTTCTTTTCCAGATTCTCTCAAATTCCCACTCCTCTGGATGATCCAATCCTTGGCTTTAACCCACTGCTGAAACATTCAAAGTGAATTTTCTCAATGAGCTGCCAAAAGCTGAAAGTTCTTAATTACTTATATCTGCAGGCCCATTCATTACATGTACCCTAGCAAACACTATGTCTTCCAAAAAAAAGTCTCTAGTTAGGGAAAATCTCCTAACCAAATTCATTTACACATGCGGTTCCTAGCATGTTATTTTTAACAGTTCATCGGACCAGATTTAGCTGCTTCTGTGTTTATTTATTTATATTTTCAAGAGATTTAGGTCATGGTAATGTCATAGCTCCCTGACAAGAGCATCCTGTTCAGTAGGAGGATGTAGCTCTATTTTGTTTAGTGGGGTCATGCTAAAGTCTGTGGAGTCTAGTTCTAAGCCTCATGTTCTCCCTGGGCCACGGAACTGGCTTGAGAACTCTTACTCAGTTCTTTTCCCCAAGCTCTCTGCTGCCAATTTCTGGGGTAGCACTTTTATCTCTCATGGGACTCTACTGTTTCCTAGGAGACAGCATGCAGCTAACCCCATACCTCTTCTCTGATGACCATATGACATCATCAGGCCTGTACAACCATAAAATACAGCAACTGGCTTTTCAGGAGTGGCAGAGCTGCAGTTTCATTTGTATGTTAGCAAAGTCTACAGGACATGTGAACTCGTTTATGGGTAAAAGGGTGGTGGGGGGGCGGGTGTGTGTTTATCAGTCTTGTTATGAGGAGACTAACACATGAAATCACTGAATGGAGACAGCCAAAACATAATATGAAAATCACATGCTATGAAAGGGCTTTGTTTAAAAATGGAGAAGCAGAGTCGATTTCAACACTGAAGTTACTTTGATTTCTGAAAACCGATATCCAGGATGGTGAGAAAAAAATGGCCAGAGATACTGACCTAACAGTTAGAATTCAAAAGCAGACAATCAAGATGGAGTCCTCTTCACCCAACCCCCCACTCACCATGAGGTCTATTCAGAAAATAGGAACCTGAACCCCTTCTGGTCCTGCTGTGAATTGTTTGAGCTTTGGTGACACAGTATTCAGACTGGTGGCATTGTTTGTATAACGCAGGATGGCTGAAAGCCTTTTTTGATCCTATGCAGTGGCCATGGGGTCCTATTTGCTCCCTTGGGTTTGGTCCTGAGCAGTTCCTTTTAGCAGTGTCCCCATCACCTGGGAATCTGAATGAATCAGCATGGTCTTTTTTTTTTGGCAGGAAGAAAATAAATGGGCATTCAACAAACCGTATCAAAAGTCTCAGTCTGGTTCTCTTTATTAAGCACATCTGATCAGCTGAATGAGGACTCTAAGTCTAGATGCTCTATTTTCATACTTGAAAACTGGGCATCAGAAGATCTGTCCCATCCCAAGGATGCTGCATGGATGAAGACTAGGCTTCTCTTTTTCCGGAAGAGTTTGAAGGCAATATTGAATGGATGTAGGGACGTGGATTGGCTGACCTTTTGAGATACCTTGCAACCCTGATATTCTGTAATTCCACAAAATCAGGAAAAGCCTGTTGATTTCAGCCAAAATGTTTCCAATTTACAATGAGGACAGAATGGAGATCCAATACCAGCATCTCTATTAAAACTTAGAATTAGCATCTATCTTTAAAGCAAGTCACTCCTTGACACCATCTTCCCTTTAGATCCAACCATGGCCCAAGCCACTTCCTAAATGTTAGGAGGAGTTCACCATCGTTGGTGAGCAGGTGTAACGTCCAGAGTATTGGCAAGATTTTTTTTCCTCATTTCTTGGAATGACTTACCAGGTGGTCTTTGCTATCCGGGCTTCCAGAAGCCAAGAAACTCCCAGCATTTCCACAGAATGCCTTAGGGGTCTGAAATGGCCCTTAAAAGCACTGGATACTTGCTAGGGAAACTCTTGGAATTTTCTTCAGTGACAGCGAGACTGCTGGTGGGGTCTCTGTGCCATGCTACAGCTTTCTATACTGTAAAATAAACCCTCAGGTGGAGCCCTGATGATGCACTGTCTAAGGTCATATCAAAGCCAGATGGTTACATATGCTCTCAGCTCCTTGGAGTGTCTTGATTTCACTGTAAATCATCTCCTAAGCATTCTCCATTCTAATTAAAGGGTACCAAATTTCACTCCTTCCAGAAAGGCCAGACCCCATTTTCTTGCCCTGAGCCCAACCTGCCTGACCTATTCTGCCACAGTAGCTAGTTGCCAAAGCTGTCAGGACTCCATGCTGTGAGCCAGGAAAGGGCTAAAGGGGCCTTTTCATATCTGCTGAGATCATAGGAAAATCAGTCTGACCCCTTTACCTTTAAAACAAATGGTTAGTGTATGGAGTGGAGGACTGCAGCCTGAAACAAAGGAGACTTTGTTTACTTTTATTTGTTAGTGACTGCCTCAGCTCTCTGAATTTGTTTGATGAATTGTTTTTGCTAGATAAAATAGTTCTGTTTCCACTCTTCCTGATGCTGCTACAGGAGTGCAGATTACCAAAAAATGTGCTAAACACATCGGAAAACACAGCCCCAGGAAAACAGCTCTTGATAGAGAAGTTTTTGTCTCTCACTGATAAATTTCCCACGCTTTCAAGCCAACCCGAGCTGGCCATGTCTTACTGTTGGATTCTTGCTGGGAAACCTCTGGAAGCACTCAGTTCAGGAGAACTGCTGCACAGCACACAGCTGGGGCCGGAAGGTTGCAAAAGATGGCCGGGATGCCTAGGGAGAATTCTAAAACTAAGTAAATGCAATAAAGGAAACCAAGTCCAAAAACCCCCTTTAGCTGAATGACAGGAGCCCTTGTAGTTCACTGAGCATTCACGCACAACCTGGACTCTACTGTCATCCTGGGCAACAAAGGTAGGCTCTTGAAGGAAAAGTCAATCGATCGTATTTACTGAGAGCTTACTATTTGCAGTGCCCTGAACTAAGTGCTTGGGGAAAGAAAAGCAATGGGCTGAAGCTTGAGGGTCCTGCTCCACATGGGACGTCAGTTTGGTTCATCTTACACAGGCTATTAGTGCTAATTCACATTCATATCTCCCTTTCCTTCCTCCTATCTCTAGTTTTTTAGTTTGTCTCCCCTGCTAGACTGTGATCTCATCAAGGGCAGGAATCTTGTCTTCTAATTCCATCAACTCCCAAGTGCTTAGTACAATGCTCTGCACCCAGTAGGCACTGAACAAATACTACTGATGGATACCGGAAAGTATGGGCAGAAGGAGGAGTTGGGTAACATCACTTTCTTTTAAAAGATTACAGTAATAGTACTGTATTGTCCAATTACTCCCTTCAGCATGTTGGGTATTCCACATTGACTCAACAAACTGAGTATTCAATTCTTGTATCCAAGATCTTTGAACTGCCCTTTCACCCTTAGGTCCTATCTGGAGCATCACTCTGAGGCCCCCTTTATAGTTTTCTGATGATCCCTCTAAATCACAATCCTCTTTGTGGCCGCTAAGGAGACATTTTACTGAAGGTGGATAATAGTGCTTGGTATTCTTCCTTCCTTCTACCCTCCCACAGGATATGCCCAAGCTTTGGAAAAGGAGGATTCAACATTATCTGACAAGTTGTCTCCTGCTACCACGCCAATAAGAATGATCTTCCATCGAGCACACTTCCATGAACTTGACATCTGTCCTAAATCTCAAGTCACTCATCCTTTCCTTCCATTAACATGAGTCATCCTCCTCGTGTCCTCTCCCTACCCTCAGATTTGTGTCAGAAACAATCATTGACTTATTGTCAGCAAGTTCAACCTTCCATGTTAATGCAGAGCTCCACTGCTGACTCTTCTATTCTTACTTCCAAAGAAAGATTCTTCTTTTTGGACCTTGAACTCCCAGGACATGAGCCTGATCCTTTCAAAGATGGAAAAGGTACCCACCTCCTCTGCTTTCCGCCACAGCTTAGCATGCTGCTATGCACACCAGAGGCACTCAACAAACACTGTATACTTGCTGACTGTATATCCTGGCAATTATTTTATACTCTTCATAGATTAAAATGTTCTAAGTGCCCCTCATTCACCAGTGGTCTCAAAACACACACTCACATATTGCCCTATTCAGTGTGACTCAGTAGCTGGCCAAGATCTGAAACCTGTGTTATTAGGCCTTTCTAATTATGTCTTTATCTAAGTATGCTACAGATTAGAAATTAAACTACAATAAAGCCCAAATAAATACCCAAAACAATAAAAAGCATACTCATCCACATCCACAAACACGTTGGTTGACTCTAAATCCCTTGGTTTAGCCAGAAGAGTTCAGTGGCACTGAGAGGCACTTGGCTTAGGTGAGTCCACACTTGAAAGCTAAGTCTTTTTAGGAGTGTTCTTCTATCATTCAAAGAAAATGGATGTAGGCTATTCCTGCTCTCCTCTCTCATCATGGATCATAATTTCCCAAGTAACTATCTGTTAGTTTCTTGGCAAGCTTAACCTGAAGCATGGTGGGTCAAATGGTTACAACTGCGCCCTGTAACTGATCCAGCTCAGAAGATGCTTTGTGACAGGTGTTAAATTTCAATTAGGTGGGATCCAAGAAAGAGAAGGAGAAAAACCCATTTCGATTTTAGGAAACTCCCCTCACTTTCTCCTCCTCACTAACTTCCCTTTCCATGTTTCTCTAGAGATAATCAATTGGTGGTACTTATGGAGAATTTAGAACTTAGAACTCTACATTATACTGAGTGGTATATGAAAATATTATCCCTGGACTCAAAGACCTTAGAATCTGGTGGGGAATTTACAATCTTGTGGATTATAGATGAAATGTCCTATGAAAAATAATGCCATCCTCAAAAATTATTTATAAAAATGACTTCTGAGCAACAGATGAGTTTTTGGTCCATGGAGGTTTAATTACCTACATACTTCTCTTGGTATTTAATAGTGACTCATTTCTTTCCCTGCAATCATCAGTTGGCGCACATATGAAGGAGAATAGGACCAACAATATAAAGTGACAGGTCTGCTATTCATTCATTCAATCAATCATATTTACTCCGCGCTTACTGTGTGCAAAGCACTGTATTAAGCGCTTTGCAGAGTACAATATAACAACAGATACATTCCTGTCCACAGCAAGATCACAGTCTAGAGCTAGATTATAATCTCCTCTAGATGGTAAACTCTTTGAAAACAGGAATCATGTCTACTTAGTCTACTGTACTCTCCCAAATACTAAGTACTTTGCACACAGTAAGTGCTCAATTATCACCCCTGATTGACAGTTTAGAACAGAAGGGGGCTAAAGCTCATTATGGGCAGGTTGCCTGTAATTTTCCTTGTACTGTACTCTCCCAAGTGCTTAGAACTGTGCTCTGCACATAGTAAAAACTCGATAAATGTTTACATAGTGTAGTGGATAGAGGACGGGCCTGGCATTCAGAAGATCATGCGTTCTAATCTCAGCTCTGCCACATCTGCTGTGTGACCTAGAGCAAGTCACTTCATTTCTCTGAGCCTCAGTTACCTAATATGTAAAATGGGGATTGAGACTGTGAGCCCCACGTGGGACAGAGACTGTCCCCAACCTGATTTGCTTGTATCCACTCCAGTGCTTAGTACAATGCTTGAGATATAGTAAGCCCTTAAATACCACAATCATTATTATGAATAATAATAATAATAATACCATTGGATTGATTGATGGATACAATTTTTACAACCTGGAAGAAGGCTTTGCCTCTTTTCTCCTACTCCATCTCCCTTCTGCATTGTTTATGGACTTGCATCTATGCCCTTTCAGCACTGGATATCACCCCATTCTCAGCCTCACAACACATACACATATCTTTAATTTATTTATACATGTATATTCATATCTGCCACCCCCTCTAGACTATAAGCTTCTTATGGGTAGGGACTTTGTCTGCCGACTCTGTTAAACTGTAATAATAATAATAATGATGATGGCATTTGTTAAGCACTTACTATGTGCCAAGTGCGGTTCTAAGCAATGAGGGGGATACAAGATAATCAGGTTGTCCCACATGGGGCTCACAGTATTAATCCCCATTTTACAGATGAGGTAACTGAGGCACAGAGAAGTGATTTGCCCAAAGTCACATGGCTGACAAGTGGCGGAGCCAGGATTAGAACCCATGACCTCTGGCTCCCAAGCCTGTGCTCTTTCCACTAAGCCACGCTGCTTCTCTGTACTCTCCTAAGCACTTAGTACAGTACTCTGCACACAGTAAATGCTCAGTAAACACCACTAATTGATGGATTGATTGATTACAGGGAAAATGTGCCCAAGTTAATGGAGGTCAGAGAGAACCACTGTTGGTGAACTACAAGTTCCAGAGGATGGGAGAAGGCTAAGGAAAAGCCTACTCAGTGCTCCTGAAAACCTGAAACTTTGCCTCATACATTTCACAGAGTGAATTATGAACTCATGGATATCCATGAGCTAACTGAATGACTCTAGACCATCCATATTCTAGACTAAATTTTCATAGATGTCCACTCTGCCTAGCAATCTTTAGCTGTATGCATTCACCTTCCTTTCACTAATGGTGTACTCAATTTGAGAGCATTCTCTCTCTATTTCCCAAGAGACCCAAGTGTTACTAACTTTACAAATGGAGTCCCTTCAATGTATTACATACAAAGAACAAGCCAGCAGGATACTGTCAGTCCTTTCCAGATCATCACTGAGATGACTTTCCTTAACCTGCTAGAGTTGGCATACAACCAGTGTAGAGTTAAACCAATTATAATCAACATACTCAGATGGTGTCTGTTGAGTTGTAAACTGCATTACAAATCCATCTGCTCTTCTCATATTTCTGCAACTGCTGTTTTTATCTTTTTTTGAATCCCACAATAAAAAAAACTTTACTCAAAAAAGGGAAAATAGTAACAAAACAAAGCTGACTGCAGATGAAAAACTATATATTTTTCTATTTTAATGATTTTACTTATAAACCTGTTACTGATCTGAATGGATTATAAATAACATACCAGGACTGCTGGATTTGATTTGCTCTTGCAGAGAGGGAAAATAAATGAGGTATTCATTTCAAAATAATGTCCAAACTAGTAATTATCCCAGAAGGCCTGAAGGTTTAAGTGAGTCTCAGAGAGGTGAAGCGGTTTGCCCAAGGACACATAGCAAACCACTAGCAGATCCAGAGAAGATTGCTAGCCTGTTCTGTAAAGCCACTAGTTCACCCTTGCTCCATCAAAGAGCCTAACTCTCCTATTCCCCTCCTGCTCTAATTAGAATATCATCTCTTCTTCGAAGGGCTGCGAAGAGGTATTCCACCAATATCTCCCATGTGCCTTCAGGTGCCGCTAACAGGAATTACCCCGGGTGACAGCCTCAATCTCACCAATACAGCTACCCATCTAGATCCCAGGTGTTCCCGATACCACCTCTCCATTTTCTTTGATTCTGCCCCTAACAGAATGTGACTCTAGCTCTCCATCTCCATCCTTCGTGCTGAATTTTTTTCTCCTACAATTAATTAGCTAATAATTTTTGCTCCTGATCCATTCCTCATTAAAAAGCTGAATCCCTGTGTTAGATCTGGTTGGAACAAAGGTGGGAGAATTTATGTCTTAATTTTAGTTCATTATGGCAGGGAACAGCCTTTCCCATCACTCTGCCTCCCCGGCCCCCCCTCCCGTTGGAGGCTCTGCTATCTCTGTGACCCTAAACTCCACACACTTGGCAGAAGCAATGGAGGAGCCATCACTGCCCTTTATCTTCCACTGCCTCATTAAGAGAAATGAACCTGAGTCTGAGAGAAATGACACAAGGGAAATAAAAATGTAATCCCTTGGTGCCACCTATAATGAATTGTTATGAAAACCATGAAAATATCTGTCTGCGGATATTGTTCTTTGATTTGAAGTCAGTGTTGTAAGCGGTAATTTTTGTCATTAAAGCTGTTAATCTGCTCAGCGCTCCTCATAAGTTTTTATGAAGAAAAACAACCCTGCTGCCTACACGCTCATGCGGGGAGCTTTGGAGCTCACCACATGCACAGAGCGACTTTGAATAATTAGCTCTAATTACGGCTGATGTGGCTGTCTGTCTCAACTCCAGAAGCGGTTAGGCCTTGGCCAGAACTGCGACCTCACACCTAATGGGTCTTCTTATTCCCTCAAGCAATGGTTCTAAATCAATCAGTCAGTCAGTGATATTTACTGAGCACTTGCTATATGCAAAGGACTATACTAAGTGCTTGGGAGTATACAATTGAGTCGGTGCTCTGGGGGTGAGGGAGGGAGGTATCAAGGTGCTTCAGGTACGAATGTAAGTGTACAGATAACGCAGAAAGGAAGGAGAATAGGGAGGGGAGATGAGCAGTTAGAGAAAGCTTTCTAGAGGAGATAGGCCTTTAGTAGGGCTTTGAAGGTGGGGAAAGTGGTGGTCTGTTATATGTGAAGGGGGAGGGAGTTCTAGGAAGGAGGGAGAATGTGAGCAAGGAGTAGAGGGTGAGAGAGACAAGAACGAGGCCCAGTAAATACATTGGTGTTAGAGAAAGAAAGTGTGTGGGCTTGGTTACAGTGGAAGAGGAGAAGCATAGTTAAGTAGGAGAAAGAGAGGGCTGATTGAGTGCTGATGGTCAGGTCCACTTGATGGGGCAATGGACCCCAGCGCTTAGAACAGTGCTCGGCACATAGTAAGCGCTTAACAAATACCAACATTATTATTATTATTATTATAAGCAACTGCTTAAGGTTTCTGAGGAGGGGGAGATGTGAGTGGCCCATCCCTTCTTCCTCCTGCCCCAAACAACTCCCTGAGTTAGGTCCTTCAAACAGCCAACTATGAAACTATGAGCTGTTTCAAGAGGGGATGAGTCACTACCACTACCCATGGGTACTGCAGTAGAAAGTCAGTTATTTTAAGTAGCTGGGGCCAAATTTGGGTTAATTCCTCCAATTTAGATAGCTTATCTTGGATAGGGACATATCTAATTTTGTTTAGTTATCTAAACAAGACAAGCCCCAGTGTAAATAACTTAATGTTCAGGTAATCAACTTTCTATTGTATCAGGGATATGGGAATCTTTGTATTGCTTTGTTGTTGCTTTTGTTTAATTGTATTTGTTAAGCTTATATATGTGCCTGGCACTATACTAAACCCTGAGGTAGAGTCAAGCTAATCAGGTTGAACAAAGTCCATGTCTCACATAGGGCTCACAGTTCTTAATCCCCATTTTACAGATGCGGTAACTGAGGCATGGAGAAGTTAATTGACTTACCCAAGGTCACACAGCAGATGAATGGTGGAGCCAGAATTAGAACCCAGGTCCTTCTGACTTCCAGGCCTGTGCTCTGACCTTAGACCATGTTGCTTCTGTTGTTCTAGAATTTGCAGCTCTGTGCTTTCAATTCTTTTGGGGCGGGGGGGGGCTCAGGGAGGAGGGAGGGAAAGGTAAGGGAAGAGTGGGCAGGGAGGAGCCTAGTAATTAATAGAAGAATGTTTAGATAATTTTTAAATTTTGTAACCCTAATGTGGAAATTTGACCCTCATTTGGCATAGTAGATAGAACATGGGCCTGGGAGACAGAAGGTAATGGGTTCTAATCCCAGCTCCACCGCTTGTCTGCTGTGCGACCTTGAGCAAGTCACTTAACTTCTCTGACCCTCCATTACCTCATCTGTAAAATGGAAATAAGAGTGTGAGCCCCATGAGGGACAAGGACTGTGTCCAACCTGATTAACTTGTACTTACCTCAGCACTTAGAACAGTACTTGGTACATAGGAAGCTCTTAACAAGTATCGTAATAATAATAATAATGTGTTATTATTATTATTATCTTTATTTGGTTAACATAGAGGAATTGGGGATAGGATGCCTAAGAATTTTCTACCTATAAGCCTGGCAATGTTACAGCCCAAAACCTCAAGACTCAATGATGCCTACAGTGTCTTAAGTCTCAACTAGCAGTGCAGACTGACCTCAAGCCTAAACTATTTCCAAGGTCTCATGCATAAAATGAAACAATCAATAGTGCAAGTCTTCCTTGATCTACCTAAACTGATTTCTCACAGGATCCTCATTCATATTTACTCTGTCTTCTGTCTAATAAGACCAAATCAAGGTTAGTTTTGGTAGGGTCCATTGTGGTGTTATATAAAGTGTTTATTCTTTCCAAGCAGAGTGCTATTTTGTGTTATAAGATATTAAGATCAAGACAGACCCTGACCTATAAGGGGGTCACAATCTAAGAGGTAGGGAGATTATTCCCATTTTACAGATGAGGAAGTTGAGGCCTGGATCACTTAATTAACTTGTCCAAGATCACATAATAGGATGGTTTTCAGAACCCATTCTGGAGCTTGGGTTCAACCTGGATTTTTTTAAAGGCATTTGTTAAGTGCTATGTGCCAGGCACTGTGTGGTAGATACCAGCTAATTAGGTTTGACACAGTCCATGCCCCACATGGGCTCACAGCATTAATTCCCCTTTCACAAGATAAGGAAACTGAGGCACAGAGAAGTTAAGTGACTTGTCCAAGGTCACATAGCAGACAAGTGGCAGAGCTGGGATTAGAACCCAGTTCCTTCTGACTTCCAGGCCCTTGCTCTATTCACTAGGCCATGCTGCTTCTAGATTTTTCTTCTCTAGGAGTGATCACACAGTTTTCTTGCCAACCTCTGATCCTACCCACTCAGGGGCCTAGAAGGGCAGAGGCCAAGTAACAGAGCACTTTTTTTCCCCCAGAATAGCCAAACTACCATGAGACATAGACATCTAAGTGTCCACGTGGGCGTGTTTTCCAATGGCCCCATTCCCTCACAGTCCAAATAAGTTGAAAGAGTGAAAATCAATAGTATATAACTTTTTTAATTAAATTCTCTTGAGGGTTGAATTAAGTTGTTTTGACAACTAAGACTTTCCCAATTTCCCATGCACTCTGAGCAACCTTGAGTGGCTGGAAGAGAAGCAATCCTGAGTCTCTGATCCATCACAGAGAAATAACCAACATGTGCCTGCAGCAACCAAGGCACAAGAAACTACCTGGGAATAAAAATACCTTTCCTGAGGACAGGTTCCCATGCTTAGGAGTTTGAAAAGTGGAGATATAAGAGAATCGTCAGTATTTTCTAGATTATAGAGACAACTCAGGCTCAATATTAGAGGGATCCTGAGATAGGGTCAGTCCTATAATAAGGGGGATTAAATTCCTAAAGGACCCCACCATGATAAGGAAAGCATATACTTTAGTACCATGTGCCTAGAACCACAAGCAAGCACAAAACACTTTCTTCTGACATCATATCCCATGTATCCAGACAGATGTGAGTTTTTGGAATAACATTTCCTAATTCCTTAACAGAGTTCCATCCAAACACATGGTAAAAACACATGTTTTGGAAGAACTTGTTGCAGTTTGCTCAAATGATGTACCCTTCTGACCTAGAAAATTCAAGACAGTGAAAGAGCAGATTCAAAAGCCCACAGTCTACAAAAGTAGGGGCAGAGTGCTGGTTTTCTGGAATCCAATCTCTACCATCTTCATCCATTCACTCAGTCATATTATTGAGTGCAAAACACTGTACTAAGTGCTTGGGAGAAAGTACAATATAACCATAAACAGACACATTCCCTGCCCACAAAGAGCTTACAGTCTACAGTCCTGGCAATCATATACCCCTCAATATATGTGAGCCCATGAAATGGATGTGTTTTAGTGTAGAGAAGTCAAACTCAATAGCTAAACCCTCCCTACCTGGGTCTACTTTTGCTGGGCCAGACAGAAGGGGTAAGATCTGATAGCTTGGATGTGTGGGAGAAGAAAATGTAGCTTGATAAGAAGGAACAGAATCCAATTGCTGTTTAAAGACAAGAGGCGATCTGAGGCTTCTCCCAGCATGTGGGATGTAAAGGGCTTGAGGATTCCAACTCCCCTCTGTCATTAATTTTATCTTTCCTAGAACACTTCGCATAGAAATAATGGCTTTGACTCTTCTAACCCCACCACCACTACCTCCACCCACGCTTGGGTTAGTCTCCTGCCTAAAAGATCAGTGTAATGAAATTTTAACCTTTCTTCTGCTGGATGAATAGTCTGTCTCTCTTGGACAAGAAGGGGAAAGAGAAAGGACAAGGTCTCAGGCAAAGGAAGTGATTCTGGTATGAAGTAGCTCTATCCAAAATGATGGTGTTATGTTGAACTCACTGCAAGAGGACAATCACTGTGATTGGGTTTGGGGAAAGTGGGCCGTGTTAGATGAAAAAGATAATCCTGCATTATCTGAAACCTAGTTTAAAATTTTAGACAACTCTTCTTCGATAAACCAGAATGGGCATAAGAACAAGTAATCTTGTCCCTTTTTTGGAGGTGATGAACTTATCCGTTCAATCAATCAATGGTATTCATTGAGTGTTTACTGTATGCAGACCATTGTACTAAGCACTTGGGAAACAAAACAGAATTTGTAGACATGTTCCCTGCCCACCAGGAGCTTACAGTCTAGAAGGGAAGACAGACATTAAAATAAATTATGGATATAATAATAATAATGATGATGGTATTTGTTAAGTGCTTGCTATGTGCCAAGCACTGTTCTAAGCACTGGATATGTACATAAGTGCTTTAGGGCTGACAGTGGGGGACTATCAAGTGCTTAAAGGGTTCCAATCCAAATTCACCCTGGGAATTGAGGGTTGAGGCCAAGCCCTCCAACTCACTTGTAAGAACACTTCCCACCACTCTCTACTGCTTTCCTTCATGAGCACCAACAGATCGAGTGATTCTCTAGACTGTAAGTTCATTGTGGGCAGGGAATGTGTCTGCTTATTGTTGCATTGCACTCTCCCAAGTGCTTAGTACAGTGCTCTGCACAAAGTGAGTGCTCAATAAATATGATTGACTGACTGAGTGACCTCAAGTCCCACCTTTGGCCTTGGTTTCTATTTAGGAAGAAACCTTGATGGATTAGAACTAATATCCCAAGCCAAGGAATAATGAAATTATATTCCTGATAGTTTGGTCTATATGAATCACTGAGCAGAAGGTACTTCTGCCCTGAGGAAATGCAATTGCAAAGAATACAATTTTATAAATTAAAAAATATTAGTAAAGGCAGCTTAAAAAAGAAAATACTTTTGCCCTGTGTCCTTGTAAGGAAAGGAAAGCACAGAAATGGTTCATTCTATCTTTTCTTGTGATATCTGATATCAGTGTCTTATAATGTGCTGATCTGGTTTACTTATTTTGTAAACCGCATAGGAAGACAAGTCTTCTTCTATATCTGTGCAGCAATTAGTACCTTACTGGAATGTAACAAATATATCATTTATCATCATCTTTATTAATAAAGTTAATAACAGTAGCTTGAGTCCCAGCTTCCACCGCCTCCCAAATTACATCATTAACTTCCGCTCCCTGAACTAACTGCAGGTCCCACCCCCACTTAAAAAGTAGTTCTGCAGTGGGAGACATTAACATAGTGAGTTCAAAAATAATTTGATAAGAGAATTTCAAAGACGTGAAGTTCAATTTTTCCCCTTCTGAGGTTTTAACCCACTTTTAAGACTTATGAATTAAGGTAAATTACAGCAAAAAGAAAGAACTTTTTAGTAATGAAGTCACAAAAATATGAATGAGATGGACCCATCCAAAGTCTCAAAGGTTATCTCTGCTAGACTACTTCCCCTATCTGTAATTTATGTTAGTGTCTGTCTCCCCTTGTAGACTGTAAGCTCCTCTTGGGCAAGAATCATATATACCAACTCTGTTGCATTGTACTTCCCCAGGTCTTCAAACAGTGTTTTAAGTAAGGGCTTGACAAATACCTTGGATTGATTGATTGATAATATCCTATCAGACCATGATGGAACTCTGATGATTCTCATTATTGCAAATTTTAATCCTTGAACTTAGAGTTCACTTTGAGAAGTCACTTATTCCATCCCCCTTGCCTTCCCTCTAAACCGTAAGCCCACTGTCGGAAGGAAATGCATTTGTCAACTCAAATGATCAACTGTGTTATAGTGTACTCTCCCAAGTGCTTAGTACAGTGCTCTGCACACAATAAGTGTTCAATACATATGATTGATTGATTGATTCAAAAAGAACTATACCAAAATCATTCAACCCTAGTTTCTAACTGTCCTGAACTGGCATTCTGTCTCAGGCTTGTTTTTCCATGATTCCATTTCCTGATGAAAAGTATTGGCTTTTTGGGTAAGTTAGAAATCTTCTCATTTTCTAGAAACCTTTATTTTGTCATATTTCTATGAGGTTTTAGCCTTTTGAAGTGCAGTCTTTGAATAAGAGGCCTGCTTGGGAAAAGTACTTTTGGTTTGTGGAATCAAAAGTGTGTTGGCTTCCTGAGGAGAGCCCCCAGTGAGTATTTATTTCAGCTAGCTTCACAATAATAGGATTCCCTAATATTAAACATGAGGCAAAACCATTTTGAAGCCGGGGCCATCCAGGTACAGGTTTATCTCTACTGAATGGCTTTTTTAGAGAGAGAAAGGCCATTGGGCATATTGAAGCCCAGCATAACTGCATCTCTTGAAGTGTTTTTCTTTCCCCAAAATAACCAAGATAAATTATTTGTGACTGTGTCATATGATAAAGAATTTCACCACAGCAGAGTTAGTTACAGAAAAATTCAACTAGCACAGTGAATTTATCTGTGGAAAAGAAATGTACATACAGTTCAATATGAGTGATTCCAAGGATAAAATCTCATCCCAAATATATTTTTGTGAAACTGCTTTCCTCAGAAATATTGGGAAATAATTTTTAATATGAAAGCAGTTTCAAACCTAGCTAGCTTTCTCACAGCATGACAACAATGTATATATTTAATTTATTTTCATTATGCTTCATTTGCTATCAATTTAAACCCCAACCTTTTATTTACTGGCTAGGTTTAATACCAGAAGTGTTAGTACTGAATGATGATATCCTTTTTTTTAATATGGAATTTGTTAAGCATTTACTATGTGCCAAGCACTGTACTAAGTGCTGGAGTAGATGCAAACTAATCAGGCTGGACACAGTCTTAATCCCCATTTTGCAAATGAGGTAACAGGCACAGAGAAAAGGTCACTCAGCAGACTCTTATCAGAGCTGGGATCAGAACCCAGACCCTTCTGAGTCCCAGGCCCACACTTCTTCCAGAAATGACATCAGAGGAATGGATAGAAAAATGAAGGCAAGTATTAATGTAATAATTTTCATACTTCTCATTTCCATACCCCTCATTACCTACTCACACACCTGGATGTTAGAGAAGAGAGGCCACCTCCAGGTCTGAGATGAGCAGCTGCTGCTGCGATGGTCTTCCACTGTGAGGAGTGGGTCGAGCACGCTGCCTGCCATTACGGTGCCTGAGCCCCATCCCTCCACAGGACAGTATAGCAGGTGAAGCAGGAAGTATCATTTGTACTCCCCCAGAAGACCCAGGACATCCAGGACAGTCCTTGGCCCAGGACTCTCCTTTCCACTGTGGCATTTGTGGACTCTGAACTGTGAGGAACCTCAAAGTCTGCTCCTCTAGCCCTAGTATCCTCCTGATCTTTATTTTTGTCTTTAAGATGTCATAATATTTTCTTTTATCTCTCTTTACACTTCCAACACTAATCCTCTCTTCCTTTTTTTCTTTATTGTGAGCTCCCCAAGGGACAGGGACTGTGTCTAATTCCCATGTAGGTACTCTTTTGTAACGATTAGTACAGTGCTCTATACATAGTTAGCATTTAATAAATACTATACCTGAAATGGAGTGAGCAGGGAGCAGCCCCTATAAATATTTGTAGGATGGGGAGATCTGGCTCTATCAGTAGTGGAATGGCAGGGGAATGAGTTAGTTCTCATGTTTAAAAGTTTATTATTATATATTTTTATATATTCCCAGCAGGTGTTCAATATGTAGTAGCAGTACTCATGATACTAATATTTCAGTGAAACCACAGCTGGATGAATTTCAATTCCTTGCAAGTAGACAATATGGAATTGAAGTGGCAGCCGGTAAACTGACTTCTCACAGAATTTCATCTTGAAGGGTATTTGTAAATCCGAGAAATCAGTGAACACTTACAGAGCTCCTAGCAGTGTATTAGGTCTTCAAACCAGAGGGTGCTGTTTTTTGAGCAGAGACTTTGGGAAGATTAGGGGAGGGAGAGACAGATTTGAAATTAGCAACAGGTGGCAAGTTGATGAGTGTGGTAGGAAAAGGACATTCTTCTCTCTCTCTCTCTCTCTCTCTCCCCCTCTCTCTCCTTCTCCCCTTCCCTCTCCCTCCCTCTCTCTCTCCCTCTCTCTCCCCTTCACATGTGAAGGGCATCTCTCTCCTTTTCTCTCTTTTCATTTTCCTCCCCCTTGTTCCTCTTTTTGTGTATACTCACACCCACTGAGCATTGCTGAAGTAGGATAACAAAGTGTGTTATCTCTAAGAGTTTACTACCTAAAGTGAAAGACAAAACAAACACAAATATGTATAGACACAATACATATACATACTTATTAGAAACATATAACCAAAGACACAATAAACTGGAGCTGAATAAGCACAAGTTTTAAGTGATTAACAGTAGTGTGTGGATGAGGGATAGGAAAGAGGAGGTGGTACCAAAGTAGTTGGAATAATTAAAACCAGGTGAAGCTGGCCTAGAGGGGCTTCATGAAGGAAATGGATCTCTAACAAAGTTTGGGAGGAAGGGAAAAAGAAAGTTAGCAGCTAAACATCATCATCAATTATTTACTGTCTAGAGTGTCTACATCAGATATCAGCCTACATAGCTATAACAGTCAAAATTCTTTGGGGATGGTGGAAACTTTTCACAAAATGCTTTAAGATTCAGAGCTGTTTCCTAAAAAGAGGATGTGTATAGAGATAAGAAGGAAGATTAGACTAGATGTGATCTACCCTCCCAACTGGGAGTTTCCTCTGACTGATGTTTTCTTTGCTGCCTTTGTTTGATGATTTCCGCCATTTTTCCTAAGTCCCAACCTTTTCTCATTTGGACTTCTCCTCAATGTCTCTCATCCTACTGGATGAAATTCCCTTTCATTCTGGGGAATTTCTTCAGCTGTAGTGTAGAATGGTATTTGTTAAACATTTACTATGCAGAGAGTACTGTATTAAGTGCTGGAAAAGAGCAGAAAGGTGGGAATTGGACACAGAAGCTGACTCTCAAGGGACTCATAATGTATGAATACAAGTTTATGCGGGAGGACAGGAGACATACATATTGGTAGCAGTGAAACACTTAAACTTTAAAATAACATAAGGTACCTATATTATGTATGGGTGTATATAAGTATATGTATGTACACTTTCATATGTATATGTCTGTATACCTACATATATGTATATATACACAGAGAAGCAGTGTGGCTTGGTGGCAAGAGCATGGGTTTGGGAATCAAAGGATGTGGGTTATAATCCCGCCTCCATCACTTGTCTGCTGTGTGACCTTGGGCAAGCCAATTAACTTCTCTGTGCCTCATCTCTAAAATGGAGATTAAGACTGTGAGCCCCACATGGGACAACCTGATTACCTTGGATCTACCCCAGCACTTAGTGCTTGGCATGTAGTAAGTGCTTAGCAACTATCATAATAATAATTATTATATAAAAACAAACCTGAAACTGAGGAGGATGCAGAGTGTGTTCCAAAAATCCTTACTTATGAGAGGACAGGTGACTCAGGACTTAAGCGCTTAGTACAGGGCTCTGGACACGGTAAGCACTCAAATACTATTGAATGAATGACCACGGAGTTGGATTAGAAAACTGCAATTCCATTGCACTCAGTTTAATCAAATCCCCCAAATAGGATATAAGCACCAAAGAGGTGATTAGATGCTGAGCATAAGGCACACTAGTCAAGAGGGCAGAAGAATCCCCACAGTAAAAGGCTCCCCTGGCAAAGGAAAAGCTGTCCTGAAATGAATGGATTCTCTTTCTGCTAATGAACTGGCAGATCCGGGATGGTGTCTGCTAATTCTGTTGTATTGTACTCTCTCAAGTGCTTCGTAGAGTGCTCTGCACATAAGTGCTCAATAAATACCACTGACTGACTACTGCATCAGCTACCTCCCTGATTTTCTTGCCTCCTGTATCTCCACACGCCAGTCTGCTGCCTGAATCATTTAGCCCTTTTCTCTCCATCCAAATTTCTAGCATGTTAAACACAGCACTCATTGCACCTTGAATATTGCATCAGACTCCTTGTTGACCTTCCTGACTCCTGTCTCTCCCCACTCAGTCCATACTTCACTCTGCTGCCCGGATCATTTTTCTACAAAATCGTTCAGTCCATGTTTTCCCACTCCTCAAGTGGATGTTTGCCCATCCACTTCCACATCAAACAGAAACCCTTTACTATTCCCTTTAAATAACTCAATCACCTGGCTCCCTCCTATCTTACCTCCTTGATTTCCTACTACAACCCAGCCTGCACACTTCACTCCTCTAATGCCAACCTACCCACTGTACCTTGATCTTGTCTGTCTCACTGCAGACCTCTCACCCATATCCTGCCTCTGGCCTGGAGCGCTCTCCCTCTTCATATCTGATGAACTATCAATCTTCCCAACTTCAAAGCCTTATTGAAGGAACACCTCCTACAAGAGGCTTTCCCTGACTAGGTCCCCATTTCCTCTTCTCCCATGAATAAAGCATGGGCCTAGGAGTCAAAAGGTCATGGGTTCTAATCCTGGCTCCACCACTTGTCTGTTGTGTTACCTTGGGTAAGTCTTTTCACTTCTCTGTGCCTCAGTTACCTCATCTGTAAAATGTGGATTGAGACTGTGAGCCCCACATGGGACAGGAATGCTGTCCAACCCGATTTGCTTGTATCCACCTCAGCATTTATTATAGTGTCAGGCAATAGTAAGCACTTAAATACCACGGTTATCATTATTAAAATTACTAGACTGTGCACCCTTTATTCACCCTTCCCTCAGCCCTATAGCAGTTATGTACATAGCAATAATTTTTTATTTATATATTTGTATCCCCTTCTAGATCGTAAGCTGGTTGTGACCAGAGAATGTACTTACCAACTCTCATATTTTACTCTCCCAAGTGCATAGCACAGTGCTCTGCACACAGTAAGTGCTAAATATGATTGATTGATTAGCGCTTAATGAATACTACTACTAAAACTACTACTCTACATCGAACTCTTTACCATAAGCTTTAAAGAATTCACTCAAATCAGCTCTGCCCCTCACCCCACTCTCGGCCCTACAGAACTTAAATACATAGCTGTAATTTATTTTAATGTATGTGTCCCCCTCTAGACTGTAAACGTCTTGTGGACAGAGAACATATCTACCAACTCTGTTGTCCTCTCCAAGCTCTTAGTGTAGTGCTCTGCACACAGTAAGTACTCAGTAAATATAATTTATTGATTGAATCCTATCTTTGGTGGGACAGTCACAGATTTTACTCCCTGGCCTACCTGCTGCCAAAAGATCTCAAGGACTGGAAAATTTCCTGAGTTTGGCCTCAGCAGCCATGGTGCCATTGGCAACAACCCTCAAATCCAAAGTTTTTTCCTCTGCCAGTCAGTTCTCTAACCCAACTTTTTCTGCCCTCTCCCATGCTTGAACCATTATCCCTGTCTCTGGAAGCCCCATCCCACTTCAAACTCCAGAAAATATTGCCTATGCACATTTAGATAGAAGGAGAACAATAAGGTCCATTCACCCTGCACCTGACTTTTCTGCTGACATAAAGCCCTCCAGGCACTCAATTCTTTTTTTCCAGTGACTGAAATAGAAAGAGTAGCATGAAAATGTCTGCTCAAGCCATTGACTCTGCACAGGTGCTTTCTCTAGTTATCCCCTAAAGACTTAGTAGAGGTTTCTCCTATTCATTTCAGAAAATTGTAATTCCATTGCACTCAATTTAATCAAGACCCCAAAATAGGATATAAGCACCAAACAGGCAATTAGAGGCTGAGCATAAGGCGCACTAGAGAAGAGGGCCCAGAAATCCCCACAGAAAGACTCCCCTGTCAAAGGAAAAGCTGCCCTGAAATGAATGGCTTCTCTTTCTGCTACTGAACTGGGCAGAGCAGGTTTGCCCTCTCTGAACCTTCAGAATGGAGCTTTTACAACCCAAGCTCAGGGAGCCAGTCACAGTTAGGTGCTCTTATTCAGAGGGCCCAGGAAATCTCAGAGCAGATCATGACACCTTACAGAATGGAAAGGCTGCTTTGCAGAATAAAACTGGAAAAATGAGGAGTAAGTCCCTCGATGGCAGGCACTGTGTCTTTTACTCCTGTAGCATTATCTGTAATTTATTTAAATTAATGTCTGTCTCTCCCTCTAGACTGTAAGCTCATTGTGGGCAGGGGATGAGTGTTTATTGTTCTATTGTACTCTCCCAAGTGTTTAGTACAGTGCTCTGCAAACAGTAAGCTCTCAATAAATACCATTAAGTGAATGAATATTCCCTGAGTGCCTCATACCGGGCTCTACCAACAGTAGATGCTCATAAACACTGAGGATGAGGAGGATGAGGATGAAGGACCGTGATGATGACAGAGGCAACAAGGAATGGGAGGAGGTTAGATGGGATCAAAAAAAAGTCCCTTAGAGTACACAGGCTGCTGGGCAGGGCACCAAGATGTCCCTCAAGTCAGCAATATGCCGTTGTTTGAAATCCAATCCTACAACTAACGTCAGTACCAACACCCATCAACCCAACAAGTGTATAGTGACCTGGACATTTTTTCCACAGAGAACAAGAGGCCCATTTACCGCCAGCCAGCACCATTTAGTACAACCTGGAATAAAATGGAAAGGTGGAATAAATGAACAAAATTCACTTCAGCTATTTTGGGACAGGAAACTGCCCAGTTTGGTTCAATTATTCAATTTTTTTTTTCTGATTTTCAGATACCTGCTTAGTCCGGAAAACTGATGTTCAGAGGAGCAGTTTTTCACTAAACTCAAATCCTTTGTGCAAGAACAGCATATTGACTTCCCACCCACCCCCTTCCTGCATCTACAGCTGTCCCTTCCATGAGGAAAAAAAGATACAATTAATAATTCAAAAGCCAACCCAAAGCCAAGAAGCAGAATAAAATGATTTCCAGAGAAATGAGCTGCTCCCCGATCACTCCTCCTCCAACTCACTTGGTCCGCTGCTGATGTCGCTTTCCACTCATTTATTTTATTTTCAGCCAATTATTTCAGGTAACCATAATACTGTCAGTGAAATTCAATATTGTGACTGGTTTTGCCTCCACCTTTATTTTCTATAATCTGTCTTGCAGTGGGAGACCATTATCCAGTCAAACAATGTTCAATCCCATTGACATTATCGTTTCAAAGAGACACGTGGAGGGTTTGTACAAACCGATGTGCGGCAAATTTAGTCGTTTAATAGGTTCATTCTTTATTAGGTATTTGTTTCAGGAGGCCTGGGCGTTTTTAGATTAAGTGGAGAAGCTGAGGAGAAAGAAGCAAAATCACAGATTCCAGCATTTATCTGGTTTAGTTGTGTGGGGTTTTTTTTCCTCTCCTCAGATGTCTGGAGAAATTCCCACTGCAATCTATATTCCGTCAGATCGGGTATGCTAAACTAAAGCGCTTCGGTGTTTCTGCAAGGAGTTCGCATTTGTCTCTCTTGTGCAAAAAAAGTTATTGTTGTGCAGCAATCTCTCTGAAAAGGCAGCATGTGGAGGCTGCGCTGAACCCAATTTACTGTGGCAGATGAATATAACCAAGGTGGTGGTCTCAATGCTTGGCCTCAAGGCACAATCCAATTTTCAACTGTTTCAAAGCTATTATGTCAAAGGCTGTTTGCATAAACACAACAATACCAGTGATCCCGGCCACAGAACCGGGGAGTGGAGAAGTCTGCCCTCTGGTGCCTCTCTCATATATGGGTGTCAGTTCGGCTTCAGCTCTCTCTGTGTAGATGCAGATAGAAAACCAGGCCCTCCCTTCCATGAGTGGAAACCGGGGAATTTAAATGTCTTTCTGAAACTTTTTCTCAAGCTTGAAAAAACAGATGTGATTGTTCAGTCCGATGCAAGGAAAAAAAATGCCCCAGACCCACATACTGAGGATGTGATGAGTTGATTGATGGTGTGGGAACCTATGAGAAAGCTGTTTCCCTTCTTAGAATTAGAGTATTCTCCGGTGACTGAACTTCTTCCCCCACTCCCGCCCACACATACATATACATATATCAACATGGTGATATTTAATATTTTTATGAAAATGAAGAAAGAAGAACTGACAGTTACTCAGAGGAAACAAATCAGTTCATTTCCAAAGAAGCTAAAAATAAATGTTCCCTGATTGAAAGGAATGTATTTAAATTTCAAGGATGGTTCCTTACGCTTAACGTTAGTGCCAAAATAAGGATGTAGATAGTTCTGTGGACATCCCAATTTGTATCTTTCATTTTCTGAAATTCAGTCTGGATCTTCTACACTCACTAGATGCAAGTGTATTTGCCCAGAGTGTTCTCTCTGGCTCTGACCCAAGTCTACGGAAGGTGGGATAAGCTCTGGGGAAATGATATAATTTCCCCCACTGAACTCACTCCCCACTGACCTACAAACATTATACTAATTAGGTGCCTTTGCTCCTAAATCGACCTAAATTTATTCCCCAAAATTTTTTTTGAAATTGATGTTTGACTCAGTGGGAGTGTTTATTGTGTTTTATATTTGGAGGGTGGCAAAACTTTCCTTTCTCTTTCCTTATGTCTCTCGGTTCATTTTCTGAGTGAAACCATCATTTTTCTCTCAGGGGTCCTTTAGGTTCTAATGCTATAATCCTGAAAGTTGATCACCTGCTAAAACACAATGTGATTTGATCTGCCCTTTGATCTTTCTAGGTCTGTAACATCCTCCCAAATACTCCACTGGGTGCCTTATTCTCCTGCAGCAAGATAGCAGGAAGTCCCAGCAAAGGAGACACTAACTCTTCCCTACTGGACATCGAGGGTCAGAGCTCCGTCTGCACACCTGACTTCAGGGGTAGATTATCAGTGATGAGATGGGACCTTAGCCCGAGTGGCTCCTGAAAAGTAGCTTATGCCCACTGGTGCTAACCACATGGGCCAAGATGATCACAGATTTTTTTTTTTACTTCTGTTTTGTCCCATTCCCTCCTTGGTTCTGACTTCTGAATTCAGAGTAAATAAGAGTGGCAAGGTGGAAGCAAGAGAACTTTGCTTCTCAACTCCATCCCTCCCCTGCTTTCTAATTTGGTCCTAAGTAGCCCTGAATCCTACATGTTCAGGCTTCCTGGCCCTCATTTTTTTTAATGGTATTTGTTAAGCGCTTACTCTGCGCCCAGCACTGTACAAAACTCTGGGGTAGATTCTAGCTAATCAGGTTGGACACAGTGATGTCCCACATGGCACTTAAAGTCTCAATCCCCATTTTACAGATGGGGTAACTGAGGCACAGAGAAGTTAAGTGATTTGCCCAAATTCATACAGCAAACAGGTGGCAAAGCCGGTATTAGCACCCACATCCTCTGACTCCCAGGTCCGTGCTCTACTCATTAGGTCACACTATTTCTTAATCCATCTCTGTAGTACTCCTCCTAACAAACCACAAGGGTGTCTCCAAATGTTTCCAGATGCTACCCTAGTCTTCCTCATCAACTGTTCCCAAAAAGAGCCACTTTGAGGTCAGCTATAGAGTTGACTTCAGCCCAAAACAACCAATTCCTGAGATCAAGAAGACAAAGTTATTATTATAATGCTTAAAAAGAGCTTTGCAAGAACTGTATATAAATAGCTGTGCAAGTTTGAATATGACCCTACTGGTGAACTTTCTCCATTAGTGTGAGTGTGTCTGAAAAGATCAACTCTGGTACCACTGACAGTTTCTTCTATATTGGGCCCAGGTGAAGCTTTTTCTTTGTGGTACTTTTGTATTTGCTACTTGCAGCACCTGGTATCACTTTCAATCCTGTCTCTTAGTTTCACGATTTTCTCAAGGTCACTGTTTGAGGAAAGACTGTTCCATTCTTTATTGTCCCACACCAAGCTCGTCCAGCTCCCCTGCCATCCTCACAACATCCCACTGCTCTGCCTCAGAATTTGAAGTCCCTGTGTCTTTAAATCATTTCTTTTGCCCTTCCTGCTTGTCATCACTCCAGTTCACTATAGAGTAGCTGTTTTGGGAGTCTGCTGTCATTTATTGATCCCCAAACAGAGAAGATCCGGGTTTCAGTAAAGAGAAGTCTGCCACTAATGAGTCAAAAATAGGGAAGGCCAGGAAAAGCACATTAAAAAAAATTGAACAGCGAGACACGTAAGATGTCATACCCTTGACACTGGAGCACAGCATGACAAGATGTCACACAAACACCATTTTGGGGAAATCATTCGACCCAAATCAGCCTGGGCTTAGAGAGTTTCTCTTGTGTTCTCTGACCCTCCTATTGTTCCAGAACTTCTTGGGTCTCCACCCAGGACTGTGTAAAATCTGGCCCGAGCCCAGAACTCAGCAGCAGGAGATGAGGCGACTGTCTGGTAAAATACTGGGATCCTGGCCACCCTAGTGGAAGAAGGTTTCTTTAGTGCTCTGCACACAGTCAGCGCTCAATGAATACCATGACTGATAATGAGCCCACTTATTGAATTAGACAGTTTCAGGATACCCAAAGTTTCTTTTAAGAATACACTCACCTGCTTCATTAACAATTTTTCATTTTTTTTAAACTCAGTCCTGCCTATATTGTTCTATGGCTGCTGTATCCTTGGCATGAAGAAATTCTGAGATTTCATTTCTTTTTGGAATTAGAATGTTTTGAAATTTCTTTCTACTGCCTGACCTGGACGTTATGATCTTGAGAGGGGCGGACTGCAGTCTACAAATTCCACACATATAGGATCCAGCCCTGACTCCTTGTTTTTCTTTCAAAAGTCAGCCAGGCCAGCCAGCAAATACAGCTAAGGTGCTCAGTGATCTTTTTTTCACTGACCAAAAAGAAACGACCTCTTTTGGGCAAATAGTGTGTCACCCCCATGAGGATTCAGAGCCTAGTTACTGAACCCAGCTGAACAGAGTTCTCAGCCAATAATCTTATTTGTTCGGTAACCTTCATTGAAGACTAGAGCTCAAAACCAGCATCTTGGCCTGATCTGACTCTCAAAGGCTCAATTTAGATACAAATATGTCCCTGACTGCTTATAGTGGAAACCCAGAGCCTTGCATTTGAGTAAAGTGGTAGCCAATAAATGTAACTCTTGTATGAAAAGAATGGGTTTGATTTGGCAGGGCTGATTGCCAACAGCTCCAGGGAACAGAAAAGCAGCTGCCCAGAAGGAAAAGATTAACTGTTACCAATCTAGAGTGAGCTCCTACCCCTACATAAGAGGCCCTGGACAACGAGGGCGGCCAGTCAGTCAGTCAATCGAATTTATTGAGTGCTTACTGTGTGCAAAGTGCTGCTAAGCACTTGGGAGAGAACAGTATAACAGATATATTCCCTGTCCACAACAAGCTTACAGTCTAAGTTTGTGAGGTATCCTGGTTAAAAGTGTACACTTGAGCTTACATTCCCAGGCTGGAGCACTGACTTATAATAACTGTGGCATTTAATATGTACTTACAATGGGCCAACCACTGAACTAAGGACTGGGGTAAATACAAGATAATCAGGCCCCCCATTGGACTCACAGCCTAAGTAGGAGGAAAAACAGGTATTGAATCCCCATTTTGCAGATGAGGGAACTGAGGCACACAAAAGTTAAGTGATTTCACCAAGGTCACATAGCAGATAAGTGGCAGAGCTGGGATTAGAACCCAGGTCCTCTGACTCCTAGGCATCATGCTCTTTCCATTAGCCCACGCTGCTTGTGTGGCTCAGTCAAGTCATATAGCCACTTACATAAACTGGCAGGGTATCTGAATATATCAAATACCTCAATTTTTTGATATATTCCAAATGTGCTTTCTTTGCCTGAAATATCCTGATGATAATAAACATCACAGTTCATTTTGGTTGGCCTGAATTATTCTGGTAACTTACTAGTGTGGAGCTGATCTCATTGTCTACTTCCAAATACAAAGAGGTCCTCTTGTAGGAAAGAGGCAGTGATTTTTCTAGGGGTGGGAAGCTAGGGAGTAGTTTTCTGGGAAATAATCAGATTGCTTGAAACCAGAAACACTTAGAAGGTAGGAGAGTGAGTTTTGAATGTACCCAACAGCATCTTCTGTAATATGGACATTCTGTGACCCCAATTCTTCCAGTGTGAATTATTTCCTGGGAGTGAACTGGATGTGTTTGGGAACTGCATTAACTCCCTTTGGGCCACTACCGATCTCATAGATGAAGACCTGCCTGAGGCTCGCTTAGAAGCAACAGATAAACAATCGAAGCAGTGTGGCCTAGAGGAAAAGGAAGAGGGGAAAAAATGCCTTTAAGGAACAAAATAAGGGGAAAACTACTTATCAGGATGCAATGGCAGCTTGCTTTCTCCTCACCTCCACCCCCACACTCATATGTCACATCTTTCCACGGTCTCAGGCACTCACTCATTCACTCACACACACAGCCTGCAATGGATGCAAAAGCCTGAGTCTTACAGATGCAATGCATTAGCACAGCCTGCCAGGCGGCATCCTGTTTTTCCAATCTCTCTCCAATGACTCCTCCACTTTTCTCAGAGTTTTTATCAGGGAGATGTTCCTCTAAAGCATTTCAGCAAGGAGAGCTGACAGCAACGCTAGCACCAGCTGAAATTCATTTGTCTTCTCACACAGCTTCCTGTTTTCCCAAGTTTGGTAGTACTTCACCCGGATAGTCTGAAGATTTGAACTTTGGCCAGCCACCTTGGAAGTTTAAATGGGAGAGGGGCTCTCCACTTATATGCATCAATTTGACACTAAACTTAAAATCTAAAATGTCTATCCTCCTACCTCCTTTAATCTTTCCCGGAATGGACTCAAGAAAGCCAGCAAGCATCCAGAACAACTCTGCTTCCTGCCATGAGTAAGGATAGCTATTGAGGCCACATAGGAGGCAGGAACATGTACCGATAGATTATTGCAAACTCATAAGAGCTGAATGTCAGAGCTCAGTGAAGAAGATACTGTGTCTGCTCAAGCATCTAGGCCTTTAATGTTATCTGTCTGGTACATTAATATGCTAATTGCAAAAGAAGAAATGTGGAACTAATTCCATGTATCATTCATGTAAAAGCACCAAGATTCTGGAGTATCAAAAATAGACATGATTGCATTTACTTTTGATGCACTATAGTACAAGAATGCAGAATTTGTTCTTCATTACAATAAGTTAACTGGCTGTTCACTTGTAACAGTACGATGGAATGCAGTATCTTTCCTAATTTTTCTTGTAGAGTCAACGCTATCTCCCACTATTCACACCCCATCTGAAACGTTTTCCTGTGTCTCCCCTCTCCCCCTCCCCCTCAACATACACACAGAAAATCAAAAAGTAACGATCCTGACACTTTGCGTTCAAAGAAGTCTGTGGATTTCAAATTCTCGGCTGTAGAGGATTTGCTGATTTAAACTGAAGGTGCTGAAAGAACTTTCCATCTGGCTTTTCCAACTCTTGGGAACTTAAATTATCTAGTCATTTAATTTCTCTGTACCTCAGTTCCCTCATCTGCAAAAAGGAGATTCAAAACCTCTTCTCCCTGCGACTTAGACTGTTAGCCCCATGTGGGACCTAATTATCTTGTATCTAATCTGGCATTTAGAGCATGCTTGGCATATCATAAATACTTAAATATTAGTAGTAGTAGCATTATGAGACAAAAACAACATGGTTTGGGGAGGGATGATTTTGAACATGTATGATGCTTACAAGGGTCTGGTGGCATCTTTAAAACAATTGCAAGAAACTCGCCACCCCATCTGATTGAACTTCTGTTCTGAACTTCCATTCTGTAGGCTGGAATTCACCATATGCCTGGAAATAAAGAGGGTTGTTCATCCATATTCTCTGCTAAAGGATTCTAATGGCTCTAATAGCACTAAGAACCCATTTAGTCTCCTCCCACCGCCTTCAACTGCTCATAAATTTTCTAGGTGTTTGGCATGGCTGGCTCTGAGAGATAGCTAGAATGAAGTGTGTCATTCATATAATCAAGTTGCCTGTTTTTTACAGGAGGGTAGTTCTCTCAGGAAGAGTTACCCAGATCCAGGAAAATGATGAAATTTTTAAATATTCTGGCAGTAAGCCTGAGTCAGTGGGGGTTATAACCACGTCTCAGGGTGCTAAGACAATACCAAGTAATGAAGTGCCTGCAAGTTCTATCTACCCCTGCCACACGAAGGCTATGTGCCCTTTGGCAAAAGACTTAACCTCTGTGTACCTCATCCCTACAATGGGAATACCATGGCTAGTGTTCAGTGCAGAATTGGAAGATACCTGAAAAATATAATTGGAAAGAACTTTTCAATGTTAAAATAATCATATTACTGAAATAGCATTCTACCTGATGAGGTTTGTTTGAAGCTAATATTGGAAGCTAAAAAATGGAATTCCAGAGCTGTAGGCTACTTTAGAAAAATGGGTTTCAGAACAAACATTGAAAGGTTTGTTAGGATCCGAGAAGAAGGAAAAAATACTTGGAAGGCCATGAAGCCTATATTTCTGGTTAAATGCAATACAAACTTCTGGGAAACTAGGGCTCTATGGAACTCTAACCAGTCTTCTGCTCTTTCCACCACATTCTCTCATTGCTCCTGACACCGATCAGCCCTTCTTACAGAGGGGACTTTGTGTCGGGCTGTGAAAGGAGAAGCTTGAACCCAATCTGGCTCTCCTTTCTACTTCTCTCACGGATTCATAAAACAATTTTAAGGCAGGAATTTTACAGTTCACTTTCAAAGGTATTTTTCATGATGTTGAAAATAATTTTCCCCCTCCCATGTGTTTATATAACCCTCTGGAAACTCAAAACTGAAATCTATTTCTGTACTCTGCTGTTATTATAGGGTTACCCCACTCACTTTCATTTTTATTTAGAAAATGAACACTGGTACCTTAGTTTGGGGAGGAAAATAGCTCCCAAAATGTTATAGACTGGGCAGAGTTTTTATATAAAGCAAATATAGTAAAATGGGTACATTTTGGCTCACTTGGACTATTACAAAATCTAAACAGTAGCCTCTCATCCCCAAAAGAGCTGAAGGATTTCCAAAATTGTTGTAGCTGTGCAAGGCTCCAAGTAATTAGGGTTCCCTTATGTATCCAGGGAAAAGGAACTACATAAGATATATATATGCCTAGTAATGTATTCTATACCAAATATTCTAGCTGGGGTCTGACACCATACAGAGACAGTACTGGCACACTCTGAACACAGCCCTTATGCCCAGCACACAACCCCCAAAACACACATACCCAAACTGCCTCTGACATAAGAGCAGTGTGGTCTAATAGAAGTCAGAAAGACCTGGGTTCTAATCCCAGCTCCACTATTTGTTTGCTGTGTGAGCTGGTGCAAGCTTTTTTTTTTTGTTTGCTCATTTGTTTTTTATGGTAATGCCAAGCACTGTACCCCACTATACTGGGATAGATGCAGGATAATCAGATTGGACACCATCCATGTCCCACATGAAGGTCACTTAATCTCCATTTTACAGATGAGGTAAATGAGGCACAGAAGAAGTTATTAAGCGACTTTCCCAAGGTCATAGAACAGTCAAGTGGCAGAGCCAGGATTAGAATCCAGGTCCTTCTGACTCTCAAACTCAAGCTGTATCCACTAAGCCATGCTGCTCTTAAGTCATTTAGCTTCTCTGGGCCTCAGTTACTTCATCTGTAAAATGGGGATTAGACTGTGAACTCAATAGGGGACCAGGACTGTGACCAACCTGATTAGTTTGTCTGTACCCCAGCACCTAGTACAGTGCCTGGCACATAGTAAGCACATACAAAATACCATAAAAAATATGTTTTTTGATGAAGCAGAGCCAGAGTGCCATTTGCACATGTGGTCAAGTGGAGATGAGAGTTCAAGGTAGTTTGGGATTCCCTTCTCTTCTAGCTGTCTTTGCAGGTGTCATTTTGATGACAAAAGAATCAGATGAATTACCTCATTTTGCTGATGCTAAGCTGTTGCTCCCTGAAGTACTTTCAAGAATGGGGGTCCAAAATGGTTTCCCTCACATTTTCATTTCAGCTTGATCTTGTTACCCTACTACTTTAAGATGTGTGTGTGTGCATGTGTGTTGTTCATGAATGTTAAATAAGAGTTATGTTTTTGCTGTGTACAGTGGCTGAGGACTGCATGTTATAAGAGTGCTGAGCACTGAGTGTGTGCTATGAAATATGTGTAGGCTATGTGAGAGTGTGCCGTGGAACTGTTCGCTGGCACTGCTTGCTGTGTCTTCATTTTGTGAAAATACAGTGTACTGTATGTGTTGTCTTTACTGTGTGTGTGCTGACCATGTACACAAGCTGTGTATGTGATGAAGGTGTGAGAGCCAGTCCTCCTTTCCTTTGTTCTACCACATTCTCCCAGCTTCCTGGGGACTCTCCACCTCCTACAGCCCCCAGTTCTCATCCCCATCAGGTCGGTCCAACCTTGGTCTGGAGATCTCGACTTGTCCTCTCCTGCCTCCATTATTATATTCCTGGGCTCCAGCTTCTGCCAGTCTCCCCCAGTCTCAACCTATCCAGACCTGTCAGTCCCAAGGCCCTGGGTCCACGCTCCTGTCTCCAACTTCCCCTAACCTAGGGGTTGGCAACCTTTTGGGGCAAAAGAGCCAATCAAAATAAAACCTTTAAGCAGTTAACACGTGCAGAACAAATAATACAATTTTAACACATATTATCTTGGTTGAAGTCATTATGAATCCAGTCATTTTAAATGCCTCATCACCAGTACTGCAAGTAAAAAAATTTTCTAACCAATGCCAGTGGTACCCACAGAGTTGAAGGATCAATAATCAATAAATCATATTTACTGAGTACTTTGTGCAGAGCACTATACTAAGTGCTTGGGAGAATACATCATAAAAGGATTGGTAGACATGTTCCTTGGAGTTTAAAGGGGATGACAGACATGAAAATAAATCGCAGATACGTACTTAAGTGCTTTTGGGCTGAGTTTGAGGTGAATACCAGATGCTTAAAGGGTGCGCACCCAAATGCATAGGTGAGGTAGAAGGGGGAGGGGTTAGGGGAAATGAGGGCTTTATCATGGAAGGTCTCTAAGAGGAGATCAATCCATCAGTCATGGTTATTGAGCACTTACTGTGTGCAGGACACTGTACTAAGCACACGGAAGAGTATAACAAGGTAGAGTTGGTAGACACAATCCCTGACCACAACGAGCTTACAGTCTAGAGGGACAGAGAGACACTAATAAAAATTGCAGATGTGTAATACTGTGGGCTGAGGGAGAGGTGAATTAAGGGCACAAATCCAAGTGCAATGGTGGCCCAGAAGGGAGTGGGAGATGAGGAAATGAGGATTTATTTGAAGATGGCCTTTTAGAGGAGATGTGATTTTAATAAGGCTTTGAAGTTGAGGAGGGTGGTGGTCTGTGGGAATTCCAGCGCAGAGGCAAACGGTGGGTGAGAGGTCGGGGTGAGATAGATGAGACGAGATATAGCGAGTAGGTTGGCATTAGAGAAGCGAAGTGAGCATGTTAGGATGTAATAGGAAATCAGGGAGGTAAAGATAACAGGGGGGCAAGCCAATGGTAAGGAGTTTCTGTTTGATGCAGAAGTGGAGCTCCTTGAGCAGAGAACATGTCTATCAACTCTACTCTCCTAAGTGCTCAGTACAGTGTTCTGCAAACAGTAAGTGCTCAGTAAATAACACTGATTGATTGCTCGATTGATGGATGGATGGATGCTTCTCCATCCCAGCAGCCCCGCACCATCTGCGGCTGCTTTTAGGTAGGCTGTGGTAGAGGTGTCGCGTGCAGTAGCGACCTCTTGAGGGGTGGGGCAGCCATTGGGTGCACCTACCCCCTGACCCGAGGCCCCGGGGGGCAGCTTTAAATGCCTTCCACATTCTTCCCGGCTCGAAAGACACATTTGGTTCCAAGAAGAGTCAGCTATGGCCCCTGAGTGATAGGTTGCAGACCCCTGCCCTAGCCTCTCCTAAGATTAATAATAATGGTGGTACTTATTAAACATTTGCTACCAGCCAAGCATTGTACTAAGAGCTAGAGTGAATACCAGCAAAATAGGTTGGTCACATTCCTTGCCCCACGTGGAGCTCACAGTCTCAATCCTCATTTTACCGATGAGGTAACTGAGGCACAGAAAAGTTAAGTGACTTGCCCAAGGCCACACAGCAGACAAGTGGCAGAACCAGTATTAGAACCCATGACCGTCTGAATCCCAGGCCCATGCTCTATCCCACGCTGCTTCTCATGCTGTCCATAATATACCTCTGACACAATTCTTACCACTATTATGATTAAGAAATACACTTCTCACCTACAAAGTATGTATATATGTTCCATCTATAGATATATATATATGTACATGCTGATGCTAAAGGCAAAAGGCCAGAATGTTCTCGTCTCTGCATTTCTGTGCACAAGGACACAACTAGAAAAGCCAGGATAATGGAAACCCTATGAATGAATTTTGCAAACGTTCACATTTTCCATAAGGTGATATAATTCTCTAGCCTGGGAGACATTTAAAATCTCTTAGAAAATACCTGGGAAAAACCGTATGAACAGATAAACAAATAAATATTAGATTTTGTTAGCATCTGCTTAAAGACTTTAATGACACTATCAAACTCTAGTCAATATTTCATGGGTGAGGCAATTTTCCATTATGCAGGCATAAAAATATACCGTTCTAAAAAGACCGGTCAAAATTTGGGGCCAACTAAATTTGACGGTGCCCCTGCTTAGTGACATTTGGTGGAGGGAGAATTCAGTTATCTCTCTGAAATCTGGAGGGAGCCATTTAAGTAGATGGACAGGAGCAATGCATATCTGTTCCTTCCTCCCTGCATCTAGAAACAGAAGGTTACAGACTACACAGCCAGCTGGCATGGCATTCATTATTTACTGCTAGAAGCCTGGGAATAGCAACAAGGCAGAGCTCTAGGTGACCCTAGACTGTTCCTTCAGCATTATATGTGAAGTGCAGGGAGGGGGAAAGATACGCATTTGAGTTAAGAACACACAGTTTATGTTCTGTGCCCAGACAGATAAAGGATATTCAATTCTGCCCTTGTTCCTACACAAGAAAAATTACCACTTCCAGGGTTGGATGCAAAGAAGTAATGACAGTTCCTCGGCTACAGCATGTAATAGGAAAGCTAGTAACTGATCTATGAGGGAGTAAATGCATAGAAAGATTTCTGACAGCACTTTATATCTAGTGGAGATTAATTAATGCTAAATTACAATTGAATTCCTACAGAATTACACATTATCCAGTCCCATGAATAACAAAGGAATTCAACATGATTAATGCCTCAAATGCCAACGGAAGTCAGAATGATTTGCCACTTATTTCAAAGTGCTGCCAGATTTCCTAAAACAGCTTCGCCTAACCCGGCGGCTATCACAATCTCCAGTGCAATCAACTCTTTAGCATCCAGGCATGTGTGATGGGAACACCACGCCTGGCTACTTCTGCCTCCACTCTACATCCTCCTTTGATTCTGGGCGTTTGGTGATGCCCAAAGAGGTGAACAAAAAAATCTCACAAAGAGATTCTGAGCCCAGTCTACCCCACAGTTCTACTCTGGGCAACTGGGCAGAATCAGCAAGCATCCCGAGGAACCTAACAGAGCTAATAAATGCCAGGCATTCAACCACCTCTGAAGTGACCCCCTTTTTTTTTCCTGTTTTGAAAAACCTCTGGCTCATGAGTCATTTGTGGCTATAGGTGTTTAAAGCATTTATATGAGGAGAAAGACAGATTGATGTCTTTAGCACAGCCTGCATACTCTGGGTCTAAAGATAGGTCAAGAGGATGACAAGAATACTAAGCTTAAGATGACCGAGTTGGCGCCAATATGCATTTAAGCAGAGACTAAAAGTCCAGAATTCCTGGACATCATAAAGAATCTATTATCATTGTGGTCACTTTCAGCAAGACTGATTTCATTACCATCTGTCTTCATCCACTGATGCTTTGAGAATAAATATTCAATATGGAACTTTTCCTGGATTCAAGTCACAGAAGGCCAAGAAGAAAGCAGCTCTATAGCCATGTGATCTGGGAGCACCTTATAACAGGAAAGAGTTGAGGGAGGGGGGGAGGGAGCAAGAGCACAATGAAGGAAGATAAGATCATTAGCTCTGCCGAGTCGAAAATAAGGGTTCAGTTCTCGGTTGAGTAATAATTCTCTTTTCAAGGTGGGCAATATTTAAGCAATCATCTCTTGAAAATTGGTCATTACCAGCAGCTAATAACCGATTTGTTAGTTAATAGCTCAAGGTGAAGCCAAGGGCAGTAAATGCTCCCGCATTCCATTCTGAGACTGCAATATTAACAGATTTCAAGGGCATTATTGCTATTATAAACCATGTTCATTGATTTATAACAACACTAATATGTTTTATAAAGGAGCGGGTGCAATGTGCTGGAAAAATTCATCATTTCCTGGTACTTCGTCTTTGATTGTCCACAGCCTCCCATTCGAGGGAGACACCAGCTGGCCCTGACCTGCGGCACGGATCTGAAATCCTCTGCATCTGCTTGGGATCTGCGGGGGCCAGAGGGACGGGCAGAGGGGATGGACCACACTGGCAGGAACACTTCTTCCCCAAATAACACAAATGCTCAGTCTCCCTGCTTTCCACAGACCAGCTGAATTCTGAAGGGTCATGTCATGTGACCCCGTTGGCCGTGGTCCCGGTGCACCCAAGGTCCCTTGCTTTCTTGGTTTTTCCATGACCGACCCTTTCATTCCGACAGCAGAGCCCCTCCCTGCTGGCCTTGGGTGCTCCTCCTCCTTCCTGTGGCTCCTCCAGCATGCCAGATCAAACACAGCATCTGTGACCTCAGCAAGGAAAATCCTGAGGAGGGCGGGGGTGGAAGAGAGCTCATCAGAAGCTGAGGAAAACAACGTGCCTCCCCATCATGGCCGCTTCAGCTTTTGTGCATCGGATTCAACAGCTCCCCTACTTTAACCACTTTTGTTTAGATGGGTCTTAGTATAATGGAAAAACAACTTCTTACACCAGACTATGACCTCTTAAAATATCTTGCAACTAAGCACTGGTCCACGTACCCAGGACATAAAAGATCAGGATGTGACAGAAAGAGAATCAGTCAGTGGAAAAAAAGAAATGTTAAACACTCTGCCTCCCTTTCAAAATCTTGTAGCTTTTTTAAAAAAGATTAACTGAGTTCCCAAACTGATTAATGAGAAAGAGAATTCTGGTTACCCTCTCCTATGAGTGCTTTCCCTCCACCAGGCTCCCACATCTTCCCTCTACTTCCCATGCCCAAGCTTCCCTCCACTGGGATGCTTTTCCCTGGGCAAAGCCTCCCTTTCCACAGTTACTTTTTCCAGACTTTGGCATTTCCCCAGTTTTTGTCTCACTGCGTGTCCTGGCCCAAGGAGACTATCCTCTGCCACACACACTTCCCCAATTACAAATCTCCCTCTACTTTCCTAGGTCATATTACTTTCCTTTGGCCCAAGCTCTTCTCTCCCCACCTGCTCTTTAGAAGCTTTTACTGGCATTCTTCATCCTCCCAGTCATTTGCAACTTGTAATAACATTAGAATTTATTAAGAGCTCACTATGTGACAAGCACTGTGCTAAGCACTGGGGTAGTACAAGCTAATCTGCTTGATTACAGTCCTTGTCTCTCATGGGGCTCACTATCTAAGAGATAGAGAAAGCAAATCTGCTCTCAATCCTCCACACATCAGGGCAACCTTTTTTTGTTCTCTACGGTATTTGTTAAACATTTATTAGGGGGGTTTTGTTGTTGTTTTTGTTGTTGTTTTTTTAATGGCATTTGGTAAGTGCCAGGACTGTTTTAAGTGCTGGGGTAGATACAAAGTAATCAAGGTGGACCCAATCCATGTCCCACTTGGGGTTTATAGTCACAATCCACATTTTACAGATGAGGTAACAAGACACAGAGAAGTGAAGTGACTTGCCCAAAGTCACACAGCAGACAAGTGATGGAGCTGAATTAGAACCCAGGTCCTTCTGACTCCCAGTTCTATTCTCTACCCATTAGATCATGCTAGTTCTCCTCCCCAAACAGTTCCTTTTTAACTGTAGCAAGTCAGAGTTCAGCTGGGCCTTTGGTCAACCTAAGGATTCAGAGACAAACCAGAATGGCAAATTTATCACAGAGAGAGGAAGAGAGAGAGAGAGAGAGAGAGAGAGAGAGAGAGAGAAAGAAACCTTTACCTTTCAAAACCAGATAAAGAGTGGAATACAACAAATGCTTTAACAGCACTCCTAGAAAAAGAAAGAGAGGCAGCATCTTATGATAGGGAATGAAGCTGAGCATCCTCTTCAGGGCTTTTTCTTTACAACAAACAACTTCTGGAATCGTCTACTTCAGTCCAAACTTGGCTGTGAAATCAAAAAGATGTGGAGGAGATTTAAGATTCCTTAAAAGCCTCAGGCCTTCCCTAAGCCCCCTTTCCCTCATCTCCCAGTCCCTTCTGCATCGCCCTGAATTGCTTCCTTTGTTCTTTCCCCGCCCCAGCTCCACAGCACTTATGTATATATAAGTAATTTATTTATATTAATGTCTGTCTCTCCACCCCTAAACTGTAAGCTCGTTGTGGGCAGGGAATGTGTCTGTTTATTGTGTTGTACTCTCCCAAGTGCTTAGTACAGTGCTCTGTATACAGAAAATGCTCAGTAAATAAAATTGAATGAATGAATAAACAAATGAACTGTTAAGAAGTGGTCAGGCCCAAAGGCACCTTTAAAAAGAATCTTCTCCCTCTATTTTTTTCCTTCCCTACCTACTGATTGCTCTTTTGCTACTATCTGACAACTACTTACTGTACATTTTTCATTCCCTCTTAAACGGACTGTTTCTGAGCCTCTCACAGGGGCAAAAGGCCCAGATCCTACCAACTGCAAATCCACCAGAAATTAAGGGAAATCAATGTAGTAGAATTGTTCCCACTGGCTAGCGACCACAAAGTGAGTGACACTCCCCTGCCTCTACCTACACTCTGAGATGTCACAAAGACCTTCAGTGACAGGCCATCAGGACTTGGCCATCTGATCCACCCCATATAATCTCTGCAGCTTTAAATGATAGAATATCCTGTCTAATCCAATGCACACAGACGGTTTGATCCCAGGACCACGTTTTCCCAAATTTTTACTGCCGGGAAGCTATTACAGTATCCCCGCTGCCCCGAGAAGCGCCGCTAAGATGAGGATAGAGATTGATTGCTCCCGGAGTAGAATGGTAGGGTGTTTAATGGCTATCGCCTTCATCTGAAGCCCTGAGGGATGGGGATGATGTGTGCTTGCTTCATACGGCCCCATTTACCCACCAGTGCAGGATGGTGGGCTCTGGTGGGACTTGGAATTTTCCCATCTGCTTCCTGTGTGTTTGAAATATTGCTGCTCTGAAGGAAATACTGCCTTAGGGCGATAGCCTTTGAAGGAGCATCACAACACGAGGGGCAGATGTCCTGGGGGTGGGCTTGTGCACTGTCAATTAGAGGATCTTTCACTTTGCTGTCCCTGTCTGCTAGATAAAAATGAAAAACACACTTTCCGGCGCCTCTCCATTTTTCATATAGAGTGAGTTTTCTAACGAATGCTCGCACTCCCTAAATGATGGTTTGACTTCCAAATAAAGTGAATATTTTGATATTTAGAATGATGAGACTAGCAGCAAGCAAACTGCACAGGCGGGGCAGAAATAGCTGGTTAGAGAGGACGGGCTGGAGAGGAAACTACTATTTCCTGGGTAGTAACACAGCTTAAAGGAGCAGTGCCCTCTAGTGTTCCTAGGCCTCCAGCGTGGGCCTTATCATGAACCCCTGGAACTGTGGAAGGGTTGGTAACGATGGGCTGAACAAAAGACCAGCTACCTCCTACTTGCTGGCAATGAGGAGAAGGTGAGTCAGTTCCTTACATCACTATTCTCCTACTACAGCCCAGCCCACACACTTCACTCCTCTAGCGCCAGCTTGCCCACTGTAACCCCATTTTCATCTATCTCACCGCCAACCCCTTCTCCACATCCTCCCTCTGGCCTGGAACTCTCTCCCACTCCATATAGTCAGACCGCCACTCTCCCCACCTTCAAAGCCTTATTAAGGTCACATCTCCTCCAGAAGCCTTCCCCAATTCCTCTTTTCTCCCATCTGGGTCATCTATGCACTTGAATCTGTGACCTCTGGGCATTCGGTATTCACCCCACCCTCAGGCCCAGAGCACTTACGAACACATCTACAAATTATTTATTCACATTAATTTCTGCCTCCTCCTCCAGACTGTAAGATCGCTGTGGGCAGGGAACATTTCTACCAACTCTGTTGCATTGTACTCTCCCAAGCACTTAGTACAGTGCCCTGCAGACAGTAAGTGCTCAGTAAATACCATTGATTAAATTCCTGATCGAACCAGGCCCCAGCTGCAAATCATTTCCTTGAGCGAATATTCCCTCAGCTTTCATCCCTCAACACTCCCCCTTCAAATCTTCAGCTCTCTCCCCTACTGGACCTCTCCCCTTCCTCAGTTTCCTTCTCCCCTCTCCCACACCCCCCTGCTCACCCACTTTCCCATCCTCTCCCGTAAGAGTCACCTCCCAGCCGACCTTGCTCCAGAGACATCGCGGCCTCACAATAGACTGTAAGCTCCTTGTGGGCCGGAAACATGTCTACCAACTCAGTTATATTATACTCTCCCAAGTGCTTATGACAGTGCTCTGCACACAGTGAGGCTTCAATAAATACAAACAACTGACCGGTTTAAATGAGGAAATTGGTTTGCATTAGATTCAGTGGTGCAATCTCACCTGTTTTGGTTCTAAAGCAAACTGACTTCCTTCCTGACAGCACTGTGAATACAACCTGACCAAAGATGACCAGAAGGTCTCCCTCCAGTGGACTGCCGTGATCCCATGGGTCCCAGTTTAAGAGCAACGGATTCAACCCACCTTCTTTACTCCCTTCTGAAATAATCACCAGTTCAAGTCCCCATCGGTCCTGATATGACAGGGGAAGTCCCCGAAGAGGGACATGGAAAAGCGGCAGGACAACCAGTTCCATCCTGTCACCTGCTGACTGATTGAACACTCTGCTGACCACTAAGAAACCACTGAACTATTTGACACCTGAGACCTGAACTTGAGAGTCACTGGACATTTCTCTCTTTTAGGATCAGAGCCAAGTAGTTGTTATCAAATTTAACCTAAAACAAAAAGATCTCCTAATTTCTGGATTGATAAATGATAGGCAGATAGCTAGCTGTATGACCATTGTGTATATACAATGACTGTATGTAAATTCATCATAATAAGAATACCGTGTGGACATTTACACCCAGTAATTTTAATGGAAATGAGCCTCTAAATCTGTATTATCCTATCAGGAAAAATGGAGCTATTTCACATTTCAGTTACCTAATGGACTAGATCCACATTTTCCTTTGTGTTGGTGGATGAGCACTAAGCGACAGGATATCCCCTGGTTGTTAATGATGTCATCTTCTACTGGGTTAGTAGCACAGATCTCCAACAATTTGTTCAGCAGCTGTAGCCAACGGCAGCCTAGGAAATGGGGGAGGGGCACGGTAGCTATCTGGGGCCAAAGAGAGTCCAGAGAGAAATTCAGCCTGTGCTTCTTACCCTAGCCCGAGAGCCGCCAGATGTCCTGATAGGAGGTCAAGAAAGGGAGAGAGAATGACTCTGTGCAACCCTATGCCTTCACTAGAAATGAAGCTCCGAGGTGCTAAAATTGTCATGTCTTAAACCAAAGTCCAATGCGGGGTTCTAATCCTGACCGCCACGTGCCTGCTGTGTGACCTTAGGCAAATCACTTAACTTCTCTGGGCTTCAGTTTCATCCTATGAAAAACGGGGGTGTAATACCTGTCCCCCCTCCTTCTTAGACTGAGGCCCATGTGAGGCAGAGACTTGTGCCTGATCTGATTATTTTGACTCTCTCCCAGCGTTTAGTACAGTTCTTGGCCCATGGTGAGCACTCACATACCACAAATAGGTGGTTCAAGCAATTGATGCTCACTCACTAGAGGCAGCAGTAGCTTAAGAGTCTGGACAGTCCTGTTAAAGATCACTCCATTCACCCCCCTCTACAGAAGGGGCAAGAAAAGGTTCCTGACTACCTCTCAGCAACCATTACCTGACTGTCAGTAAGGAAGTTTCACTAGGCTAAAGCACTGTAATACCAAATAAATGAAACCTAACTCATCCCAGAAAAACAAGCATTGTAATGTGGAGCTTCAGATACTGAGATTGATAAGGAGAGCAGATGTTCAAAAAGATTTACTCTGATTATTCATGTAGTGTCACAGATACTAACCCGACCTTCTGACACCGGGTGGCTTATTAAGAAAGGTGCTGACTACCCAGTCATTTGGAGAAGGCTCTTCTCTTCAGTGAGCAGTGAGCTAACGGCTGGAGAACCCCCAGAAAAAGCAGCCATAAGACTGTCCAACTAGATGTGGAACAGTCAGTGTCGAGGAGGCTCTTTTTACTTATTCAGCCGTGAGGAGAAGCAGAACGAAAAACAGAGAAAATCAGCTATAGCTCCAAACCAAAGGACTCAGTCTACCCTGTCGGCAGTTACTGCTGGTCACTCATCAGCCTTTCCAACCACACCCATCCATAAACCAACACTGTCAACGACAGCATCTTTGAATATGAAGATAATGATGTAGGCGTCAAGTTGACCATAAAGGGAATGTTTTCCTTGCCTGTAGGGCCTTTCCAACAGTACTGAAACACACACATACGCACGTACACATAAACACATCTTTACTTGGATATTGCTCAGGGCCTGAAATGAGATACTGAATGATTTTAATGGGTGTCAAAATATATTCACATTCACAGAAGTCACAGTGCCGTGACTTCTCATAATATATTCCTACTCTGTACCCACACAAAGCTATCAAAGAGGATGCCCTGCCCTTAAACTACCCCCCAACAAGTATTGAGGAACAATAGAAAACATAAATGTATTCTGTGAATCCAACCACCACCTCTGCAAATGTTTTCGGCTTTTTTGTCTTTCCCACAGATTTTTTTAAAAAAGAAGGAATTAGCTGTAAGTTTGTGGTTTTATTGGTTTTCCTAGAATTTACTGCAGTGCCAGAAATTAATTTATGGATAATAGCAAGCATGGGATCGCAACAAACTCCATGTGAAGAAAAAGAAAACACCTCAAGAATGTTCTAATTGGCAAGGAAATGTTCATCCGTTGCTCGGATTGCCAAAAGAGGAGGGTAAGTTTCACATACCAGCTTTGGAAATCACCATTGTTTTGCAAATTATGAGACAATATAATATTGTCTTTCCAAATGTTTTTTCCATTTATTCTCCCTTCCTTTAAGCTCACTGTCCTGCAAGAATCTTACTGAGGTAGGGCCACTAATCTCCAGTATTAGAGGGAAATATAATGCCACTTTCTTCGACCCCGCCAACTCTTTGTTCTTTTGCTTCTTTTGAAAGGAGATTGCTATATATTATTCATTTCAGGGTCCCTTTGACAAGTACCATTACTGATGTTTATCATAAAAAGATGCACCATATTAGTGTCATATGGTTTTAGGCCTTTTTTTTGTTCTGTGAATGCGAAGTCCAGAAATGGTAAAGCGGCTCTGAGTGGGGAAACAAAGTATAAAAAGTCCCTTAGCTCTCAGATTTTACTGGGTCAGGGGACACTCGGCCAGATTTGTTGAGGCTCAACAGCTTAAGGAACCTAATGCACTGGCACCCACCGTGTCCAAACCATCAGCCAACCAGAGAGTCAGTGGGACCTGGAGCACTGTGTCCCAGTAGTGCCCCTAAACTGAGGGAAAACTCTGCATGCACGAGGAGAGGGAAAAGAAGGAGAAGAGATTGAAAGGAGTCCTTAAATTTAATCAGGCACCAAATACCCCTTGGAGAAAAAACTTGGAAAATAGAACAGACGATTAGAGTGTTCACTGACCTTAGCTCAGTTCTGCCACCCACTCACTAGGGGACCTGAAATGCTTTGCTGTCGGCCAGTGCCTCCATTTCTTTACTGTTCAGATTGAAAAATAAGCCCCTTGACCTCACTAGAACACAGAGAAGAGTACTAAAATGATGAGCTTTACATTTATTTCATTATGAAAATGTGTTTGAGATGATTCTCTCCAAAGACCTAGGATTGAGGTTAGAAGCTGATTAATCCTCTCTTTGCATTATTAAATGTGTTGCTCAAAGCTCACGGATGGAGCCCGCATTCCTGGAGCCTTGTGGAAGTTGTGACTAAAAGCTCTTTGCAGGCAGAGATTTGGTCTTAGTCTATGATAACTCTCCCCATCATTTGATAGAGTGAAGTGCTCTGCACACAGTAAGCACTCTATCAGCTTCCTATTTTTTTGTTCTGTAGATTTAGTTTCTTGGTCTTTGACCCTTTTTTTTTTATCAGCAGTGAGAAAATTTTAAAGAACACCCTAAAGTTGGAAAATTTGAGCATTTGGGCTGACTTCCCATAGCCTAGGCATAATTTGTGTTGTATACTTCTTTCCCCTTCCAGGAAAGTCAAAATCAGAACTTCTGGTTCACATTATCAACTCTGCTGCTGATTTGATGAGTCATCAGTTAGAAGCACTAACCTCATTTTAACTCTCTCCAAAATGGACTTTGTATGAAGCTGAATTGGCTTAATTCTGCAAAGATGTCCGATTTCCACAGTGGTGGTGATAGAAAAAGGCAGAAACATAATTTTCTATGACTGAACTCAATGGCTAAGGGAGCCTAGCCTAAAGAGAGGTAAATGTCCTTTAGTTCCTAGTGCATCTTGCCCTAGCAACTAGTTTAACCACAAAGCTTGCATTCTTCCAAATCAATCAATCAATAATATTTATTGATCACTCACTCTCTCTAGACTGTAAACTTGTTTTGGGCAGGGAGCATGTCTACCAACTTTGCCGTACTATATTCTCCCAAATGCTTAATTGGTTGATTGAGTACAGAGCACTAAACTAACCACAAGATCCCTGTCCACAAGGATCTTATAGTCTAGAGGGGGAGATAGACATTAAAATAAATTACAGATAGAAGAAATGGCAGAGTATAAGGATATGTGCAGAACAACTATGAGGTTGGGGTTGAGATGAGCATCAAAGTGCTTAAGGAATATAGACTCAAGTACGTACTTAAGCCGATTCAGAAAGGAAGACGAATGGACTGGGGAAACTTTCCTTTAGTGTCTATTGGAAAAAGCACAAGCCTGGGAGTTAAAGGACCTGAGTTCTAATCCCAGCTCTACCAGTCACTTGCTGCGTGATCTTGGGCAAGTCACATCTCTCTCTGTCTCTCAGTTTTCTTATCTGTAAAATGGGGATTCAATGCCTGTTCTCCCTCCCACTTAGATTGTGTGTAACAGGAACTGTGTCTGACCTGATTATCTCTATCTACCCCAGCGTTTAGCACATGCCTCGCAAATAGTATTATCAGTCAATTATCATTATTGTTGTCGTAATCATTACTACTAACAAAGATTTTTTTACTGGTTCCTGCAGCCCTCTGTGAATTTTAATTAACTTTTAAAAGAACTTGCAGCCTAAAGTCATTCAAAATGGGCCCGTTCTATTTTGTTAGGAACAAACAGGTGTGTTTGGGAGGGAGTTTTGCTGCCAACTACTGATTGAACTGAGTCCTTAATGATTGCTTAATAATAATGGTGGTACTTAGTAAGCGCTTACTATATGCCAGGCACTGTACAGGCTGGGGTGGGTACCAGCAAATCAGGTTGGACACAGTCCCTGTCCCACGTGGGGCTCACAGTCTCAATCCCCATTTTACAGATGAAGTAACTGAGGCACAGAGAAGTAAAATGACTTGCCCAAGGTCACACAGCAGACAAATGGCAGATCTAGGATTAGAACCCATGAGCTTTTGACTCCCAGGCCCGTGCTCTATCCACTATGCCATTCTGCTATATGGCTTATTTTACCTGGTTCTCAGATGGACCTTTTTTTAAAAAGTGGTATTTTTATGGAATTTTTTCAGTGCTTACTATGTGCTAGGCACTGTATTAAGTACAAGATAGGTTGGACACAGTCCATGTAACCCATGGGAATCATAGTCTTAATCCCCATTTTACAGATCTGGTAACTGAGGCACAGAGAAGTTGAGACTTGCCCTAGGTCACACAGCAGACAAGTGTCAGAGCTGGAATAAGAAGCCAAGTCATCTGATTCCCAGATGTGGGCTCTTTCCACTATGCCACAGTGGTTTTCTATGCACATGCCAGCCTGTGGATAGAGGAGTTGGAGCCAACAAATTCTGTAAACTGTAAACTCATTATGAGCAGGGAATGTGTTTGTTAATCCTGTTGTATTGTACTCTCCCAAGTGCTTAGTACAGTGTTCTGTACATAGTAAACTCTCATAAGTACCATTGACTGTGGGGTCAAATAAGGTGAGTTGGTGCCCAGAGATGGACCCTTGTCCAAAGGGTTGGCAACCTCAAGGAAAGGGGGACCCAAGTGAAGACTTCTTCAAGGAAGAAAAGTAAATCACCTCAAGGCAACTGGGATGGGTTAGGAGGGATGTACTGGAAGGAGCAAGCAGCAGAGAGAGTTTGAGGGCGATGTCCTGGCTGGGAAATGCTGGAACACTGGGTTGGGTGGTTCCTTCTTAACACTCAGCCAAGATAGAAAGCAATGGAAGCAGAAAAACTGATCCCAAAACATTGGCTTGGGTGCCAAGGATTCCCACCAAAAGGTGGAGAGGGGTTTTTTTGTTTTGTTTTCAGGCACTCTACTAAGCGCTAGGGTAGATACTGTGTCAGATTGGACACAGTCCTTGTCCATTTGGCGCTCACAGTCTTAATCCCCAATTTACCAATGGGGTAACTGAGGCACAGAGAAGTTAAGTGATTTACCTAAGGTTTTAGCAGCACTGCCCAAGTTCCATCTATAGGAGAGTTCCTGAATCAGCCACCACATTGCTGTCCGAAGGGGAGTTCCTAGAACTGTAGAACTGACCCAGCACCATCTAGGGGGGATTACTTCTTTAGCAACAGCTCAGTTAGAGTGCTGAAGCATAAATGATTCAAAAAACTATGCTTATCTCATATTTGGGAGTGTGTCAACTGAGGACTAGGACTGGAGTTCTAGGATTATGGGTTGGATTGTAAGGAGGATCCTCTGAGGTAACGAACCTAGCCCTTCCTGCTTAAAGAATGACAATCTAAGGGTTGCCAGGGATTTTACTTTTTTGCCTTTGTGGAGTTTTTAAATTACTTCCAGAGAGAAATTTGACTGAGCCAAATGGAAAGGGGTAGTTGTTTGGCATGCCTGTATTTTCCTGGCACAAAATGGGTGGCCTCCGTGGATTGATTCCCTGTCCCATTTTTTCTGCCCATCAGTGCCCATCTATTACAGTGCCTACGAAAGAAGGGCTTTACGGATATCTGTGTTTATGAGCTTTGATTCTGACCCAGGGATCTTGGATTCTAGAGCCTGGTGACTGCTCCCAGCTAGGAAGCTTCTTTCAATACCTTCACTCTCACTTTAAAGAACATCAGAGAGGTGGGAGGAGAGAGAAGCTGGGTGGGTGATTTTTGAACAAGCTCTCTGAAGTCTACATGATCTCATCAAAGCTGGCCTTGACTTCAAGTCAAGGAGGGAGGTGCAGGCTGGCTGGAGGCACGTGGGTCCAAAAAGACCAGCATGCGAGACCAGTGCTATTGTTCACGCTATGGAACTTTCAACAAATGATTCAAAATTAGGCCTGGCAGGCTCCGAGTCACAAAATCATCCAGAACTTCTTAGAAGATGAATGTGCCACCAAAAGCCGGAACTGGTAATGAGAAGATCCCAGCAAGAGCTCAGTTAAAACTCCCAGCAAGAGATGTTAGTATCATTCCAAAGGTGAATTTGGCTGGAGCATTGCAGCTGCCTTTGGAAACAGAAATAAAAAGATCTCAAAGTAATAAACATAAATAATAATAATAAAAATGACGTTTGTTAAGCGCTTACTATGTGCCAAGCACTATTTGGGTAGATACAAGGTAATCAGGTTGTCCCACATGGGGCTCACAGTCTTAATCCCCATTTTACAGTTGAGGTCACTGAGAAACAGAGAAGTTAAGTGACTTGCCCAAAGTTACACAGCTGACAAGTGGCAGAGACAGGATTAGAATCCACAACCTCTAACTCCCAAGCCTATGCTCTTTCCACTAAGCCACACTGCTTCTCGTGTAAATAAGAGGTTCCAATTAAAGTCACACCACAGAAATCCTAAGTGGGAAAGTTTTCTGAGAATAGCGACTGGGTTTCTTCCTCAAATCCTAATCATAGCACCCACTACAGTGGACATAAGCAGTTGATTCTGGGGCAGAACAATGATCCACCTAGCTTAGTAGGGGTACCACTATAGTAATGGTATTTACTGCACACAGTAAGCGCTTAACAAATACCAACATTATTATTATTCTTATTACTGAGGTCTCTCTGGCTGCAGAGCACTGTACTAAACGCTTGGGAAAATATAACAGAAGACTCATTTCCTGCCTGCAAACAGTTTAAACTCCAACAAGGAAAACAGGCATAAAAGTATTTCCTGTTGTCTCCAGAAGTGGCCTTTCCAATAGTTAAGATGGCAATTGAAGTTACTAAACAAAAGCCAAGAAAATTAACCTTCTAGCAACAAGAACCCCGCCACTTTTCATATGTTTAGTTCTTTCAAGATGTAACCTAATTGGCACAGGTTTCAGAGTTAATCCCAACCTTTTCTAAGTTTGCCTTTACCAAAAAACCTTAACTTTAACATTTCCTTAGTTTTATGTGTTTATATTCGCAAATTTAACTTGGCATTTTTCAGGCTTAACATTTCTTTCCTTTGCTTAAGAAAAAAGAAAAAAAAGGAGAAAAAATAATGCCACAGAGTTAGGGTGTCAAACCTCTAGACTGTAAATTCCTTCTGGGCAGGGAACATGTCTACCGAAACTCTGTTGTATTAAGCTTTACAAAAGTTTAATACAGTGCTCAGCACATAGTAAGCACTCAGTAAATACCATTTGCTGATTGATTAGTGGTTAATACTGGAGAATTTTTTAAATTAGCCTTATAATCCCATAAAATCTACCTCAGATACTTGCATAGAGTTTTGATGCCTTACAGTGCATTACAACCCTCAAGTATGTGAAGAAACATCGACTTCACTAACCAGCTTTTACATGTGAGCATATGCAAATACACACACACATCCGCTTGTCTAATAATCCTTGTTTTATGCCCTAAGATTAGTAAGCATCATGTTGTTCATGTTCACAGCAGGTTAATGATGTTGATAAATCATATTCCTTAGTGGGGACAGCTGCTATGCAAAGTGTGAACTTTCAAAGTTCAGCCAGTTTTAAGACATTTGAATTTTTTTTTCAAGAGGCTCAGTATATTAAGTGCATCTCACTCTGATTTCTCACACCCAAAATGAACATAGCATTTCCTCAAATGCTCCCCCAAAATAATCCTTTGGGAAGAGGCAGTGGAAAGTTGAGCTCCCAAAGGTATCTTTTTCAAAAATGAGCAAACCTGTAAAATAGGGGTCACCTAGGATTTTCCCAGGGGTCCCATCCAGATGTAGGAGAGCCATGAGTGTGTTAATTTAAAACATTATTACGCAGTTTGCATATGATTTGCACACAGTATACATTACCTACACAGAATGTATTGCCTCTTCTCAGGCCAATTTCAAGCTACATTTTTATTCCTGGTGGGATCATCTTCTCTCCTATTCCTCCTCATTTATTGGAAACCACTGACCCTGATTCACTGCCCAAGAGTTATAAAGCAGCAAGCAGGGAAGACCCTCAGAGCCAGGAGTGAGGGGAACAACAAAATCCATTGGCCATTTTGCCAAACTGCTTATTCACCCAATGTTTTTGGGAACACAGTTTCAAAGGAAAAGTCAGAAAGGCATCCACTGTGACATCTGTCACAGTGCCCTAGACCCAGGCTGCCTCAACAGACCACCTTGTGTTCAAAGTTCCACAACATAAGCCTTTCTTGGAGTAATAGCTCATGTATGTATCTACAAGCCAGTGCAAAAAAAAAATCTCCTCAGTGACTCTGCATGGGGCCTGGAAGCATGGGTTTGGACTCCAGCTGGAGGTTCAACTTCAGCTCTACCTCACCACCCCTCCACCCTCTAACACCAAACAAAAGAAGGCCACCACACCCATATGGGCTCAGCCACCACCCAGATTTTTTTGATGCCCCATATCCACACCCTCGAGAAAGACCACCCAAGACATGAGAGCTGTCTCCCCCACATGAGCTGAGGGTGAGGGGCACTTAATTGCATTTCACTTTCAGCTCCTCAAGGTCTAAGAAAAAGGCATCAGACTTAGCTGCCAGAAGGGGGAAAAAAAGCCTTTGGCTGCTTTTAATTTGAAATATTTCAATATGGTTATTTGTCAGAGTCATCGAGGGGTAATGGAGCAATCCGGTTTTGCCCAGATGAATTTCCCATGACAAATGATATTGGCTCATCATTTGTGGTAACGATTGAGTTCCAGTATTTTTCTTTCTCCAAAGTTTGAGTAGGACAGCAAAGGGCTCTTGTTTTCCTTGGGACATTTGTTTTCAATTTTGCAAACCCTGCAAATGTGGTTATTTTTGTAGCACTGTTATGAAAGCACATGGCATTTGAGTCTCCATGTTGGGGTTAATTATAAATCATTAGGGTTGCAATGCCCACCACAAAGTTCTCAGACCTTGAAACTGAATCATTGGTGAATACTGCCCTTCCCGCCCCCTTACGAACTCTCTCCTTTTCTTTTTCAGGGGTAGGGAGGAGGGAGAGGCAGAGGAGAGAAGGGGTTTATTTTCAGATATTTTTATTGGCTTGAAAATGTCAAATTTCAGTTCCAAGAGGTTTTTTTTTTTCCCAGAGCAAGATAAACTCCTTCAGACTGTACACTATGGGACTTTTGGATTACTTGACACGACCCCCATGGTGAATTATCTTCCCAATACCCTAACTGATGACTTGAGAGGATTGTTGTTTGATAAACGGGGGATCAGAGGGAGGGGTATGGTGGTATCATGAAAAGACCCTTTCAGGAGAATAGGAACTGCTCCCTTAATGCCTTGAATCATCGCCTTTCTTCCCCTTAAAAAAAATGGTGACAGCTAATTTTGATTTATTTTGGATTTTCACTGAGTTGGATATGTTTGTTTGATTGCTTACTACAATTAATATCTTAGATCCTTGAATGGATTTTTCAGGCGCTTTAAGCTGGGAACATTCGTAAAGCAGATTAGGACTGTAAAAATTCAGGTCAGAGGCTCACATCAAGTACTGTTCAGGGAAATTTGGTAAACCTCCTTCCCTCTAACCTACTTAGTGTCAGAACTAATTTGAAAACCCAAAGCTTACAAGTGTAAAGAATTTAATCAGGTTTCCTCATTTCTTGAAGAGGTGAAACTCTTACTTCTTTTTAAAATAAACTGCTTGATTTTATCACTGCCTGGCCAGGGCAGGACATGTCTGCTCTGAGTAAATGCCAACCACCTGTGCAGCTGCTGTCTGTATTTTATATGCAGCGGTGGATAGAAAAAATGAATGTTTAAAAAAAAAAGTTCAGACTATAAGCTCCTTGTGGGCAGGGAACATGCCCACCAACTCTGTTGTATCATACTCTCCTGTGTTCTGCAGCCATTAAGCACTCAATAAATACCATTAAAGTGATTGACGAGGCGGCCACTTTTTCTAGAAGTCCATAGGTTCAGCATAGGTTAATACCGCCAATATGCCCTGAGTGATCATTGTCAGGGTCAGTATTACAAAGGTTGGAAGTAAAGACCTAAAATTAGGCTTCATTGTTTTAGGGGGGCTGGGTTTATGAGGGCTAAATTGGATTAGGTTGTTGCCCAGAGACTACACCTGTAAGGGCACCTTCCACTTGCAACTTTCTAAATTGTCAGGGTACTAGTAATCCTATTTGTATTTACTGAGTGCAAACCATAGTGTCCGGGAAGATAGGTAACAAATGTCCTGTAAGAATGTGATTGTTTACTACCTTGGAAAGGGAGGAAATTAGGTGCTCTGGAGTGAAAGTAAATGCAGTGGATTTTCCTCAAATAGACTCCTGAATGTGCCCCATTATTCGCCCCGCTGTTTAACAATGGGTTTCATTACTCTCCCAGTCTTTAGTGCTGAGGCTCAATCCAGAAGTCTTCCCTTTTTCCAAAGGAAGCAGACAGCCATGAGCAAAGTCCCTCGGAGACCAATGAAGTCATAGCTGAGTGTCAAAGTTATCAAACCCAATTTGGAGGAAACAACACAGCTATTCAAAATCAATATTGAGGGGGTGAGAAAAGGTCTCAGTGGATAAAGCAGCCTGGCCTCAAAGCATTGGTGGGGAACTCTTATCAGAGTCAAAAGGATAAACATGATTTCATCAAAAATGCTTTCCAAATAAATATGATTCCTCCCAATGTTGGAAGTAAACAATCTGTGCTTATACATACTCCATGTATGTAACTTGAAATATCCAAATCTCATTATATTGTAGGGAGCAATATTCTATCCTTTTAGACGGAAGGTACTGAGATGAAGAGAAGTTAAGGAACTTGCCTGCAGACATGTAGCAAAGAGAGTAGCAATTTATATCTGACTCCCCCTCTAGACTCTAAACTCGTCGTGGGCAGGAATCATGTCTGCCAACTCTGTTGTACTCTCCCAACTGCTTAGTACAGTGCTCTGCACATAGTAAGCACTCAATAAATACCATTGATAATGTTGAAGGTGAAGTTCAGGAACAGAATCTAGCAATCTTTTCTTCCAGCCTATTCCTTTACCAACTAGGCTGTGCTCTTTCCCTGATGAATGTAGCCTCAAAACACAATTCAGTGAAAGAAATACAAACTAATCTTGTTATGCAGTTTGTTTTCAAAGTGAAAAAAAACCTCTAACTGCTCTTCTTGCCACAATACCCTACAGCTTTTATTTTATATTTATCTCTATCTCCACCTTTTATATTGATTTTATGTTTTTATTGTTTTATTTTCTCCTTATGCATCCATCCGCAGCCCTCTTGCTACCTTATTCTTAGATTGTGAGCAATTTGAGGGTCGGGAACTCTGATTAATCTTCACCTTTGTATTCTTTCCTGGTGCTGAGTAAAGTGTTTTGCACACAGTAAGCTCTTAAATATTATTTCTATTACTCTAAGATTCCATCGCACTCCATTGAAGAAAGATGTTAACCAACACTATAGGGTGGCAGTGTTTTTCACTGGTTAAGGTAGGCAAAGGAAGCAAAAAGAGGGCCAAGAACTCCACTTCAGGTTGCTTCAGGGTCCTCAGACAAGTATTGGCTCTCATTCTCCCTAAATATATAAGGAGGGCCGATTCAAACCTCGCCGGCACTTGAAGCTAATCAATTTTGCTAGGTCTTCCACAGCGTGAGTGATGTCATCACGTCATGCAGCTCATGACATCACTGGGCAGCAGTATTAGAAAGAGAAAGCTTCCAAGGAACTTCCAGGGTCTCCTCTCCCCACCGGGACCTGGGATGGAGAAACATATCTGATTTCTGTGGACAACCAGGCTCCTTCAGTGGCAAACAACTTCCTGTTAGCATTCTCCTCCTCCTCTCTAGGCCAAGGGAGAGGCTGCCCAAGGGCCTCTGACCTGAGCAGACTTTATCCTGTCTGCCATGGAGCTGAAAGGGAGGGCAATGGACCCACTTGTCAGCCCAGAGGACCATTAAGCCAGATCTTGGACCTTTAAGACCCAGAGTCTACCTACCCATCCAAATTCCTGACTTTTTATGGTTTTTTTTAAGCACTTCCTAAGTGCCAGGCACTATATCAAGTGCTAGGGTAGACACAAGGTAATCAAGTAGGACACAGTCCATGTCCTACATGGGGTTCAGTCTTAATCCCCATTTTATAGATGAAGAAACCAAGGCACAGAGAAGTTAAGAGACACAACAGACAAGTGGTAGAGTCAGGATTAGAACTCAGGGCCTTCTGACTCCCAAGCCCATGCTCTACCCACTATCAACCGCTTATTTCCTATTTGACTTTGGCTAGCTCTTTCTCTGAACCAGGATTTTGGAGACATTCCCTAAGACATCAACATTTGAAACAGAGCAGGTTCCCTGGGCTGGCAGGAGATCCCTGACCTGAGGCAGTCCCAGGAATGATTAATGGCTGCCCTGCTCCCTCAGGCTGGGCAGAAGCAGCAAATCTGTGGACTCTGTAGTCTCCCAACCCAAAGATACCATCACCTTCTCTTCCTACCTGCTCCCTTTGCCCCCCAAGCTACAAGTCCCCACACGCTCTTACTCAAGCACTGGCTCCTCGTCTGCTAATCACAGGCCCAGATTATCCCTGGCCAAGAGGGTTACAAGGAGGGAAGGAAGACTTGGTGGGGGATGGGTGGTCTATCCGGCCATCCTTGAGGGCAAATTTGGTCCCTACATTGTGGGGGCATTTGGATCCACCTTTAGGTCAGGTCCCCACATTTCGACTTTATGAGCCCCTAGGTTAATCCAGGCTTGACAATAGGTACTCATCATAATCCTGACTCTCAAAAGTGCTGAGAATTAAGGAATAGATGTTGGGAAAGCCCACTGAATTCTAGGTGAAAACCACAACATGCCATTCATAGAAAGCATTATCATCTCAATAACCATTGCAGGACAATCTGCTGCCTAATAGCTCTGTTCCTGATCCAAGATAGATTGCCAGCAATTGCTGCTCACTTCCTCTTAGAGGCTAATAGGGAAAAGGCCTGTTTTGTGGCTTTTTCTCTCCACAAACATATTTAAGTCTTGGTTAGTCAATTATCCCCATGTCTCCTATATCCATTTACAGTAATTCCTATTAAGTGTAGGTCCACCTCCTTCACTAATAGGAACAGCGCTGATCCACTGCAGGTCCTTTTCTGCGATGTCTAGCCATCATCAACATTTATGCTTCCATTGCATTTCTCCCCATTTCAGGAGAGAGAACTGGCGTACAGCTTCTCTTTCCTTGTTTCTCTTTCTGTAACCAATGCCACTGAGGGTGTCAGCCAGGAAATCAACACCGGGAAAAATGGCAATGTGAATTACAGCTTCAGGAGCCAATGCATTCTCATAGACGCCAACATCTGCTGCACACAATGGGATTTTGTTGGAAAGAAATCCACTATTAATTGTTTTGTTTATTACTAGTATTATCTCATTGATTTAAATAGCCCTTCTATGCCTCTCCCAAGGAGAGAACATAAACATACATAATGATAATTACATTACAATTAAATATCCACCATCACAATGAATTACATATGCCACCTTGAATACATGGCACAAACCAGATCTTGTCTGCCATAGCTCACAATGGTGGGTGGGTAAGAAACAAGAAGACGACAGAATGTACACAAAGCCCAAACTAACAATAGAGAATTGTACCAAAATCTTAAATGAAATGAATATGCTGTGTGATGTTTCTTGAGGGCCGTCACACTAGGGATTTAGGGAATTATTGGGAAGGGGGAGTCAGGGATGGAGGTTTCAACTTGAAGAATCTTCTCCATCAGACCCAACAATGCAAGCTAAGTCAAGGGTGCCTGTAGTGCTCTGTTCACTTACTACTGGGACTTGAGAAGTAGGGCAGTATAAATAGGGACCTGGAAGGTAGAAAATGTCTTTTTTTTATTATTCAGAATAGAAGGATCAAACCAACTACTATATCTGGGCAGGCAAAGTCCAACTCTGTTTCAGTACTCATATTTCTTAATCGGGCCCTGAGTCAAAAATCAGTTCCCTGGCTCACTACCCCCACATTCTGGGCAAGAGTGTTCAGCCCATGCTTTCTTTCCTTGTATTCATTCTTCCTGCAGTGCAAAGGTACTAAATTCTAGATCCTGGGAGTTGCTATCCAACTGCAGCTCCTATAGATCATTCTCAAAGTAAAGTAAGAAATGAAATTAGTCTCAATTTATGTGTCCTGTTTTACACTTAGACTCCCCAAAACTGGGCAAGGAAATGTGCAGGAATAGGAAGCAGACAACTCAAATCCTTTCCTAACATCTTAGGAAGAAACACGGTCCCTATTTCCCACCATCTTGACCATAGCCCTTGACCTGGGTGAGGGCTGCCCATCTAAACCTGCAGAAACATAAAAACACAAGCAGCACCACTACTGGCTCAGGCCAATGGTCCATTCACACAACTTTATGAGGACTTCATACATTTTATCCCTAGCCACATGGCATTTCACCCCCCCAAAAAAGCTTTATAGCCACAAAACTGGACATTTCACAATGTGTTCTTCCTCTTGCAGATAGATCACGTACAACTGTGTTATTTAAGACTGGTCCTTTTACTGATCCCTGAGGGACCCCATTATTTCTATCTTTCCATCAGAAAAGTGGTGGTTTAGCCTCACTTTTTGCTCCTTATCTTTTGGACAAGACAGACTATTCCCTCCAATCCCACAAAGTCCCTAGGTTTATTTTTGTCAAACACCTTTTTTAAAAAAAATCTCCCAGCTCTTCCTATTCACATGCCCATTGACCCCTTCAAAGATCTCTTAGCTCTTGTAAAAGACAAAGAAAAGCTTTGGTCTCATCCCCTCCTCATACCCTTCAACGCCCTCCCACCCTGTCCTCCCAACTCCCCCTCCCATCAGATTGTGTGTTTTTAGGATTTACTGATCCTAATCTTAGTTTTCCAGAGCTAAATTTGAGAATGACCAATCTTGTATTTATTAAGCACTTCCTATGTGCCAGGAACTGTACTACACACTGGGGTAAATACAAGGTAATCAGTTTGGACACTGTCACTGACACATAGGGCTCACAGTCTTAATCCCCATTTTACAGAATGAGGAAATCGATTCAGAGAGAAGTTAAGTGACTTGCCCCAGGTCACACAGCAAGCAATTGGCAGAACTGGGATCAGAACCCAGATCCTCTGACTCCCAGGCCTGTGTTGTGTCCACTAGGCCACGCTTCTTCTTATGCTGCTAGGTATTCTAAGAAATGGAGTTATAGTGGCAATTCTCCAGTCAAGAAGTCACATCTTCCTAACTCACAGGGACAAGGATTCTTCCCATTCATTCTCCATGGTCCCAATTTAGAGGTTTGTGCCTCTTCAACCCTGATTCAGCTCTCAAATTGTTAGCAAATGTAACATTAGAAGGGCACTAGAGCCCCATCTCTGCCATTCTGGACAAGGAGTTACTATTGTCTAGGCCATTCCCACTCTGTAATAAAAGGCTGAACCTCTCAATATTTTTTTCCTAGAATAGAACAAAACAGGGATGGAGCTCAAGATCCAAAGGAATCTGGTTCTATTTTTCTAATTCAAGCTTCCAAATCCACTCTGGTTTACTACAAATTTGCAGTCATGCTGTAGAATTCAAAAGCAGCCATTTGGAATGTTTAATGGATTATTGTTATTAATGGCAATTGACTTTAAGGGCCAGATTTTCAGACCAGCCTTGGAAAGGGTCCCTAGAGAAACAGCATGTGCAGTCACTGATGTGAGGAACACCCAGCATTTACAATGTAAAATTAGCACGTACTTATCAAGTGGGGGACATTTTCAGAGGCTTCTTGGGAAATTTAGCTCTTATTGTTCCACAGATATTCAATAGACAGCAGGGACTGGGTCTTCTTCCGTGATTTTCCCAGAGCTGAGCCAAATGTGGATGCTCTCAAATGATAGTTGAGAATAATAGTTTCATTTACATTTAATGGGATAGATGTGGCATATAGCATATTAAATAAAATGCTATAGCATATTAAATAAAATGCTTATTGAATGTGCACTTATTGTAATTGAATAATTATGAAAAAATATGTGCTTGTGAAATCCTTCCCAAACCTCAGCATTTCTGTGGGCATTAGTCATTCCATCCAGCCCACTGCAGAGTCAACTTCCCCGGGTGGTATAGGACAAGGGTGCCATAAGGAGGAGTGCAAGGCTGGATGATGAATGCTTTAGTGGAGGCTTCAGGCTAAAGGTTTCAAAGCAGAAAGTGTTGAGTCAGGAACCCCAGGGCATCTGCCATTTTCCCAATACTAACTACGGGTAATGCCTCCCTTTTCCCTGTTGGAAAAGCACACATAATACAGTGTGATTAGTATTTTACCAGCATGGACATCAGATATACACTAAGAATATTCTCATGAACCAATTACCTGTCCTTCTGCTCATTCCCTCTGATGCTAGCAGAATCGAATGCAGGGAAGTTAGCACATGTTTAAACAAGAATCCAATTCACTTATGATTACAGTTTCTGTATTTCAGTCTGTATTTGGGAATGCAATGTCCTCACATATTCTGAGTAAATCCATCCAAACATCATGAATTTGGGAAAGCCTTCTGGGTTATCTCATTCCTGATCAACCTTACAGTCTAGTGTTCCAAAGCCACTAACCTCCCATGGACTTCGTTTGTGGAAAGGGTATGGCAAGTCAACCTCTACCTGAAAGTGGTGGTTTGTTGGGAGGCCGAGAGTAGTATTGATGAGCAACTCTCCCCTTTAAGAAACTAAGTGAATGGAGTCATTGCTTACACGGGAAGATGCTGGGGAAAATACAAACAGCCCTTAAGAGTCCTTCAGTCTAATAAGGAAAACAAAGATCATTTACAATAGTGGAGGAATACAAAAACCAAAAATGTGTCACTGACAGTGATCACAGTTCAGAAGAAGTGATAATGTATATCGAACACCTACTTGTGTCGATATAGAGTTCATTTTCTTCCACACCACAACATGTAAACACTGTTCTAATTTATGGATTCAGCTACGGCTTGCAATGGTAGCACTGTTTTCTATTCTGCCTTTTGATATAGTATGACCTAAAGCTTCACTCCCAAAAGCGCCCACTATTTCTACGTATAGAGCTAAACGCAGGTCTCTACACACGGTCGGCACTTAATACTTTTGACTGAATGATGTTGCTTCTAGGGTTGAACTCAGCTAGATACTTGCTGGCACATGCCCTCAGCCTCCTGGCTGGATCTCTTCTGGGGACTCTATCAAACAAAACCATTTATAGAATACTCTTTGGATATGGAGCTCTGAAATAGGTGCTGTAGGGAGTTAGAGGAAGAATAAATCATAGTTCCCAAACTTCAAGGAGCTTACAGTTTAATAGAGGAAATGGGACCGATGCAAATATCCCAGTATACAAGTGTATATAGAGAGGCAATTTGCACAGGCAAGAATAGAATCATGAAGTTAACCTGCGATGAGGGGAGGAATACAAGGTTTGGGGGTGTTTTTGTTGTAAGAAGGGGAAAATAGAACTATCTAAGATCAAATTGAGCCTTTATTCTTACTGCACTGTTCCACCAGAGGTCAGGGCAGAGCACGAACCGGGATGGAAGCAGTTCAGTGACTAAATGTTTAATACTCTTGGAAGCCAGCTGGTACCTGGTACCTGTATTTTACACATACCTTGGCAAGGGTGAGCTGTTGGCAACACCATACACTTTGCAAGCAAGTGAATTGGTTTCAGTAAAAAAAAAAAAATGCAGTGAGGGGTATATGGATATTCTCTCACAGATTAACTGCGAAGCCGGTGGAAGCTGACACTATTATTAAATAAAAATAATTATACTCATTAAGCACTTACTATATGCCAGCCATTGTATTAAGCACTGAGAGAGATACAAGATCATCAGTTTGGATCCAGTCCCCATCCTACATGGGTCTCAAAGTCAAAGGGGTAGGAGAATGGGTAATCTCCATTTTATGAATGAGAAAACTGAGGTACAGAGAGGTGAAGTGACTGGCCCAAGGTCACGCTTCAGGCAAGTGATGGAGCTGGGATTAGAATCCAGGTCCTCTGACTCCCAGACATGTGCTCTTTCCACTAGGCCACTCTACTTCTTGCCTCCAGAACACGCGATCCAGCCTATAGAATGGAATCATTTTTAGAATTCAAGATTCAGAGGACTGAGTCAAGCATTACTAGGGAGCATTGAATTCTCCCTTCCTTAGTGCATGTTGACTAGCTTGGGACTGAATAGCTGACAAATACTTTCATTCTAAAGGTCAAGCCCATAAGAAACCCTGCAGAAAGGAACTTTTCAGCTTCTGCCTCCGTATCCAGGACCGACCCCTCTCCCCAGGGTCTGACAGCCCATCTCCAGCCACCACAGAGAGATAGATGTGGCTTTCCGGTGCCTACTGTCACAGCTCTGACAGAGAGAAAATTGAACAGTGACACCAGTGCTACGCTGATTGGTATTCGCCCTTTAGCTCGATTCTAAATTGAAATTCCCACTCCAGGGACCATCCTCTCAGGTACGAGTGTCTGCCTTTCAAATAGGAAGTGGCCTGGCCTTCACAGAAGAGAGTGGTGAAGAGAGGAGGCTAAAACATCTGGTTCTGCCTTGGACATCCAACAGTTATAATTCTTGAAAAAGAGGTAGGGCAGCAGAGTGTGCAAGCAAGCCAGGAGGAGCTCCCAGACCACTCTCAGTAGCGATGTGGCAGGATACCCACTTCCTCTTCCTCCTCCAGTTTGCTACAACTCCAAACAAAAGCTGCAATAGCCATTTCATTCCTTTGCCTCTGGAAAGCAAGTTCTATCTCAGAACATACGCACCCAGGGAGTAGGCTCTCCATTATCCACATTAATGCAGAACTTAGATAGTGCAGATGAAAGAAATCCAAATGCAGAGACAGATGACCGAAAAGCAAAAGGCAAGGCTGAACAACATGGATAATCAACTGCTGAATGATAGAGTTGGTTATACCCACCAGGAAGACTCTAAAGTAAATGTCTGTTTCCCCCCTCTAGACTGAGAGCTCACTATGAGCAAGGAATGCATCTACCAATTATATCCCAAGTGCTTACGACAGAGCTTAGTAAGCGCTCAACAAATACCATTGACTGATTGATTAAAAGCCCTATTAAGCAAGGTTGGTCTAAGGCAGAAGATAAAAGAAAATACCCAGTTCAGCAAGAAAATAATTCTGTACACTTGGACTACATTCTTTGAAAAGATAGTGTAAAACAAATCTGTGCAAAGTTAAGCCAGATGCAAATATTTGTGAGCATTCACGTATATGCGATTTTTTTTTCTTATCCTCCTGCTTTGTTCCCCAAAATGACATACCCACTTGTATTTTGGGGGCCCAAAAACATATCTCATGAATTGAGTGTACAAGATGGCCAGATAAAAAGGATGCAGGACTATCAATCTTTTCCATGTGCAATGGAGGTAACACTTGTCCCTTGGCTGCCTTCACATTTGATCTTCAACTACCTGGCCCTGCTTTGCTTTCTGTCTCCTGGTACACTGACTTTACCATTACAGTGAGTTGAAACACTAAGTAATCTTCTGGAGTTTTACAATTTAAAGCAGCGTGGCTCAGTGGAAAGAGCATGGGCTTTGGAGTCAGGGCTCATGAGTTCGAATCCCAGCTCTGCCACTTGTCGGCTGTGTGACTGTGGGCAAGTCACTTAACTTCTCGGTGCCTCAGTTACCTCATCTGTAAAATGGGGATTAAGACTGTGAGCCCCACGTGGGACAACCTGATTCCCCTATGTCTACCCCAGCGCTTAGAACAGTGCTCGGCACATAGTAAGCGCTTAACAAATACCAACATTATTATTATTATTAATTTATTTCCAATTTTCTGGTACTAGCATTACTCTCGCTACCCAACTCCTTGAATCTCGTCCTATTGATGGTGTTGGCCAACACTAATCCAACCAGATAGGGCCAATTTCAGACATTTGTGGGAAAAGTTTTACCGCCCTGCCCCATCCTATAGGACATTATTATGGTATGATGTGTGCACATACAGTATTCCATTCAAGCCTCAGAGACCTCCAGAGGCTCTGGAGTGGAGAGGGGATCAAAGCCCTGCCTACTAGTCCATTGCTATCAGCTAGAGATTCTCTTTCCGATGTTAATAGCCTCCTTCCTCCCCTGCAGCTAGGTCAGGGGAGGAACAGTCAGTACTAAGCAAAGGCACATCAGTGTCGCCAGCGATTTCCCTTCCCACCCCCACAAAAAGTGTCTTTCTGCTCCCATTATGCTCTGTTTCCCCCTCTTACTAAGCATCTGCAAGCTAAATCTTATTCCTACTCCAAATGTGGAGTACACGTTTAAAAAAAAAGAAGCCTGACTAAAGTGAGAGACAGCGCTTGTTAAATTTAAAATGTATTTGTGAATGATGGGAGGAGAGCGTTAACATCAGGAGAAGGCATTGAAGTCTCAGTTATGAAAGACACGTGGACAATGGGAAAGAGTCTGTGGAAATTTACTTGGCTGCTTGAACGAAGGGCAACATATGCAGTTTTCACATGGTTGAAAATTAATCTTCCCCTAATACTAAATGAAATCCAAACTGCTTTTGTTTCTAACATCTTTCTGAGCCAAAGGGGGGGGGGAAAAGTCATTTTTCTAAGGCCTTTCACACACCCATAGGAGAATTATAACCAACATAAGAGATTATTTATAGTTTTCAATAACGTACGCTGAGTTATGTCGATCCTTACAGAAGGTGTATGTGACAGTCATTTGAATATCATATTCATTTAGAAGAACCAACACTTTTATGGTTTAGAGCAAAGGAATCCATAATACTGAGACACTCCAGATAAATTGTTACTCAATTTTGTTTTAGATGATCTCCATTTTTAAAGCCCTCCTGGATATTTTTCTATAAAAAAGCAGTTGTCCTTGGCGCAACATTTAAACCGCCTTTGCAGAGTCTTCCCCCATTGAAGATCAACATTAGGAGTCCTTCTATAAAGTACATTTCAGTGGTTATACAGCGTAGTATAATAAATCGCTAATTAAGAGCCTGTTCTGGACTCTCCTTTTACACACCATCCAGCAGGGGGCAGTACCACAGAACAAGTAAAGGCACCTTTCTTGGAGAGAGAAAAACAGGTATCGTCCAGTCCTCCAGAAGAAAAATTACCTAAAACAATTTCAATCTTTCTTCTGGTTTACCTTACAAATTGTCTGGAAAGGCACACTGATAATCCACTTACCGAATGAGCGTTGGATCTGTTGAAATGAGTATTCTTATAGCTTCTGAATCAAATGGTCAAATCCTCATCTGGCAACAGAGACAGGCCCTAAGGGAAATCAGATCAAGACAAAGAAAAAAATCAGGCAGTGGTCTGAATGGCAATCTAATGAACAGTTTCTT